>NC_052063.2:41784515-42384515 GCF_903992535.2 Arvicola amphibius
CACAAATGGCATGGCTCCAGTGTCTGATTTAGGGTGGCAGACCTCTCAGGACCACCAAGGCTTTATCACCAGCTGGAGCAGGGCTGAAACAGAGTAGCTCTGAGCAAAAGTCTTTACCACCCTTTCTTTCAGAGAACCCACTGGCTATGGAGGTTGGGCCTGGGCCTGGGGTTGGGGGTGGGGTTAGGGTTGGGGCTGGGGCTGTTGATATAATGGCCGTTATATATTATAATGACAGAATGTTGATAGAATGGGACCCGATCACTGTCATCTTGCGCATTTTGTCTTCACTGCGGTACTCTTGAGTACTCTCTCAGTCAGCTTGAGCTGCTACAGCAATACACCATAGCATGAGTCACTTCTAAATAACAGAACTGTGTTTCTCATACAAGACGGAGGCACCAGCAGATGTCGTTTGTGATAAGGACCCACGTTCTCATCTCAATCTAACTTCACACAGAGGGGGAGGTGATGGTTTCTCAGGGCCATGTTACAGGAGCGTTCATCCTACTCATGAGGGCTCGTGCTTATGGCCTACCAATGTTATGGGAATAAACACTTCAGCCAGGTGGCTCTGAGAGGAACGCAGACTTTCCGACCTTGGCAGTGTTGCAGGGAGAGGGAGCCTTTGTTTGTCCCAGCCGCCCTGGTAGCTTACACCCGAAATAACCACACAGGAACTGTATTCATTAAAACACTGCTTGGCCCATTAGCTCTAGGTTCTAATTGGCTAATTCTTACGTCTTAATTTAACCCATTTCTATTAATCTGTGTATCTCCACGTGACTGTGGTTTACCAGCAAGATTCTAACAAGCATCTGTCTCAGGCCGAAGATCCATGGCGTCTCTCACTCTGCCCTTCTTCCCAGCACTCAGTTCTGTCTTCTCCGCCTACCTAAGTTCTGCCCTATCAGGCCCAAAGCATTTTCTCTATTCATTAACTAATGAAAGCAACACATGAACAGAAGTACCTCCTACACCATGGCAGAAAGGTGATAGCCCTTTGCAGACAAGAAGGCTCAAGGGGATGATACAGTTTGACTCCAAACAGCAGAGTGGAGAACAGCCTCACGTTTTCTGGTTCCAAGATGGCAGCTATAGAATTCACAGCAAGTATTCTGGGGAGTAGGGCAGCAGAGTAGTTAAGAATATAAGCCAGGTCACCAAAGTTCAGGTGCTCCAATTACCTTATGTGTTTCAAGAGTTGCTAATATCCCTGGGGCTACCATCTTCCCCTATAAAATGGGCTTAGTAATAACCAGTGTCTGACTCCTGAGCTGCTCTGGGAACACAGCACAGCCACGCATTTGGAAACAAGGGACAGAGTGCCCACGTGTAAGTGGGCACTCGGTAGTCAGTAGCCGTTTGAGTAGGCACTCATGTCAGCAGCCTACCTGAGGGAGGAGGGTCATCTGTCTGTGTGTTACTTTCATTGATTAGTAAAGAAACTGCCTTGGCCCTTTAATAGGACAGAAAATTAGGTAGGCGGAGTAGACAGAACGGAATTCTGGGAGAGAGAAGGCAGATGCTTCAGGCAGTCGCCATATATGCAGACGCCATGCCTCTCCTCTCCAAGATGGACGCAGGTTAAGATCTTTCCTGGTAAGTGACCACCTCGTGGTGCTACACAGATTACTAAATATGGGTTAAGCAAGATATGAGAATTAGGCAATAAGAGGCTAGTACTAATGGGCCAGGCAGTGTTTAAATGAATACAGTTTCCATGTAATTATTTGGATAAAACTAGCCGGGTGGCGGGACACAGCCCACCATTCCATCTACACCTACCAGCAAGGGCAAAGCTCAGAGTTCACCCAGATCCTTCTCCCAAGCCATTGCACCTCTTCCTTCTGCCAGGCAACATGGGTGCTAAATGGACTTTGATTTCATCTAAAGCCAAGTGTGATGGTACATGCCTAGAATCCCAGCACTTAGGAGGCTGAAGTAGAAGGTAAGGTTGTTGAGTTTGGGGCTATGTTCTGAGACCCTATCTTTATAATATAACTCTCTAATAAATTAAAGAGAGAGGAGAGAGAGAGAGAGAGAGAGAGAGAGAGAGAGAGAGAGAGAGAGAGCTAGTGTATAATGTGGGCTCCCTGCAGTTATTAGTTAGTTACAGGCAAAGAATTTACTTGCAACCAAAAAAAAAAAAAGATGTTGGCATGAGATGGAAAAATACACAAGAAGTTGGGACACTACTAGGAAGGCTTCCAAACTAAGGTGTGACTTGATGGGAAAGGCAGCTGCTTTCCACACCCCTGCGGGCATCAGCAAGCTGAGTGAGGGGTCTTCCTGAGAAGCAGGAAGGGTTGCTTTAAGCTCCTCACCCCTATCATCTCATCCCCACCTTGTGGTATTGTCCCTAGGAAATGAAGGAAACACTGGGCCTGGAAGATACAAAGAGAAGTTAACCAAAGGCTAGCCATTAGTATCTTGGAAAACATATGGTAAATATGAGATTAGTGCCAGGGCAGGGTCCAAGAAGAAAAAGATGTTCCTATCCTTTGACTGGGGTGCCCTCACTGGCTTGAAAACTGGTGCAAAGTTGAGGGAAATAAGAAGCAGGTGTTGGGTAGGCGCAGAATCTAGAGAAAGTGTTAGACTACTGAGGTCAGAAGCTTCGAAAAGGAGGTTTGGGGAGAAACAAAGAGGCAACATACATTTAGCCGATAGTGCCTGGATTTTGCCTATGCCCTTTATATTTAAGAGCTGCCCTCAAGAGCAAATCAACTTATGTCTACTGTGTTATTTGAGAGCAGTGTTTGTGTGCCTGCGCGCATGTGTGTGCGTGTATGTGTGTGTTCGTGCGCATGTGTGTGTGCGTGTGTGCGTGAGCAGGTGTGCATGCGTGCATGCCACGTGTGTGTGTGTGCATCTGTGTGCATGTGTGTGTGCATGTGTGTATATGTGTGTGTGCATCTGTGTGCATGTGTGTGTGCATGTGTGTGTGCATGTGTGTGTGCATGTGTGTGTGTGTATGTGTGTTCCTTGGGCAGTGGGAAATGTGGTGGATGGGAGTGTGACAAGGCAAGGCAGTTGGAGGACTAAGAGGCAGGAACTCAAAACTGAAGTGCGAGTCCACCTGCTGTGAATTCATCACACCCAGTTGCTGTCAGCTCAGTGCCAAGGCTGCATCTTTTAAAAGAACAGAGTACATTTGGGAAATAGTTGCCAAACCTTACAAGAAAAGAAAAACTTTAGAATTTTGTGGTTTTCTTTGGTTGTACATGTTTTTGTGACTTTATTTTTTTTTTCATTTGTATGGGTGATCTGCCTGCATGTGCATCTCTGCACCACATGTGTACATAGTGTTCATAGAGTCCAGAAGAAGATGGTGGGTCCCTTGGAACTGGAGTTACCAATGCTTGTGAGTCCTCATGTGGGTGCTGGGAACTGAACCCAGGGCCTCTGTCAGAGCAAATGTGTCCTTAACCACTAATCCATTTCTCCAGCCCATTTTGTGGAGTTGTGGGACATGTTCTCAGTCAGTAGCCCAGGCTGGCCTGGAACTTGATAGGTAGACCAGGTTGGCCTTCAATTTGTATTGCTCCCCCTACGTCAGCCTTTCAAGAACTAGGTTTCACAATTATTAAATGCAAGTCACCATATCTGGCTGAATTTGTGAAGCATTCTTTATTCCGTATTTTTATTGTGGATTTGTTGTTATTGTTGCTGTCGCTAGCGTGTGTGTGTGTGTGTGTGTGTGTGTGTGTGTGTGTGTGTGTATGTGAGAGAGAGAGAGAGAGAGAGAGAGAGAGAGAGAGAGAGAAATTGGAGGGGAGGGTGTCCCATGGCACATCTGTGTAGATCAGAAGACACAGTAAGGGGTCAGACTCTCCTTCCACTGAAGGTTTGGGAACTGAACTCAGTAGTCAGTCTTGCACTTTACCGTCTGTGCCATAGCTTGCCCAAGGTGGTGTTTTTTAACCACTTATCTTATTAAAAGAAACCAGTTGAACTCATTTGATATAAACACAGACTGAGTAATTATCAAGCAAAGAAATCACTCCAAGATCTCAGAGCTTTCCATTGGTTAGAACCAGCACCCTAGCCCTGCCTTCCTGTGGTTGTTAAGTACCCATGTAATGTTAAATGGTGTATTGTTTGCACGAATTTACATTTTGCATCCAAGTGGCACTTGGTCAGCATCCCTTACCGTAACAAAGACCAAGATGATTAACTTACAAAGAGGGAAGGTTTGTCTTGGTTCATAGTTTTGGATGTCCCAGTCCGTGACAGATTAGCCTTGTTGCTCCTTAGCCTATGGGGTAGCAGACCATCATGGCAGAAGTCTCAGCCCGCTAGCAAACAGGAGGAAGAGAAAAGATGAGCATGGCACTTGTAGCACTGAGGAAACCGAGGCAGGAAGAATGAGAGTTCTAGGGCCAGCCTGGACCACATAGCAAGACCCTCTGAGACAGACAAAGAGAAAGAGAGGCGGGGTTCTGAATTCCCACAATCCCCTTCAAGAACACACACACATCGACTTGAAAAACTCTCAGAGGGATTCCCAGGTGTCCAGGAAGACGCCCCCAGCTAGTTCCTTGGGCAGCTGAGGAGAGGGTGTCAGAAATGTCCAGGTCCTATTGCCATACTCATGAATATCTTGCATATCACCATAGAACCTTCACCTGGCATTGGATGGAGAAAATGACAGAGCCCCACATAGGAGCACCGGACTGAGCTCCCAAGGTCCTGATGAGGAGCAAAAGGAGGGAGATCATGAGCAAGGAAGCCGGGACCGTGAGGAGTGCATTTACCCATGGAGACGGTGGGACAGATCTAACGGGAGACCACCAAGTCCAGTTGGAATGGGACTGATGGAACAGGGAACCAAACCGGACTCTCTGAATGTGGCTGACAGTGGAGGAGGACTGAGAAACCAAACAACGGCGATGAGCATGTACTCTACAGCATGGACGGGCTCACTGTGAGCCTTGTCAGTTTGGTTGCTCACCTTCCTGGACTTAGGGGGAGCTGGGAGGACCTTGGACTTAACATAGTGAAGGGAACCCTGATGGCTCTTTGGTTTGGAGAGGGGCAGAGTGGGGGTATGAGTGGAAGGGAGGAGAGGGAAGGGGGAGGAGGAGGGGAGGAGATGGAAATTTTTAATTAAAAAAATGAGAAAAAAAAAGAAAAACTCTCCTAAAGGTCCTACCATGTACCAAAACCACCAGGCTAAGAACTGAGTCTTTAATACATACACCTTTGTAAGAGAGTTCAGAGCTAAACTATGGACAACGTAAAACAAACGTGCAGTTCAGATTGCAAACTAAAGCTTGAAATGGTCACCTATAATCCCAGCACTCAAGACAGTAAAGTGGGAGGATCATGAGTTCAAGGACAACATGACCCATATGGTAAGAGCTCGTTGTTGCTATTCTTTGAAATGTGCGTGTGTGTGTGTATGTGTGTGTGTGTGTGTATAAACTACCGTTGGCAGAGGTTTCTGTCCCGCCCTATCCCACAGCCATTCAATCCAAAAGAATTACACAGCGGTCTATATTAATTATAAACTGGTTGGCCTATTAGCTCAGGCTTCTTATTAACTAATTTCTACATCTTAACTCATAATCCTTGTCTGTGTTAGCCATGTGGCTTGGTACCTTTCATCAGTGAGATGTTCTCATCTTGCTTCCTATGTATCTGGGTGACTGTAGAATGATGCTTTCCTCTTCCCAGAATTCTCCTGTCCTTGTTGCCCGCCTCTACTTCCTGCCTGGTCACCCCACCTATACTTCCTGCCTGGCTACTGGCAATCAGCATTTTAGTAAAATAATACAGTGACAGGATAAAAGACCGTTGTCCCACAGCAATCTACCAGTACCATCAACTGTTAAATGGTATACTATAATCAAACTCAGAGATCACAGATTGTTCTGGAATTTTTCCCAAAAGATGGAATAGGTGTTTCAGGAGGAAAAAAATGGCCCAAAGTTATAGAAAGATGGTGAATTACGGAGTGCCTTTCAGTCAACACTCCCACCTTCTCTAAACAATGACGTACACCTGTCCACCAGTGACTCCCACGTGATGTTACCATCCATTTCCTACATGTTTGGGCCCCCAGTCCTCACACCCAATGTGGACCCGCTTTCAGCTCTTGTGAAGACCTCTTTGTGGGGCATCCTGTGCTTGCTTATGTCCTCATACCTTCTGGAACTTCCCTGGTGCTTTCTGTCTTCACTGGACACAAAGAAACCCTTCAGCCTAGAAAGGCTAGAAAGAGAGAACTCTTTCACATTGTTTTTCATGGATACTATTTTAGGATGGTAAACCATTGCTAATGTTTGTCTGGGAACTTCTGGGTTTGTGGGGCTTTCCAGCTTATGTTTATTTTTGTTCATTCATTATCTGGTTACAAATAGAGCTTTGGCCCATTGCAGTCTTTTTGGAGAGTTTGTATTTAGCCATACACTCACAAGGCAACATTTTCACAATGTGTCTCATGAGCCTCTTCCAGCATTTACATTCCTTAGCCACAGCTGGTAAGTAGATATACACATAAGAGTAATTGGAGTATAGCTTTGGTTCATTCTTGTTGGCCACCCTTGGCCAACAGCCATCTTTGTTAATCCATCAAGAAAAGCATGGCCAATTTCTCTTGTCACTTATGTATACTAGGGAGGAAGTAGTAGCCAGGCTTCATACGGCGAAGATAGGAATTGGTAACTTTATTAATGAGATTAGATCCCACCCTATTCCACTCCATGTTCACAGCAAAATCCCTAAGCGGAGAGAACCTCTGTTGACATCAGGATCCCAGAGGTTACAAGGTACAGTAAAACTCCAGGGGTGAAGTGGTAGCTTGATGCCAGCTATTTCAGCAGAGAAGACTTACGTGTCCCATCCGTACATATTACGAGAGACATGAAAGAAAAGAGAGGGAGCAGCTGCCCCCTAAGCCCTGTGAGGTCTGTCTTCCGCATATATGCAGGGACAGTAGGCTTACATTTCTGATGCTTCTACTCCTCTCACACTGCACTGATATTTTTGTTCCAAGAACAGAAGCCAGGGTCTGGAAAGGAGCAGTCTCCAGACACTCCTAAACAGAGATCTGTGCTCCAGAGAACAGACACCCAGATGACCTGACACCAAAGGCAGAAAAGAACAGGCCCACCATCTCCAGGGGCCAGGAAGCTTGGGAGACCTTCATGGCCAACATCTATTAGGAAGACTCCCACATAAAACCTCTCATTCGTGTCTTCTCCGCGCTTGTCCTCCAGCAGGGTCACCCAGTCTAGCAAAGGGCAGCTGTGCTGTTCTACTTGCCAAGACCAAAGCCCAAGTATCACCGCCGACTTGTCGATACCTGTACGACCCACACAGAAAGCGTCACACAACCCAAGTATCACCGCCGACTTATCGATACCTGTACGACCCACACAGAAACCGTCACACAACCCAAGTATCACCGCCGACTTATCGATACCTGTACGACCCACACAGAAAGCGTCACACAACCCAAGTATCACCGCCGACTTCTTATTGATACCTGTACGACCCACACAGAAAGCGTCACACATCCTGTTAACTGCTGGAAGAAGTATTTCCAGAATCCATGCACTCCTCTTTACTCCAGCTATGACCTTTTCTCACCATCCCTCAGAGGTTGCTGCAAGCGACTCCCACTTCTGCTAACTTACACTCCTCCAATCCATTCTCCTCTTAGAGCAAAAGCCACGTCGGACCATGCTTCTACTAACAACCCCCACCCCAAAGCCCTCACATCTCACTGAAAGTAAAATATCCAAATTGACCACACTGACCTGCATGCACCCAGCCCCCTCCAGGGCTGCCTATGACTGACTCTTGAACTGGTCTCTCAACAGTCATTGAACTGGCTGCATCCTTGGTCGCACACACTCTTCTCCCAGGCAGCCACATTCATACTTCCTTTTTTCTTTCAGGCATCTGGTCAAATGCCATCTCATTAAAGGGCTTACTGACTATAGCAGGATTCCATCTCAGATGATCCCCAACAGCCCCTCCCTCGTGGTTCTCACGTGGTTCTCACATGATCGTGAATATGAGATGGAGCGGGTTGCTTCTGGTAAAGAGACAATCATGATGGTACGCTACTTTGCAACTGAGGTTCCAAGAATCCTGTTTTCCATTCTAAGTGCATTCTTTCATTTTCTTCCTTACTTTCTGACTCTGAGGGACACCAACTATCACACCATATGACTATGTAGAGATCAGCATGGCTAGCAATGGTGGAAGCCACCCAGCCAACAGTCAGCAAGGCACTGAGTTCTCTTTGCCCATCAGCCAGCCACGACCTGGATCCTGCCAACTCTTCCACATCAAATGCGACTTTGTGAGAAAACTTGAAGCAGAGACATTAGTTAAGCTGCATCACATTCGTAGCCCAAAAACCTATCCCATAATCAAATGTGTACCAACATACACTCACCCCTCTTATTCCCATTACTCCTTGCCCCCCACCCCGGCACCATCTCCAAACTATTGCATGCTATGATTGGTTAGTTTAGTTCCATCCCCACATGGCTTGGTCCCTTTCCTGTTGCTGTGAAAAACACCCTGACAAGAGCATGTTTATTTTGCTCCCCACAGTTCAAGGTACAGACCTTTATGATGAGCAAGTCATAGCAAAGACTGGTAACATCACATCCATTTTCAGGGGAAAGAGAACCGCGAATGGGGGCATGTTAGTGTTCCCAATGCCTTTTCCACTTCATACAGTCAGGGATCCCCTGTCCTGGGAATAGTCCCACCTGTAATTAAGATAGGTCTTCCTACATTAATTATCCTGAGAAGACAACCTCTCACAGGGATACCCAAAGGCCCATGTCCCAAGGTGATTCTAGAATCTGCCAAGATTAACAACACTAGGCAGCGCACGCATGCACACACGTGTGTGCGTGAATGCACACGGTTACCATGGGTCAGCAACATTTGCATGTTTGCTCATTGCTGTACCTCAGCACTCGGAGCACACCTGGTTCAGAGCAGTGCCTTTGAAAACAGTTGGTGAATGTGTATGTGAGGAGAGAGAGGCGCTTTGCAGCTTCACTCAGAAGGTCTTGGCTTGTGTAAATGAACAAATTAAACAATTTGTCTGATCTTTAACGGGGTTCTTAACAAAGCATGTGTCATCATCCCCTATCCCCGGGGAAAAACTGAGATCAAACAACATTGGTATAGAAGAGTGTGGTGTTCAGATAGTTATTATCACAGTTCTTGGCAAGGTACAGAGGTATCACTTTGCTTAAATTTAGATGCAAGCATCATTTCAGTGGCTGTTTTCATTTTAGGTCTCATGACACTCATCGCCTAAACAAACACAAGACCACTTAAGAAGGCACCCCACCTTTGGCTTTCGGAATTGTTCCATAGCGCCATCTCTCTTTGTCGTTAAAGATGCAGATGTTATCACAGAAGGTCTTTCAGGCCTTTATGAGCTCTGAATTTGATGTTCACTTTGAGAGTCATTCGGAGAAAATTAAAAACTAGTTCGTCTGCACTCTTACTGAACGGCCTCTTAAAGCCCCACCGTCTCCATAGCGGTAGTCAGACAACAGAGCAATTGGCAGTTATTGCCCTTTCAGAGCCGCTGTGTGGCTGCACTGAAATGAAATCATCGGGTAGACGATCTTTGGCTACTATGGACCTGTGCCATTCTCTGGCAGGAAGCTGTGTAAGCAGATCGTTTCTGCAGAACAATAATGTTTAAAACCTTAATAGCAGCTGGGCAATAGGAGCAATTTTCCTAACAGGACTGAGCTGAGGATAAAGGAGATGTGTGACAAGCCACTCTGCCGTACAGTTATTTCCTGAGCCCTTCGGGGACTCGGCTTTATTTGCTGTTTTATTCTGCATTGAGCTTTGGTCCTGTTACACAGGAGGCTCCCTGTGAATGTGTGTGGATTAGAAGGATGACTAGGCAAATGAAAGAGATTACAAGCTCCTGAATGAAGGTTTCCTTGTTTTATGAGCCGCTCCAACCTGGGTGGTCACTATTTTACTGAGTCACCTCCTGCTCTTCTGTACCCATTGCTTTGAGGGTGAACAGATAGGACAGTCAAATCCTGGCCAGTCACTTCTCCAGTGCCTGGCACGGGTCCAGCTGCTTAACCATTCTCCTGCTCAGCTTCTTCATTTGGAAAGCCAGCACCATAACTTTTATAGACTTATTAAAAGGATCGAATTAGCTACCTTAAAGTACCAATAACAAGTGAACATGGGCAATCAGTATATAATTGCTTATAAAAGCTAGGTATGCTGCTGTCATAAACAAGAAGCACCCATGTGACCTGTTCACTCCTGGTCAGTCTCGTCTCATACAACCCAAATTAAATGCAGAGAAACTCAGTCCACTTGAAGTCTTCTGTTGGTTATGCCCTTTTACTTAAGATTTATTTTCCATTGCCAAAGCACTCTAAGGATGTCATATCCTTGAGATTCACAAGATCCATAAACACTTGGTAGCAGACTCAAGATCTGATGCATAAACAAATTCCTGGGGCTGGGAAGACAGTGATAAAATACCTGCCAATGTAAGTGTGAGGACAGGAGTTCAGACATCTAGCACCTACACAGAAACCTAGGAATGGCAGCATGGGCCAAGAAATCTAGAAATGGGGAAGGGGTTGCAACAGTGACAGGTGGATCCCCAGAGCTCCCTAGCCACCCAGATGAGCAATTGCCGTGCTCTGGCCTCAGGGAGAGACCTTGTCTCAAAAAGTAAGGTAGGAAGTCCTAAAGGGAGACACCTGATGCTGACCCCTGGCTTCCACACTTATGTATACATGTGGCATCTGTGGGCATTGGGGGAGGCTTCTGTCCCACCCGGTCCCACAATAAACACACAGAAACTATATTATTTAAACCAGTGCTTGGCCTTTTAGCTCTAGCTTTTTATTGGCTAGCTCTTACATCTTAAATTAACCTATTTCTATTATTTTATATTTTACTACGAGGCTCGTGGACTACCAGCCAGGTTCCAGCTGGCAGTTCACATCTTTCTCCTCTGGTGGCTACATGGCATCTCTTTGACTCCACCTACTCTCTCCTATATATCTCTTTCAGCTTGGCTTTAGTCTGTTATTGGCCAAAAGCAACTTCTTTATTAACCAATGACACTAAAAACATATTCACAGCATACATCATCTCCCCTTTTCTGTCTAAATAAAAAAGAAAGGTTTTAACTTTAACATAGTAAAATTACATATAACAAAACAGAATTATATCAATCAAGAATTATAATTATATCAAGCAACAAAATATAAAGCAAAAATTATAGTTAAAATATTTATATCTACTTTGTCTTTTATCATAACTAAGGAAAACTATAATTATGACTATCTAGTCTTCAACTCCATCAAGGACTCCAGAAGGATATAATATTACCTAAGTAAACAAGAAGTGCATTTTTGTAAGCAACTTTCAAGATTCTAGAAAATGACAGAGATATATCGCTGCCTGGACAGTCACCCAAATTTCTTCTGTACCATTGGGGCATCCATCTTCAGCCTACAGGCCACATATTATCTGTCAGACTTTTCCATGAAGCAGGAAATTTGAAGATCTGTTCTGCCTTGTAATGGCAAAGTTCATCTGTTGCTTTCTTCTGTGCCCTACAGAATGTCTGGCAGACTCTTTCATGAAGCAGGAACCCCAAAGAATGGTCTCACCTTTAGGCAAATTCAACAGTCATTTTTCTGTGGGTCCTACATGTCCAGTTCATACAGTATAACATCAAGCAGTGCAGGCAAGAGCAGTGTCTTGCCCAAATGGATAACAAACTCCATAAAGTAGACTCTTTGATGCCCATCTTCCTCTTGAAATACATTGATACTGCCAGGAGCAGATGTGTCTCACTGTCATGAAAAGTCCTACATTCGTAAAACATTTTAAATGGCATATTCTGTTAGCCTTTGAAAGATTTGAAGAATACCTATCTAACTGAAATATATCTATATCTAGAAAGGCTAAATAACATGACTAAAAGCTTGACTATTATAGATGACTATTAGTCTGTATTTCTTAATTATACATTACATTTTTAAATGAGCTGAACAAACACAATACCTTAATCAAGAGCAGAAATATACATATAACAAAATTGACCTAAAATTTTTATCAATAGACCAAGATCCACACCAATGCAAAGTATTGATCTCTATACCATATCCCCATTTAAATGTAAACAAACATTTATAGACAATATTTGGGAATTTGGGTATAGTTCTCTCCAAACTGCTTTCTGCTTTATGTTGAGCAAAGTAATTTTAAGGGTGTTCACAGTGACCTTTTGGGATGTCTTGGTCTATCAAACCACATTAGTCTGGAAGCAACCCACAGGTCCTCATCCTCTGTGGAAACAAAAGAAAAACCTCTTTTACAAAGCAACAGATCCTTAGACCCAAATTTTGAAGTCAAGTTACCTTTATGTTGGTTTATCTTAGCAAGCCCCAGAATCAAATATCTCTCTACGGTCAAAAATTCAAAGAAAACACAATAATATACATAATCTAAACACTCTGTAAATTCCATCTTTACGTGGCTTAATTTTATTTACTCCCTTTAATCTAAAATTGTACTCTGCTTCTTTAAAGATTTTGTTTTATTTTTTAAAAACAATTTACTTCTTTTTTAATTTATTTATTTTTAATTAAAAATTTCCACCTCCTCCCCTCCTCCTATTTCCCTCCCCCCTCCCTCCATCCCCTTCCCCCTTCCTCTCCAGTCCAAAGAGCAGTCAAGTTTCCCTATCCTGTGGGAAGTCCAAGGTCATCCCCCATCCATCCAGGTCTAGGAAGGTGAGCATCCCACAAAGCAGGTACATGCAGTAGGATCAAAACCCAGTGACATTGTCCTTGGCTTCTCAGTCAGCCCTCCTTGTCAGCCATGTTCAGAGAGTCCGGTTTGATGACATGCTATATCAGTCCTAGTTTAGCTAGCCTTGGTGAGCTCCCAGTATATCAGCCCCACCATCTCAGTGGGTGGGCACACCCCTCGCGGTCCTGACTTCCTTGCTCATATTCTCCCTCCTTCTGCTCCTCATTTGGACCTTGGGAGCTCAGTCCAGTGCTCCAGTGTGGGTTTCTGTCTCTAGCTTCATCCATCACCAGATGAAGGATCTATGGTGATATGCAAGATATTCATCAGTATGGCTATAGGATAGGGCCATTTCAGGCTCCTTCTCCTCAGCTGCCCAAGGATCTAGCTGGGGACATCTCTATGGACACCTGGGAACACCTCTAGAATCAAGACTCTTGTCAACCCTAAAATGGCTCCCTTAATTAAGATATATACTTCCCTGCTCCCATATCCACCTTTCCTCCATCCCAACAGTCCCATTCCCCCAAGCTCTCCCCATCCTCCCCTTCTCACTTTTTTCTCCCCATCTCCCCTTACCCCACCCCATCCCCACCCCCCAATTTCTAATTTTTGCCTAGCAATCTTGTCTCCTTCCAATATCCAGGAGGATAACTATATGCTTTTCTTTGGGTTCACCTTCTTATTTAGCTTCTCTAGGGTCACGAATTATAGGCTCAATGTCCTTTATTTATGGCTAGAATCCACTTATAAGTGAGTACATACCATATTCATCCTTTTGGGTCTGGGTTACCTCATTCAGGATAGTGTACTCAGCAGTTAAAAAAAAAACAATGACATCTTGAATTTTGCATGCAATTTACTTCTTTTTATAACTTTCTATACTCTTTTTCTTCTTTCTCCCAAGCCTACACACATTTATTTAACACTGTAACCCATTTAGATGTCTTTTTTTTTTTAAAAAATGAATCTGTATCTGTAATTATTTTCTGACCAGAAGCACTTTCTTTCTCTCTTTCTTTCTTTCTTTCTTTCTTTCTTTCTTTCTTTCTTTCTTTCTTTTAATGTTATGTAGGCATGACTAGGACCAACTCCATGGCACTGCCTGTTGGTTCCACCAAGTCCAACATGGTGGAGACATATTCACTGTCTCTGAGAGCCATGTACATTGCCCCATTTTTAGGCACACAACAGGTCTATGTTGCCATTAAGCAAATTGTAGCACTATGCTCACAAAACCCATTTAAATACTTCCATAACCAGACCTATCAAAAGAGTCAGAGTTTGCTGGTAGCTCGCCCTAGGAAGTAGCCAATTCAAAACCCTGCTACTGCTGAGTCAGGAAGACCTCTCTTTTTTTCTTTCTTCTTTTTTTATTGATTTTTATTGAGCTATACATTTTTCTTTGCTTTCCTCCCTGCCTCTCCCTTCCCCTTCAGCCCTCTCCCGTAGTCTCCAAGCTCCTAGTTTATTCAGGAGATCTTAAGGAAGACCACTCTTAAGGGAGCTGCAGCATATTGCCAGGCATTAAAAAAATGTGGCTAAACTTTGGGTTTTTTGTGTCTAGATTCTCAGGTTTTATGTTGCTGTAGTTAGCCCATGTTAGTGTGCCAATCTGTTGGGGGAAGCTTCTGTCCTGCACAATCCTGCAATAAACACACAGAAGCTATATTATTTAAATCACTGTTTGGCCTATTAGCTCTAGCTTCTTATTGGATACCTATTATATCTTAAATTAACCAATTTCTATTATTTTATATTTTGCCATAAAGTTCATGACCTACCAGCAATGTTCCAGCTGATAGCTTGTGTCTTTCTCCTCTGGCAGCTACCTGGCATCTCTTCGACTCTTTCTACTCTCTATATAGCTCTAGCTTGGCTTTACTCTGGTAAGCCATTGGCTGAAAGCAGCTTCTTTACTAACCAATGGCAATAAAACACATTCACAACATGCATCACCTCTCACATCATTTGTGCACATATTCACACAAACACATAAACGCATAAATATGCCATACATACATATTCTTCACAAGTACATGTATAAGAATTAAATCATCTATGTGATCATAATGACAGTAATGTGAGGGCTCGGGCTCAAGTGCAAAGCTTTTTTATTGGATGCTACAGCTTCTAGCAAGTGAAAGGAGTCAGCAAAGCCTGCGTGCTAGCCCTAATGCATCTCTTGACTACAAACATCATGCACGAAGCCACCTTGGAAACATGAAATCCTTTGCAGGCAACTTTTTCTGAACCACTAAACTTTGAATGATTAAAGAGCAAATGGCCCACGGAACTCTATGACTAAGGAAGTGAGCCTTTGGAAAGCTGGGGTCAGCCTTCTTTCATCCAGTCTCCTGGAAGCACACGAACAACTGCTGTGGGTGGGCGGAATTTTGAATTGAGAGGTGACTTCTGTATTCACATCTCGATCCTGCTTTACTCATCCTGCAAAGACATAGCCTTGAGACATCGAGAGGAGCGATCTCTAGAGCCATAACACAGCTCCGCTGACTAAATCCAACAAGAAAGAACAAGGGAGCGATGATCACCACCTGCTACTTACCAGCATTGTGCAGAGCCCGTTTATGTTATTTTATTCCATTTAATCCTTCAATTTCCTCGTCCCCTGGATAGGGTATGCTTTCCTGATATCAATTTCAATTTTTATTAAAACACCACAACCTCCTCCACATACACAATCTGTAAGAGCTACACTAGTTTTTGTGCGAGGGTCAGGATAAATGCCTTGGGTTAAAGCTGCTCAGTATTAGCCTCTTTTCTGATCATAATTACAGGAAGCAATGATCACAAAATAGACCAATAAGTCTTCTGGTGATAATGGAAGTAAGTCTCCCTCACCCTCCTGGAAGGTGTGGCAAGCCATTTTTTCACCTTTAGGGTTGAAGAAGCTCTAGGTTGGAGCTAATTTCATGAAAAGCAAAGCAAAGGGATAAGGAAAAACAGATTCTTTGAAGATGTGGCTAAACATTGAATCAAGTGATCCTAGAGTTTTACTCTTGATCCTTAAATTTTCTCTTACATGGGAGCTAAAAGTAATATTGTTTGATATGGGAGGTCCTTCTGTCTATGTGTTTATTTTATTGGTTAATAAATAAAGAAAACTGACTTGGCCTATAGCATGGGGTGGGGGGAAGGTGGAGGTAGGAGAAGCCATGGATCCTCCACCTGAGACAGAAACTGGGAACTTTTGCTGGTAAAGCCATAGCCAGGTTGTGACATTCAGAATAATAGAGATGAGTTAGTGATAGGGGCAAAGACCTGTATTTCGCTGTAGCCATCTTAGTCACAAACTAAGTAAGATATTCACCTCTGTAGGGCAAGTTTCGGACCCTAATCTCCCCCTGTGAGTTAAGAATGCCAGCAGACTTAGCAGTCCCCAGGACTCAGAAGAAATTAGCAATTCCCCCTTTAAACATTCACAGACCCTCAGCATCTTCTTATCTCTTCCTATCAGCTAGGGATGTCTCCAGACCTGACATCCCAGCATCCTACCCTTTCCCCTGCCTTTTTGCTATACAATGCTCCTGAGAAAAAATAAAGTTGGCAGCTTGATCAGAGTACAGACTTGCTCTCCTTTTCTCATGTCTCTTGCTCCTTTCATTCCTCTCCCTTCAAGGTTCATACTCCTGTTCATGACAGGTTAGTTTAAGATATGATTTTACCCAGAAATACACTTAAGCTATTGGCCAAACAGTATTGGAAATAATATGGTTTTCTAAGTGGTTATTTCATGGCTGGGTGGCCAGGGCAAACAAGCAACCCTTCCCCCCTACTACGATTGTTTACCAATGATTGTAAGGTTGGCATATAGCAAGCCCATTATCTGTTACTGTAACAGCATACCTGAAACCAGGCAGCATATAAAGCTTTATCTAGCTCATTGCTTGGGAAGTTCAATTGCATGCTCAGTTCTCACATTGGCTCAGCTCTGGGGAATCCCCATGACAGATGGCATCACAATGTCATAAGCATGAGGCAGAGATCACATGGGGAAATGGGAGGCTAAAGAGACACATGAGATTCCATGAGAACAATTAATCTCTTCCGAGGATACATGCTTCATTGACCAAGTAACCTTCCAGAAGTCTCCACCTCTTAAAGGCTCCAATGAGTCGCACATCACCACACTGAAAACCAAGCTCCCATCACACACATCCTGAGGGAGCAAATTGCATCTAAATCACAGTAATACTTTATTGTCCAAGCCCTCTAGGCTCTGGGAAGACTGGACAACCACAACAGTGACACCCAACCATAATTACACAAGGTCAGACTTGGTTCTTCTTTCGTGGACCTGAGGGTGGATGCTCAGGCATGTCACTCAGCTCTTTCTGGTCATTTTGACCCCGCCAGGAATTACTGTGTTAGACCAGCGGTCTTGCTCTCATCTCCATGGGCAGGTGTGTGATGCCCTCAACCCTAGCTCATCGTCAAAACAAGGGTCTCATGTCTCAGAGCCAAACAAGACTTCTGCTCACCTTTGCCAACACGCAGCAGCAAGAATGACCAGGAAATGTCAGTGGCCTTGTGCCCAACTCCATATCTAGTGCCACAAGAGAAAACTAAGACACATCTATTATACCCACAACCTTATAGGGATGCTACACTAGGAAAACTTGCCTAAATCACATGCCCAGTAAGTTGTAGAGTAAAGATTTGAAGCCAACTCATCAATTCTTCTTGATGCTCCATGTCTGTGTCACACCTTCTCACAATTCCATCTCCTAAAATGACATCAGACACCACTGACAACATGTATGTCACAGGTTGCTGATGCCTGCTCATACCCCACAAATAGATAACAAGCCACCTGCTGAACTGCCAACTATGACCCTTTTCTCTTCCTAGGGATGAGGTGCTGGGTCAGGGATTAAAGGGTGAACACCTCCAACCTGACACATGGGAGAGATCTGTGTGACCACATGAGGATGGAAGGGTTGCTACTGCACACCTATAGAACAGTCAAAAGGGAAAACAAGGTTAGAAGCAAAAGACATACAGCCTGAAGAAGAAATGCAGCCACTAAGTCAACAATAAAACAGGCAGAAAAGGACAAGTCAGAGCATAGAGAGGATGAATTTGGACCTTTTCAGACAGAATGTGTCAAAACATTTCTATTATTTAAAAAATTGTTGACTGACTTGAATTAACAATGCATTTCTTGGGAGGTAAAGGGAAACACACAGATCCCACTCTGCTATCCTACACCCAGACACCAAATTCCTCACCACCAAGGTGCTAAATAGTATCAACCCCTTGGCCACCTTCCTTGAGTAGTTCGCATATAGAAATACTCCACTCTTATTTCCTGTTGCCCTTACTAGAGATGGCGCTGGTTAGCATGTTACAGCTGGCCATGCTGGTGAACCAGCATTGGTTTTTTTGGACTCGGAGGTGGTGCAAATCTGCTGGACCTGGGTCCGGGGACTCCTGGTGATGGGCTGAACCTGGCCGCACACAGCTGGGGTATCCCAGAGGAGCCGAGGATCGAAATGCTTCATGGAACCACCATCCTGGCCTTCAAGTTTCACCATGGAGTCATTGTTGCAGCTGATTCCCAGGCCACAGCGGGTGCTTACATTGCCTCCCAGACAGTGAAGAAAGTGATAGAAATCAACCCTTACCTACTGGACACCATGGGTGGGGGTGCAGCCGACTGCAGCCTCTGGGAGCGGTTGTTGGATCGGCAATGTTGAATCTCTAAGCTTCAAAATAAGGAACGCATCTCTGTCGCAGCAACCTCCAAGCTTCTTGCTAACATGGTGTATCAGTACAAAAGCATGGTGCTCTCCATGGGTACCACGATCTGTGGCTGGAATAAGAGAGGCCCCAGCCTGTGCTATGTAGAGAGTGAGGGGACCCGGCTCTGTGTACGCTTATGGAGTCATGGATCCAGGCTGCTCATGATCTGGCCCGCCTAGCCATCTACCAAGCCACCCTACAGAGATGCCTACTCTGGAGTTCAGTCAACCTCTACCATGGAAGGAAGGGAATGACAATGTTACTGACTTACACGACAAGTATAGTGTGCCTGTCTTCTGAAGGAAAGCAGATGTGGCCGTCTGTACCTGTTTAGGGGCTCCTATAGGTTATAATAAATAATAGCACTCATTCCATAGTGAAGCCCACAGTTATCTCAGTACCTTTTGTAAAGCTCTGAAACCTTGTGTGTGTTCACAGTTGATGGGCTCCTGATGAATTAGCTGTTTGTTTTACTCTCTTGGATGCTAAAACTACACTATTTTTCAACTTCAAAAAAAGAGAAAAGAAAAAGAAAAAATACTCTACTCTTTTGTTTCTTCATTTTCTGCACCCTGTTTTTTTTTGTTTGTTTGTTTAACTTAATAAAAATATCTTGGTGATATTTCAATGAATATTGTCATTTTTATGACTCTATCATACTTCATTGTATAGAATGCCCCAATTTACATCATTTCCCATCCTCTGATCTTACTGTAACACTGTGAGCATTTCAATCTCTCTATATAAATAAATCTATAGTATAAATTACTACCACTGACTTTCATAAAGTGAAGCATTAAAAATTATTTGCAATTTTTATGGCTAATTCCAAATAACCTTTCATAAAGTTATACAGAGTTATTATCCCACTGGTAATGTGTAAGAGGACCCATGTCATGTTTATGCACTCCTGATTTCCTTATTACCCAACAATAATGGGTCTCAACATGTGAGTCATGACCCCTTTGAGGGTCAACGAACTCTTTCAGAGAGATCACATATCAGATATTTACATTACAATACATAACAGTAGCAAATTTACAGTTAAGAAGCAGCAACGAAAATAATTTTATGGCTGGGGGTCACCACAACATGAGGAACTGTAGTAAAGGGTCGCAGCGTTAGGAAGGTTGAGAACCACTCACCTACAGCATTAAAAATGGCTACCTGTATCAACTCAATTCCTGTAATATAAAAAAGCTAGCTATCTTTTAATATGTTTCACAAATACATCCTCTTTTCTATGAATTTTATTTTGCACATTCTTCATTAGGCTGGTGCTCTTATTCTTATTGATTTATGAGAATACTCTATACACAGAGGTCTCCTGTTGTTCATTAAGTGAACTGAATGTTTTCCAATTTTATGTTTATCTTATGGCTTTGTGGTGGTACTTTTTAAAAAAACGATGTACATTATTATGTGTGTGTGTGTGTGTGTGTATGTGTGTGTGTGTGTGTGTGTTTGATGTTTATGAGCTGTGCATACGTGTGAGTGCCCACAGAGGCCAGAAGAGGGTGTCAGATCCCCTGCAACTGAAGTGTCAGGTGTTGTGAGTCCACTGATGTGGATGCTGAGAACCAAAGCAGGACCCTCTTCCAGAACAGGAAACATTATCTCTCCAGCCCCAGGGTTGCTTTCTGCACTGCAGAAAAGTATTCCCTCTATCTGCTTTCTAGAGCATCACACTGAATCAAGGCACGAGAGAAACAAGCTGAGCCGTGTTAGGGGGAATGAAGCCCGACCACTTCACTCTCAGAGAGTTCTTCTTTTATTTCACATCATCACTGACAACTCTGATGCTGAGGCTGCCTCAGAACTCAGCCCACTGAACAAACTGAAACCGTTCTTCAAGACGTCAGCAGTCGCAGAGTCCAAAGGAAGACAGGCTTCCTGCCGTTGGCTTCCTGGATGAATCAGAGAGAAACGAGTGCTCTGAGGTCCCCCAGAGAATGCAGCTGCCACATCAGTTTTCCCTCTTTGTGACGCCACCTACTCCCGACAGTCCAATTATAGGAGTCCGAAGACTCTGCCTACAGCTGACTTAGTAAGTGACCAAGAAAAGAAAATAAAGACGGGGCAAATGAGTAATAGCAGTCACTCTGCAAGTGAAGGGTCTCCCACACTGGATCCAAACTGATCTGCCTCAGATAGGCAAGTAACTTTTCTCAAAAGAAGGGGGTGCAAACCCTTCTCAGAGGATCAGGCATCAGGGATTTCTGGACACCAGAGATTACAATACAGATGTGGTGACCAGAGGGGATGATGCTTCTGTTAAAAGTTTAGCAGGAAACTATGCAATTCTATAAACACTACCAAGAAAATGGGCTAAGGCTGCTCCGGAAAGGAATGCTTCCTCCGTTTCTCAGCTGGATCTGTGGCAGTTGCTGAAAACCTCCAACGTTCTCACATCTGAGGCAGTTCTACCTCTGCTTTGTATGATCCCGGCAGCCATGTCCTTACTCCCCACCTAATCTAAACCTCCAGAGAAGTACTACTGCCTCGCTCTGCACTCCTCTTCCTCCCGTGAGCCCTTCTCTCTGTATCTTTTGTGCTGGTTCTCATAGCCAGGGCCGAGCAATCTTCCCCATGCCTTGGCTTCTGCCTAGCTTCCTGACCAGTGTTCAGGCAGGCGCCAGTTCCTGCTGGAGCACTTCCCTGAACTTCAGCCTTCTTGGCAAGGGCACCAGCAGCCCGGCTGGCCTTCAGCCACCATCCTGTTCCTCTCGGTGACAGGACAGAGTCCTTCTCCAACCCAGACAGTACCTCAGGCGCCCACATTGCCACTCTTCTCTTCCTGACCAGCAGTTTGTTATTTCCATTTTCCAGGGTTCCAGTTGGTCTTTGTGTAGATTTCCCTCCCTCCCCTACCTGGGAACTCACAGATATCTAATAAGCAAAATCAGGTCCAGATTCGCCACATGCAAACTCCACCCACTTTCAACAAATAAGAGCATTTACTTAAAACAAGAAAACCAGAGCTACAGAGACTCCAGATTTGATTAGTTCTGCAGCTTGTGGGTGTGATGAAGGAGTCCTGGCTTTCCCTTTCTTGCTCTGCCATTCTGTGCTGTCTTCAAAACTGATCTGTGGCAGGCTGGGATGACGCTAAGAGCTCAACCCCATGTTCTTGGCCATAGTGGGAGAATATACGGCACAGGACTGTAAATAGACAAGGCCAGTCAGGGCTTTGGGGTTTGGGGAAAATGGTTTGCAGCATGCTACTGTTGACTTGCATGCTTACTGGTAGCTTGGCATGACAACATCTAGAGACAGAAAGATGTTTTCTCAAACACATCTTTTATTTTATGTGTATTGGTGGTTTGCTTGCACACATGTCTGCCACAGGAAATTCTACAGCCAGTAGCCTTTAAGTTACCCACCCACTGGGGCATGGCCTCTCATACTGTTTATGCTGATATAAAGCATGCATCAGGCCTCTTTTCCAGCTACAAGATTCGGCTGCTGTTCTCCCTTCCAGCAGAGGATTCTGATTTGTGAGTCTACCCCTAAATAAATAACCATCTATTTTTCTCAGTTCTGAGCTAGTGTGGGATTTCTTTTAAGCGTCCCTCTTCATGTGTCTGTGTAAGGGTGTCACATCCCCTGGAAATAGAGTTGCCGACAGTTGTGAGCTGCCATGGGTGTGCTGGGAATCAAACCCAGACCCTCTAGAAGAGCAGCCAGTGCTCTTAACTGCTGAGCCATCCCTTCAGCCCAAGAAAAGATTTTTCTAAAAGCATCACAGATTACCTACCCACTCCTGCCATCTTGGCCTGATTGTGTCCCAGTCATGTTTTAGCCAAAGGTTGTCAATTGGATAGAATGACAAGTTCCCTGACATATATGGGTACCTCATGTTTGACTATCCCACTCCCCTAACTAGAGACAGGTGGGAGACAGCCTTCCTGCTCACTGTAAGGCAAACTCACTTGAAGAATAAAGGACAACAGAAATGGCAAGAAGAGTAGGAAGGACGGAAAGAGAAAGGGGAAATTATGTAATATAGTACTCATGTATGAAAATTCTCCAAAAATTACAACTTAAAAACATTCAGAAAAAATAATGTCTATAAAATATGTACATATTTTTTCTTGCCTTCCATTAAATGATAAAGCATTTTTTTAAAAAAAGAGTTAAACGTTATCCAGAAAGATAATTACTTTAAATTTTGTGTGCTCAGATACTGTTTAAATTGAGCTAAATAAATATAAGTCTGGTGCTCATGAAGCAGTTGACTCAGAATTAATTTTTCTCCATCCAGGCTTAACCTGCACTTCTCTGAAGCAAGGATATGATCTGTGAACTCACATGTACCTCGGGCTTTTTCTGGAAGAGCTGCCCGCGGGATGAGCTGAAGTTGCAAAGTTAGCAGGGTACTGTGAAGTGCCGGATCGCATGTTATCTGTCTACACCACCTGCTGTCTACACTGGTTTGCTCTCAGGAAGAAGCCTCAAGTCGACTCTGATCACTGCAAGATGGCCTTTCACTTCCATTAGTGAAAACAAACCTTTTGTCCACTTATGCCTATGGTCGACACGAAGAGCTAAGCATAAATATAAAAAACACTCATGCAAGCTTTTATAGCTCATAAAAGATAATTCATAACCCAGGCCTTGGCTGCTTCTCTGCTTTGAGTGACCACTGTCCGGAGATGCACAAATAAACAGTGTCTGAGGGAAAACCAGACATTAAGGAAACAGAAATCATCCCCAGGTATGTCTGAAATTTCTTGTCTTTATTAATGTTTTCTACCATTTGATTTTAGTATGAACATGTTCAAAATACACAAAAGTTGAAAGGCTAACACAATAAATGATATATCCCTGAAGGTTATGTTAAAAACCTGCTAACTCTGCCACATAGCCCTATAAATCTTTTGCTACTTATTTTTATTTTATCCTATGTCTATGGGTGTTCTACCCACATGTACGTTTATTGGTTTGGGGTTCAAATAAGATGTTGGATCCCCTCAAACTAGAGCTACAGATAGTTCTAAGCTGCCATGTGGGTGCTAGAACTCAAATGCAGGCCTCTGCAAGAGCAGCCCATGCTCTCAGCGGCTAAGGAGTCTCTCCAGCCCCTTTGCTAGACATCTCAAAGAAAGGTATAGTCACACTTGGGCCTCAATGCCATTGATAAGTACCTCTTTAAAAAATTGTGGGGCTGGAGAAATGAGAGGAGAGAGAGAGAAAGGAGAGAGAACTGGGTTTTCCCAAACAAGGGTGCGTGTGTGCGTGTGCGTGCGTGCGTGCGTGCGTGTGTGTGTGTGTGTGTGTGTGTGTGTGTGCTGGTTATTTTTCTGGCAGATGTAATAAAATTCATGCCAAAGACAACTTAAGAAAGGAGGGGTTTCCTTTGGCTCACAGTTTGAGGTACAGTCCATCGCAGGAGGAAGTTACAGCAGCCGGAGGATGAAGCCACATTGGTGACACTGTGTCTCCAGTCAGGAAGCAAAGAATTGAAGGCTGATTCTCCGTTAGCTTTCTCCTTTTGACTCAGTCTGGGACCCCAGCCCGGGGGGCAGAGCCACCCTCGTTTGGAATGAGTCTTCCTCACTCTGTTAAACCCTTCTGGAAATACCTTCCTGTGCTTCCATAGTGACTCTAGATCCTGCATCCAGTCCTTATCCCCTTAGCTTATTTTAATCTAGAAGAGTTTTCTTTTTTAAAAAATGATGATGATCTTTAAAAGCACCACACAATGAAAGAAAAAAGAAAGAAAAAAAAGAAAGAAAGAAAGAAAGACAGAAAGAGAAAAAAAGAGAAAAGAAAAAGAAAAAAAACATCCCAAATTCTTGACCTGCTGGTTTTTATCCCAAGGCATTCTTTAATTTGTTTTTTCTAGTTTGGGTGTCTGGTTAAAAGACAGACCTGATTAGATTCAGGTTGTATTTGTCAAGAGTTTTGAGTAGAAGCAGAACGCACACTGGAAGAGTTTAATGGACAGAAGTTAAAAGAAAGGGCTGTTTCCAGATGTGTGCCAGGCAAAGGAAAAAACGTGGCTGAGGGAGCTCTCGGGACCATGTCCTCAGGCCGAAGACTGAGCTGATCAATAGAAACTGTGAGGACTGCAGTTTTCCTAGAGAGCCCCACCCCCTCTCCGTGTGCAATGAACCCTAGATCTAAAAGGAACATGGCTGTCACCTAGTCTGCGCCTAGGCAGGCTGGGGAGCTTAAAATCACCCTTCCTTCCACCCTCAGCATTTTTGCTGGAGCCCCACCCCTTCAGCCGAAACAGATCCAATCAAAAGGCAAACTGCAAAGGTTGCTGCATGATCATAGTCTATAGGGGAAGGCTCCAGTAGCCAGAAACAGTAGACAAAAACAGACACCAAATAAGGGTTCAGAAATTAGTGTCTTACAAATGCTGGAGGGAAGCTTCGTTCTCCAAGGTCGTAGCTCAGGAGGTCACACACAAGAAACTCTCGACAAATATTTGCAGGCCATAGTGGCGCAGGCCTTTAATTAATCCCAGCATTCAGAAGGTTCAAGAACAGTCTGATCTACAGACTGAGTTCCAGAACAGCCAGGCTACACAGAGAAACCCTGTCTTAAAAAAACAAAAACAAAATTTGCTGTGTTTAGTTCCACTGTGGAAGAACCCAAGCTGGACCTAACAAGTTCGCACTCCGTTTTGGAAACTCTCCCAGTTAAAGACAACATTCCCGTTGCCCAAGCATCTTTCATACAATTTCTTTATTTCTGAAGCCTAGGGCTTGCATTATTTCTAACTGTGAAAATACTTCCAGGGTCATATATTGCACTCTTCTCACTTGCTTGCGATGTTTCAGCTTGGTTGTAAGGTTTCCAAATAACAGTCCGAACCTCCTGTAAGTAGATTATTTTTTAAACAGACATCTACATGACCTACATTTACATGAAAAAGTGTCATTAGGTTGAAGTGTGAACGATATGCAATGTTTCTCAAAGAAGGTGAAGTTCCTTCTCTGTGGACTGTAAAGACAGACAAGCCGCTGAAACTCTCCAAACTTGACCTGAGAGAGGCAGGTGGATAGGTTATAGGAAATCTGGAGGCCCCCTTCAGCTCAAAGAGCTTGATTGAGCTGTGTAAATTTGCCAGTCCCACCTGTCTTATGATGAAGTTAAAATGGTTTGGATCTAAACCTCATTATCTGTACATATTGACTTCGGTATTGCTCGGCAATACAGATATCTGTTGGCCTCCATTTTCTTAGCAATGTGACAAGAACCTGAATTAATTAATCTCTATGGTCTCCATGCACCATCATATCCCATAAATCTTTCGGAACTCTATAATGGCTCAGATATATACTTCGTATGATACTGACTGAAAGTATCATAAATATATATATGATATATAAATATCATATATATTCATATATATCCTAAATTTTCTGGATAGATGGTAATTTGTTTTCTAAAGAATATGTTTAGCTTTATTATATACCTTTAGATTCCCAACAGAAGTATTACAGTGGGGGGAGGAGAGTAGGAAGAACTAATAGACATATTGAAAAAACACATGGAAGCAAATCCTAACTCTGCCATTGATAAACTACATAAACTTGATCAATTTACCACTCTCAGCAGAATGATGTCAAAACCTGCATATCAAAGCCTACTCACCAGTGTGTAGTGGGATTTGGAGGTGAGACCTCTAGAAGGGGATAAGTTCACAAGACAGAGCCATCCTGAATGTGTTGGTGCCGGATAAATGCAATCCCAGAGAGCTGGCGATAGCTGTCCATGACCAGAGACTGGAGGGCACCAGATCGGTGTCTGTAAATTCCTTGATCTTGGGACTTCTAGCCTCCAGAAGTATGAGGAAAGAACTGCTATTGTCCGTTAAGTGTCCTGCTCTATGAAATGCTGTTATAGCTGCTAGGAGAGACTGAAACATCTGGTTTTTCCATCCAAAATGAAACAGCTGTCTGTCCCTATCGCGTGTTGATGTGAATAGCCCTCACAACAATTTCTGATATCTTATTTGGAACCATGTGAGGAGCAAATGTTTCCTGGAAGCTCCTTACTATAGTTTTGATGAAAAGAATTGGTTGACATCTGACATCCCCTGGGTAAGACTGCCCATTGAGCCAATTAAGGTTTGTGATTTTTAATATCAAATTAAATAGATCTAGAATCACTAAGACATGAATATTGGGGCATGCCCGTGAGAGACCAACTGGACTGAGGTAGCCACTGAGCATGCCCGTGAGAGACCATCTGGATTGGGGTAGACACTGGGCATGCTTCTGAAGCATTTCTTCAGTTGGGTTAATTGAAGCAAGAAGACCGTCCTTGAATGTGGGTGGTGTGGGGCCTGGGCTGGGATCCCAGGCTGGATAAACCAGGGAAAGACTGACCAGAGTATTCAAGCTCTCCATGGACACAATGTCACCAGTAGCCTCAGGTTCCTTCTTCTCCACAATGTGCTTCTCCCAGAACTGTAAGCATAACTCTTTTTCTGAGCTGCTTTCTTCAGGTTTCGCCGGAGTGTTGGTCACAGCGACGGGAGAAACAAATGCACAGCTGCTGACTGTCAGCATTAGAAATCTACTTTGAGCTGGGCGGTGGTGGTGCACGCCTTTAATCCAGCACCCGGGAGGCAAAGGTAAGTGGATCTCTGTGTGTTGATGCCAGCCTGGTCTACAAGAGGCTCCAAGCTAAAGAGAAACCCTGTCTCAGAAAACCATAAAAAAAAGAAAAGAAAAAAAAAAAGAAATGAATGAAATCTACTTTGACTAACGTGAAGAAACAGAACTTCCTAGAAGGCCATGGACTCACTCAGATCAGAGAAGGCTAGAGAATCAGGGCCAGGAGGGCAGAAAAAAGGAAGACCCCTGAGGCACATGTCACGGGAATAGTGTCATAGTCCGTAGAGTTACTACTGGAGTGAGCCGGGCGATGGTGGAGCACGCCTTTAATCCCAGCACTCGGGAGGCAGAGGCAGGCGGATCTCTGTGAGTTCGAGACCAGCCTGGTCTACAAGAGCTAGTTCCAGGACAGGCTCCAAAGCCACAAAGAAACCCTGCCTCGAAAAACAAAAACAAAAACAAAAAAAAAAAAAAAAAAAAAAAAAAAAAAAAAAAAAAAAAAAAAACTACTGGAGTGAGTGAACTCTTTGGTCTCTGTGTCACCGTGTGAGAACAGGTTCCAGGGTGGCATCCGTTTGGGTGAGTCCTATAGCGTGTCTTCAGAGCGGCTGGGCTGAGAAGGCATCTCCAGTCATTAACAGTCCCACCAGAATTAACCAAAGAGAGAAAAGCACGTCCCCAAAAGGAAAATATTCCTGTCGCTGCCAAAAGATACCGAGCAGATAGAGGGTTGCCAAAAATCACAACAGGAATTTCCACTCAACACTAGTGCTTTGTTTGTTTGGAATCCAGGCAGCACTTGGGAGACAGAAGTGAATGTGGAAACCGAGCAACACTGTGCATGCCTACAGTTCCGGCACTTGGGAGGTAGAGGCAGGAGGGCCACACAAAGGCAAAGCCAGAAGGTCAACAGGAAAGGGAGGGAGGGAGGGAGGGAGGGAGGGAGGGAGGGGGGAGGGAGGGAGGGGGGAGGGAGGGAGGGAGGAGAGGGAGGGAGGGAAGGAAGGGGGAGGGAGGGAGGGAGGACAGAAGAGTGCTATGGGACAATGGTCTGTACCCTGTCAATTGTATTTTAATAAATGCTGATTGTCCAATAGCCAGGCAGGAAATATAGGTGGGACAATCAGGCAGGAAGCAGAGGTGGGGCAATGAGAACAAGAGAATTCTGGGAAGAGGAAAGCTCATTTTCCACAGTCGTGACTAAGGCACATGCTGGCATAGACAAGAACTGTAATGCTCTGTCTCGAATAATGGGCTAATATAAGTTATAAGAGTTAATAAGAAGCCTGAGCTAATGGGCCAATCAGTTTAAAACTAATGTAGAACTCTGTGTGATTTCTTTGGGATTTACCAACTGCGGAACTGGGCAGGACAGAAACCTCAGTCAACAGGGGAAGGAGGGAGGGAGGGAGGCAAGGAGGGAGGGAGGGAGGGAGGGAGGGAGGGAGGGAGGGAGGGAGGGGAGGGAGGGAGGGAGGGAGGGAGGGAGGGAGGGAGGGAGGGAGCGGATGCCATCACTTGTGTCAGTTGCTTCCCCCAAAGAATATGGGTTCAGCGACGCAGATACGCAGATACGGTGTGTGTGGCAGGGGTGCCGGGGACAAGGGATTACCGCTTACCTGCCTACAGTCCAGTCATTCTGTCAGCCCCCCGTCCTTCTCCCCCACTCTGAGCCACCCTGCGTCTGCTTCCCTCCAAAGCACAAAAGCTTGTGTAGCTCTGCGAGACCCAGGACTCCACTCTCACCTCCCTGGACCGCCGACTGCCGGATCTGACCACTCTGGGACAGCGCTGCAGCTGGCCCAGCTGCTGTCTTTTCATTGGCCACACCTGGCTGCCCAAAGGAACCCCCTAAGCTGCGTGAACAATCTCCACCCCAGGTAATGATACGCAGAGCAGCGTACTCTAGGGATCACTGCCCACGCACATCAATGAGTCAGACTTAGCGTCTTCATCTTTCTCTAGTCATTTGCTCTTCCTTTTCTCCTTGGTACGCTGTTGTGACAGTTTAAAGCTGCCCAGAGTCTCGCAAGCATTGAATTTGCCTTTTCTGTCCAGTTAACCACAGATCCGTGGGCTCCATACAGATCTTCTCACATTCACTCTTGAGTGACCCAGATAGTCCTCTCTGTAGCTCTTTCTTCTTCTTATCTCCTCTTTATGAACCTGACTTATAAGCCATCTGGTCATTCAGATCCCCCAGACTCTCCTACTTCTCAAAGATCACATCCCATACTAAGGGCCCAACTGCATCAACTTAACTCCCCTGTGAACCAAGTGCTGCCCAGCCTGGTTTACTGGGCCTCAGACACTTCCCGTTTAGTGCCCAATCTCCCTCAGCAATACCAGTCCATGGTCTTTGTCTTCAGTCCCTGATTTCACAGGGGACTCAGCCAGTGATAACCAAGTATTCAGAATGACGCTAGCAGCCAGTCCCCAGGAGTCTTGTTTCCCTCATATTCCTCAGGTTGTGCAGCCTTTGTCCCAAGGATGGATGAGTAGTCGTGTTACTAAATTTCTCTGATGCTGCAACACTCGGCATCCTCCCACCTTTCCTATGCTTCACTGCCTCATGAACGAGCCTCTGAGGGACTCTTTCATTTATTTAAAGTCTTTCCTGATTCAAGCGGTTCAGAGGCAGACAATGCCCCAGTTACAGTTTCCTGTATTGAGTCACTATTAAACCTCCATCCTGCATGCTGAGTCATGGGATTTTTCTCTTCCTCTGTGATAAATGTCAAGCTTGTAGGTATTGTCTATTTTTTCTGCCCCCCCCCTTACTCCTTGCTTGTGATTCCTCTCATAGATTAAAAGTTTAGGGCTCCAGAAAGGGCTCTTAGCCACACTTTGGGGTTCCAGAAAGGGCTTTTAGCAGTTTGGGGGGTTCCAGAAAGGGCTTTAGGCATATGCTTAGTTTGTATTTTCTTTCTCTCTTGAACCCTAACTCTAAGAAAAGCCAAATGTTGGGTCTCCATCTTCTCCTCTTCCTTTGCTGCTTTTTTCTTGATAAGCAAAAGGATAAGCCAAGACTGGCATCCATCTGTCTTCTTGTACTTCCTCTTACAAGAACAATTATAAGAATATGTTCTTTCTGAGCAGCAGAGCCTCAGTTATATGTTCTTGTTGCCTTAGTATCCACAGCAAAGGCCGTTGCAACTGTTACCACAGCGGCTTCTGACTCCACTCTATCCAATACTGCATCCAAACAAATGGAGTGTGTTCTCCAATCCATCAGCCACTGGGCCCAACTCCATACCCAAACAGTAGTAGACCACATGCATCAAGGAGACATGCCATGCCACTCCACACAGAGGACAGATGGACACACTGGTATTCCCCACAAAGATGCTCCACCCTCAGATGGACTCAACCTTGATCACGTGGCTGCCATCCACATCATGGTGCACACAGACAGCCACTACGCCAAAGAAGTACACAATTCCATGCCACACAGGGAAAGGCAGGCATCCCAGAAGGCCCCCTGTGTGTGCTCTGCCCTCAGCTACATCAGCCTATTTGAATGTTTATCACCCATCATAGGGGATGCAACTGCTCCTCACTCTTGGTCTCTTCCTCCTCAGTCACTAATTGGTTGTGTGACTTTTTCTAGGGAAGCATAAACTTATCTGTTCAACTCAGATACAGCACTAATGACACACCAAGGAAACTATCCCACCCAAGTCTAGTTCGATGACTAGGGTGGTTAAAAAGACAATGGTCCCCAAAGGGAGTGGCACTATTAGGAGGTGTGTCCTTGTTGGAATAGGTGTGGTCTTGTTGGAGGAGCTGTCACAAGGGGTGGGCTTTGAGGTCTCATCTATGCTCAAGAAACCACCCAGAGCTACAGTCCACTTCCTGTTGCTCCCTGAACAAGATGTAACCAGCACCATGTCTGCCTGCATGCACTGTGTTCCCTGCCATGGATGATAACGGACTGAACTTCTGAACTGTAAGCCACCACCTCAATTAAATATTTCTTAGAGTTGCCATGGTCATGGTGCCTTTCATAGCAATAGAAACCCTAAGAGTTTAGTTGGGATTTCTTCTTTTTTTTTTTTTTTGAAACAAGGTCTCATTTTGTAGCCCTTACTGTCCTGGAACTTTCTCTGTAGACCAGACTTGCCTCAAACTACACAAGATCTACTCTGCTCCCCTGCCCCTAGTACTGGGATTAAAGGCTTGTGACACAATCAGGCCTTATGGGGGTTTCTACAGGAGTAGGTGATTATTTGTTAGGAACATTGGTGATTTGGTGACTTGCTGATCACCAAAAGCCATGCAGCATGGGTAAGAACTCACAAAGTTGCATTTTTTGGAGATTCCTGACCACGCTTGAGGCAGCTATACCAAAATTCTCCTTACTCCTAGCAAACGGTTACTGTTATTATAACCTTGAGCAGGGGTCTTGTGAGCCCTTATAACTTTCTGAGCTTCCTCACCTTTCATGAGACTCCCTCCAGGAGTGAGAGGTTTGAATGTAGAAACAGCCCACATAGGCTCAATAGGGAGTGACATAATTGGAGATGTGGTTTGTTGAAGTAGGTGAGGCTTCATTGGAGGAAGTGTGTCACATGGCCATTGAGGTTTCAGAAGCCCAAGCCAAACCCACTGTCACTCTCTCTTTTCACTGCCTTTAGATCCAGATGCAGAATTCTCAGAACTGTCCAGCACCCTATCTGCCTACATGCCACCATGCTTACCCAGGAGGATAATGAACTAAACCTCTGAACTGTAAGCCAGCCCCAATTAAATGTTTTCCTTTGTTAAGAGTTGCCGTGGTCATGGTGTCTCCACAGCAATAAAACCCTAAGACAAGGAGAGAATATTTCACTTCACAGGAAGTAGCCACGCAATAGCATCATGACCAGAGTTCCTCTGAGAAGCCTATCAAAAAGGCATAGATGAGTCCAGCACCACAGACCATGAGAAACAAACAAGCATCAGGATCTGGTTTCTAATCCAACTTTGTTACATAGGTCACTAGGGAGTATTTACCTATCTCTTTGGTGTGCATTTTTCCCTATAAAATTAAAAGAGTCAACTGCATCTCCCAATAAAATTAAGAGTTAAGTGTAGGTGGCATTTTTCTGTCCCAACCTTTTTCTCCCAAAGAACAGACAACTGCTTCCCAAATTACCACACAGAAACTTAATATTACTTATAAATGTTCAGCTGGTAGTTTAGGCTCATTATAGCTAACTCTTATACTTTAACCCCATATTTTTTTTAATCTATGCTTTGCCCACATGGCTCATAGCTTGTTACCCTCATTTTCTACACGTCCTGCTTGCTCAGAGACTGACTGGTTCTCTTCTGTCCTCCACCCTTCCTCCTCCCAGAGTCCTATGTGTCTGGCTGTCCCACCCTAAACTTCGTTTGCCTACCAGCTGTCAGCTTTTTATTACATCAATGAGAGTAATACATATTCACAGTGTACAGAAGGATGATATTCCACAGCAAGCTACTCATATCTGCTCTCTAAATCACTGGGCTTTTATAGTCTACAACCTCAAACAAAGTAGGAAATCCTCTGTAAGAAATAAGAATAGGAGTCTAACCCAAGAGAGGGGAACATAGTTCTGTTTGAGATGCAACCATTTGGGGAAAGCAGAGACTGAAGGAGGTGAGGGAGTCACTGTGGCTGTGTTGCCTGGGAGTGCTTAAAGCAAGGGGGCTGGAGAGATGGCTCAGTGGTTTAAGAGCACTGGCTGCCTTTCCAGAGCCCTGGGGTTCAATTCCCAGCACCCACATGGCAGCAAACAACTGTCTGTAACTCCAAATCTGACACCCTCAACACAGCATACATGCAGGCAAAACACCAATGTACATAAAATAAGAATAAATAATTAAAAATAAAAAGCAAGGTCTGTCTGTCCTAACAAAGGACTTTGGTCTGCATTATCAAATATTGCAAAAAAAAACATGGCATGGGAACAGGATTCTTTATGAGTTTTAACAGGGGAAGAAACTTTTGCTTAGCATAATGTACCCCCTAAAAACTCAGAAGAGAGAACAGTACCGTAGCAAACACCTCATCAAGCCATATCCACAGATTGCTGTCCAGCGTTTATGGTGGCTATCTGCTGCACCAAGGGAAGAGACAGCCTGTTGGCAGCTTTCCGCAAACGATTACCACAACCACACACACATCGTCCTCTTGGCCAAGGGCACAGAAGAAAACACATAAGACTAAGATATACATTCCATTTAGGTTATAAAGCTGATTGGCATGGGAAAATCCAAGGCAAGCGAGGCTAGTTGTTACAGTCTCCTCTTTAAGGCAAGTTGAACACAGACCGGTCACACCGTAGGGATAACAGATTAAGTCTTAATTGATCTCAAGGTTGGATTATTAATTTGGCTGAGAGGTTCAGCAAAAGTTCACTCTTTGCAGAAGGTCAAGAGATATCTTCATAAAATTGTACCGTGGGAAAGTTTTCTTTAGACTTCTGCCTTTTAAAATAACCAATTCTAGAACCTTCTTATTGGTGCCCTATAACTACTACCCTCTCGTCTTCCCTCCTTCCCACCCACTGAACTTGTCTTCCTACTGCACTCAACTCTTCCCAGTGAACTTTGACCTCTGAGAGAAGGTCAGAAAACTCAGAGTTTTCCTAATAAAGAAACACTGTGCAGCCACTAAATTCTGTCTCATCTTGATTGGGGAAACATTTATACCAGATCTGGTTGGGTCAAATGCAGAGTCCTACAAAGAAACCAAGGGGTCAGGAGGAAATGATTCTGGGACAAAAATGCTGTCTTTACTGTTAAGCAACAGAGAAAGACCGAAGAAAGAGTTCTTTCTTTGTCTTTTAATATTTGTGTGTCCAGGGGGTCCATTGTTGGGGGCTGCAGACCCCTGACCCCTTGACCTTTCTTTGCCTGCCTCCAGACCCTTTGCTGCTGGAGTGAACAGAGTAAACAGCTTGTTTCCTGTGCCTGCGGCTGCTCTGAGCATGAGACCCTCATGAGTTCCTGATGACGGGGCAGTGGTTTCTGGGGACTTGCAGCTTGAAAAGTGCCAAGAGCTAGGGCATGGCTCTCAGTTAAGGATCCCTATAAAAGCTTCCCCTGGAGCACAATAAAGTTTGGCATTCTTGGTTAAAGGACGGACCTGTGTCACCTTGTCTCTGTGTGCACACGTGTTTAAATCTCCAGCCCCTTTCCCAGCTTGCGAACCGTCCTGTAGTGCAGGTGCTACAGGCTGCGTGCACAGGTGTGTGTGGTACCCCTCCGGGGTGGGGGGGTGGCAGAGGACTACATTAGATCTCTGGAGCTGGAGTGGCAGGCATTTGTGGGCCATCCAACATGGGTTTTTGGAGCAGAATCCTAGTCTTCTAAAAGAGCAGCAAACACCTGTAAGGACTAAGCCATCTCTCCTACAAGGTATTTTCTTAGTAAACTGTTTGACTGCTTCATAGAAACATGGCCACCATTGAATAAATAATGTACAGGGTAGGTGTGTGGTAGGTAGGTTCAAGAAATAAATCTTCAACATAAAGAGCTTGTCGAAATTCTAGATAGCCTAGGAAAGGAGTAATAGAAGGCAGGAATGAAGACCTGGACTCCTTAAGTCTAGTTGTACACTAAGGAGTCAGAGGGACCCTCGTCTTTGTCACCACCACCCAGAAAGAGTGGGCTGGCCTCTGAAGCGGTGGGCAAAGAACTGTGTCTAATGAGAAAACTTAGTCACCCGCAAGGACTTGAAAATAGCAATGAAGCCGGGCGGTGGAGCACGCCTTTAATCCCAGCACTCGGGAGGCAGAGGCAGGCGGATCTCTGTGAGTTCCAGACCAGCCTGGTCTACAAGAGCTAGTTCCAGGACAGGCTCCAAAGCTACAGAGAAACCCTGTCTCGAAAAACCAAAAAAAAAAAAAAAAAAAGAAAATAGCAATGAAATGAAGTTGACTAAGTGTAAGAAGAAGGGTGGAGGGAGGCCTGGGGCAGACATCACATCCTGCCCTGCCCTGCCCTGCCCTGTCTGGAAAAAGCAGCTGCTATGCAGCCCCAACAGCTGTTGCCTTTCCCAACATGCTCAGATCCTCGTAGGCTGAGGAGAACTGAGGAGAACGTGGGTGCTGCTGCGGGGCTGCTGCGGGGCTGCTGCGGGGCTGCTGCGGGGTTCAGGCTCGCTTTGATTTTCACTTTTCCTTTGGCCTTCAGGTTCTAGAATTTTTAACGGCAAGCACGCGCCGTTGCTTCTACAATCAGGAAACAGCACTAGTGCCTACGTGTTAAATATTTCAAGGTGAATTAACTGAACAAGACATTAAAATAAGGATCAAAAATAAGCACATGTTCCAGGAATTGTGTCTGGGTAGACATTAATTTGTGATAAGACTTTTACATTTTCCAGTTTGCATTCTGCCTGCGTCCTAACTAAAGCATATGCAAAGCCTCCATCCATTTGCCCAGTCCAGGCTGATGGTCACTATCAAGGTCTTGTTCTCATATCAGGATTGGTGACAGATTGCTCCAGAACCTTATCATTTCTGCTTAATTAAATGTTTAGGCCAGAATTTATTGGATGGATGACTAAGGAACAAGGAGAGGTGACAACATTTCTAAGAGTTCTAGAAGGGTGCTGGGCACAGAGTAAACACAAAATAGGTTCATTTTAGTTGGAGTTTCTATTGCTGTGAAGAGACACCATTACCACGGCAACTCTTATGAAGGACAGCATTTAATTGGGGGCTGGCTTACAGTTCAGAGGTTTAGTGCACTATCATGGTGTTGGGAAGCATGGCAGCACGCAAGCAGATGTAGTGCCGAAGGAGTGGATGAGAGTTCTTCATCCGGATCCACAGGCAGCAGGAAGAGAGAGTGAGCCACTAGGCCTGGCTTGAGCTTCTGAAGCCTCAGAACCCACCCCTGTCCCCCAGTGTCACACTTCCTCAACAAGGCCACACCTCCAATAATGCCACTTCCAATAAGTCTATGGGGGCCATTTTCATTCAAACCAACACAGGATGTTACCTAGGTATTATTGTTTTGGTTTTTTGGTGTGTTTGTTGTTGTTGTTGTTGTTGTTGTTTTATGTACATTGGTGTTTTGCCTGCATGTATGTCTGTGAGGATGTTGGATTTCCTGGAACTGAAGCTACAGAGAGTTGTGAGCTGCCATGTGGGTTCTGGGAATTCAACAATGGTCTTCTGGAAGAGCAGTCAGTGCTCTTAACGATTGAGTCATCTCTCCAACCCCCCAGCTACTATCGTTAATGGGATCTTTGTTAACATCCTCATTGTTACTACTCAGGAAACAGCACTGAGGAAAGATCATATCTTACAGAAGGAGGAGAGAGAGTAGAGGAGTAGAGAAAAGAAATGGAAGGGGCCAGAGAGATGGCTCAGTGGTTATAAGCATTTGTTGTTTTTCCAGAGGACCTGGGTTCAATTCCCAGCAACTACATGGCAGTTCACAAGCATCTATAACTTGGTTCCAAGCGATCCAATGCCCTTTTCTGACACCAAGAATTCACACGATGCACAGACACACATGCAGACAAACACCCATATATACATAAAATAAAAATAAACATAAATATGTAAAGGGGAGTCCATAAGGAGTTGGGGGAAGAAAAAACATGATCAAAATACATCAAAAATTTGAAATAAAAAGAAATGGGGAAGGGAATAAAAGTTCAAAAAGATGTACTTGGAGTTTGCTGCTTTTAACTTAAGGGACAAGAAGGAGGAACTGGAAGAGTTAAGAACATGGCAAGTGTTCAGAGTCAGGATGGAAGGCCAAGGAGACAGCACGGGGTGGAAGAAAAGCAAGTGACATCCCATGGGGACATGGATGAGTTGAGTGGATGACATCAGCACCTTCCTGATGGAACACCACACAAATCCTTAGTTTTTGTTTGTTTGTGTGATTTTTGAGACAGGGTTTCTCTGTAGCTTTGGGGCCTGTCCTAGAACTAGCTCTGAAGACCACTGGCATCAAACTCAGAGATCTGCCTGCCTCTGCCTCCCAAGTGCTGGGATTAAAGGTATGTGCTACCACCACCCAGCAAATCCCCAGTCTTGAAAGCAAGAATTGTTTATTGTTTTCCGTTTCTACGGGTGTATGTGTCGGTAGCAGTTACAGTGTCAACACTATTTGGAAGCTACTTCACTATATCAACTCAGGCCTTTCCCTGAGTTTTGTCTGTAGTCAGGTGATCATCCTGGAAGAACCTCAGGTAAAGAAGGAACCTTTTTAGAGGGTTGTAGCAGGGAGAAGTTCACTCAACTGGAATATTCTAGATTTGAGCTTGTTATTCTCAGGGCAAACTGTTCACTACTAAGAACTCGTAGGTACTGAGCCCTTACAGTGTGTGAGGCCCTGAGATAAAGAGTCCGCGTCGATCCTTCCAGCAGCCCCAGGAGGGGAAGAAACGTCAACAATACAACAAAACCCGAGACCAACAAACCTAGATCTAGAAGCCGCAGAAAACATAGATGACATTTCTCCTCTCCCCTTCTTCCTCATTTCTCTGTTGGAAATATTATTTTAAGGTGTGTTACTTTTGTTTAAGTTGCATTTGTTTAATTCTGTGAAGCTGTGTTACTTTGCCTGTCTAGATACCTGATGGTCTAATAATGAACTGCCAATAGCAACGCAGGAGAAAGGATAGGCGGGCTGGTAGACAGACTGTAGAGAAGGGGAGAAAGACTGGGAGAAGGGGAGAGGAGGAGCTCGAGAAGGAGGACATCAGGCACCAGCCATCCAGCTACACTGCAGTCTATAGAGTAAGGTTTGAAGAGAATGGGAAAGCTCAGAGGACCAAGGGTAGACAGGACAGTATAAGTTAACTAGCAGCTGGCCGGCAACAAGCCAAGCTAAGACCTGGCTGTTATAAGTAAGAATAAGCCTCCATGAGTGATTCATTTGGGAGCTGGGTGGTGGGCCCCCCAAAAGAGTCCAAAGACTACAACATTTCACTCTCTCTCTCTCTCTTTCTCAGTCTCTCTCTCTCTTCCCTTTCCCTTTCTTCCCTGACCCTCATTTTCTATGTCAGGAAAGAAAAGAAAGAACATTCAAGTAAAATGAAAAAGGAAGAAAGGAAAAGAAAACCATGGAAACAGATGGGATCAAGAGGAAGAGGGAAGACGCCAAGAAACAGGAAAGGAAGGGAGTGTTGACCTTGGTGGACGTCTAAATGGCCTGTAGTACACGGTCATCCCAAATGTGGGACCTTCAGGAAACCTGTTTGAAGAAGTCTGTTTGGGGAACAATGAGAAAGGCAGAGGGGTAAGGTGTGCCAACACAAACTCAAGCTTCCTCCTTCTGTCCAAGGTCAGCCTTGGTGACTCAGGACACAGCTTGATCCAAAGGGATGGTGCCAACTTCAGAGGACTACTCCTGAGACACCCCGCACCAGGGCAGGGGGTAGCCTGGAGTCGCAGATTCTCCCTCTCAGAGAAGCCCCCTGGATCCAAGGCAAGACTGTGATAGAGACCAAAAATCTCACCAAACATCAGCAATTCTGAGCTGTGAACCCTTTTGGCTTCCAGGAATCCGTTGCATGAATGCAACTTCAGCCCAGTACAGATTCTGCTGTGACAGAAAATGTGGGAAGGTCTGCAGTCTGTCCTCTGCCCAAGTTTGCTGTCCAACACCACTGTGAAGATTTATCAAAGGGATTTATCAGGGAATGTGACAGAAAGATTCCATCTCCAGGGCTCAAGTTATGACACTTCATTGTCTAGAGAAAACACAAGCCATGTGCTATTATTCACACAAACTCCCTGCCAGAAAATGGCCCCACTCTGGCTCAAGTCACAGGGGCTAACATGACTAGAAGGATGTAAATGTAGCTAGCCACCTGGCGTTCATCTCTCAGTAATTCCAAGGAGGAACTCAGGCTGATGAACAACTCTGTGGGATAGATGTCAGTATCTCAATATACTTACATTTCAGTTATGTTTTGAAGAGGGCCTGCTCCCTTGCCCTTCATACTCACCCTTCTCTCCTTGAGCTAAGAAGACACCATAGAAAGATGCCTGCTTGTATTTACTATGGCATCACTAAAATCTGTTATCAGCAGGGAAAACCAGTCGCTATCGCTGTTACATGTTGACACAGAAACTCACATTTTAATGACTCCCCTTTGCTTTATGTATTCTGAAGAGGGCCCAGATTCTATCTGTGTCAATGACACTCAATGTAGGATCTCTCAATGCCTTGGGCCATATGCAGAGAAGCAAAGAAAACCTCAGACAGAAATACACCAAACCTGGATTCCTGACTCAGCCTTGGGGAACTCCCCAAAGAGTCTCAATATATAAGAAAGGGAAGAGCAAAAGAAAATAGTCTCAAATAAAATTTTAATATCCTCTAATTAAATCCCTTTTAGTGCTTTGTTGAGATAAATTAGTTTCCTTATGAAATGAAAAATCAAGTGACTCCCAGATCTCTCTTACCAGCTTTCTGGGGCCTACCTTTAAGTTGCTGAGTAAAATGTGGCCTCTCTCGATATCCCCCAAGGTCCACCTCTCTCCTGACCCCTCCTCTTGCCACTCTGTCCCCTCTGTCTTTGGCAGTTCCTCCTTCTCAAGGTCAGCCTTGACATTTATTCCCTCTGCCTGACCACGGGCTGGACTCAGCCCCGTGGCACCCCTGCACAGGTAGAGGAAGCTGGCATATAAATCTCCAGCCAGGACTTGTCACCAACCTTCTAGCCCCTATGTGCAGGAAGGCTGACTACTCAGCTGTCACCTTCTGCTGGGACAGTGGCCACATATCCCTGTGGCTCCAGCTTCACAATGAATAGAGTCCACTCCCATTCTTGGGAAGTCTCAGATAGTCATTGCCCTGAGTATTCTCCTATTTCCTGGCCCCACTATTTTCTCTGAAACACCAGCCTTCCTGGAACACTACCCACCCCTGCCGTCAGTAAGTGTCCTTCCTGTTCCTCCATCCTCAGAGGCCAGAGGCTGTGGCATCTTACCGACTCCTCCTCATCATAACCATCCAAATGAGAAACCAGACACAGTTGACTGTCACCAGCTCTGTGGTCTCCTCCACTTCAGTCCCTGCACTTTAGTGGCATCATTTATAAAACGATGGGCATGTGACAGGGCTATCGGAAAGAGCAAATGAAACAGCAAGGGAAACAGCACTGGGCTTGATACGATAATTCTGATTATTCTAGTCACATATTCATCCAACCCATTTATTGATCGCTTTCTATGCCAGGTACTGTTCTAGGTCCTGGAAATACATCATGAGAAAACAAGATAAAATATCTGCACTCCTAAGGCTTACAACCTGGAGGGAACGACAGACAGTGAGCAAATAGGTCATACGTTGGTTGATATTAAGGTCCATGGAGTAAAGGTCAGGCAGGATGAGAGCAAGGGGAAGTGCTAACATGAAGAGAGGCTGATGGGCTTTTTTCAAGATGTTTGAGGAAGAGGGCATTAATAAGACAACATTTAAACAAAGAGCCAAAAAAGATTAAGGAATTACCTAGCCAGGTTTTTACAGGAGGAACAGGCATAAGGGCATTCCAGAGATAAGTCTGACCTATCTGAGCCACAGCCTTATGGAATGGCAAGGACAGGTGGGTGTGCAGTCAGAAAGGAAGCCAGCAGTCTTTGGGTTCCAATTGTATAGGTTGTAAGGATCCACCAATGAGCAGCTTGTGGCCAGAGTGGGGTAAGAGCTGTCATTAGGCTATGCCTGTATGAACCAAGAAGTGACCTCGTTGAAATAAGGATGGCAGTAAAGCCAAGAAGGCAAGAGAAGAATGCCAAACCCAGGTATGGGTGATGTTAGCCTGGACCAGGATTGACACCTTTTTACTTGAAGGTTCTCACTGACTTCCTATGGCATTCCCCCATCAAAGCCAAAGTCCTGATCTTGGATTCCATCACCTAACCCCTTCCTTGCTAGACCATGCCAACCTCTCCCTCTCACGTTCAGCCATCAATACCCAGCAGTCATTCCCCCAGCCCAGCTCCACTCCATCACGGGGACCTTCCACTGAGCCCTACACTCATTACTCCTTCCTACCATAAACCAGTCCCTTCTGGGCTTCCTCAAATTCAGCAGCAACTGAAATTCTTAACTACGAAGGGATATCCCTTTCAATGTGGCCACTCAAAATTAATGGTATGACTCTTTTAAGTGGGTCTTACCACTAGGTATCCATGACAACAGTTAACATTGAGCACATGCTCAAAAAGTGACAAACGCTAATCTAACAGACTATTTTTTTTTTAAATCTTCTTTGATCCTTACAATACGCAAAAGAAGTAAACAGGATTACTAACCCCAATTGCACAAATGCAGAAACTAAGGCACACAAAAAGGTTGTCAACAGTACAAAGTTAGTAAGGCAAACGGAGAGTGGGGTGGACTAGTGTTGGAATCCTAAAAATCTAGCTCCAGAGTCAGCCCTCTCTGTCTTCCCATTCTACACCATTCTGTTTTCCCGTTCTCCACCATTCTGTCTTCCCAATCCCCACCATTCTGTTTTCCCATTCTCCACCATTCTGTTTTCCCATTCTCCACCATTCTGTCTTCCCAATCTCCACCATTCTGTTTTCCCATTCTCCACCATTCTGTCTTCCCAATCCCCACCATTCTGTCTTCCCAATCCCCACCATTCTGGCTTCCCAATCTCCACCATTCTGGCTTCCCAATCCCCACCATTCTGTCTTCCCAATCTCCACCATTCTGGCTTCCCAATCTCCACCATTCTGTCTTCCCAATCTCCACCATTCTGGCTTCCCAATCTCCACCATTCTGGCTTCCCAATCTCCACCATTCTGGCTTCCCAATCTCCACCATTCTGGCTTCCCATTCTCCATCATTCTGGCTTCCCAATCTCCACCATTCTGGCTTCCCATTCTCCATCATTCTGGCTTCCCAATCTCCACCATTCTGGCTTCCCATTCTCCATCATTCTGGCTTTCCAAACCCCACCATTCTGGCTTCCCATGCCTTTCTGTGCATCACTGAACTGTAATTCATGAGCACTATTAAACTTCTACCCAAAGACTTTGCTTCAGACTTTCTCTCCTTCTTCTCCCCTCCCTCTGCCTTGCCAAGTCTCACCCAGCTCTCAATATGTCAATGGACTTCCTGTTCCTCCACGAAGTTTCTCTATGTAAGACTTCACTGACCACTGCTCCTCAGCTATTTGAAACTACTACAAATCACCATGTGCCTTATCGTTGCCTTCTCCTTTTCCTCCTCCTCCTCCTCCTCCTCTTTCTTCTTCTTCTTTCTTTGCCATGAATCTTCTCAAGTACACTACAGACTGTTTATGTGGAGCAACCATAATTTATTCTGCTTTTTATATCCCCACAGTATGTGTAGCAATTGTGGGCCATTCACCTTACCAGACATTTCAGAAAAAGCCTATGGTGAGCTAGATTCTGTTCTGGTCCTGGAAAACACAGCTAAGATGGCCCTCAGATTGATTTGTAGACTATGGGAATACCCAGGGAATTGCTTCCTGAAAAGGATTATCCATTTCATCCCTTATACAATCCTTTTTATACAAACACCGTTAGTGACACTGGGCTATACAAATAAGTGGCTTTCATGTCAGTCCACAAAAACGCATTGAGTATTTTCTTGTGGAATGCTGAGCCAAGTGCTTGCTCTAAATAAAGAAACTTGACAAAATCCCCATCGACTTCCAGTGTGTGCTGTCATCTGTCTCAGGGTGATGGTGGTAATGGAGAAAGTACTCAGTGTGCAGAGGCAAAAGGGAATACAGAACTCTGCTGTAGAAAAACAGCCAGATGAAACACAGAACAATCAAAGAAATTGATTATTTCACTCTTGGAGGGCCTTCCTCAGCCCTGCTATCACATGATCCATCATGGCTTCCACAAATTGGTACCTTTAACCTCTAAACATCTACTTCCTATCTAGTGTCCCAGGTCCAGCACCCCTGCATACTAACTACATTTTCCACATTTTAATGCCAACTATCCATCAAGAGAATATAGCATCTGTCACATAGAATTCTATCTTTAATTCAATTAGCTATGTCTGAGGACTATGGGAAAGATGTCCCAAATCATATCAAAGGAACAAAGGGATGCAGGAATCACTCTAAATGGGATGGTAGCTTTAGGAGAAGACAGTGGGATGAGTGGCCCAATGGTTGCTCTAGCATACAGGCACACCTCAGATTTTCATATCACATTTAATAGATTCATGGAATTTTAAAAATAAAGGAATCTAGGAATCCTTTGATGCAATCTCCATGTTTCAGCCCTATGAGACTAAAATCCCTTAGCAGGTTCAGGCAACACTAAGAGAGTGTCACGTAGCCTTTGATTCCTAACTTTTGCCAATAATTACCAGCAGGTGAGATCCCTGTTGACATGCAGGTACCCAAAGATAGTCCACACATAATACCCATATAACAAAGTGGGCTTGTTTTTTTTTTTTTAGCATTATTCCTAAGAACTTTTCACATATATAGCTTGCTTGTTTTCACTATCATCATGAGAATTATTCAATCATGATAAACTGACTCCTAAAGAAGTTGAGACAAGCCAGGCGGTGGTGACGTATGCCTTTAATCCCAGCATTCAGGAGGCAGTGGCCAACAGATCTCTGTGAATTCGAGGCCAGCTTGGTCTACAAAGTGAGTTCCAAGACAGCCAGGACTGTTACACAGAGAAGCCCTGTTGAGTCAAACCTGAGCCTTATATCAGTACTGAGCACAGCCAGGGCCCTCTATGTGAGTCTAAACACTTGCTGGTTCTGCTATGTGTTGCAAGGCGGGCCTGCTTGTTGTCCCGGCCACCCGGCTAGCTTAGCCCCAAAATAACCACACAAGAAACTGTATTAATTAAATCACTGTGGACTCATTAGCTCTAGTTTCTTATTGGCTAATTCTTACATCTTAATTTAACCCCATATCTATTAATCTATGTATTGCCATGTGACAGTGGCTTACTGAGTAAAATTCCCAGCATCTGTCTCTGGCAGATCTCTGGCAGATCCATGGCCATATCTTGGACTCTGCTTTCTTCCTCCCAGAATTCAGTTCTGTCTTCTCTGCCTACCTAAGTTCTTCCCTATCAGGCCAAGGCAAGTTTCTTTATTCATTAACCAAATACAAGCAGCACACAGAGGGAACTCTCACATCAGCTATGCCATGCTTCTTCCAGTCTCCAGGAAATTAGACAAATGTCAAAATATACTGTTTGTGTCTTTGATTTTCTGTATGTTTTTTAACACCTGCTTAATTTGTGTGTATGTGTACATATGGGTGTCCAAGTACCATGATATACATATGGAGTTCAGAGGCAACTTGCAGGTGTTGGTTCTCTCATTCCACCTTGTGGGTTCAAGGAATTGAACTCAAGTAGTTAGGCTTAGCAAAAAGTGCCTTTACCCACTGAGCCATCATACTAGCTCATATTATAATAGGTTGACACCTTGAGAATCTAGCTGAGAAGATATTGACCATCCTGGACCTGCTCAATTCTCAGAGGTGGCAAAGATTCAAGGAGGAAAGGAATCAATGCAGAGCCATCCTCCTCTGTGTGGCCAGGCTTGAGTCACACCCACCTCACAATCCCCTAGGCCACAGTCATCTCTTCTAGATCCCTTCCCTTGTTGTTCCAAGTGTCAGACACAGAGACAACACCTATAATACAAAGCCTGTCACTCCTGAATGGTTCATTCTGTACTGCCTTGCCTTTCCCAGGGAAACCTGCAATCTGCTATGCTATCCCCTCATTCCTGTCCCACCCTGTCATCTGGTGTTTTCCCACATAGCCCTCCCTCTAGGACCTCTGAAGACAACAAGCCATTTTCCTGAACTTTTGTGTCACCTCTGTAGGTCACACAGATTGACCAAACACATAAGAAAAAAATGAAAAAGTGAAATTTATGCCCTGGTAATGCTGAAGCAAGCATGGGCAGCCCACATATGACAATTCTGTTGGACTTGTCCATATTGGGTTTTATGGTCTAAGTTGATGATGATGACTGGCCAGGTCTCTTTCTCAAGAAGGCACCAGATCTCATTACAGATGGTTGTGAGCCACCATGTGGTTGCTGGGAGTGGAACTTAGGACCTTTGGAAGAGCAGGCAGTGCTCTTAACCACTGAGCCATCTCTCCAGACCAACACATAAGAGGTAGAAGAACATAATCACAAAAAGGGATTGAGAACACAAACCTTGAGGGTCCCTGAGCAATGCTCAAGGGATCATCAGCAATGGAGGACAGTGTGCTCAATCCAGAAAGATGGTCTCCCTCAAGCCCCTGGAAGCATGGCTGAGACTTCCATCCATCTACATTCAAGCCTCTAGCACAGCCGAAGAAATGACAGTGACGTTTTTTCAATGTCTGGATCAACTGAAATGGACGGCTGGTCCTCAGCTCTGAGACCACTCTGCAGCAGCAATTCATCCACTTTATGAAAGGTTTTGCTGGTACTTTTTTTGGAAAGGTTTTTGTTTTTTTTTTTTTTTTTATGTGTATGGGTGTTTTGCCTGCTTATGTCTGTGCATCACATGTGTGTGATTCTGGCCCTGTGGAGGCCAGAAGAGGGCGCTGGATTCCCCTAGAACTTGACTTACAGTCAGTTTCGAGTGCTGGGAAATGAACCCTGGTCCTCTGGAAGATCAGTCAGTGCTCTTGACCACCAAGTGATCTTCCCAGCCCCTGATACCAGCACTGTCCTCATCAGCAGCTACTTTGGAGCTGAATATTGAAATCGGAGATGTGTTTAGAATTCTGGGGGAGTTCTCATTGTTCTCCAAACTTCAAATGCTTCTGAGTATGATTCTGAGTTTCCTGAGGCAAAAGAAGCAAACTCACAAACGTCTATATCCTAAATGCTTATAAAAAGTGCTGCTTCTAAGAACTCTGCAGGAAGCAATTCCTTAGAACCTGTCTACATGTGCCCTATTGACTGTTGTTTCTTGGCCTGTGGCTGTGATTCATTAGCCTTGGAAGTGCAATACTGGACTCAGAATCAATTGCATGCCCTGGTTTTGAGAAAATACTGATATGGTCTCTCAACACACATAAGAAGGATAGGTGACCCAATACACTCTATTTACCCAGGTCTCCAAGGGTCCCTGCAACTACGGGAAATTCCCCTTTAAAACTGGAAGATCCTTAGCAAACTATGGCATGCTGTGCTGCACAACCCTAGGCACTTTTTTGGGCCTGTGAAAATAGTGGTTTTTGTTTTTACTACAGGTACTAATTTTATATATGTATGAACAGCGTCTGGTGTGGAATCTACACATGCATGCAGCATGCACTGATCCAATCCATTTAAAAAGCAAATATTTTCTTTAGCCTTTAAGAGGGTCATAGAACCAAAACACTGCTGCAAGGCAAGATGATAATCACCCTTTAATGTCTTTAAACAGCGTATTTTGTAGACCTTGTAGGAAACCCCAATGTATAATAATCCGTGACAATGAATAAATAAATTAGTGATTCTTAGGGCTTCCCAATGCAGATTAAATCCCATAAGCAAATGAAAAGCAAACCTGACACAGGCGACAATGATTCATTTCAATATGTAAAGCCCTGGCAGGGACTTCTACATAAAGGCAAGCCTCAGCATCGCCCAGGAAAAGCTGGGCCAGAATTCACTCTTCCAAGGATGGGGGTGGGGGGTGGGGCTTCATCCCCATCTTTCCTTATTCAAGGCCCTTCCTCTGGCCTCTGCCTCTGTTAGTATTGGAAATGAGCAACCCCAATAATGTGGCACATTAATTAAACCTTCAATAGAGTGGAAGGGAGAAGGAGCCCCTGGCGCTAGCCTAAATTGCTTTCATCCTTCCCAGGGAAGATGCAGAGTAAAACTTTACCAATCTAGATCTAGTCTGAAAGAAAGAAAGAAAAAGAATAAGAAAGAAAGAAAAGAAGAAAGAAAGAAGATAAGAAAAAGAAAGAAAAGAAAGAAGAAAAACGAAAACTCTAATACCTCAAGACTCAAAACTCCATCATAGATCTAATTGATGACATCAATTATTTGTAATCTCACAGCACTGAATAATTTATTTTAAAATGACAGATGTTGACAACATAGAGCTACACTAATCTTGTGTCGAGCGGAGACTATATTCATGGCTATGCTACACTAACTGTGTCGAGCAGAGAGTATATTCATGGCTATGCTACACTAATCTGTGTCGAGCAGAGAGTATTTCATGACTATCGTGAATATCATGCCAAGACTGAGTTTTTTGTTTTTGCTTTACACAATCTCCGAATACCACCTGCTTAAGTATTTAAAATAAATTTAGGAAAAGGGTAATTTTGAGCCAATGGCTGAGACTGGATTATAAATCTTCATCCATGAATATAGGCCATCGCACTAAGCACTGAGCAGGAAGTGGCGAAAATGGAACTAGCTGGTTCCAGGTTTCTGGACCACAGCTAGGTTGGTGGATAATTGAGTCTAGTCCTATCTGCCAGGACTCCAATATCTGCCTTGGGAAAATGAGGATGCCAAGTAGTATCTGTGCCCTAGACCACAGTTGGGACCTTTCTGTGCCCTTCGCATTGTGCTTGCTATGGGGCACAGTTTCCAGTCCACATTTCTGTCCATTTTTATCTCACCTTTACACTTTGCCACAATAGTGAGACGAATACCATGGCAGGACCAAAGCTGCTTCCCTCCTGAGCCCAAGAAGCAAAGAGAGCTCTAAAGAAGAGGCCGGTAGTCTCACGCAAGGGCACACCACAGAATTCATAACTTCCACTAGGCGCCGTCTCTTTTTGGTTGTGTGTGGTGGGTGGGGATGAGAAAGATTTTTCTGTTTGTAACAGCTCTGGCTGTCTTGGAAACTCATCTCATAGACCAGGGTGGCCTTGAACTCACAGAGGTCTCCCTGCTCACGAGTGCTGGAACTAAAGGCATGTGCCATCACTGCCCCAATGGCCCGGCTCTTAAAGGTCCCCAACAACAACAACAACAAACCCTACCACTACTCCCAGTAGCACCACTGGCTGGGAGTCAAGCCTTTAACATGAATACCTCTGAGGAATATTTAAGATCCAAACTATAAGAAGTGAGGAAAAGAAAAAATTAAATATAAAATAAATAGAAATAATTTCTATGATAAGGAGTCATAAAAAATCTACTCTCATTTTTCATTATAGCTCCTTGAAACCATTATAATACCTATGAAATTTCAATTTCAGCTTCTATTAAAACAAGAAAGTTGAAAGGTTTCCTCAAAGTGCGTCTTTGTTACCAATTCATTTTAGAAATCTATGTGTCTCATGAAGGATGAATTAACATAATATTCTAATTTCCCCACCAAAACAACCTATATTACCCACCTTAGGCTATTAAAGTATTACATTTTTATTTGTTTTATCAACATACTTAGAGTCCTATAAATAATTTATAACTTCAAAATACAAGACTACCAACAGCCTGGCATTTCCATCCTCGCCAGTAATAAACACTCTTTTCTCTCTGGTAAGTTTAATCTGTTTTTTCTAGCACCTAGAACAAATAAGCCACAAGCCACAAAACATTTCTGTCAGTGTGGGGCAGATTATAAAGGAGCTGAACGTTTTCTGGTTTGCGGCATTGCCTTCATAGGGTACACGTTTGTGATGAAGAAGTTGGACTAGACAAACTCACTATGCTGCCACTAGTGTGAACTGAAGCGATAGAGTTAGGTACAGTCTGCAATACTTGCTAATGCCAATAAAGGACTAACTGGGCATGGTGGTGCATGCCTGGCATCTGCGCACTGGGAAGCAGAAGCAGGAAAATCGGGAGTTTGATGTCAGCCTCAGCTACAGCGCAAGTTTGAGGCCTGGACTACGTGTTTATTCTTGACTGGTGTGTGTGTGTGTGTGTGTGTGTGTGTGTGTGTGTGTGTGTGTTTGATTTAATCTCATGCTATTTTTCCTCATTGTGGCACTAAGAGCAATAGGTAATATCACACACACACACACACACACACACACACACACACACGCGCGCGCGCTGAAGCTTAGGTGTGAAGTGAGCTATACATCTAGATGTATGATGGACCACTCTTGAATGCTCACACAGACGCAGGCTTGCTTAATGATGCATTTCACATAAATTACCCCCAATGTTCCTTCATGGCTATAGAGGGATAAGGGAGAAATCTCTGTTTGGATTCCATCAGGGCAACCATTGCCTGCAAACAGGAGAGAGGACAACAAAACAGTATTAAGGACATAACATGGTCCTGCCAACTTCCTCTGATAGGAGAGTTTTAGAATGGCTGTCCTCCTCATGCCTGCACCCCCAAATCTCCATACAGCCCTTTAATCCCCTATAGAGTGGCTACTGCTTCTCAGCACTTTCCTGTGAACTATCTCCTCCAGAAAAGCTCAATCTGCAAACAGAAAACCAAAGTTACCCTCACAAATGTGTCAGAGATTGATGACAGCATGGATATTTTACCATTTTAATAAGGTCCGAAAGAATTGAGAGTCTAAGAATAGGTCTCAGCCTCGTGGCTGACAGGAAGAGGACATATCTGACTGGCCCCAGAGCTCCTGTTACCTGCCGTCTTCTGGTCCAGAAACCGGTGGCACTGGGTGTTGGAAGCTGCGGAGGAGAGCTTGCCTTACACATCATCACCCTACAGTAGAAAGTGGCATAGTTTTCAACATTGCTACCAGGGAAATTAGGTTCCCTTGGGGTTCTTAGTCTCATTTATAAAAGGCCTTTAAAAGCAGACTCAGAAGGGAGGTCAAAGACCTTTTTATTAGCCTTTGGGAAAAAAAACAGCAGGCTGGAAAGCGAGCAAGCTGTGTAAATCTTGGTAGCTGCCAGGAGGAGAGCGATGAAGAGAAAAAGGACCCAACTTTTGAGTTAGGGTTAAGAGAACCAGGGTGTTTAGCAACAGATACGGCTTGCACAGCGGAAGGAGGGCTTTGGAGGAGAAGTGTGAAAGTCCAGAGAGTCAGGGAACGCATGCTTAGACAAGGAAAGCACACATCAGGCTCCTGGGAAAAGACAGAGAAACAGAAGGGAAATTATGCTTTGTGAATTTAGAACTCATAGACCAAGCAGAGCCTGTGGGGAAGATCTGCAAACTAGTTCCCTGAGGGAGGGGCTTCTGGAAGGCAGAAGTACATTGTCTCATGTAGGGGATAACTATTCCTCCCATCCCCGGAACACTTCTTCAGGTCTATCGGATTTCCCAAGGAGTGGTCTTCTGGATGATAGACCCAGCTGGATTAACTCTTAAGGGAAGAGATGTATGTATGTAATGATGTCATCTTACAGAATGGATTGTCCCCTCCATTCTGGGCCAAAGGTTTTGTTCTTGCTGTGTTTTGTTTTGTTTCCTTCTGGCTTAAGTTTTTGTGGGAGATGGTATCTGTGATGTTCTCCTTCTTAGCGTCACCAGGGAACTGGGAGTTGAAAGCCAAAGTCTTCCGTGCGGCAGAGGTTCATCTTCAATGGCTTCTGAGGCCCTGGCAATATGTTATGGGGTGGCATCTACTCAATTAAATAGCAATAATAACAGCTACACAGTCAGAGGTCAGCTCGGATTGTCTTGTTCAGTAGCTTTTTTTTTTTTTTTTTTTTTTTTGATTTACTGAAACGTCCTTCATTTATGGCATCGAGATTTAGATTTTTACATATACTAACACTTGTCTCTCCCTCCAAGTCAGATGGAAAATATTGATGGGTAGCCTCTTGACTATTAAGTATAAACCAGTCTTTTCAGGACTGGGTTCAAATGTCATTTTGTTCTGAGTGCTTTCCGTGTTATTCTTAATAAAAACACTAAGAGCGATTATGTCAATTGGCCACTTGCCACACACCAGGTGTTCTTTATTTTTGTCTGCTCAGGCTCCCGACAGCCTCTAGAGCAGTCATTATTGTCCTTTGTCCTGTATCAGGAAGAACAACCAAGGTCACACACAGAAGCTCCTCTGAAGTCACGTGCCTCTTTTCTGGAAGATTCCAAAGGGAATTAATAAGGTTTTAGGACAATAAAGCAGAAAAGATGCTGTTTGCCCTGGCTACTTCCCAGGATACACGAAGGGACAGGAGGGAAAAGAGCAACTTGGAGATGCCTGTGTTTCCTACGGGGCTATTTGTACGTCTGGAGGTGAGTAAAGGATGGCACAAGCAGCTGCAGATGTGAGACCTATAATCAATGCAACGGGGCTTGGCAGAAGCAGTTAAACAGGGAAAAGCTTAGATTCAGGCTTGCTCTTTCCAAAGCAAGCAACAACAGAGCATCGAACTGGTTGCCAGCCGTGAGCTGAAAGTGTGATGTCAGAACCAATCTTCCAAGCAGACGCAGCCTGATCCCAGACTGACTCCTAAGCACACATGTTTATTTGGTAGTATTATTAGCTTTGCTTTCACAGTATAAGCCAAGGTTTCAGTCAGAGGAGGACTGGGGGCGGGTTAACTACGGTTCTCTGTTCCTCCCTCTCTCTCTCTCTCCTCTCTCTCTCTCTCTCTCTCTCTCTCTCTCTCTCTCTCTCTATCTCTCTATCTCTCCCTCCTTCCTTCCCTCCCTCCCTCCCTCTCTCTCTCTCTATCTATCTATCTATCTCTCCCTCCTTCCTTCCCTCTCTCTCTCTCTCTCTCTCTCTCTCTCTCTCTCTCTCTCTCTCTCTCTCCTTCACTCTGCCTGAAAACTATCCTGATAATAGCCCTAACTACCACTTAGAAACTCACTCGGTCCCAACAGTCTTTCACACACCTCGTCTAACTTTGTGGGTTGGGTTTTACCAGCAGCCTTCCGAGATGAATCCTGTTAAATTCCCCATACCTGTCTTGAACTCATGATCCTCCTGCCTGCTACCCTCTCCTTATCTCCCTTACATGTGTGTTACCACACCTGGCTAATACCTAGCTATCTTAAACTGAAAGATGGCTCAAGCTAAAAGGAAGGGAAGGAGAGAGAGAGAGAGAGAGAGAGAGAGAGAGAGAGAGAGAGAGAGAGAGAAAGAGAGAATATGAGAATGACAAACTCCAAACCACACCACCAAGGAGGATCAGAGCCATAACAGAGTCCAGGTTTTCTGGGTTTTCCAATTTAGGAGCCCAAAGAAAAACTCATCAATAAAAAGCACTGCATGGTTGTTCTTTGCTCTGTACCATTGTTAACATTTTGTATTAAAATTAATAATAATTTGAGGGCTAGGTGATGGCTCAGTTAGTAAAGTGCTTGCTGTATAAGCATAAGGCACCCAAATTTGATTCCCAGCATTCATGAAGAAGCCATCTATGGCAGCGTGCACCTGTAACTTGGTGTGTGGAGGCAAGAGAAGGGGGATCCCTGGAGCTTGCTCGCCAGTCAGTCTAGCCAAGTCAGCAAGCTTCAGACTCAATGACCTTTATTCTAGTTTCATCCAGTTGCTATGATAAGACACCCTGCAGGGAGGCAGAGGATTTCTTTGGCTAACACTTCCGGGTCAGAGTTCATCATTGAAAAACACAAGCAGGAAACAGAAGGAGGGCCTGCTTGCTATTCCACATGGTCACCTCTAACCAGGGAAAGCACTCACAGCCAAGGAAGTGCATTCAAACAGTGGATGTGCTCTGCCGACTGGCTCAGTCATGGCCATGAAGAGACACCATGACCATGACAACTCTTCAATTCAGAAGTTTAGTTCCTTTAGTCATGGCGGGAAGCAAGGCAGCATGCAGGCAGACATGGTGCTAGAGACCTCAAAGTCCCCCTCCCACAGTAACACACTTCCTCCAACAAGGCACCACTCCCTTTGGGGGCCATTTCCTTTCAAACCACCACAGCAAGCTTTCTTCCAAATCCCCGGACCATTCACCCAGGGAATGGTGCCACCCACAGTGGTCTGGGCCCTCCAATAACAATGAACAATGAAGATAACCCCTCTCCCCCCAGTAGATATAAGACAGGCCAATCTGATCCAGGCAATTCCTAGATCAAGGCTCTGCTCTCAAATGACTTTAGGCTGTGTCAAGTTAAAGTTAACCAGGGTAATAAATAAATAAATAAATTTAAAATAAAAAAAACTTCACCAGGATACCCTGTCTCAAAAAATGAGGTGGACAGCAACTGAGAAAGACATCTGATTCTGGCCTCTATGTGCATATGTGTACATGTACGTGTGCATTCAAATATATGTATGCACACACATACACACACGACATAGTAACAACTTATTGTATTCTAATGGTGTTCTACTTTAATCCCATCTCCTACCAACCAAAACATGTCTCTCTGCTAGAACTCCCCTTCAGTCTTCATCTTACAGCTTATTCTTCTATATATATATGTGCAGGGAGAGAGCACGTGCCACCCCACTGTGCACACATGAACATCACAGACAACTCTCTGAAGTCAGTTTTCTCCTTCCACCTTTCGTGGGTTCTGGAAGGCTTGGCCAGCCATCGCTGTTTCCACTGAAGCCATGGGCGGCTCAGTTAGACTCCTGTGCGTCCATGCACAGCACCACAGTCCATCAGTCCCCGCTTTCCCACGATGGGCATGGAGCATTTGAAGCACTCAACGTGATGTGAGAGCTACATCTTCCCACAGGTCCTGTTTATGACCGGGATGGCTTTTCCCTGGTTATGAACTTCTGAGGGAGATAGCTTTTGTAGAGCACATAGTCTCTGGTGGAGAGGTGGCCATCATCCTACCACCATAGAAGCCCATTCACGACAGAAAGTCTTCACTTGAAGTAAAAAGGAAGAGAATGGTTTTAAATTCCTGCCACCCTATCTAGGTCAAGGTCTACTCAGAGTCAATCATCCGTGTAAGGACTCTTCCTGCCCCTGCACTTCCCTCCTTACTGTCTACCTAGTATTTGCATTCCTGGCTGTCATCTTCTACAGGGGGTATTAGAGGAAAAGAAGGAAGGTAATATTTAAGAGTAAAATCTCAATTTCCCACACACCTGCTTTGTGACAGAGAGAGTAACTGGGAGCCATAGAGAGAAATAGAGAGCCCTGCTTGTGGGAACAAGAGCACTGCTGGACAAATACTGGATGGAAGGTGTGTGTGTATGCACACGCACGTGCGCACACAAACAATGGGTGTTATTGTGGAGAACAGGAAGGAGGTAAAGACACAGAATGGACCGTACTTTTACACTGGCACTTGAAGTTTGGGAAGAAGCAGAGAGGAAGGTAAAGGATATAAACACTCAGGGGACAGGGCCCTGAGACTAGAGAGCGAGTAGCCACAGGTAGAGAGAGAGCTCTGTGGATGGTGACCTGACATCTGGCTTACCTCCAACTTCTGGCCAGTATGTCATCAATATAGTTACTACACCACCCTCCTCACTCTCAAGAGTATCTGTTTCTGGGGCCGACGACATGCTCAGCCACTTAAAGCTCTCACTACACAAACCTGGCGACTTGTGCTCAATCCCCGCATCTCATGATGGAAGGAGACAGCTCCCAAAAGTTGTCTAACTTCCTCGCGTTTGCTGTGGTATGTGCATGCTAATATTTACACACACACACACACAGACACAGGAGTGGAGTGGGGCACACACAAAAAGCTAACGGCTGTCTAATTATTAGGACGGGAGAGACAAGTTGTGGTTGACAGTGGTTTTAAAGAAAAGGAAGGTTCTAGGTACCTGTTCAAAGGAATTCAAAACAGGGCCTAGGAGAAATACTAGTAGTAGTAGTAGTTACAATAGGCAACAATTGTAAAAGCTACCAAAGAACGACTAGGCAAGTGTGCCCTAAGAACAGTATTCCGACTTCAAAGGAAGGAAATGCTAACGCATGTTACAACATGGATAAACCTTGCGGACATCGGACTAAATGAAGCAGAGAAACAGCAAATAGAGTTAAGAGTCCACCTAAGTGAGGTGTCTAGAGTGGTCAGGTATCTAGAGACAGACGCATGCTGGTGTGGCTGCCAGGGCTGGGCGCTAGTATCGGGTGGGAACTGAGTTTCATTGGGAAAATGGAAGTTCTGGCACTGGGTAATAATGATGGTTCTCTCGGAAATGTGCTCTAAAATGTGTGCCTGCACACGTGTGCGTGTGTGTGGTGTGTGTGCGCGCGCAGACACACGCATACTCAAAACCCCCGTCTCCACTACCCATCAAGTCCGTGAAAGTTCAGTCACGGGGAAAAGAACGAAACAAAATGAAAGAGCCTTCTAGGCTCTTCCCAGAAACATCTTTCAGCCACGTCGTGGTGTTTTGTTGTGTTGTTCTGTGTTACTCGGCATTTCTGATCGGCGGGAAGAGAACTCACCCTTCCAGAGTGGTCTGAGCTCCTCTCAAGCCCCCACCGCACCCCAGGTCAAGACCACGATCCCGTGCTCTCTGCTTCTGCTCAAAGGCCTGAAATGCCTCCACCCTTATTTTTTTCACGCCCAGCATTTATGATAACTCTGGGTCAGCTGTTACACGATGACCTGGAATGGTGTGGCTCTGCAGCTGCCTCGGGCTCCTGGGGACTCAGATAAACTGGAGCAGTCAGCAGCTTCTGGGGCATCAGGTAGCAGAGCTCAGGACAGCCTAACTCTTGATCCCGATTGGCTCTTTTTTACATTTCTGTTGTGGCTTCTTGGAGAAAACAGGGGTCTCTCATTGAAACGGTTGGGAAATGACTGGATTTTAATGGAATCTAATTGCCCCCTCCCCCCCCCCATTATCTCAAAGGAGCGGTGGTCATAAAAGTTAATTAAGTTAGTTTCATTTGCATATTCAAGACCATTCTCACACACACACACACACACACACACACACACACTTTAAAAGGTAGAGAAACAGAAAATGTGGCTCATGCTGGTGGGGTTAGGACACACAAAGGTGTCCAGGTGGCTCGGTTTGTACTCGAGGAATTAGAATAGACTATTATTTTAATCCTCCTGCCTCAGGACCTTGTGTCCTGTGCTTGTGTCAAACGAGAGGTAACTGCTTCACATTGCTCTTCTCATTTTGAGATGTGGAACAAGCCCCTTACAGAAAAAGATCTGCTATGCTAAGCCACCAAAGCCGTTTTCTAAACAATCGGTGACTTCAGAACATTCCAGAGCAACATTTACCGCGACAGGACTGGCCAGCAGCAAGCGCATTTGTGAGCATGCTTGAATGCTTATTGGCAACAGGAGTGCAACTTCATTTATTATGGGTCAGAGGAAGAGAACAATCGGACTCTAAGAGGATGTCTTGTCTGCCCCGCTGCCTGGGGTAAGCCTAAAATAACCGGCTGAAATGAAACTCTGGCCTCTTTTCCGTAGCCCCTGGGGAAACTTTTCCACAACCACCCCCTATTACCTGACCCATTTTTAACAAACCTTAATATCATACCAAAAGCATCCCCTGAGTCAGACCTCTATTCCCACTGCTGCTGACTGACCATCTATTCTCACAAGCAAACAGAGAGAATGTGGGGAGTCAGCACCCCCAGCCCCAGCTCACCTGCACATTTCATCTGAATCCCTGCCAGCCTGGGTCGGTCGATGGCAACTGACATCTGCCCTACTTCTGCGAGCCACTTCTGCTTTTTAACTCAAATAAAGACTTAGTGTCCCCACTGTCATCTTGTGAGACGGTGGGATTAATGTATTCTTTTTAATGATGCCGAGTTCTTGAGGAACAGTAGACTGGAGGACAGAACAACTCCACCCTCACGCAGAGTTTACAGGTGACTCAGAATGGAAGATCTAAGAAGCATGCTACAACAGACCGAGCCACCCAAGGCTGGGAGCACCAGAGACACTTTCTTTCTTTAATTTATTTCTATTAAATTACATAATTTTACAAATTTTCACCTCCTCCCCTTCTCCCATTTCCCTTCCCCTTCCCCAACCCCCCTCCTGTCCCTCTCTAGTCCAAGGAGCAGCCAGGGTTCCCTGCGCTGTGGGAAGTCCAAGTTCCTTCCCCACCCATCCAGGTCTAGGAAGGTGAGCATCCAAACAGACTAGGTTCCCACAAAGCCAGTACATACAGTAGAATCTAAACCCAGTGCCATTGTCCTTGGCTTCTCAGTCAGCCCTCCTCGTCAGCCACGTTCAGAGAGTCCGGTTTGATTACATGCTCTATCCGTTCCAGTCCAGTTTGCCTTGGTGAGCTCCCATTAGATCAGTCCCATTGTCTCGGTGAATGGGCTCACCCCTCGTGGTCCTGACTTCCATGCTCATGTTCTCCCTCCATCTGTTCCTCATTTGGACCTTGGGAGCTCAGTCCAGTGCTCCAACGTGGGTCTCTGTCTCTATCTCCATCTTGGTGATATGCAAGATAATCATCAGTGTGGCTATAGTAAAGGGCCAGTTCAGGCTCCCTCTCCTCAGCTGCTCAAGGAGCAAGCTGGGGACATCTCCTTGGACACCTGGGAACCCCTCTAGAGTCCAATCTCTTGCCTACCTTCAAACGGCTCCCTTAATTAAGATATATACTTCCCTGATTTCATATCCACTCTTCCTCCATCCCAACTGTCCCATTCCCCCAAGCTCTCCCCCTCCTCCCCTTATCACTTCTCTCTCCCCATCTCCTTTTACCCCCATCCTGCCCCCACCCCCAAGCTCTCAATTTTTGCCTGGCAATCTTGTCTACTTCCAATATTCAGGAGGATAACTACATGTTTTTCTTTGGGTTCACCTTCCTATCTAGCTTCTCTAGGATCATGTAATATAGGCTCAATTAGAATCCACTAATGATTTAGTACATACCATATCCATCTTTTTGGGTCTGGGTTACCTCACTTAGGATGGTGTTTTCTATTTCCATCCATTTGCATGCAAAATTCAAGATGTTATTGTTTTTTGCGGCTGAGTAGTATTCTAATGCATATATATTCCACAGTTTCTTTATCCATTCTTCCATTGAGGGGCGTCTAGGTTGTTTCCAGGATCTGCCTATTACAAATAATGCTGCTATGAACATAGTTGAACAAATGCTTTTGTAATATGATAGGGCATCTCTTGGGTATATTCCCAGGAGTGGTATTGCTGGATCCTGGGGTAGGTTGATCCCAAATTTCCTGAGAAACCGCCACACTGATTTCCAAAGTGGTTGCACAAGTTTGCATTCCCACCAGCAATGGATGAGTGTTCCCCTTACTCCACATCCTCTCCAGCAAAGGCTATCATTGGTGTTTTTGATTTTAGCCATTCTGACAGGTATAAGATGGTATCTCAAAGTTGTTTTGATTTGCATTTCCCTAATCACTTAGGAGGTTGAACATGATCTTAAGTGTCTTTTGGCCATTTGAACTTCTTCAGTTGAGAATTCTCTGTTCAGTCTAGTTTCTTGAGCTCTTTATATATTTTGTAGATCAGACCTTGTCTGTTGCGGGGTTGGTGAAGATCTTCTCCCAATCAGTAGGTTGCCTTTTTGTCTTATTGACAGTGTCCTTTACTTTCCAGAAGCTTCTCAGTTTTAGGAGGTCCCGTTTATTCAATGTTTCCCTTCTTGTCTGTGCTACTGGGGTTATAAGTAGGAAATGGTCTCCTGTGCCTATATGTTGTAGACTCTTTCCCACTTTCTCTTCTATCGGAGTCAATGTGTTCAGATTGATATTGAGATCTTTAATCCACCTGGACTTGAGTTTTGTGCATGGTGATAGATATGGATCTATTTTCATTCTTCTACAGGTTGACATAGACCCAACCAAGAAAGAGAATTACAGACCAATCTCACTCATGAACATCGATGCAAAAATTCTCAATAAAATTCTGGCAAACAGAATCCAAGAATACATTAAAAAAAATCATCCATTATGATCAAGTAGGCTTCATCCCAGAGATGCGGGGCTGGTTCAACATATGAAAATCTGTCAATGTAATCCATCATATAAATAAACTGAAAGAAAAAACCATATGATCATTTCATTAGATGTGGAAAAACCATTTGACAAAGTTCAACACCCCTTTATGATAAAGGTTTGGAGAGGTTAGGGATACAAGGATCATAACTAAATATAATAAAAGCAATATATAGCAAGCCAACAGATAATATCAAATTAAATGGAGAGAAACTCAAAGCCATTCCACTAAAATCAGGAACAAGACAAGGCTGTCCACTCTCACTATATCTCTTCAACATAGTTCTTGAAGTTCTAACAATAGCAATAAGACAACACCAGGAGATCAAGGGGATTTGAATCGGAAAGGAAGAAGTCAAACTTTCGTTATTTGCAGATGATATGATAGTGTACATTAGTGACCCCAAAACCTCTACCAAAGAACTCCTACAGCTGATAAATAACTTCAGTGAAGTAGCAGGTTACAAGATAAACTCAAAAAAAAATCAGTTGCCCTCCTATACACAAAGGACAGAGAAGCAGAGAGGGAATTCAGAGAAACTTACCTTTTACAATAGCCACAAATAGCATAAAGTATCTTGGGGTAACTCTAACCAAGGAAGTGAAAGATCTATTTGACAAGAACTTTAAGTCTTTGAAGAAAGAAATTGAAGAGGACACCAGAAAATGGAAAGACCTCCCATGTTCTTGGATGGGTAAGATCAACATAGTAAAAATGGCAATTCTACCAAAGGCAATCTATAAATTCAACGCAGTCCCCATTAAAATCCCATTAAAATTCTTTATAGACCTTGAGAGAACAATAATCAACTTTATATGGAAAAACAAAAAAACCCAGGATAGCCAAAACAATCTTATACAATAAAGGAACTTCTGGAGGCATTACCATCCCTGAACTCAAACTCTATTACAGAGCTACAGTATTGAAAACAGCTTGGTACTGGCATAAAAACAGAGAAGTCGACCAATGGAATAGAATAGGAGACCCGGATCTTAAACCACAAACCTATGAACACCTGATTTTTGACAAAGGAGCTAAAAGTTTACAATGGAAGAAAGAAAGCATCTTCAACAAATGGTGCTGGCATTGCACGGGGAAACCTCAAGAGATAACCAGGGATTTTCAAAGTGGAGGAGGGGATGAAGTCAACAGGATCCCTAACGTGAGGGCAAGTGGAGCTGGTTTGAGGGTTCCCAATGCAGTTCAGACCACAGGCAGAGGTGGTGGTGATCGAGGTCTGGAGTCATCAGGTACCAGTCCCTGGCTGTACCTGCTCCCTCTTGCCCAAAGCTTCAGTCCTATGCAGACTGAGGACACTGAGCACCTGAACTGGAGCATCTGGAGTCCCTTCTCTCAACATCCAGGGGACCTGGACTGTTCTAGAGACCCAAGTGATGAGTGTGACAAAGGGCAACAGGGGCCTTTTGGGTACCACATGGCTTAGGGAGTCACACTTTCAGGGTCTCCAGACTCTGGCCTGTCACGTGAGAATCAGCGGCAGTGGTCCCTTAGCCCTTAACTGGGTCCCGTTATTCCTGAAGTAGCCTACACTGGGGAGGGGAGCAGTTATCAAACCGCTGGGAGGCCTCACTCCCCTTGCTTTTTCTTGACTGTGGTAAAGCATACACAGTAGAGTACTTACCATTTTGACTCTTAAGGCACATGGTTCAATAACAGCTCACAACCTATGCAGTTATCTGTTGTGAAGATGTTCTTCCTTCCGTCTCACCTTTAGATGAGTCTGAGCAAGTGCTGCCGACATTTGCAAACCAAGGAACCTGACCATAATAACTCTAAAATAAATATACAAAATTTAATATTTTTTGAATGTCACACATGCATAAATAAATTTTGATCATATCCCCTGTTTGGGTTGAAGTTCCATCCCAAGCCCCCTCCCCTAGGAGTTTACTCAGCCCGGATCCCACCTCCGAGAAAGCCCGCCAAATAATGACCTCTCCCCGGAGATGATCAAGACCACTCCCACAGCATATTTAAACTGCACCCCAGAGAAGAAACACGTGGTTTCCAGGTCTTCTTTCCCTGTCTCCTCTCTAGGGGGCTGGAGAACCACCTGAGAGTGTAGGTATCCATTAAACCTGGGTTTTTTTCTAATTCAGTTTGATTTGATTTGATTTGGATTATTGCATCAGCAGAGAGGCTTATTGAGACGCAAAAAATTTCTCATCCCCCCAACTTTCTCATTACAGTTTTCTGAACCCCCACATCTGCCTTTCAACTTTGTCCTTTTTTTAATAAAAAAGTTTTAATAAAAAAAAAAGTCAAGTTGGGTGCATAGGCCCCAGCCCCTCGCATCTATCCCAGCCCCCAGGCCTGGTCTGGACTCCAAATCACAGCAGGCCAGGTCAGGACCACTCCCCAGGGTTTTTAAATGAGCCCCCAAAAGAGGAACACGTGGTCCATTTTTCTTCCTCCCTGTGGTGGCGTTCACGGGGCTTCCTGGATCCCCCTCGGGGCCACCCAAGAGTGCAGAACTCCCATTAAACCTAGATATTTCTTAATTTGGCTTGTTTTGATTTGGCTTGATTGGGAATTTTGCGTCATCAGGGAGCTCGCATTAGGAAATATTTCTAACACCCTTGTCCTATTACTGCTGCCCATAGACACATGGATGTGGTTGTTGTGACTTTTTGTGTACCTTAAAAGACCAGTTATGACTCTAATAGCAACTGACACTTCTGTCACCTAGTCAATGAAATGGAGGGGGTACAGGTATCCAGTAAGGGACAGTCCACCCTATCCCTCTACTTCTACAAAAAGCTTCCAAGATCACAAGGCCAAATACCCCAAATTTACCGCACCCCATCCACCGTACGAAGCCAGCTGCCTTGTTCATCATCTCACAGGGAGGCAATGCCATCCTTGTTTCTCCCACAGATAAACAGTAGAATCCGACTTCCAACTCAAGTCAGCTCGGCTTTCAAATTTAGTTCCATCCCTACCCAAAAACAACTACCAGCAACCAACGGGTCAGTCGTGAAAGGATGACAGCTGTTGCATTTCTGACTGTTCTTGTCACGTGCTTGCCTCTTCCCTCTTCTGCCAGTCACTTCCTGTCTCCCTTGCCCACAGAACTGATGGCATCCACTGCCCCATTTTCCCAGGGTGCCACGTGGCTCCGTTACTTAATTAAGAACTAATTCTGAGAGCACCAGGGAGTAGAGCAGTCAGGAAGGGTTAATAGCCTGAGGAAGGGTTGAGCTCCCATACCTCAGGTGGCGACAGAAGGCCAGGAATAATGAGGCTGGGGAACCTACTAGCAAGCAGAAGCCTTCTCTGCAAATCTTAATAGGACCAAAAATAAATATCAAGGCCAGGAAACTGTCAGGTAAATTAATGTGAAGGGTGCAAGGTCTGTTTTCTCTCAACAGGTAAGGATTCAGAGCATATGGCCGGAGAATGGGTTAGAAGAGCTGGGTGAAAGCTAACTGATGCCCACCCAGTACAAGGGACAGGGTACCCAGGAGAGCTACAAGAAAGAGCTGGAGAGAAATAAAAGCAACCACAGACACTAAGCCATGAATTCTGCAGGACCTTAAAAGGCTTAAAATGCAAACAAATTGGGACACTATAGTGTGTGTGTGTGTGTGTGTGTGTGTGTGTGTGTGTGTGTGTGTGTGCGTGTGTGTGTCCAAAGATTTTTAAAAATACAAAGTATTTACCCCTTGGAGTAGTCAGACATCCTTATCTTGACTTTCATAGCGCACACAGTTTCTCTCCCAGGCAGACCCCTACCGCCACCCAGAGCACCCATTAGCTGGAAAGTCTCTCCTTCACCTCCAGGTCCCTCCTTCCTTTCATCCCTCAGCCTAAGCACCAGCTCCCAGTCACACCTAAGCACTCCATGCCAACCTGATCCTTGTCAGTGTCTCTAACAATCTGCTTTCCTGTTACAGAAGTACTCTTCAAGGGCACACTCCACATCGCCCTGACTTGATGCTAGAACTCCTGACAAGCCCAGTCTGTTACAAAAGTCTACTCTTCAAGGGCACGGTTGTCAGGGGCCAGCCTCAACAAAAATACTCTTTTCAGAGTGGAGGCGTGGGAATTTAGAAATATAGTAAAGAATACGAAGAAGCAAATGAAAATATAACATGCAGAAACATATAGGATAGTATCAGGAGGGAATTTGAGTACTGAAAATTTACCCGTGTTTAATTTCCACCTGGTTAATACATTCCTAATGTCAAAAGGTAGGAGTAGAACAAAAAGACTGCATTAACATACAAATGGAAAGTCATGGGGTCCATTCATCGCTCATGCCCTTGACTCATGCCCTAGACCAAATACTCTGTAGGCAAACCACTCCTTGGGTGGAATCCCAAGTTATTTTCATAAAGGGAACTGGAACTTAGTTGGATCCTTAGACTTTTGTTTTAGGTAGAAACCAACTACTTCTCTATTTCAGGAGCGCGAGGTCTGGCAACTAGTCAACTAGTTGATGATAGTCTCGAGAGAGCAGAACTCAGGTTTACATATAGGTGGGACTTTTGTTTGAGTTAGAAGGACAATAACTTTGAATGAACTAAAAACAAGTCCCAAACTCTGACCTTTGGCCTCTTTGGGCCTCCACACATGGTCCACATGGCCCTGACTTGATGATGCTACAACCCTGATGAGCCCAGCTGTAAACAATGAGCGTGATGTGCATGAGTGACCATCTACCTTGCCTAAGAAGATCATAAGTCATCTTTAGCTGCAAGGTGACTTAGAGGCAACCTGGAAATATAGGATATCTAATCTTTTTTTAAAAAAAGTTAATTTAAGGAAAATAAGAAACAAGGAGAGGGATTATTGTAGGTGGCCTTCACCAGTTGATTCTGGTTTTGTGCACCTCCTGAATGCTGGGACTGCAGGCATGCATCACCATACATGGCATTTGTGGTGCTGAGGACTGAGTCCAGAGCTTCACACACACCAGGCCGGCACCTCTACCAACTGACCCCGGTCTCCAGCCAGAGTACTAGCCTTTTTTTTTGACTAATTTAACTGATCAGGGACATTATAGCCTCAAAAATCCCTTCGAAGCTTCATCTAGGATTGAGTTTGATTAAATAATTGAGAGTTGCTAAACCAGCCTGCCAGGGAACCCACCCAGAATCCTGGAGGATGTCCTTCAGCCCAGCCAAGAGCATACACACATCACAAAGCCATGGCAGGTCACCACACAAAACAACTCTGTCCTTAGCCCTTGTCTTAGGGTTTCTTATTCTGTGAGGAGACACCATAACCACGGCAACTCTTATAAAGAAAACATTTAATTGGGGTTGGCTTGCAATTTAAATTCAGTCCATTATCTTCCTGGATAATGGGAGCATGGCAGTGTGTAAGTGTGTAGGCAGATGTGCTGGAGAAGTCGCTGAAAGTCCTACATCTTGCAGGCAACAGGAAGTTGACTGAGACGCTGAGTATAGGAAGCCTCAAAGCCCGCCCCCACAGTGACACACTTCCTCCAACATGGCCCTACCCACTCTAACAAAGCCATACCTCCTAAAAGTACCACTCCCTATAAGATTAATGGGGGACAATTACATTCAAACTACCACTAACCCTGAAGGACAGAAAACCTAGTGATATTCATTAGTGAGAAGGACTGGTCTGCTTGCATAAGTCCTGACCCCACTAAGGAAATGGGGCACTCTTCATAGAAAAGCAGGGCCAACATCCTTACTAGGGTAGGTGTAATAAAAATGCTGTGGATCCCCGGCACTGGTGGGCAGGTTCCCAAGCAGTGGCAGCGGGCCATGTGGCAGCACACAGTGGGCCCTGAGAGCTGCCAGCCTCAGGCAGGGATGGCTGCAGGTCCCTGAGTGGTGGCTGGTCCAGGGCAGGGAGAAATGTGGCAGCAGGCAAAAGACAGAGACATAGAGAGGCACGCCATGCAGAGTGAGGTTGGATATTTATTCAGTGGATTATGGAGGGGAAAGGAGAAGGAGAGAAGAGCAGCGAGGGGGGGGGCAGAAGGGGAGAAGGGAAGAAGTGGGGGAGAGGCAGAAGCTGCCTTTTGGAGAATGAAACAGAAAAGAACTCAGGCTGGAAGCTGAAGATCAGCCTGCCTCAGCAGACAGGGGAGGGAGTGGGTGTGGCTTGTCTCTTAAAGAGACAGAATCATTACAGTAGGACCCCAAGAGAAAGGGGCTTAGGAGAGCTTGTACAGACAAACGGTAGATGTTCGATAGCTGTGTGTTCCTATTAAGATTGTTAAGCTTCACTGCCGACTTGACAGGATTTGGACTCACCACCATGCTGTATCCTCCTATAATGGAAAAAGAACAAGGCATCTTATTTCACCCTTAAACAGTAAGCTTTAAGCCAAGGGTTTTCTCCTAAGTTAGACTTCTTGATTGACAGTGAATTGATTGTCATTAGGCCTATAGTAGGTGCTGTCTTTCTATATTGCTACACACACACACACACACAGAGAGAGAGAGAGAGAGAGAGAGAGAGAGAGAGAGAGAGAGAGAGAATGCATGCAGTTCTGTGCAGTATCCAGCATAAAATTTGGAGCCTGAGATAAATGTCTGTGTGACAGTGACATGCTGATGATTATAGACCTGAGAATGACATGCCTTAAATAATCAGTGTTTGACTTGCATGCCTTTAAGCTTAGCCTACACCAAATGCCTGGGAGTAGGAGATTAGGGGGCAGGGGTGCCTTAGAATTTGCTCTCTGGTGTTCAGTGATTGAGTTACGCTGTGGGCTATGGTAAATTCTTGCAGTACTAAAAATAGATGAAGGACAGATCAGTTACCCCAGGGAATTTTATCTGCTTCATTCATGCATCCAAAAATGCTGCTTGCATAAAGCCAAAATAAGCACAACCAAAAGGTCACTGGGAATGACAGATGAAGGTGATGATTCAGATAGAAACCTGGAAGACAAGCATGCACACCGTCGATGACAAAGATCAGGACCAGCTCCCAGTGCAGGGACCTGAACAGGAACTGGGTCCATGAAATTGATGAATAGCTTGAATTTTCTGATGGCTTGTAAGGGACAAATTTAGAATTATCCGCTTAGAGAGAACCGTAGCCTCCAGCTGTTCTCTCTACACATTCTGGCACAGGATTTACACTTCGCTCGGGCAGAGCCTTCTCACCATCCCTCCTTGATTCTGGCTCTTTCTCAAACACCAAGCAGAGAACCAGAAATGCAATACAGAACCACAGGAAAGTGTGATTCAAGCAACTCATGAGCAAAGATACCCAAGAAGCTTCAGGAGTTCCCCCAGCCAAGCTTACCACCAACTTATCTCGTTATATGAGCGGTTTTAAAGGAAAAACACTCAGCGTAAGGCCACAAAAAGCCAGTTCTTTGTAGTCAGCTTCTGTAGAGACTAAGGAAGACTAACTAGAGCTTGGTCTATGAGGCAGAAAATCCAGCCCCTGGTCAAGCATGCAGTGTTTTAAAACACCAACCAACCAAATAGCACCAGATGTATAATTTGCAAGATTTCTTGCTATATCAGCTGGCCAAATGCAGAGCTGATTGCTTTGGCATCCATATAATACCATTATGTTGCCAGGAAGTATTTTAAGTGGATGATGATAGGATCCTCTCTCAGTAACTATATTCAAATAACATCTTCTGTCTATAATATGCAAAGTTCCCAGTCAAGGCCCTTAGGAACCCCTGACCCTTAACTTAAGACTTCAGTCTTCTTGGATGAAAATATCAGTGTTCTCTCCTGAAGTTAAGAAAGTTAATGGTCACACTTTCCGGCTCACACAGAGTCATGCACAGAAACACTGAAACACATAGTGCCCATGAGCTCTGAAATGCATAACTCTCTCACTTAGCTGAGCATGGCAGTCAAGATTTTTCTTTATTTAATTAGGGCATCTCCTCTAAAATGACTTTGGGGTTGAAAGTGGCCTTTTGTCTCATGAACAAATACACACAAGAAATACAGTTTTCTACAGGAAATGTGTTCTCTCTTTCTCTCACTCTCTCGTCTCTCTCTCTCCCTCTCTCACACACATGCACAGAGAAAGACAGACAGACAGACAGACAGACAGACAGACAGACAGAATCAGCAAAGCAATGGAAACACATTCTATAACAATTCTACCTGCCTCTATCTCCCGAGTACTGGAAAAGGCGTGAGCCACTAATGCCTGGCTTTTGATTTTTGTTTTAAGGCAAGATCTCTTACTGACTTGAAACTCACCAGAATGGGCTAAACTAACTAGCATAGACAGGCAAAGTCCCCACTTCCCCAGTGACGGGAATATAAGCGCACCACCATGCCCATTTTTATTGTCTTGTCTTGGTTTGGTTTGGTTGTGGAGGGGCACACCACAGCACAGATGCCATGGCACTCATGTGGCAGTCATAGGACAACCTTGATGAGTCAGTCCTGTCTACCGTGTGTGCTCTGGGATCAAACTCGGGGCATCAGGCTTGGGGACCAGCACCTCTGCCCATTAAGCCATCTCACAGGCTTCTACATCCAGGTTTTTGGAAACAAGAGCTTGAGGAGTTTGTCATTCTTGTGAGTACTTTACTGATGGAGCCATCTTCCCAGCTCCATGGAGGACGCTTTCTGGGTACTGATAACAAAGATCTGACATTATTCAGACTTTTTATGAGGTAGGCATGTAGTTCTCAGGATAGCTCCAAGTTAGAACCCAGTCTGGCTTCTGGGTCCCCATTTCCCATCAGTGGGGTGCTAAGCCAAGACTTTCTTCTCATCAAGGGTCCAGTTGATATCTGAGATGTAGCAATTTTGTGAGGCCAGTCCATGTCTTACATGGTGGCAGATGTTCCCATCCATCACCCACTCTATCCCTCTGGGATCATAACAGTCCAGAAATCTCATCCGTACGCCCAGGCACCTGTGAGGTACTACTGACCACACTAAGAACTACAGTGTCTTGTACTCATAGTCATTTTGAGAAATCCATTTTCTCAGTTTCTTTCTTCCAATGTTGAAAACACTTACAAAATTCTTTAAGATCTCACATTCTGTTCCATTTCGACAGAAGGCTGTAACTATTTAGAGTGTGTGTTGGGCAGACTAGAAGGCAAGGCTCTGGCCTTCTGGCAGAGGACCATCTGGTTAGAGAACTGGGACTTGGTATCTGCAACTGTGAAGAAACAATCCGAGGCATGCTACATAAAATCCAGAATGACCCCAAAGACCTACATTCCCATTATGACCTTGTGCCCCTGACTAATGAGATGACTGGGTTCTCTGAGCTTTTGCTCCACCCTCTGTTAGGTATGGCAATCATTCAATAGTGAACATTCATGCAAGGGTGATGCCTTCAGTGTGATGGGTGTCTCCTGAATGTCAGCCATGCCTGCCAATCCCCACCTCCACTCAACCGGGGAAGAAAGTGGACTGAACTGAGGTGGGGAGAAGATGTACCTCTTGGGGTGGGGTAGGGAGATGGTGTGCTGGGCAAGCGGCACAGTCTGAGTGAGAACTGGTGTCAGGAGGGAGCCTAGCTTTGGGGAAAACTGCAAAGGAGACACGCCCTGGGTAGAAGCAAGGACCACAGGGAGCACTGCATGGGAGGAAAAATGAGTTTGCATTTATTACACAGACATGGAATCTCCTGGAGGTTTTAGGTTTTTATTCTATATTATAATTTTCAAATACAGAAGAATTTGAAGAGTACAGGCCAACTGAACAGAATGAGTGAAGCTTCCAGACCAACCAGTAAGTAGGAATCTGTTTACTGCCACTCTCTTTGTGTGTTTGTCCATGAGTACATGGTACATACATGCATATGTACAGGTGTGGGCATGAGTTCAGGTACACATGTGTGTATATGCGTGTTGAATGTCCCCACTTTATTTTTTGAGACAGGATCTTCCATTGATTCAATTCAGTTAAGCTGATTGACCAATGAGACTGAGGGATCCCCTTGTCTCCATCCCCCAATGCTTGGCTTACAGCACTATGGCATGGTGCCAAAGATTCAAATTCATGTTCTCACACTTTCACAGAAGAGACTCTGAGAATGGTTTAATCACCTCGGTCCTCAGTCACTGATGTCTCCGAGAAGTCCAAAGAAACAAATGCTGCAGGGATTTTGTTATCTTTTTATTTTTAAAATCCTGTCTCGAAAAACCAAAAAAAAAAAAATTTGTTCTTATTTTCACCCGTGTTTAAATGTGTGTGTGTGTGTGTGTGTGCGCGCGCGCACGCGCGCACAAGCATGTATGTGCACATGAGTCCAAGTGCCCTTGGAAGCCAGAAGAACAACAGATACCCTGGTGCTGGAGTTGCAGGAGGTTGGGAGCTCACTGACAAAGGCTCTGGGAACCAAACTTGGAACCTCTGTGGAGCAGGAAATGCTCTTAACCAAGAAACCTCTTGACTCCCTGCCCCTACCCTTTCTAGTAGAAATATTTTGATTTTTTTAAAACTCAAACGTCATCAAGATTCTTGCCAGTTTCATTAAATGTATTTAAGCCCAGACTTAAGTCACATAAACAGATAAATAAAAACACATATAAGAAGATTTTAGTCCTTCCATTTTACAAAGTCCACAATTTCATCATAAAGGAACCCAAAACACTTTAAAATGGCCAAGAGACCCTTGCTTACGACTGTGTTAACGTTGCACTCCACAGTTCTTGTTTCTGCTGCTCATTAGGAAAAGTGCTTTAACACCAGCAGAAAGAATAATTAGCAAATCAGTGAATTAAAGTCTTACAACACTTTTCTTGCGATCCTCAGTCACGTCTTGTTACAAATAAGCTTTCTTAGCTACATTAAAGTCATTAGCACTCTATATGTAAATAATAACGCCCTTGGATTTCAACTGATTAAATAGCAGGGAACAGATTTCAGCCCACTCTGATCTAGCCAGGATACTACAAACGAAAAAAGCAATGTTGTCCTGAGTATGTCCAACACAACTGTACAGAGCTTCAGAATTCGTTCGCTACTAGATTCACCTTCCTCCTGAGGACATTAGGCAAACATCTATTTTAGTTATAACACATACACAAAGAAATACGACAGTAATTAAAGAAACCACCCATTTCCTTCCCCTGAAGTTCCAGGAAGCCATGTTATTTCTGTAGACCAATTTCGATTTGCTGACAGTTCGCCTGAGCTTCAACAGCCAAATAAAATGTACTAGAATCTGTCCTCCCAGTGACAGCCCATCGGACACATCTCCAAGTCCCTGCTCCTTCCACAGGAAGACACGCACCAGAAAAATATGCGCTTGTGTGTATTTAAGACACAGGCAGTTAGGATCTCATTAGGTTCTGAAAGATTTAAAAGCTCCACAGACTTGTGAAAGGAAATGTCTGAAGGAACGGTCTCTAAAGTTAGCTGGGTCCTTTGCCAAATTCACCTCTTATTCTGGCTCCTGTGGTTGTACTCTGAAATTACGCTGTTTATTTTTGTGCCTCCTGCCGTCTTCCTCACGCCACACTCTTTAGAGAGTTTTTAAACAAACAATCGCTTGTGTTCACAGACATCTGCTCTTCTCTTTAGCTTTTCAGTGTTTGTTCCCTCAAAACATGCACACTGTCCTTTTGACTTTCTTTTCTCCCCATGAGTTTTTGTTTTGTTTCGTTCCTTTGTTTTTCCTTTTTCTTCTCCAGTCTAAAGAAGAAAGAACTATTGTAGCTAGTCAGGCAGAAATGAGAACTCTAGAGCAGTGGCTCTCAAGCCGTGGGTCGTGACCCCTTTAGGAGCTGCATCTCAGATGCATAAACGTCACCAAAATTACAGTTGTGAAGTAGCAGTGGAATAGTTTTATGCTTGGGAGGCACTACGCCACGAGGAACTATTAAAGAGTCACAGCGTGAGGAAGGTTGAGAACCACGGCCCTAAGAGACACTTGTGCCTCTTGATCCATCAGACCTTCGAAACAATGGACCCTAAAGAAACGAGAGTTTCTCCAGGAATCTCGAACTGGAAGGAAGAAAAGGCACCAGCCAGAGGGAACTTGTCTCCACAGCTCTGACAACTTGTCAGCCCACCTTCCAGGATGCGAGTGAACTTGGGAGCCGGGTCAGTGGCAGGCAGGACCACACCTTGACCAGAACTGCTTAGAGGTGCATACCCTTGGCCCTCTACTTAAACCTTGATCTGGCTTCAAAACCCTGAACATGGACTTGGGGGATCACAGGATCATTTTGTCCCTCTTCCCAATGGAAACACATTGAAAAATCTCCATTTTCTGTTTTCCACTTTTAATTGTCTTATTAAAGACAGGTGGCTAGACCTGCCTTGTGGCATGAGGTGTAACCCTCAAGTTTAGTGGTATTGTCAACAATTTCTTAACGGTTGCCCACGCCTCAACCTCCAGCCCAGCTAAAACATGGTTTAATCTCAAACAGCAGTCACAAAAGATCATTTCACCGTGAAAGGCCCAGGAAGGGGGGTGGGGGGAGGAAAGAAATGAGATAGATTTTCTACTTTAGGTGTATCTTAAGTCACTGAAAATGGACCTTGGGCCAAGGAGAGCCCCGTGGCAACTCCCACACCTCCATTCCTAACCCTAGAAAATACTTTACAATAGGCAAGTCCATTTAACAAAGCTACAGACAGGATGGAAGAGTTAGTAACTGGCACTTGTCCTGACTCCTCTTCCTTCTCCTCTGGGGGGTGCCTTAACTCCCAGATTTCCACCATTGCTCCATGACAACCTCACCAAACATCCCCTCATTTTATAAAACCATCCTATCCACAGATGCATGCAGAAAGTGGGGCCAGTCTGGGCTCTTTAATACCCATGCTGTGAGTTCCAGTTTGTTTGACTAGCTTAGTGGAGACATACCCAACACCTGCTATCGGACACTATATCTTTTAAAAGTCTGGAATCTCCCATCTAATTAGACATATTTTATATTTAATACTGCTTGTCAGTCTCAAGTCATGCCTTTGGTTTATTTTTCTAGGGCGTCTTGGATTTTTCATACTGAGCAAGACTGTACAAGTGCCAGCTGTTCCTCCTGACCTGTAAGTTAAATCCAATTATTCTTTCTTATAATACTCAGAACCTACTGTGCTTGTGGTTAATGTATCATTTGTCTAATTTTTATTTCAGACAATTAAAAGTCTTTCCCTCCCCAATCTACAAACTTTCAGAGAGTAGCTCCTTCAGGCTCTCCTCTCCAGTTCTCTTCACTGCTGTGTCGCCAGCACAGAAATGGTGTCGGCATGTACTAGTTGAACAATAAATTATGTGCTGAGACAGGTGTATCTTAGAACTTGTTAACTGAGAAGGAGGTAAATGTATGAATGAATGCCTCCTTTCTACACATCCCTCCTCTTTTAATGCCAAACCCAATATTTGCCCCCAGTCATGGTGGCGAGTTGCCCCTGGTAGGACCAGAGAAGCACGAGTCCTGTCCCTCACCGGCTGTGTGACCAGCGTCTTTGGATCCTTCCTGATACAGAGCTTGAGGCGCAGTGGCTGCACCGGTGCGTCTTTCTGTAATAGTTTCTGTGAGAAAACTACCTCCCCTTACAAACGCTCTCGACATGTGCACATTATCAAGCCTGACGTCTCTAGGCTGATGGTGATGGGTTTTAACAGACATTCAGGAAATTCATCAAACATAAACTAGAAGCTGCACCCCTTCGCAGAAGCCGCTAATGCAGAGCGGGCTGCACAATATAAATTATTCACATCATAAATCTAAAAACATTAGTTCATCGTGATCAATAACCTCTGAGTGAGCTACTGTGTGGGAATCAATTTGGGTAACATAATTAGTCTGGAAATATTCAAATTAAAGGGGGGCTAAAGCTGCATAAAGAATAGAGTCCCCCGATCTGAAAGTAAGAGAACACTGCATTCTGGTCTTTAGCATAGTAAATCCAAATTAGCCTCTTTGCCACTTAGATAAAATTTCCTATAATTCCTTTTATCAATTCGTACTCTCATGATAATACTTAAAGCCTTGAATGTTGAAAAATGTTCAGTGAATTATGGGAAATCAGCTAAGGCCTTTCCTGATGGACTAAGCTGTGTCATCATATGAAAAAATAATTAAGTCCTAAGTGTTAATGTTGAAAACCATCCTCTCGCACTACAGAGAATTGTACTAAAACTGACAGGTGTTCTTTCTGATTGAAAACTCCAAATTGTCATTTTTACTGTGTGTCCAACGTAAGCTATGTCATTTCTGAAATTTATGTTTTGTGTCCTGTACTTGCAAAGGTTGTCTATTTATTTTCAAATTATTTTCCCAGAAAAGTACTCTTTTTAAAGCATACGGATCATTAAAATTATAGTGGATTAATCCCTGTTTTAATACAATTGTTCAACATCCATACAGGTGATCTTTGGATCTTCCAGTTCTTTGGGGTGGGGGCTGTCCTGGGCATGGTGGGAGGGTGAGCCTCCTCCTCTATTCTCTAGACTCTAATAACATTTCCCCAAGTGCCGTCCATCAGAGATGGGGGAAGGAATACTGCTGTCCCAATTAAGAACCTCTGTAATTGTATTTTTATGTTTATTTGATTTTTATGTGCGTTAGGTTTTGTATGTATCTCTGGGAAAGGGTGTCGGATTGCCTAGAACTGGAGTTACAGACAGTGGTGAGTCACCACGTGGGTGCTGGGAATTGAACCCCAATCCTCTGGAAGAGCAGTCAGTCTTCTTAACCACTAAGCCATCTCTCCAGCCCTGCTGTTTATTTTAATAGGAGCTCACAAAGTGGCCCAGGCTGGCTTTGAACCTGTGGTGCTTTTGCTTTGGCATCCTGAGCTGCTGAAAATACAGGTTTGCATCACCAGGCCCATGTGAGAACTATTGTTTCAATCTATGTTTTAATCCTTTCTTATAAGACGACATTATTACATCATTTTGTTTTCTTTTTCTTAATCCATACTCCTAGAAACCATTCACTAAATACACACTGCATGTGAATGAAGCAGTTCTCTCTTAGCAAGAATCACGTTTAATCTTTACCAAGAGGCCAAGGGAAATAATATTTTATCCTCATCTTATGGAAGAGGAAACTGAGGGTTGAAAAGGCCAAGAATTTGCAAAGATGCCATGGAAGGGCACTCCCGGGTCCAGGGACTACGAGGCCACTCTACAGTTAGTCAGAACTCCCCGGGTCCAGGGAATACCAGGCCACTCTACAGTTAGTCAGAACTCCCCGGGTCCAGGGAATACCAGGCCACTCTACAGTTAGTCAGAACTCCCCGGGTCCAGGGAATACCAGGCCACTCTACAGTTCAGGTTTACACTCAGAACTCTCTGTGCAGGTCCTGACAACACTAATTGCATCTTGGGAAAATAATATGAATTTCCTGAGCCATAATTTCATCATGTCTAAAGTGATCACAGTTATAATTTATATCTCACAAGGCTGGGAATATTTAATTAAATAGAATGTAAATATATGCAGTTAAGCAACTACACAGTACTGTTATTATTATGCAAACCAAAGAACTTTAATTTCATTATATGGTTCTAGGAATTATTTTAAATTATGTGTGTGTGTGTGTGTGTGTGTGTGTGTGTGTGTGTGTGTGTGTGTCTATGTGTGGGCATATGCACATGTAAGTGCAGGTGCCAACAGAAGCCAAACGAGAGTGCTGGATCGTCTTGAGCTGGGTTACAGGTGTTTGTGAACTGCCCAGCAAGGGTGCTGAGAACACAATTTGGGGTCTCTGGAAGAGCAGCATTTGCTCTTAATTACATCAACATCCCTCCTGTTCCTTATATGTTTTGCTATCAGCCAGGTAGCATGAAAAGAGAATACAAATCACACCATAGTCATAGAGAACCAAGAGTTCTGTCCACTATTATAGAACTGTCACTCCTGCCGGACAGGAGCGGCACGCCCTGGACCATGTCTTCATCCTGTCTACAGCACACTATGCCAGCACTTACTCCCACCGGCACCGCTGAATCTCTCTGCTTATGAAACAGACACAGATTATTTGGGCTCCTGCAGTGTAGATTTCTGACCACTCATTGTTGTCATCGACTGTCAGCCCACAGTGAAGAGCAATTGCTTGACTTCGCTCCTGGAAGGCTCTAGAACCAGTGTAGGACACGAAAGGTGTGTTCCATCAGCTTGCATTGCACACCTACCACAGAGAAGCTAAGATGTTAGCATCAGCCATAGAGAGGAATAACCAGAGTTCCTACTTATGGGTTTACCTCCAACACCGCGTCAAATGCTGCAGCTGAAATGTCACCACTACCTTGACTCTCTCTGCACCCTCTGCTTCATCTGACTCTGTCATTTATCTCTCAGGTCCCAGCCTGGTGAGACCTCTTCTGGGAAGATGTCTCTGAAATGAGAGCAATGAAATGGCCTTTAGAGTTTCATAGTAACTTAGACATTCTCTCTAGAAAGACTTTTAAAGATGTTTTTCAGTTCTCGGGTGTCAAAACACAGTCCTAAAATAGAGTTGTGCAAGGGGAATTCTCAGTGCCAGAAAGGAAACTCTAAGAAAACAAGAGTCTTGTGACTTCACTTTCTTTGCGGTAAGGGGGTTGTTCTTGGACTATGCGTTTGTGCCCCTCCCAGATGTAGCAGATAGGAGTGAGTTTACTTCAGACTATTCATTACAACTGGCTAGTATTGTTTATAGGCCTCTATGGAAAAACGTGGTTTTGCCACATGCAGCTTGACCTTGTAAGTGAACACCTTACTCATGTGACTCTTCTTAGCCCTCAGAGTAGAAACTGTCTGATGCTCTGAATAAAGTTGGCTATTGCATGAGACTTTAGTCTGCCTGGTTCTTAGGCCATGTTCTCCCAGGTCCCACCAGCTCTACAGTGTGGTAAACACTAATCAGGCATTTTGATCTCAGAAGGCCCCACTGATATCACTAGAAAACACTCCACAGTGCGCCTCTGGTCCCTGTGAGAAAAACGCGGTATACCCTGCATTAGCTGAGGGGCGGTTAACAAATGAAAATCATGGTGCCTTCTGTAACATTCAATTAAAGACTACAAATTTCAATTTTCAGTATTTCATTCAGACCTTGGAGCCAACATCTTCAATATTTCAATGTTGTTCTAGGCTTGACAAAACTCATAGACACTGGCACAATCCCTGGCGGGTAAAACTTGATTACTCTGGGTCTTTACCCATCTCCTGTGATGATGTGTTTACAGAAAGGCCCAACCTTCAGTCAGTCTTTTCCTTTGTTAGTCAGCCTAGCATTTCCCAGGTGCTCAACGAGTTCAGGACTTTAATTCTTCCAGACTTAGAGAACTGAAAACAACTTGTGAGGCTTTGACAGCTTGGAGAGCAGTAGGGATCCCACTGACTCACCCTTGATGGTGTAAGAACATGTTATTTGGACTCCACCAGTGTCTGCCACACAAGCTTCTTGGTCAGTGGTTCCCAACCTTCCTAGTGCTGTGACCCTTTAATACAGTTCCGTATGGCATGGTGACCTCCAGCCATACAATTATTTTCACTGCTACTTCATAACTAATTTTCCTACTGTTATAAATCATAATACAAACATTTGTGTTTTCTAAGGTCTTAGGTAACCCCCTAATGAGTCATGCTGGCTGAGAACCACTAATTATGGTGTTCCCCTCTGTATCTCTAGACTTCTTACCAATTGGTGATCTTGGTTGTCAATGAATGCCTGCGAGTACAGTCTGCATCCCCAGTGAGGCTCTTCTGTCATGACATGAGGAAACCATGTGGCAGGGGGCTTCTGATTCACATTTACTATGACTCAGAAGGCTGGCATGTGATAGGAATGAGCAGTTTGCCAGAAAGTCAGCGATGTACAGCATGCAAATGAACGTATCAGCGGCTTTACCTAGCATGTGCAGCTTGGCAGTTACAGGAGGACTGGGACAGTCTCCCATCTCAGTACAAGCGCACACATCCCAGAGGCCAGCATCCGGTCTACCTGTTTCATTCAGGCTGGATATTCCCTCTGGAATAAGCTCCTGTATATCTGCACCCTGTGTAGTCTACTAGCAATTATTCACTAGAGGGAATGGTTCTGTATTAACCCCCACATGTCCTGCTCCCAAATTAGTCCTCTCAAATCCATTTCAGTCAAGTTTCTTTGGGAAGTTGATGACACAAAATGAGATGATTACTTGTGCTCTCCATCCCAACCCCCATCACCATACCCTAATGACATCCTCGCCTAACACCACAACTCAGTGTATGCTTGTTGTAGTATATTATTTTAACTATGTAAAGATGTGTTGCATTTGTTTATGCTGTGGCATATTACTTTAACTTTGTAAAAGTGTGTTACATTTGTTTATGATGAATTTGTTTGATGATGTAAAGATGTATTGCATTTGTTTCATCTTGCCTCACTAAGGTAGGTACCTGATTGGTTCAATAAAGAGTTGAACAGCCAATAGTTAGTCAGAGAAAGGATAGGTGGTACTGTCAGGCAGAAAGAATAAATAGGAGGAGAAATCTAGGCTCAAAAAGAGAAGGAGGAGGAGGAGAGAACAAAGGAGACACTTTGGGGCCAGAAGCCAGGCAGCCAGCAGAAAGGAGAAACAGTGAAAGTAAGATATACATAAAACACATAAAAAGCCCTGAGGCCAAAGGTAGATAAAGAGAAGTGGGTTGATTTAAAAGAGCTAGCCAGAAACATGCTAGGCTGAGCATTCATAACTAATAGTCTCTGTGTTATGATTTGGAAGCTGGCTGGTGGCCCAAAAGAAAAGCCTGGAACAAACACCCAGCTTAATTAGTTTCTTGGTTTGCCTTTCCCTCATGTGGTCTACCCTCGTGGTAACAAGTCCTCAGAGGCGCTTCCTTTGTCGCAGTACAATCTTCCCCTCTGTGGGTGACTTTGAGGGCAGGGGCTTAAGCGAAAACTGACCAGAGTTTGTTCTAGGTCATAGACACTAGGCCTTCCCTTTCATCTTAGTCATTGAGAACTACAGTCAAGAGAGTGTAGCATTTAGCAAGCCTAGCATAGTACTTCCTCACATGGCCGTGGGTGTCAGATCTGTCTGCATCTCCAAACTCCATTGGGCAACTTTTATTAATAGTCACCAATGGCAGTGCAGACATGTGGGGATCAAAGGTCCTGGTCCTGCCATCATTGCGCTACCAAATCCAAGCAAGGACTGGAGGACTTTTGCCCTGATAGCAAACATGAGGAACCTTTTCCCAACAGTTTGATTCCACAAACTTCTGGAATGAACCTCAGGCTGGCCAGGTTAAGATTCATTCCCCACTTCAGAGTGCCTATAAACTCGGGGTTCTTTAGCTCAGTGACTTTACTACAACAGTTTCTAAAACCCAGGAAGGTTCTTCACTCATAGTATTAGCTTTTGATATAAAAAGCTACTGCTCAGAAGCAGCCAGATGGGACTGGGGAGGACTCCCATGCCCCACCCAGCACATGCCTCTCTCCCAGCACCATCCAGCACCTCAAACACTTAAATGTGTCCACCCAACCCCAAAACGGAGACATTTCTACGGTGTTTTCACCCCTTCGGTGTGATCATGACCATTGTGATTTGCTTAGCCTCCAGCTCCCTTCCCTCCTTGGAGATTAGGGAGCAGATCCTAGCATACCAAACTTCTAATACAGACATGGTCTTGCCAGCTACCAGCTCCATCCTGAAGCTATCCATGGCCCTGGCAAGAGTCGCCTCATGATAACAAAGATGTTCCGATCACCTTTATTGCTCAGCAAATCTTGTAAGGGTTTTAGGAATGCTGTACCAAGAGCCAGGGATGAAAGTTAAGCAATGTTCCTGTAATTATTGTTGTTGTCGTCATCATCACCAGCATTATATAACAATCAATAAATGACTACATCTGTTGAGGATGCATCTAGCTGCAAATCAGAGCATTCCCAATACTGACTTTAAAGAAAAGTTTGTTTCTTGTTTTGTTTTCTGCAAGCAGGAAGCTGGAACTGGATTTTTTGCTGATGTTCATTTTAAAGTTAAACCAAAGCAGAGCTCTGGGGCAGGACTTTGATTCTCCCAGACTCTTCCTCACATCGTGAGAGTCCCAGCAGCTCAAAGGCCAGCTCCTCACCTGCCCAGAATATAAGCTGAAGATAAGAACAGGCAGTTTCGCCTTCTTTCTTCCTCGTATACAAGGAAGATATTCACAGAAGCCCCACTAATTAGTTGATTCTAACAAATACTTATTTCCTAGCTAATACATGCTACATACTTTTCTAGGTGCATATTGATGAACAAAACAAAAATCTCTGTTCTCATAAGGCCAGCATTCTAACAGGCACGGAGGGGTAACAAATGCATAAGCATAATAAATAGGTTAATTATAAGCTGTGCTAAACATCGACAAGTGCTATGCCAAAGGGAAGAAAAAGCCATGCACATGAGAACCTAGATGTAGAAACAGGATATAAATGTAATATGAGCACCAGGGAAGTTGCAGGCAGGGAATTCTTGAACCAAGTCTTAAGGGAAATGAGGAGTTGAGGGAACTCATTCCAGACAGATTAGCCAGTGCTACGGGGAACAGCTCCCAGATGTACCAAGTCCTAAGGGGACTCAGGAAGGCGGTAGAACCGGCTCCAATGAACACTGGAGGAGACTCGGACATGAAAGGTACCTGATCATCGAGGCTCACACAAACAAGGACTCACCTTTCATCTCATTTCCCAACCCACGAGCCCATCTGCTCAGCATCCTTGGGAGCAGGGAATCATCTCTTGATGGCTGACCTGTTAACAAAGAAGAAACTGGAGTTGAAGGAAGAGAGACAGTGACATCAAAACCGAACAAGTGCCTGAAACTCTCTCAGTATCACCAAGATAAGTAACTTCAGGATGTCATAGTCATTGAAGTCTATTTTCAAAACAACACCTTTGCCTCTTTTATTAAATTTTAATTAGCATAAAAAGAATGGATTTCATTCTCTGATTTTCATATTTAGAGTAAAACTACATTTAAAACTTCACAAGAAAAAAAAAAAACTTCACAAGAACAATCCAGGTAGCTACCACTAAAATAAATGCAGAGCTGGATTTTCTCCCATCTCCTGATTATCTGGTATCTGGATATTTTTGCCCCTTACCTTACTTAATCCCTAATGCCTTGGTTCATCAGTGGGGATGTGACATTTGCTGGTACCACAGTGGCCACTTCTGTAAACTGACCAGTAACATTAAGCCACCTACCACAATAACCTGTGCTCGAATTCAACTGCCGCTGTGTGCATCCTGGCTTAACAATTCCATGCCTCCATGTCTTCCTTTTGACAAATTCAAGCAATAACAATAGCAGCACCTAGTTCTAGAAGAAAGTTTGTTAATTAATACATCGAAACCACTGAAGACAGCAGCACTCCCATCAGGTATTCTCATTTATTAATAAGCTATACTGACGCAGGTTGCCGTGTTTCCTGAAGACCCACCCTGTTGCCTCAGGTTCTGCTGCAGAAACGTCCGTCTATGGGCACTGAAGCGTCAGTTTGCTGGACCCCGACCTGTGGGGAGCTGGGCTCTGCCTTCCAGCAGCACTCCACAGGTGACTTACTCTGCGGCCTCATAACTCCGGGGACATGCTCACCACATTTTTTAAGATGATGGGAATTGATTTTTTTTTGTTTTGTTTTTTAAAATATTTATTTATTTATTATGTATACAATATTCTGTCTGTGTGTATGCCTTCAGGCCAGAAGAGGACACCAGACCCCATTACAGATGGTTGTGAGCCACCATGTGGTTGCTGGGAATTGAACTCAGGACCTTTGGAAGAGCAGGCAGTGCTCTTAACCTCTGAGCCCTCTCTCCAGCCCGGGAATTGATTTTTATCTTTAATTTTTGCTTACAAATAATCCATCTGTTGAGAAGAACAATAACAAGCTCCAGAGGGGAAATGCAGCCATCGGCCTTTCCCACTCTGCCCTGAATCAAAGGATAAGAGTTACCTGGCACCAGCGAACTGAATGAGAAACAACCTCCAGGTCATAATTTCGAGTTAGAATCTCCATTTTTATTGAATCACATTAATTGTCCCTATTAATAGGATTGTAGAAGGAACGGAGGGCTGTATTCTGCCACCTGGCTAGCTTTACACCTGAAATAATTACATGGAAACTATATTCATTTAAATACTGCCTGGCCCATTAGTTTCAGCCTCTTATTGGCTAATTCTCACATCTTGGTTTGTAGTGAGGAGCTGCAGGCCACATTCCCGCTGCCAGACTCCCAGCCACCTAGCTAGCTTAGCCCCAGAAATAATTACACGGAAACTGTATTCTTTTAAACACTGCCTGGCTCATTAGTTTCAGCCTCTTACTCACATCTTGACTAACCCATATCTAATAATCTGTGTAACACCACGAGCGGTGTCTTACCGGGAAAGATTCAGCATGTCTGTCCTGGTGGCTGGTTCCATCACATCTGGCATCTCTCTGAGGAGAGGCATGGCAGTCTGACTAACTTAGGAGAGGCGTGGCATCTGACTGAACCATCTACCTCACTTCCTTCTTCCTGTTCTGTCTACTCCACCCACCTAAGGGCTGGCCAAGGCAGTTTCTTTATTAAAACAGAAGACCCTCCCACATCATTGGTTTAGCCCATATTTAGTAATCTCTGTAGCACCACGAGGTGGTCGCTTATCAGGAGAGATCTTAACCTGCGTCTGTCTCTGAGAGTTTAGGCATGGCGACTGACTGAAGCATCTGCCTGACTCTGCTTTCCTTCTCCCACAATTCTGTTCTGTCTGCTCCACCTACCTAATTTTCTGTCCTATTAAAGGGCCAAGGCAGTTTCTTTATTAACCAATGAAAGTAACACATAGACAGATGACCCTCCTCCATCAATAGGATAGTTGTGCTATTTGCACATATGTGTTCAGTGTGCACTAATCAAATCCCACCTCCTATTCTCTACCCTCCCTGCCATGTATATACTTTTCTAATCACTAATAATCACCCTTCAGGTCAATTTTTGCTTGAGTTTCCACATTTCAGGGAAAAAGAAAACACGCTGTGCTTGTCTTTCTGTGTCTGGTTTGCTACGCTTAATATAATGTCCTCTACAGATTTCTTGTGTGTGTGTGTGTGTGTGTGTGTGTGTGTGTGTGAGAGAGAGAGAGAGAGAGAGAGAGAGAGAGAGAGAGAGAGAGAGAGAGAGAGACAGAGAGAGACAGAGACAGAGACATACAGACAGAGAGAGAAAAAAAAAAACAAAACTCCATCGTATGCTTTTCCGACATTTTTATTCATTCATCCTTCGATAATCAGATACCTATGCCGATTCCTGACCTTCCCTGTTGTGAATGGTGTCACATCTTTGGCGGTCTGACTTCAGTTCCTGTGGATATATACTTAGCAGTAGTGTTGTTGGTGCAATGATTAATCTTCACTGTCAACTTGGCTGGATTTAGGAATAACCTAGAAGACACAGTGCTCAGGTGTTGTGTCTCTGTGATGGCATTTCCAGAGGATCGAACCAAGGGAAGGTCATCTCCAAAGGGTAGAATTAGCCTGTGGGCTGGGACCCAAAGGACCGAAAGCAAGGAAATGGGAGGAGAGCATTAGTCCCAGAATGTCTCTTCCTCCTGAATGCTGGTGCAATGTGACCAGCTTTCTCCTGCCCTCAATGGCACATCCACCACAATGGACTGAACCCTCAAATCATGAGCCAAATCCCTAAGCTGCCTCTGTCATGTCTTTTATCACAGCAATGATAACAGTAGATGATATAGCTGGATATATGGGGGCTCTGTTTTTACTTCTGTTAATCACCTCCCATATTGATTCCCATAGTGGTTATACTAATTTATGCACACAGCAACAGTCTACATGTTCTCTTTTCCTCTATATCCTCTCCACCATCTGGAGGAGAGTGTAAGACAGCCCCATGCAGCCCAAGCTTGCCTAATGGCAATTTGTAGCAGTAAATTTGGAATGCCTCAGCCTCCCTTAAAGTGCCAAGGTTATAGGTGTGTACATTATTCTAACCTTCTTGAATTTTAAATAATAGTCATTCTAACTGGCATGAGATAGTATCTCTCTTGTTTTGATTTTGATTTCTCTAATTAAAATACGCTACATATCATTTGTCTTCAGCTCTCCCTGGGGCTCTTGCTTGTTCATTGTGGTGTTCATCTTCAGATCCAAGGCAAGCTGATGTGTGAGTCTCCTCTGTGTGCTGTCATTACCATTAATGAATAAAGAAACTGCCTTGGCCTGTTGATAGGGCAGAACTTAGGTAGGCAGGGAAGACAGAACTGAATGCTGGGAGGAAGAAGGGAGGAGTCAGGAGATGCCATGGCTCCCCTGCCAGAATAAGACATGCTGCTGAAATTTAGCCAGTAAGCCACTGTCACATGGCAATACACAGATTAACAGAAATGGGTTAAACTAAGATGTAAGAGTTAACTAATAAGAAGTTAAAGCTAATGGGCCAAGCAGTGATTTAATTAATACAGTTTCTGTGTGGTTATTTTGGGGCTAAGCTAGCCGGGTGGCTGGGGTGAACAAGCAGCCGCCCCTTGCAACAGTGAACATAGCTTCTTACTGTGTAGTTTGTAGTGTGAAGCGGCTGGGCTGTGTCCCGCCACCCGGCCGCCGGCTAGCTTTGTACCCGAAATAATTACTTGGAAACTGTATTTTTTTAAAACACTGTCTGGCCCATAGTTTTAGCCTCTTATTGGTTAATTTTTACATCTTTTTTTAACCCATATTTAGTAATCTGGGTAGCACCACGAGGTGTGGCTTACCAGGAGAGATCTTAACCTGCGTCCATCTCGGAGAGGAGCAGCATGGAGTCTCCTATGGCAAATGCCTAAAGCGTCTCCCCCACTCTACTTCCTTGTTCCCACAATTCTGTTCTGTCTACTCCACCTACCTAATTTTCTGTTCTCTTAAAGGGCCAAGGCAGTTTTCTTTATTAATTAACCAGTGAAAGAAACATAGACAGATAACTCTCCTCCATCAGTAGTTTCTGAAACAGAAAGGACTAAATGCAACTAAAGCTGATTAAATAACAGTGAGCAGCGGCAAAGGCAATGGGTGTGGTGGGGAAGGAGTTGTTAGCTCTTCCAGATTGCAAGTCTGGGACATTCAGCTTCAGACATAGCTGGCCTGGCTCATCATACCATTAATTCTTCCTGCAGACTCTGCTTTCTTCTCTTGTACAAGGAAATATATGTTGATGAGCTCAAAGCAACAGATACAGTAAGTCACGTGTGATTGCTGATAAACAAACAGCATAAAAACTGATTCCTGTCTTTAAGAAATTCCATTATTCAGAGGCTAGAAACCGCCACCCCCACAGCCGCCGCCCCACCCCCACTCCCACCATCCCCACCCCCACCACCACTCCCCCTACCACCACCTCCACCCTCCACCCCCACTCCCAACACCACCACCTCCACCGCCACCCCACAACCACCTCCACCCTTCACCCCCACCACCACCCCTCACGACTACTCCCACCACCATCCCTCCACCTCCCCACCACCGCCACCCCACTCCCACCACCACCACCACCACCACCACCACTACCACAGAGCCCTCTCTGATGATATCAGCCCCTTTTGATCACCAGTTTCCCCAATACTCAAGTACTTATTTTCTGCATGTTTATCTTTGCAAAATGGCATATGCAGCTTCACAGTTTTTAACTTTATATGTATGGAAGTCTCTTAGGGCTTCTATTGCTGTGAAGAGATACCATGACCACAGCAACTCTTATAGGAAAGCATTTAATTGGAGTGTCTTGCTTACAGTTTTAGAGAGGTTCAGCCCCTTTTTTATCATGGTAGACAGCACTGGAGCTGAGAGTGCTAAATCACGACTCAGAAACAGCAGGAAGTCGCCTGACTGTCACACTGGGTGAAGCCTGAGAGAAGACCTCAGAGCCCTACCACAGTGGCACACTTCCTCCCTCCCACAAGGTCCTCCAGACCATTTTCTTTAAGACCACTGCAGGGAGTATGGACACGAGGTGGACAGAGCTGTGTTCACCTACTACCGAGTTGTGTCCCAGCTACTGAGGAAGCTAAAGTTGGTATTACACTCTAGCCTGTGAGTTCAGGATCAGCCTGGGAAACACAGGAAACAAACCATAAAAATATGAACATGTACATTTTACATCCCCAAATCAATTGTTTTCAGGTTACATTTTTAAAATGAGAGAGGTGCGTATGTAGCATCTATGTGATCGCTTGCCCCTGTAGCTTTTCCAAAATCTGCATCACCGGCCGCACAGATGACACTGACAGGGAATTTTACTTCAGCCAGAAATGCACAAGACAAGAAAGAACGAAAGAAAGAAAGAAAGAAAGAAAGAAAGAAAGAAAGAAAGAAAGAAAGAAAGGAAGGAAGGAAGAAAGAGAGAGAGAGAGAGAGAGAGAGAAAGAGAGAGAGAGCGCAATAAAATACTAGAAGGCAGAGAGAGTCAGTGGGAATGGCTTAACAAAGCCACTGAACCACTTTGAATAACGTCCAGACACTGGATGACCTGGGCTATGGATTCCCCAGAATGACTCACCGGTAAGACACCTTGGACACCTCTGTGGGTCACCTCTCTATGGGTGAGGGGACACCCCTGTGAGTGAGGGGGCACCCCTGTGAGTTAAAGGGCACCTCTGTGGGTGAGGGGGCACCCCTGTGGGTAAGGGGGCACCCCTGCAAGTGAGGGGACACCTCTGAGGGTGAGGGAGCACCTCAGAGGGTGAGGGGGCACCTCTGAGGGTGAGGGAGCACCCCTGTGGGTGAGGGAGCACCTCTGAGGGTGAGGGGACAGGACAAAGCAGTTTTTCCCTTAGCCAGCCCCATGCATCTGAGATGCTGGGATCCTTAACATGGCTGTGCTTGTCTCAGTAACATGCATGCACTCGTGACTTCATTGCCTCCCCATACTTAATTTGTTCATTTAATCATCCAGCCAACATTTACTAGAAATCAAATGCTGCCTCATTAGAAGTTGCACTGGCGAGTTTTCTGTCAAGTGGTCATAGAAAGTCATATAATAAGAGAGATCCTCAACTGAGAAGATGCCTCCATCAGGCTGTAAGAAAGCTGTAATGGTCTGTCCTGTCCCTTTAAGAGACAAGCCACACCCACTCCCTCCCCCATCCACTGAAGCAAACTAAACTTCTTCAGCTTTTAACCTGAGTCCCTCCCCCCCCTCTTCCCTTTTCTCCCCTTCCTTCCATAACCCACTAAATAAATATCCACCTTCTCTCTGCATAGCCTGCCTATCCATCACAATTTCTCACCCACTATGCGGCTTCCTGCCTGGGACCCAGCTGCCTTTGTGGCCTGCTATGGTGTCACAGCCCACTGCCCATTGTCACCACTTGGAAACCTGCAGCATTTTACTTAAACCATTACAAAAGCCTGTAAGGTATTTTTTTTTTTTAATTAGTGACTAATGTGGAAGTACCTAGCCCATTGTGGGTGGTGCCTCTCCTGGGTGCTTAAGAAGGCAGGCTGAGCAAGTCACAAGGAGCAAACCCATAAGCAGGACTCCTCCACAGCCTCCTCATCAACTCCTACCTCCAGGTTCCTACCCTGAGTTCTGCTCTGACTTCCCTGAATGATGAACTAAAGCTGAAATAAACCCTTTCCTCCCCAAGTTGCTTTTGACATTTTATTATGGCAATAGAAGCCCTGACTAAGACAAAGGGGACTATAATCTATGGCCTCTGCTCTCAAGAAGCTCATGAGATAAAGTACAAGTAGATCAGCTCTTTTTCCTCCAGCATCAGTTTTGAGCCCAGGGATTCAAACTCAAGGACAAACTCATCGCCACCGATCTGCAAATGCGGCCTTGAAAAAGTAGCTGCGCAACCTGAGATCCTACTCTTTCAGTAACTCACCTAACCCCATGTGTGGCCTGTGTGAAGAGTGAAGGAAATCCAAAATCTTGGACAGATCCCACAATTATCTTGAATATCCTTAAAGCAAAGAGTTTCCGACTGATTTTCCATTCCATGGAACGCTGTAAATGTCAAAGTGCACACTCCTCAGGTCCCTGTTTGAGGCCGCTTCAGTCTAAATAGAAGACAGTTGTGGGGTAAAGGGGTAAGGTTGGCCCTTTCCCTCCCTGCCTCACGTCTTTCCTGCACTGGCTGGTTTCCCTGGAGCTGGAGCCAGGAAAGACAGCCAGGTTTCTTAGCTGTCAGTAACTTCCTGAGCCTCGGTGCAAGGGGATTTGGGAGGCGATTATTCACATGGGGTGCTGGGGAAGCATCCTCAGAGGCACCCTATTGGATAGACTCTTGCAATGCCCTCCTGTGGCTTCTAATTCTCACCTTTACCAAACCAGCCATCTTGAAACCTTCAAAACAGAATCCCAATGCCTGTCTCCTCAGCCTTGAGCAGGGTTCAAAAATGGCTCCAGGCACTCCTAAGTGGGAAGTTTTTATCAAATCCCTGCCCACAGGACTCAGGGATCTGTGTGAAAGAGGAGACGGAAAGATGGTTAGGGCCAGAGATGGAGGAGAGGCTTCGAGGAAACAGCAGTCTTCTGGGCGCCACAGGGCTGATGCACGTTATCTCACAGAGACTGTGACAGCAAGACCTCCACAGCCCAAACCAGACAGAACCCAGCACTGCGAAGGGAAAGTGAACCAAACTCCCTTTCTTAACCAGGAAGCTATTTGTAATCATTACCTACTGGGAAGGGGAAAATCAGGCTTCCTCAGTGAAGTGTCACTGAGCATAAGCACACTCCAGGAGAGGCCCCATGCCCAGGAGTAGCCAAGAAGACATAGCTTTTCCTGTGTGTTTTTTTGTTTTTGTTGCTTTGTTGTTTGGTTTGGTTTTGTTTTTGATCTATTGAGTTTATTTTGACTTTTCATTTTTTAGGGGTTTTAGTTTTTGGTTTTTGTTTTCAAGAGCAAGAGTGGGAGGAAGGAAGGAATGAAAAAAAGGAGGGGAAGAAATAAAGAAAGGAGAGAGGGAGGGAGGGAAGAAAGGAAAGAGAAGGAAAAAAAAGAATAGGAATGGAGGAAGGAAGGAAGGAAGGAAGGAAGGAAGGAAGGAAGGAAGGAAGGAAGAAAAAGATAGAGAGAGAACATAAAGATGAGGAATATTAAGGTAGGGAGGATCTCGGGGAAGTTTGGGGAGGAGAAAGAATATGATCAAAATATTGTATAAATGTTTTTATGAAAAAGACCTACAACTGTCTTTAAAAGGCTCTGAGCTATTTTGTTGCATTCATTCTCATGCCTGATCGCTCGTAACATAAGGTAACATAACGCTCGTAAGTTGTTCTGAATCTAAATACAGCACATTTCGGGTGGAAAGAAGCTGTCCTCTACTCCTCTCAGGGACAGGTAGGTGTCCCAGCTTCACCTTTTCCCCCAGGAGTCTCAAGAGCAATCACTGCTTGTCAATGCAGGATCAATTCCTGAGAACTTCTGGTCTTATCTCAGACAGCTTTCTTGAAGGTTCAGTCCTTGACCCGAGGGCAAAGGAAAGTTCCTCTTCCATTCCACCCCTGTGGGCAGCAGCAGAGGAGTGCGGAGCACAGGCTGACAGTCCTCGGAGAAACATCCTCCCTCCCTGGTTCTTCCAGTTTTTCTATCCTGAAGTCACGCAGGGGCTCACAGAACCATGCTGGTCCTCTCTCCTTTGCAACTCCAGCACTTGTGGTCTAGCATCTGCCCTGAAACGTGGTTGTAGTTGGTACCTGCTTTTTACTGTCAGACGCTGGACTCTTAGCATCAATTGATGAGTTATGAACGGGTTCTGTTTCAACAAATGATGATGATGTATCTTTAGAAGTGTGACCATAAAAATCCTTTCCACACAGAGACTTCCACTTTCTTGGAGGAATTTTTAAAGTTTAAGAGTGACATTTGAACTACTTCCCAGGCAGGGGACTCCTTTGCTCAAAAGGGTGAAGCTACAAGCGTAGTGTACTCCAAGAAGGAGAGTGTGTGATGATACTACATGGTATATGCTGGCTAATCCTGGAAGTTGAGCCCTGAAAGTCACATTCTAGAAGCTTCAAGTGCCATGCTAAAGAGTTCACCCTTGTGCTGGACATGCAGCCCAGGGGTAGGGTACCTGCCCAGCACACACTAGACTCTGGGTTCTGTTTCCAACATCACAAAATAAAACAAGTTCGGCTTTTACTGAGCTCTCTAGGGAACCACAGAGGAAGGAGGTCTAGCAAAAGAAAAGTCTGTGGAAGGGGGCCTCATGACTAGAGGCAAGGGAAGCAGAAGTCAGGCAAAAGTAATCTGCTTCCTTCTGATTATCTGTAAATACTTCATCTTCTGGAGTATCATGGGTACAGAGACAACTCACATGCTTGCTAATTTTTCTCTAAGGTCATTTCTTAGTTTCAGAAATGTGTTTTTCTTAATATGCCATACACATAGACACTCTCATACACATGCATACACACACATACTCACACAAGCTCAAACTAATGATTTCAATACAAGACTTCATCATCTCTGAGATAAAGCTTAAGCTTAGGGGTCTTGCCTCTCGCTGTACACAAAGTTATCAAAATGTTACTTGGGAATCACAGTCTATTTCAGAACAGGTAGATAAGTTGACCCCACAGCAACAACGTTCCAATATATTTGTTCATATAATTATTAATATCCAAACTGAGCTCACTAACACTTTGCTTGTTCACTTTGGGGTTTTTGTTTTTGTTTATTGTTTTGTTTTTCTGAGCAATTATGTGGACATGCTACTATCCCTGAAGCTGGTTATTCACCCACAAAACTACTATGTGAGCAGATCCACACTATTTTCATGGAAATATGTAAATTTCATTCTCCTGGAAAAAGAAAAAAGAACAACTTAATGTTGACAAAGATTTCTGTCCCTTCCAGTCCTACAGCCATTCACAGTCCCAAAGAAACACACAGCTCAGGCTTCTTATTAACTCTCATAATCTACATTAACCCATAATTCTTGTCTGTGTTAGCCACATGGCTTGGTACCTTTTATCAACAAGGCAGTCATGTCTTGCTTCCTCTGTGTCTGGGTGAGGACAACAGACTAGGCCTTTCCTCTTCCCAGAATTCTCCTGTTCTCATTTCCCTGCCTATACTTCCTGCCTGGCTACCGGCTAATTAGTGTTTTATTAAAACAATAACAGTGACAAATCTTTACAGGGAACAAGACCATTGTCTCACAGCACTTCACACACACACACACATACACACACACACCTTTTTTCAAAACAAAACTCTGAATCTAATCTCCTTTGTTTAGTTTTCTTCCTGCCCATTATCCATAACAACTTGTAACCAACACTCTAAACAAAGAAAAACATCCATAATCCATTTTTCCCGGTGTCTCCTGAGCCCCATGTCAGGCCCACCAACAGATAGTAGGCCTTCAGCAAAGTTCCTTATCCTGTTGGTATTCATGCAAGGATAGTCAGGCCTGTTAGAAAGTCTGTCACAGATATTTTGAAGACCCTATTATTATTATTAGTTTTCTTCCAATCAGTAATTGTTTGATTACTCCTACAATAAAAATTATGAAAAGAAGATTCATTCCCAAGAAGAATGGAGCAGTACACATCTTTTCAGAGAAGGCTTTTAGACCAATCTTCTCAATTGGACGAAGCGATACCTAGAAACAGTGAAGGTCTGTGGGGGTATTTCCAGAGAAGATTGGCATATAGGGCAATAACTTTGGGGAAAACACAACTCAATGGTACGGTGGGGGAGCTGGATGAAACATACTTCCAAAGAGCAAGCCAGACAGTAGGTAAATCTATTGTTGGTGCCACTGGTCATGGCCATTGGGCCCCATCTTCCTCATCCTCTCTGTGTAGACTCAAACAGACTTCCAGAGGTCTCCCAAGCTTTGGCATCACACTGAGGCTGCTGTGCCTTTTAGATTTTGGCATTAACCAGCTACTAAGTTTGTGCCTGTCCAGTGTATAAATGACAATCATCAGACTCCCCAAACCTCCAATCATATAACTAATCCAATCCAATACACGTACTCTCTTGGTTCCATTCCTCTAGAGAATTCTAATACCAGCTGTTTCTTAAACAATAGATAGGAAACCTTCCTTGAGCCTACTAATTTGAATGCAACCAAGGATCAACAGGATTACTTGCTAAGCCTCTGCTCTGGGGAGAATAGCCTATACAGTGTGTAAGGCAATCACTTCCAGCTTGGCAGGAGTGATCATTAGTTAATGGGCCCGAATAATCCTCCAATAACCTATTAGGTCTTTAAGAAAAGAACACACTATTGTTTGTTAATATGTTGCAAACACTCATCTTAATATATGTATTTGGTTTAGGAGAAACCTACAGCACAGGGTATAATTATACTCTTTACGTACATTTTATAGCCTCCCTGATCCACTTGTGTAACTAGGATGTGTTTATGGCTATTTTATATAGAACTTGGTACGGTTTATGCTTTAGAGGATGATAGTTGTAGCTCTCACAAGTCAGCCTTTAATTTTAATGGCACCATTGTCACAAAGTAGAAAATGCTTTGTTTTATGAAGGACATGATTCCTAAGGATGCAGTGTGGTCAGCAAAGGGAGAACTATAAAGTCCAGGAACACATACGTCCAGCTGCGGTGCCAGTGCTATGTCTTAGGGTGGGGACTGACTAACAGATTTTGAGATGGATAACCAGCAGAAGCTTTCTGGAGAAAACAGACTTCAATCTGGTCCTTGACAGGAGAGGAATAGAGTAAAACGTGAAGACGCCATAGGTGGGGACAGTTATTGTCATTTAGCTTCTGCAGAACAGATGACGTCTTTGGCCTAGGTCAGCTCACTCTGCTCTCGTTACTGTAGTAGATCACAGATAACAGAATATCTTGGGTACAAAAGTGAACGCTGCTATGTCCTTTATGATATAACAAATAATTATTATTGCCATGACCCAGGCATCACCCTGAAGTGACATCTACAGACAATTGTAACTAGGTCTTTGTTCTTCAAAGGCTCACAGTCCAGTGGGGGAGAGAGAAGCAGATGGTACAGCATGAGAAATCTTAGAAAATGACACACGAAGAGAAGGTACAAAATCTACATGTGTTGGACAAATGCAAGCGTGAAAGGAAAGCCCTGCTGCCTCTCTCGAGCCAGAGCAGCCTCAGCTCGTCCTACAAGGTCTCATGTAGCCCAGGCTAGTCTCAAATTCTATGTAGCACAGTTCCTGATTCTCATGATCCCCCCCTTAATTGCTGGGATTACAGGCACGCACCACCACTTCACACCCAGCTATGTCTCAAGTTTAAGTGGTATGCTGGAATGCCCCAGGGTTCAGTCCTGTGGTCCCTTTTTTATTCCTAATCTATCTAGGTGGTCTCATTTAACACTAGGATATCTAGACTTTGAATGTCCTCAATGTGTGTGAGCCTGTATGAACGCTAACCCTACCCTCTTCCCCAGATACCTCTACTCATATGATGGATCCAAAGATATAGTTAATCAGAATAAAGACCCTAGTTTCCTATCACCATATATAAAAACATATGTTCATAGTTCATGCACACATCACACACACCACCACCACTGTGACAGTATTTCCTTTACTCAGTAATAGGCAACTATCCATCCAATACTTTCAGTTTCTCAAGCTGAAAACCTTGGTTTTAGATGTACTTCTTTCTTTTCTGTTCTATCTACAATCAAGATCTGATCCCATTTTGCCCCATCTCTGCCGTTATTCAAATCCATACCTCTACTGCCCTCTTCTCAATAACTGCTCAGTGACCTCCCTGCCTCCACCACATCCTCGCATCCTCCCAGAGTGACTTCCTGATGGCTCCCTGTTTCTCGCTGAATAAGACCCGATTTTAAAAGGCCAGATATGATCTACCTTTTTGTTGTTTGTTGGTCCTGAGGATGAAGCCATAGCCTCACATTAACTGGGTAAACACATTACCACTGACCTCTAGCCCCACGCTGACACTCACCTCACCTGTTCAAAATATCTTCACTCTTAATTTGCCGCTGCACCTACATAGACATACTTCAGACAGGGCAAGTAGCTTCCCAAAAACCTTTGCTTTTGCTGTTCTAGGTACCTAGGATGGCAGTTCTCAATCTGTTGGTCAAGATCCCTTGGGGATGGGGGAGAACAATCCTTCCACGGGGGTCTCCTAAGAGCATCAGAAAACACAGATACGTACATTACAGTTATGAAGTAGCAATGAAAATAATTTTACAGTTGGAGGTCAGCACAACATGAGGAACTATATTAAAGGGTCGCAGCATTGGGAAGGGTGAAATATTCTTCCGTGGATACTGGTTTCCTTCGCATTCTGCTCACATGTTACCTTCTCAGAAATGTCCTTGGACACCCTGAATAAAAAAGCGTGTTCTTATCTTAGTGTTTCTCTTTCCTCTTTACCTAGCTTGCTTTTTTCAGCATTGCACTTACTATCTGAGCTAGCATCCATTTGTGTATGTATCAGCTATCTACCCAGCATGCTCCACACAGGAGATGTGGATCCTTCATTCCATGCTCTCCACAAGAATCAAAATAGAGATTGGTAAAGTGTTTAAAATACTTGTTGAATAAACAAATGAATAGACTTAAGAAAGCTCAAGACACCATGCTCCCTGAAGGCTGTGGCCACTGACTGCAGTTGGAAATGGTTCCACTGGAAATGGCCTCCTTCAGCCAAAGAGCTAATGACACACATATGTCCTGGTGAGAACTGGCAATGTATCGGGAAACATTATCTTGCCCTGGTACCCAAAACTGAGTACCAGTGCCTGGATTATTACATGCAGATCAACCAGTTATTTTAAAGAAATGTCCGAGTTAAAATGGGCACAAAGCAAGTCAGATGTGGTGGTACACACCTATACACTCCTAGCACCCAGGAGTCAGGGTTTGGAGGAGAGACCAGCCTGATCCACAAAGTGAGTTTCAAAATAGTGGGAAATGGAACAGAACATTTGAGTCTGAAGTAACTGAATCTTAAAGCCAAAACACTGTGATCAAGGGGTGGGGATGAACAACTGAGAGTTATTGTGGTAGATTGGGAAACCAGGTGCCATGAGATAGCCACACCTGGGTTAAACATAGGCACACTGCTGCAGGACTGTGAGCTGCATGCAAACTCAGTGAACTACTCTCTGGACATAAAATGAAGATAAAGGCCTGGGCATGGTGGCACACACCTTTAATCTTACCGTTTAATGTCAGCACTTGGGAAGCAAAAGCAGGTGACTCTCTCTAAGAGTGAGACTTATTCTTGCAGAGTGGGAAGTGGGGGAAAAGGGGACAGAGAGAGAGAGAATAAAGATACTTTTGTCACAAATCTGTCAGAATTCAAGGCAGGAACCTGAAGGCAGGAACTGGCAGACCACAGAGGGATGCCAACTACTGGCTTTCTCCCCATGGCTTGCTCAGCTTGTTCTCTTAGACAACCCAGAACCTCCTGCCTAGGGCTGGACTCACCTATATCAATGAAGAAAATGCCACACAGACACGCCGTGCCGCAGGTCACTCTTATGGCGGCAGCTCCTCAGCTGAGACTCCTTCTCTGCAGGTGTGTTAAGCTGACAACCAAGATTAGCCACCACGCAGTATTAGTTTTTAAAAAATGTTTTGAGTAAATGTAGAAGCTACAGAGCTGTGTATAAGGGTGCAATGGTTCTTTCATTTATCTTCCAACTCCTGCATTTTCTACCATAACAGTGTAGTTTAAAGCGTTCTTCAATTAGTTCACTGTATTTCCTGGGTGTTCTATGTGGCCAGTTTCCAAGGTATGATTTAGCTTAAAAATCATTTGTTCTGGGGGCTGGACAGATGACTCAGCAGTTAGGAGCTGACTGTTCTTCCAGAGGACACAAGTTAGATTCCTAATACCCACATGGTGGCTCACATCAGTAACTCCAGTCCCAGGGGTCTCACACTCTCCTGGCTTCCTTAGGCACTACACCAGAGGAGTCCACAAACACAGGTAAAAACATCCATGCACTTAAAATAAAATAAAAACAGATAAAAAATGCTATAAAATTTGTTTGCAATTTAAATAAACTGCACAGGCATCTAATACCTCCAAAGGCCATGATTTCTGTGATAATTTCATATGTCCAAAGCCCTGTTCATCAACCAAAATCTCTGGTGTAATAATTAAATTCATTGATATTCATCTTGAGTATCTAGATGATTACATATGTGTTAATATTTTCTTTGTACTTTTAACCTTAGATGTCCTTAAATTCAGTCACCAGTCCTCGGGTTTTCATCCTTAGTAGAGTTACGGAGAACAAATGTGAGACACTTGAGTAAGCCTATGTTGAAAAGAAGGTTGAACTTTTTTTCCATTGGAAAAAAGTCTCCATTTTGTTTCTACCTTCTCAGGCATGTGTGCTGGCTAGTTTTTTATAACCTGTTTGAATGTTCCACTAAGGGAAACCTCAATTGACAAAGTGCCTCTACCAGATTTGCCTGTAGGCAAGTCTGCCAGGCATTTCCTTGATTGTTGATTGATGTGGGAGAGTCCAGCCCTCTGTGAGTGACACCTCCCCTGGGCAGGTGGTCCTGGGTTCAATTAGACAACAAGTTGAGAGTACCCGGGAGAGCAAGCCAGTGCAGCATTCCATATAGTAGAATATTTTCTCATACAAGCATTTTTCAAATCGGCCTTGGATAAGTTTTATCAACCGAAACAGTTTATGCTCAGAATACAGGTGGTGTGCTAGGAAGGGGCTTCTTGAGGAGTGTAGAGAAAGGAAGTGGCTTGTGTAAGAACCCCAGTAAATATCACTGCAGATTTGAGGGTTGGCATGTTCTAACAGGATATAAATACAACTGACATTTCCTAATGGCCTAGACTGTTTGCTGTACAGGACCGACAACGACATGATCCCAGTGGTTTGTCTGGATGGCTTCATTCTATTAAAATTCAGCAATGACTCGAGCACCCATTAACATACCTTAGCTGCCACGGCTTCACAGATATGTTTTCTAAGTGATTCATCCCTTTATTATAATGCTGCATTTAATTTTCATCTCTCCTCTCAGGGGCAGGAGGGAGGTAAAAGGGAGTGGGAGGGAAAGCAACCGGGATGCACTCTGTACATATCTGAAATTGACAAAACACAAGTTGAGTCAATATAAGAAGAAATAAAGAGAAGCATAATGAGAACAATTTCCTAGACAAGGAACCTAAGACTGGGCATGGCTACAAGCTCAGTGATGTCCCCACAGCACCTCAGGGGCTCTTCATAGACTTTAACTTACGTCTCAGAGAATCTTAGTCATTTAGGAGAGATGACGGATGAAAGCGCAGAGGTCTGAGGAGTCAGGAACCACAGACTCTTGGCACACCTCTTAGGCTGCTGTGGAAAGGTTCGACGGGAGGGTATCTGGTTCTGATTCTCTGGAGCAAACTACTTCATCTGCTGCTAGCTGTCCTTAACTGGGCATGAATGTGAGGCGTGCCCTGCGGAGACTTTCTTCCTGCCTCTGGTTTTGGAGGGCACATTGTTCTGCATTCCCAAGGGAAGGGAGGGCAGACTTGGGAAGCCTGGGTCTTCAGTCACAACCTACCCAGTGACCAGAAACAGCTAAATCAAATTTACAACATATGTCTTTACAACCTCCAATAACCAGTGGTCCCATGACCTTGTGTCTGTAACAAATTCCAAACAAGGAGATTCACCTATTCAATCGGTCTAATAAGGAATACTGAGGCTGAAACTCGGTGCTTCATTTATGTAATTTTATACTACGGGAGCACTAGAGACATCACACAAGCTCTCAGCGACAGCAAAGAAAGATTCCCTCCCTTCTTCACATTTAAGTTGGCACATGAGTACAATTGTGACTTAAAGGAAAAAGGTCTCATGGGGGAAAAAAGCCAATTATAGCCTCAAAGGAGAAAAAGCCAATCGCATCCGAGATACACTGTTCATCTGCTCAGTGTCTCTTGTGCTCTTTGGAGGTTGTAGGTACTGCAAGGCACCGAGAGGAGAAAGTGGAATGGTCGGTCCTTGGTCTCTGGAGCCCAGAGTTTTGTGTTCACTGAACATGCAACACAATGTGATAAAATAAAAAAAAAAAAAATAAAAAAATAAAAAAAAAACACTGTGATGAAAAGAATTGCAAAGGACAATGTGACTCTAAGCCGTCTAAGATGTTGCTAGGAGGCGGCATCCCAGCGATGCTGGTCCCACTTGTCTGAGTCTTTCTTGGTAGACTGGACTACCCTCGGCAATACCTGAGTCCCAAGGAGACTTAGATGTTTGGTCACACTATTTGCAATGCAAATGGTCCCTTCTCCTCCTAAAATAAAGTTACATTGCTCTCTACAAAATATAAATAAATAAAAACTAAGCCAAGTTCCTTCCAACAAGTTCCTGCAAACACAGTGAGGACGGAAACAAGCATTGTCTTTCAAGTCCTGCCAGACACAATACGGAGTCAGGGTCATGTCTTAGAAGCCACGCACAGCTTCCCCAGCCCTCCACTAGTCTTGAGCTGACTATTTAACCCATGTGGGCGTGTGTTTGCTTACCAATTCACTAGCATACCAGACAGGCTAAAATAAGTCCTGCTGTTGCATCTTCCTGGCTTAGAAGAACAAGTCAGCCGAGACTATGCTTGCCACCTCACGCTGAGACGCCATCACGCCAAATATGTCCCCTTGGTGGAAGAGGAAGGACATTCTTCCTGCCTGTGGTAATGATTTTTTTCACCACCCATCAGCAAATCTTGAGTCAGCCATAGGTAACTGCATTTTTGCTGTTACAGCAGCATAGCCTGGCCTCCACTGACTGACAGGGAAACCTCACACTAAAGAAGCAGAACTGGGAAGAAGTGAGTTACAGGCAAAGGGTGCTTGCTACTCCCGGAGTGACATGAACATGTAAAACTCACTCCCAGACACCCATCCCTTGCTTTAGAATTCCTTGATAGAACCACTGTGGTTAAAAATCCAAGTCGCAATGGTGGTCAAGGCTAAGATCTGGGTACTTCTGAGAAGTCAGTTCTCCTGCTTCAACCTTTGTACAAACAAGGCAGATTTTTACACAGAGAAACACTCTCTGCATGCAGACCGAAGCTCTGTTCCCACCCAAATCCTTCTAGCAGGGACAGAAAGAGAGGCTGGCATGCAATGGCCTCCCTGCTACTGAGAAAACAAGCCTGGGTTGCAACATTCATGGTTTTCCGGGGCCCTTTTGTAAGCCACTGAATCATTTGGAACATATTTCCCTTGAGTTTTATAACATTTTGACTCAATTCCCTCATCCATTTCATCATAGGCTTCCTGTTCGTGCTAAAGATAGTCATAAACAAATTCTGTGGTCAGTATCTCAAAAAGGAAGCATATGCAAAGTCCGACCTCAGTTGTTTCTTTTCCTGAGCAGAAAAACTCCATTTCCTATAATGAACTGTCCAATTACAAAGCAACATTGGGGGAGTTGAAATGGCACACTTGACCAACAAATGGCCTCTATTTGAGAAATCAGTCCTAGAAGCAGGTGGGTGGGTATGAAGCCTGACTGCACAGCAGTACGGCGAGGTGGGTTTCTACTAGGGATCATTGAACAAGAGTCCCAATATAACTGAATTTATTTTTAATGACTAAAGTAATTTCATCATTAAGCTATGGTGAGTATGTGCTTAGCATATTCCTTGTATAGCTGGAACATCAAAAAGTTCTGATCATTTAATAAAGCAAAATAAAATGTTGCTTTTAGTCTGATGGATAAATGGGACCTTTCCAAAATGTCTATAAAAGTTAAATTCGGAGACTGTCACCACGGTCCTGTTTGAAGATGAGTATCCTGATGGGTAGAACAGTGAGTGAGCCCTTCCCTTACCACTGGAGCAACTGTTTAGCAGTTTCTTATGTAGTAAGGTACGATTTGGTTACTCTTGCTCTTTATGACTTGGAGAATGAAATTTTAGCAGAAACTCCCGAGGATCCTGGACAGGAAATTGTCCAGTGATGAAACCTCAGGCAGGAAAGAAGCAGATCGCACCTGAAGTTATGTGGGCTGGTGGAGCCTGGGAATAAGCCAGGAGGAGAAGGCTCCTGAGGATACAGGAGAGTCTCCAGGTCAATTCTATGCTCAGGAAATGATTACCTTTTCCTGATGGGACGCTATTCTGCTGGAGGGCAGAGGTCTTAACAGACCCCAGCAGAGCACAATGCAGTAGAACTGCAGAGGACTACAGAGCACACTGCAGCAGAAGTACAGAGGACTACAGAGCACACTGCAACAGAGGACTACAGAGCACACTGCAGCAGAAGTGCAGAGGACTACAGAGCACACTGCAGCAGAGGACTACAGAGCACACTGCAGCAGCAGAGGACTACAGAGCACACTGCAACAGAGGACTACAGAGCACACTGCAGCAGAGGACTGCAGAGCACACTGCAGTAGAACTGCAGAGGACTACAGAGCACACTGCAGCAGAGGACTACAGAGCACACTGCAGCAGAAGTACAGAGGACTACAGAACACACTGCAGTGGAGGACTACAGAGCACACTTCAGCAGAGGACTACAGAGAACACTGCAGCAGAAGTGCAGAGGACTACAGAGCACACTGCAGCAGAGGACTACAGAGCACACTGCAGCAGCAGAGGACTACAGAGCACACTGCAACAGAGGACTACAGAGCACACTGCAGCAGAGGACTGCAGAGCACACTGCAGTAGAACTGCAGAGGACTACAGAGCACACTGCAGCAGAGGACTACAGAGCACACTGCAGCAGAAGTACAGAGGACTACAGAACACACTGCAGTGGAGGACTACAGAGCACACTGCAGCAGAGGACTACAGAGCACACTGCATCAGAGGACTACAGAGCACAATGCAGCAGAAGTACAGAGGACTACAGAACACACTGCAGTGGAGGACTACAGAGCACACTACAGCAGAGGACTACAGAGCACCCATCAGCAGAGGACTACAGAGCACACTGCAGCAGAAGTGCAGAGGACTACAGAGCACACTGCAGTGGAGGACTACAGAGCACACTGCAGCAGAAGTGCAGAGGACTACAGAGCACACTGCAGTGGAGGACTACAGAGCACACATCAGCAGAGGACTACAGAGCACACTGCAGCAGAAGTGCAGAGGACTGCAGAGCACACTGCAGTGGAGGACTACAGAGCACACTGCAGCAGAAGTGCAGAGGACTACAGAGCACACTGCAGCAGAGGACTACAGAGCACACTGCAGCAGAGGGCTACAGAGCACACCTCAGCAGAAGACTACAGAGCATACTGCCTGCACATTACAAGCCTGTGAAGTCCCAAAAGCAACTGGGAAGGAACACAGATTTCCCAATCCAGGAGTGGCAGGTTCCTAGGGTTTTATAGGAGGGCATGAAGGAACCAGAAACTGTGCTCAAATTTTTAAAACCTGAATCACTGGTTGCTTTGATGAGTGTTTGGTCAAAGGTGCATGAGGTGTGTGATTCTAGCAATCGACTAGCCCAAGGCTAAACGGAGTCCAACATCTCAAATCATATGACTAATGTCAGGATTAATTATGGCAAATAAAAAAACATAACACAGTAGAAAAGCCATCTACAGGGGGTCTTAACGTGGTCTTCCAAATTGACCTATAGATTCAGTGAAATTTCAGTGTTCTGCCACCCACTTTCTTTTCTCCTCTTATCCTTACCTCTGTCCAATGTTAAGAATCAAAAGCGGGGCCAATCTATCACTAAACTACATACACACATCCTTGTAAGCCTTCCACTTTACTGTTTTGATATTTTAGACAGTTTCTCACTCTTTAGTCCTGATGGGTCTGGAACTCACTAAGAAAACCAGGCTGGCCTTGAACTTATGCCAACCCTCCTTTGTTTCCCAGGGACTGATATTATAGGTGTGTACCACCATGCTCATCAATGTCAGAAGCATTTTGAATAGAGAAATTAACAAACCAACTCTGAAATCACATGGGAGAGCTGAGGAGATGGCTTCATTGAGGAATTGTTTGGATCTTCAGCACCCACATAAAAAAAGCCAGGCATTGTGCCACACACTCATAATCTCAGAGATGGTGGGGTGGAGCCAGGATTCCTTAAACTCTCTGGGCAACTTATCTTGTAAAATCAGTGAGCTCAGGCTCAGTAAGAAACCCTATCTCATAAAAACAAGGGGAAGGTTGATAGGGGAAGACACCAGATGTTGGCCTCTGGCCTACACACACACACACACACACAGAGAGAGAGAGAGAGAGACACACAAACACACATACATGCACACACATAAGCAAACAACAAATGCATATGCACAATTAATTAACATTAACTCATTTATTAAGATATGTAAAATAAATAAATAAAGGTCAGGATTAGTCGCAACACTCTTGAAGAACAAGGTGAACGCCCTTGAAGAAATTTCCTTCCATCAGATTCAAGGCAGAATGGCATTGCCATGCGGACAGTACACTAAGCCAAGAACAGAAACTGACAGTCATTCTGTTAAGATGGTGTTGCAGAGCAGGGAAGAAAGAACAGTCTCGCCAGCAGCTTGGCGGAGTTGCTTCTCCCCTTCAGTCTGTATATGGGACCCAAGGATGATCTCTGTTGGCCAGCTTTGTGCAGGAAGTGTCTTTACCCACTTTGCCAGCTCTCCAGCCCATGAAAGGGAGTGATAATTGTTAACACCGGGTGTTAGGGATGAATGCCTCCTTAATGAAAAGGACCTCAGCATTAACACCTTAGTAATCTATCATATTTACTTTTCCATGTTTAAAAAACAGAAAAAAATGGACTAGCAGATGGAGAAGTAATTTGTTAATTTATGAATTAGGGTTTCTGTTAACTTTTACTATGTTAAGACTGCATTATGTGTCAATTACATCTTCACCAAATTCACGTGTCAACACCTTAATCCCCATGTGAAAATGTGGCTTGAATTTTGTTAAATAGACTCACAAACCACCATTCATAAAAGGGGGAAATGTAAAGGACTTTATCTCATTAATACTTAGAATTTCTTTACATCAAAACACATCACAGAGAAGCAAGAGCTGGGTGTGGCACAGACCTCTAAGTCCAGCTCTTGGCTGTCAGAAGGAGGCAAATCCCCGAGTCTGAGGTCAGCCTGGTCTACAGAGTGAGTTCCAGGATAACCAAGGCTATGTAGAGATACCCTATCGAAAAAGAAAAGAAAGAGAAAGCGGAAGAAGGGGGGAGAGAATAAAAGGATGAGAGGAAGGAAGGAAGAGAGGGGAGGGAGAGACATAAAAAGGCAAAGCGTGAACCAGGAGAACTTGTAATTCTTACATAAGCAATCAATCATATCTAGAAAAGACTCCTATAAATGAAAGAGATAGATAATCCATTCCTAAAAAGTGGGACATGATCCTCGTGTAATAATCCAAATGGCCAAAAAAAAAAAAAAAAAAAAAAAAGCACTTGAGGAAACATTTTCTGTCAACTGAGAAATGCAAAATAAATCTACATTGAAATGAAACGACCCACCGACAGAAAAGTCAAATTAACAGGACTGACACAACACACTGAGTGTTGATGGAGACTGTTGACGACAGCAGCGCCCCACGCAGCAGCGCCCCACGCAGCAGCGCCCCACGCCCCTTACAAATGCTCTTTAGATCTCTTTGTATTATCTCCTGGAGTTTAACACCCTGCCGGACTTCTATTCCCAGGTACACAGTCAATGGAAATCCACAGCCATGCATGAAAGACATGCACGAGACTGCAGCAGGGGCGTTAGATACCCCCAGTTGAGAATGCCTTAAACACACAACAATAAGACAAGTTATAAATACAGCGATGAAAGTAACAAACAAGTATAAACAGAACCTGTCTGCACCTCTGTGTGTCGTTCAGGAGAGGAAGCCAGAAAGGGATGTGTGAGGGACGACACCAGCAACCACGCAAAGGTGAATGAAGGACAGAACCATCACCACAACGTTGGCCTACAACTTCCACATACCCACACACTAGTAGTGGGATGGATTCTCACACACACACACACACACACACACACACACACACACACACAACATATACAACAATAATTAATTTTTAAAATATAAAGTATAAGCAAACAAAAATCCAGAAACTGGCAAAAGTAATCTGCAGCATTAAAATCCAATTTGCTTTTGGAAAGATTGGTTGTAAGTGGGACAAGGGACCTTTCAGGGTACTGGTTACAACTAGGACAGAAGTCAAGTCATTGTAGAGTTATCTGTGTACAAGCAAAAGATAACAGACGCAGAAAGGCAGCAAGTACTCACACAGCAGCAGACACCCGGTAAACCCAGCATATCAGCTGGACAGCAGCCATACGTCAGAGCATACACATGGCTTGGTCAGCGCTAGGTGTCTGACGCTAGGCTGGGTGTGCCAAACACATCATTTTATACCTTATGTTTGATACATAGATCACCTAATAGTTTCACCCACATTTTGCAAACAAGGAAAGCAAATCTTTCCTGAGAGAACACAGAGAAACTTGGTGGAGATGATAACACACCTCAAGCTGGGACCAGCCTAGGGCTCACGATCATGAATTTAAACTCCTCGTACAGAAACATCAAGTGTGTTCTCACAGATGTGGGTGCTCTTCCCTACATTTCAGTTACACTTCAGAAAGTTTTGTAATAGTGACTTACATATTTTTAAGTTTGTTCCTGGTGTTTCATTATTTTTGATTCTCTTATGAGTAATAGTTTGGCCTCCCACTCCACATTCTAAAAGGTTACTGTGGGTGATTAGGAGACCCAGTGACGTGACTGTGCCTTGGCATTGACTACTGAGCTGTCTCGTTAGCTTTCTAGTTGGTTCCCTTGGTTGTCCCAGGAAGTCAAGGTGAGGCAGGTAAATACTGACAGCTTTTATCCTCTCTCCCCTGAGTCCTTTCTTTGCCAATACTGGTACATTTTATGGCATGGGGAAAGACCCACAAAATGGGATAGGGTGTGTGGGGGCAGAGAGAACTCTGTGTTGTGAGACATCTTGACAGATCCCAGCACTCAGGAGCCCTTTGACTGGCTCTAGAGGTAGATCACGAACAAGGGAGTGAAAGACCCTGGCATGAAAGGGAAGATGGGTCCCGGAGAATGAGAGGCCATTAAAGACGTCAAGCAGGGATGTGCTTATAAAACTTCTATACCAGATAAAACACCAGTGTTAGTTTTGAGAAGGACTGTCAGACAGACGTAAAAAAAAAACAAAGGAAAAGAAAATGTTGGGGGCTTCCTAATCTGCTTTTGGAATAAGAAAAAAAAGGATAGGAATTTGTTAAGGAGGAATCCTCCACCCCACACCTCTGTCCCTTCAGCTTCCTTCTTGTTATGCTTTTGGACCAGTCACTTGGTCTGACTTTTGATTCTTCTCACATGTAATGTTAGAATAAAACCACCAACTGGGCGCAACTGTGAGGCTTAGTAAGCAAACGTGTGTACAGCACATGTAAAACAAAACAAAATAAAACGAGCAAACAACAAAAAAAAATACGATCATTCTTGGACTAAAAGTGTAGCTCAGTGGTAGAGCACTTGCCTGGGATGAATGAGAGCTTTGGGCTCCTCCCCAGCTCTGGGAGAAGACAAGTAGTTCTCTATGAGCTTGGCGTGGACAATAAACATGAAGTTGAGCCACAGATTCCGGTACTGCATAGACGGCAAACTTCTCTGAATGATGAGAGAAGACAAATTTTGGTATTTTATACTTTCAAGGCATCCTCCAAGTTCCCCCATCCTCTGCTTTCTACTTTTTCCTCTCCCTGGTCACCCCTCACCAATGCACCCACCTCTAAGATGGGTGTGAATGCCCAATATGCAACACCGAATAATTAAACTACAAGCTTTAAACAGCGTTAGAACAGCTCAGCAATAAGAAGGGAAAAAAACCCTCAAATCTGATAATGGCCCAAGGACTTGAACAGTTAAGCTTACAGAGATGATGTAGAAATGACCAACAAACCCATCTTTGGGCTAGGAAAATGTAAGTCAAAGTTACAGAGAAATTGCAGCTTTCCTATATTGGAGGTGAAAGTATCAAGTTCATCCTTTACAACAGAAGATAATTTGAGATTCCTCAAAATGCAATATGTATTACCTTATGACATAGCAATTCTGCATTTACCCTCAGAAGAAAAAGGAACATGCACACATGTTAAAAGTACATAGCTAAAAAGGTAGAAATGGTTCAAACATCCACCAGGATGTACTACATGCATCAAGATGTGCTGTGTAATATAGAAGAGAATGAAGCTCTAAAGTCTGGTACAGCATGAATGACCCCAAAAGCATCGCACTAAGTCAAAGAAGCCAGGCACAATGGGCTATATAGTGTACGATCCCATTTACATTCAATATCCTTCATAACTAATTCCATAGAAACAGAACACAGATTTGTCCTTTCAAGAGAAGGGGGATTAGGAAACAATTTAGTAAGTATGCAGTTTCCTTTGGGAGTAAGGGACATGCTGAACTAATTACCTAATTAGTGGTCATTGCACATTGTGAATGTGCTCAATGTGACTGAAATGTTTGCTTTTTAAATAGCCAAGTTGATGTTACTTCAATTAATCAAAATAAGCCTCTTCCCAAAAAGTAGATGTAATTGACTGCTAAAGCTCACAGACACCTGTTTTGAGGTGCCAATGAATAAAAAATGGCTGGCAGTTAACCACTATCTATGATTATGGTTAGAACTTTTAATAACAACTCAACAGTAGTCCCAACTAAGAGTACAGTCTCTCTTGCTGGTGGACATCGGCGATACCCTTAACTAGGTAAATTATACTAGAGTCAGATTTTACTTCATGTCTTGCCTTTCCACAGGCCCATACACTCTCAGCCCTGAGCATGCTCCAGAAAACCACTTAAATTTTGAAGTCAGCAGCATTTATATTTAAATGTCTTTTAGCAGCTGTTGCTCCTTCCTCAACCATCAAGCAATATAAAGACAACACAATAACATACAATATCCAGACTCTCTGTGTATTTTTCATCTTTACATAGCTTTATTTTAAACTCTATTTTTTTAACTTTTGGTGTTTGTTTGTTTGTTTGTTTGAGACAGGGTTTCTCTGTATATCTTTGGCTGCCCTGGAACTCACTTTGTAGACCAGGCTGTCCTTGAACTCACAGATATCCACCTTCCTCTGCCTCCCAAATGCTGGGATTAAAGGTGTATGCCACCACACCCAACTACTCTCTTTCTTTCCTTTTTAATTTTAAGAACTTTATTCCTTTTTCTTTTCTCTCCCAAGCCTACATATATTTTTAAACATGCTCTAAACAGTTTAGAGGGCTTTTTTTTTTCAATCTGAATCTATCTTTACTGTATATCTCTCTTTTTCTGACCACATGAGTCTTTAATTTGCTAAGTTATAGGAATAGGATTAAAGCTGTGGCTTTGACAGCTGGATCCATTTCATTCCTTAGATTTCTGAGAGTCTAGTCTCATGACAAAGGTACTGGCCAGAGCCATGTTTATTGCCACAACTCTATGGCATTTCAAGGGTCTCTGCCACCACCAAGAAGCATGCTGCTGGGTATTCATAAACACTAAGTGTTTGATGATGGGACCTCTTAAAAGAGATGCAAGGTTTTCGCAGCTAACGCTGAGTCAAGAAGCCTCTCTTAAATGAGATGTGCTTACCTCTAGCAAACAGAGCCCACCTGAGAAAATGCTTCTACCAAGAAGCCATGCTTAACTCTGTTCTTTTGTGTCCATAATTACATAAAGACTTCCCAGGTTTTATGTGGATGTAGTTGTCCATGTTGGCACCATTTTGTTGTAGGAGATCACTTGTTTGTTTCCTGGCTATCCAGACCCCCAAAATAATCACATAGACATAGTATTAATTAAATCACTGCTTGGCCCATTAGCTCTAGCTTCTTATTGGCTAACTCTTACATCTTAATTTAACCCATTTCTATTAATTTGTGTATAACCACGTGGCTGTGGCTTACTGGCAAGGTTCCGGCTCGTCTGTTCCTAATGGTGGCTACATGGCATCTCCCTGACTCCACCTTCTTTCTCCCAGCATTCAATTTAGTTTTCCCCACCTAGCTCTACTCTGCCCTATCACAGGTCAAGGAAGATTCTTTATTCATTAGCCAATAAAAGCAACACATACAGAAGGACTTCCCACACCACATGTATTAAATACCACCTACTTCTTTGCTGCTGTTTTCTGGTTTTGTTTTTGCTCATTAGACAGTGCTGGCAGCTTATCCCACAGTTAAGTCAGGATGTGCAAGTCTCCTGACTTTCCCTGCATCTTGTCTAGGAAATTGTTACACTGGTGCAGGGAAGGTGGGGTCTCTCCTTTCTCTTCCCTCTATTTGGTCAAAGTATAAATAAATCTAACATTCTTTAAGGAGAGGGAGGGAGAGAGGGGGAAGAAGAGGCATGGAAGGGAGAGAGGAGTGGGGGAGGGAGGGGAGGAGATGAAGAGGGGGAAGAACAGTAGAGGGGCAGGGAGAGGAGGAAGGGAGAGGAGGAGGGAGAATGGAGGAAGGAGGGAGAAAGTAGTATTAACCGCTCTAACTTCATTTTTAACTTTCAATCAAAGTAATTCAACATTATTCAGCCTGACTCCCAGGAAAGGCTTCCAGTACTAGAAACTGAGGTGGGATTGTTTTTATCATTCTACATAAACAACACCCTAATCTAGCCTTAAGACTCAAGAAAGTTTCTACAGGTAATAATTAAAGACAAGAGAGATCTCAAAAGGGAAAGACGTTTTGACACCACCAAGACTCATGATGTGTAGGCGCCTGTTCCATGTCAAAGTCAGTTGGAGAGAAGAAGACTAATTTGCCACTTACTGGGTGAACTTCAGCAGGGTTTTGTAGCATCCAGGTACCATGACACATGTGTCAGAGGTGGGAGGTGGTTCTCTCCTTCTACCTTGTGGGTACCAGGCTTCTAACTCAGGTCCTCTGCTAGCAGCAGGCATCTTTACCTGTTGGGACATCTCCTTGGCCCAGTTTGTTTGTTTGTTTTGAGACAGGGTTTCTCTGCGTAGCCCGAGCTGTTCTGGAACTCACTCTGTAGACCAGGCTAGGCTCAAACTCAGAGATCCCCAAGCTCTACCCCTCAAGTGTTAGTCTTAAAGGTGTGCACCACCATGTTCAACATAGTTTATTGTTCTTTATCTGCAGAAAAGACAATTATATCAAAGGGTTATGGAGTACCTTAAATTATTGATGTATATTTAAAAACTTCCTGTGGCCCACACCTATAATTCCAGAACTTAAAAGACAAGCAGAGGAGCTTGAGGCCAGCCTGGGCTATACGGTGAGACTGTGGAGGGAAGTAGAGGATGAGCCTCCTTTCCTGCTCATGCTAATGACAAAACTGTCTACAAGCAAAGCCAAGCCATGCAATATATAACAATCTTACAAATAGGTTTTTTTTTAATTCTGGATTATTAGGTTAAACAAGCCTGCATTAATTTGACCTGTATTTGACAAATGTAACCACGAACATGGTAACATTTCTGACCACAAACATGCCCCCTGTTTCAATAACATACATAGGTCCTCACTAAACCAGCTGAAATGATCAGCACTTTTCAAGTACTGAGTCCTAGGAGGCCTACGGATTTTTTTCAACAGCAAAATAAGTTTCTGATGTGGGATTCCCCTCTGTATGCTGTGAAAAGCATTGCTTAATAAAGGAACTGCTTTGGGCCTACAGCAGAGCTATAGGGAAACAGAGCTAGGTGGGAAAACTAAACTGAACGTGGGGAGAAAGGAGGCAGAGTCATGGAGAAGCCACGTAGCCCTGCCAGAGACAGACATGCTAAAACTTTGCTGGTAGGCCATGACCTCGTGATGATACACAGATTAATGGAGATGAGTTAAATTAAGATATAAGAGTTAGCCAGTAAAGAACTAGAGCTAATGGGCCAAGCAGTGATTTAATTAAAACAGTTTCTGTGTGATTATTTCGGGGCTGAGCAGCCAGGAATCAACAAGCAGCCTCTCACAAGTTTTAACACCAGTGATAGCTTTTCAGAGAAGGCCTACTATGTGGAAGATACTGAGAAGATTTGAAGACAAGCAGGCTGATCTCTGCTGGCTATCCTCTGCTTACCAGACTAGCACAGCCAGTACCATCCCCACCCAGCCTGTTCTGTGGGTCTCGAAGAAAGAGATCAGACCAAATACTATGAGAAGAGTCCAAGTTGTTTTCTAAATTCCATAGACAAATAGCTTGCTCTAAAAGATAACGAAACAAAATAAAGATTTTTCTGCATTTCCTCTTGTGACTGTTGTTTGAATTCAGCAGGAAATGACTCAATTACCCTTTTCTGAGCAGACACCATAGCTAATTATATAGGAGACCACGGCACAGAGGTACTGGCAAGATTGTTTACAAAGTGAGGTACTTCATATTTTATACCAAGCCCGATGACATTTAAGCAACTCAAGGGAAACACATTTTTTTTTGTACTGTAGTAGGTAGGCTGCGTTAAGAATTTTTATGTAGTGCACTAGGTAAATTCCATGAAAAATTATTTTCCCTGAGAAACAGAGTGTTCACAGTGCCCTTGTCTGTTGCTTTTGCATCTTAAAAGGCTAATCTAAAAATCTGACCTTCTAAACAATACCAGCTTACAAAGAGCTGAACCCTCGCAAGTGAGCAGGGCTCTCTAGCTCCCTAAGTCCCCCGGGAAGCCGGAAGCGCCATCATTTCCCTTTTACCTCCAGGGAGCTATTTCTAGCCCAGCATGCTAACGAAACCCCTGATGACCCGGGCAAGTTACTATGCCTTCCGAAGGGAATAATAATCCAGAATCAACTTCTAGATGCACACATGTGTCTGCAGACACATTCTCTCAGCTCATGGCTGCGTCTCATTCAGTTTGAGAGAATCCCACGCGCTGTATCTAGTTTGTTTTTCACATGAGCCAGTGAATGACTTACAATACTGCCAAGTCCTGAAGTTCTGGGGATACCTGAAGGGAATTCCAGACCACGTGTAGGGAATTACAGTCTGAAAGGTATATACATATATAAAAGTGGAAGGTACAGAATTCTTCTTAAAAACTTAACGGCATTCAAAGGTTATATAAGAAAGTGAAACCAATAAAAGGGGGGGGGGATCTGAAATCAGTTTAAATGTCAGCTGTGTGTACCTGACTAAAATGATGAAGTTATCTTTATCATAAGTCTGTATCACAGTTGCAGGGCCTTGGTGGGGTTTTGTTTTAAGGATCTAGTTGATCTTTGCACCCTATTCCTGGTGACTCTGACTCCTGGGCTAGGTGGAAGAGTCCTTTCCTAAAATCCTTCTCCAAGAACAGTCAACAGGCAGGGTGGTGGTGGCACACACCTTTAATCCCAGCACTGGGGAAGCAGAGGCAGGCAGATCTCCAAGTTCGAGGCCAACCTGGTCTATAGAGCAAGTTCCAGGTTAGCCAGGGCTACACAGAGAAACCCTGTCTCAAAAGAAAAAACAAACTACAACAACCAAACAGTGGATGCAACCACTGAAATCAGGCAAAGCTAATAACAATTATGCAAATATGGAAACTGAGTCCAAAGGAACTGAAAAAAAAAAAAAAAATACGTGTCTGCAGCTCACAGGGAAGAAGTCACTCAGCAGACTCTGCTTTACGGTTACATCAACTAAATATTAAGAATGAGATGAGCGATTAATTACCTCTGACTCTAGGTAGTAAATGCACAGTCCAAGAGTAATCATGATGAGGCATGCAACACGTGAGACCCAAATGTTGCTGGTGACCTACTCATTGAAAGAAGTGGAGGATTAAGAAAACTGTCAAGGCAGGGTGGATGGGTGCGCACCTACAATCCTAGCACTCAGTTGCTGAGACAAGAGAATGAGGGGTTTCAGGTCAGCCCTGGGGTTACATCTTGATTTGTATAGAAAGACCCTTTTTCTTTCTTTAAGCTATTTTTATTGTTTTTATTGAGCTATACATTTTTCTCCACTCCTCTCTTTTCTTTCCCCTCCCCTACTACCTTCTCCCATGATCCCCATGTTCCCAATTTGCTCAGGAGATCTTGTCTTTTTCCTTCCTATGTAGATTAGATCCATGTATGTCTCTCCTAGGGTTCTCTTTGTTGTCTAGGTTATCTGGGATTGTGAACTGTAGGTTGGCTTTCTTTTCTTTTCTTTGTTTTATGTCTAGAAGCGACTTATGATTGAGTACATATGATATTTATCTTTCTGGGTGTGGGTTACCCCACTCAATATGTTTTTTTCTAGATCCATCCATTTGCATGGAAATTTCAAGATGCTATTTTTTACCACTGTGTAGTACTCCATTATATAAATACACATTTACCAAATTTTCTTTATACATTCTTTGGTTTAGGGGCATTTAGGTTGTTTCCAGGTTCTGGCTATGACAAATAATGCTGCTATGAACACAGCTGAGCATATGCCCTTGTTATATGATTGAACATCCTTTGGGTATATACCCAAAGTGGTATTTCTGGGTCTTAAGGTAGATTGTTTCATAATTTTCTGAGAAATCACCATATGATTTTCAAAGCAACTGTACAAGCTCACACGCCCACCAGCAATGGAGGAGTGTTCCCCTCTCTAGCATAAGCTGTCAGCAGTGTTTTTGATCTTGGCCATTCTTACAGGTGTAAGATGGAATCTCAGAGTTGTTTTGATTTGCATTTCTCTGATGACTAAGGATGTTGAAAATTTCCTTAAGTGTCTTTCAGCCATTTTAGATTCCTCTGTTGAGAGTTCTCTGTTTAGGTCTGTACTCCATTTTTTATTGGATTATTTATTCTTTTAATGACCAATTTCTTGAGTTCTTTGTGTATCTTGGAGATCAGACATCTGTCTGATGTAGGTTGTCATTTTGTCTTGTTGACCGTGTTCTTTGCTTTACAGAAGCTTTTCAGTTTCAGGAGGTCCCATTAATTAATTCAGGGTCTATACTGCTGGGGTTATATTTAGGAAGTGATCTCCAGTGCCAATGCTTCAAGTGTATTTCCCACTTTCTCTTCTATAAGGTTCAGTGTGGCTGGCTTTATGTTGAGGTCTTTGATCCATTTGGACTTTAGTTTTGTGCATGGCGATAGATTTGGACCTATTTTCATTCTTCTACATGTTGATATATAGCTATGCCAGCACCATTTGTTAAATGTTTTCTTTTTTCTATTTTATATTTTTAGCTTCTTTGTCAAAAATCAGGTGTTCATAGGTATGTGGATTGATATCCGAGCCTTTGATTCAATTCCACTGAGGACCCTTTTTCTAAACCAACAAAAGAAAAAGTAAATATTGAATAAATAATTTACATATACCCAAGGTCACAAAGCAAAAAGAAAGCCAGCCAAGTAGCCTGATTGATTGTCTTGACCCCTGAGTCAACTTGCTTAACCACCAAACTGCCTAATTCTAGGCTCTTCCCACCATACACATTGACCCTTAGGCATCTAAGGAGGGATTGGGTGGGCGCTGCATGAAAGGGCTGCTCTTCACGCGTTGGCCCGATAGGTGACAGAGTCTCCCTTTGTTCCTAACTGTACTAGTTCTTGTCTATCTATCACAAACTAGATTTATCTGGGAAGAAAGGACCTCATCTGAGGAATTGCCTCCATCAGCCTGGCCTGTGGGCAAGACTTTGGGGACATATTCTCCATTGAGGATTGTTTTGGAAGGATCTGGCAACTGTATGGGCAGTGCCATCCCTGGGCAGGTAGCCCTAAGTCACATAAGAAAGCAAGCTGAGCAAGCCCTGAGGAGCAAGCCACTAAGTAAGCAGCCTTGCTCCTTGGTCTCTGCTTCAGTCCTGCTGCGGGTTTCTTCCTTGAGTTCCTGCCCTGATGTCATGGGTGGTGAGATGTAAGTGTCAGCCAAATAAACCCTGCCCCCACCCCTTCAGGTTGCTGTGGATCATGGCATTTATCACAGCAACAGAAAAACAAGGTGGACCACTAACACAGACGAGCAGAGAAGTATTTCCGAGCCCTGGCTGGAATTCGGGTTCATTTACTAGGTGACTCCACTCCCAGTTCTGACCTTCCCCAAATCCTTGTTTTCCCCATTTCACAAAAGGAACCAACAGGATCTAACATCAGGAGGATGCCCCGAGGTGAAATCTATGAAATGGAAACTTCCAGACACAAATCAAACGCTGCCCTCTCCTTCCCTCTGACTTTCGGCTCTAAATATAGTATAAATCAACACACACTAAACAGAAAAAAATGTTCACCACAAAAGTTGACCTTTTGGTTTTTTTTTTCCTTTTTCTTTGTTTGTCTATTTGTTTATTCATCTCATTTTTGTAACCCAGGCTGGCCACAAACTCAAGTGGTGGCATGGACCTGAGGTTCAGTACTCAAAGAAGTAGATAGAGGCAAGGAGATTGTGACTTCAAGGCCAGCCTGGACTTCAAATCAAGATAAGAGAGACAGAAAAAGAGACAGACAGAGACATAGGGGGGATTTTAAGATGACAACATCGCTAAAAATTCTAGTTCAGTTATACAGCTGGATGACAACATTTCTTTGACTATCTTTCCTGTTGATTTGTACACAGATACACTATACCTCCTTCCCAAGCCTGGTATCAACTGATGATGGCTGTACGTCCCAGTCCCTCAGCCTCTAAGTGCTGCCTCAGAGGACCATCTCTACTGGATATGCCAGGCTTTTCCTTGGGACCACCAACCAGCTCCCAAATCATGACACAGAGACTTAATAGTTTTGAATGCTCAGCTTAGCTCTTTTAACTTAAACTGTTTATTTACCTTTTGTTTTGGGCTGTTAACTTTTTCATACTTTCTTGCTGTTTCTATATCTGCTTGTTTGAGGTCGCCTGGCTTCTTGCCCCAGACATGTCCTTCATTTCTCCTTTCTTCTCTCATTCCTCTGGAGCCTATTTCTCCTATTTCTCTCTACCCACCAACCCTGCATATCCTTTCTCTGCCTAGCTATTGGGTGTTCAGCTCTTTATTAGACCAATCAGGTGCCTGAGGCAGGCAACGTGAAACAAATGCAACACTTCGTAACATCATTAAACAAATGCAGCAGAAACAAAAGTAACACATCTTTGCCCAGTTAAAATAATATTCCATAAAGCCGGGCGGTGGTGGCGCACGCCTTTAATCCCAGCACTCGGGAGGCAGAGGCAGGCGGATCTCTGTGGGTTCGAGGCCAGCCTGGTCTACAAGAGCTAGTTCCAGGACAGGCTCTAAAAAAAAAAAGCTGCAGAGAAACCCTGTCTCGAAAAACCAAAAAAAAAAAAAAAAAAGAAAAAAGAAAAAAAATAATATTCCATAACAAGTGGGTAAACATATATAAATAGCTAAGACACTGTGAGATAAAGTACTGATCAGTTTCCATGGGAGCAATCAGTCTTGCTTGAGGTGTTGGGGACTAGTTCACTAGTGACCTTGATGAGCATTGCAAGGTCAGGGTCGGAATAGCATGCTACATCTAAAACCATAAGAATGTCACATCAGAGAACCCTCTCTCCTTTGCTTTGGTCCAGATTATTAAAGACAGAACAGCCTCAATTACTCTCAGGGTTACTCCAGTAAAGGCATTCGGTGATGGTCTTACAAAGCAAATGTGTGGTATTTAACGTCCCAAAGCCACCATTTTGTAGCACTTACGATTGAACAACCCAAGTGTCTCCTTTATGGGTTCATATATAATGAATGAGTGCTAGATTAAAGATTATTGAAGAGTGTAAGCCTTTTTTGCATGTGTAAGATTTGTAGCTTTTAAAATATTTATTCATCTGTGTGAGTCACTTGAATTTTACAGCGAACTCGGGAAAGAAAATGTCAAAGTTGAGCAAAATGTTAAATTAACTCTCTTTAAAAGGAAATGTTTTTTAGGAGATAATAGTCAAGATGAACTAATCTATAGATTCATCCTGAATTTCAACATGCATAGAGCTGAGAGGAATGAACCAAAATGTCAGGGAAGACTTGAGGAAAAAAATCTTTCAAGAGTTAACTCTTTAGTACTTGTTCTGTGTGTGACCCGTTTCCCTACTTTTATGTCCCCACAAATCACCTTCTACAAACAGGCAGAAATCTGATCACCATACATGGTGCCTGCTCGTTCTCTCTTCTTATGTGGCACCTGTCCTTTGTTGTCCACCTTGTTGAGCAGACACTAGCATCTCTACCACAACTGACGCCATGGAGCCCTGAGAGACCAGGCCTCTCTGCTGTGCTGTGCTCTGCTGCACAGCTGTGGAGCCCTGAGAGACCAGGCCTCTCTGTGCTGTGCTGTGCTGTGCTGTGCTGTGCTTTGCTGTGCTGTGCTGTGCTGCTCAGCTGTGGAGCCCTGAGAGACCAGGCCTCTCTGTGTTGTGCTGTGCTGCACAGCTGTGGAGCCCTGAGAGACCAGGCCTCTCGTGCTATGCTGTGCTGTGCTGCACAGCTGTGGAGCCCTGAGAGACCAGGCCTCTCTGTGCTGTGCTGTGCTGTGCTGTGCTGTGCTGTGCTGTGCTGTGCTGCTCAGCTGTGGAGCCCTGAGAGACCAGGCCTCTCTGTGCTGTGCTGTGCTGTGCTGTGCTGCTCAGCTGTGGAGCCCTGAGAGACCAGGCTTCTCTGTGCTGTGCTGTGCTGTGCTGTGCTGTGCTGTGCTGTGCTGTGCTGTGCTGCTCAGCTGTGGAGCCCTGAGAGACCAGGCCTCTCTGTGCTGTGCTGTGCTGTGCTGTGCTGCTCAGCTGTGGAGCCCTGAGAGACCAGGCTTCTCTGTGCTGTGCTGCACAGCTGGGCAGGGAAGACTGTCTTGTCTTCCCTCTTGGCTTACCTCTTCCTAGAGAGAAAGGACAGAGGCAGAGGTCGTTGGGCCCTGAGGATGGACAATGGGAGTCTCACATGTAGCTCACTGCCTCCACTTCCCATAGGGCTCACACGTCAATTCTCGAGCTAGAGAGATCTTTCTTCAAGTGCATTGGTGTGATGGTATCAGATTCCCTGGAACTAAAGTTACAGATAGTTGTGAGCTGCCATGTGGGTGCTGGGATTTGAACCCAGATCCTCTGGAAAAGCATCCAGAACTCTTAACCACTGAGCCATCTTTCCAGCCCAGAACTAGAAAGATCTTGAGAGGTATAAGTCTGTCTTATACCAAAGATTTGCTCTTGGGTCCATCTTCCTGCCTCCTTGCTGCCTAACATCTCGGACAAGACCTCATCTAAGAAGCTGTGGGTCCATCACACAGAGGCGGCCTGGCATTCTCTCTCTAGGTGAGGCCACACTAGCCTAGACTTCAGTAGCACACCCAAGACTGATGATCAGATTCTTCCATACCACAGGATACATGTAGAGGTCAGAGGGCCGCACACAGGGATTAGTTCTCTCCTTCTACCATGTGGGTTCTGGGAATGGATCTCAGGTCGTCAAGCTTGGCAGCAAGCACCTTTACAAACTGAGCTATCTCACCTGATCCAAATTATAATGTTCTTTATTTCGTTCCTATTTGGTGTGTGTGACAAAAAAAAAAAAAAAAAAAAAACAAACCTGATGAGCTCTAATGCAGTTTTAAAAATTAAAAGTTCTAATAGCCCATCTCAGGTGACACAATGCCCAGTTCCATGTTTTTATTTCAAGTATTCTCTTGTCCTCTGGAACAGTAATGTCTGGCATCGCATCATGTTTTACAAGGCCTTTCTCTGTATGCTCCTTCATTTTGTTTTCAAACACACTGTAAAATAACTATTATCATGATATCGATTTTCCAGAAGAGAAAATTAATTCCTCTGACCTACCTTCACCCGTGACTTTCACTGCTAAATGTTACTAACTCTTCAAGCTACACCCAAATCCTCACCTGCTTCAGAAGGATTTAATTGGCACCACTGATCTGGACAGGCGGGTTCTATTCTCTGTTCCAATGCAGCCCAGAACATCCGTTCCCCCAGGACCGAGGCTAGCGGGGGAGCCTGCCGGGACTCTCCCCTCGAGCCTTGAGTTTCCCACCCATTCTCCTGGACACCGCAGATGACATATGTCATTTTCCATGTGTACAAGGATGTGAAAAAGACAAAGAAATGCTACCCTGGAGGAATGGCTAAGCACGTGACTTCCAAGGCCACCAGCGAGCCATGGGGGCCTGGGTGTGGTTTTCACAGCAGTGCAAGGTAAGTTACTCTGAATCCTGCTATCAAACAGAAGGGAGAAGGCACGGATAGCAAGTGGCCTCGTTGGATCTTCACATCAATCGGCGCAGAGCCGTCATCTAAACCAGAGCCCGCACCTGACTCCATGACGCCGCATACCCGAGCCTTTCTCGCGGCCTTTTTGAGGGTTCAACTGGGTGTCGAAGATCAAATTGTGTATATTTGCTTTTAATCTATATGAGCGTAAGATGTTTTTATCCTCTCAGAAGCTCAAAACCACCACCGTGGACCTCTGCAGTGTTTACTCCTGGTGCCAGTTTGGGAAACCGGGTTTACGGCTCACTTACCACCCAATTCACAGCCTATAAAGGGCCTGCATGCCTGCCTCTACAGAACCAGAAGCCGGAAAAGAGAGCTGGGGAGCCCTGTGTTGTGATGCAGGGGTAAGGAAATCATCTGCACAGCTGCCTCTCATAAATGGTGGATTCTACAACTGGATATTGCAGTGGATTGGCTCACATGGCATGGTGAGCCAAGAGGCATCTATTGCAGCTTGTTCCCAATGCAGGGACACAAGAGATCAGCTAGAGAAAATAGCTAAATATTGCAAGGGTCACCAGGGCTCAAGGAACCTGCACGGGCATGAGTGCCTCACTAAACAGGCACGCTGGGGCCCATTCTTCCCTCTGAAATGCTAGGATAAGGATGTTCCAATCGTGCGGTTGTCATGCTTACTAAGAGAGATGACCTGCGAAGTGAGTCCACTGCTAAGGCTGCCTCCCTCGCCATGCTTGCTACTCGGTGCTTAAGCCTTGGGTAAACACCTTGTAGGAAAATAAAGGTAGCATTTCATAATGTCAGACTCAGCCTGAAAGGAAAATTCTGTGTTTGCAGAGCTCTGTGTGAAATTTATTAACCTTTTTGTCGGTTTTTAGTACCAATGTAAGACGACTGTTTTTTGCATAATCAAGAAACCTCCTCCACAGCCCAATAAAAGGATGCCAGGTGTTCAGGATTAAATATGTATTATCCCACCGCTGGCTTTCTGGAGGTGGCATCGGGTTATTTGCTCTTTCATAATGCATGCCATTTCTAGAAAGGAGAAGGCAGAGAGAGAAATGGGCAGAGAAGATAAACATACGTCAGGAAAACGGCACTACTGGGAACGCGGAACGATGAAAGCTGCAGAAGAAGGATAAAGGCCGGGTCTATCTATGGCCAGTTTCTGGGCTTTCTTTTTCCCTTTTCTTAAAAATAGTCCTTCTTCCTGCCCACAGGGAGTCGAATGGACCATATCTGAGGCCCCACAGCAACATCCGTGAGTCTATTTGGAGGTATTTAACTTACTCATCTCTGTGGCAAGCTGGACTGACCTAAAGAACTGATTAAAATCACGAGATACACAACCACCAAATTCTCCATAACCATCTGCAAAAAAAAAAGTAAGGAAAGAAAAGAAAGAAACAAAGAAAGGAAAGAAGAAAGAAAAATGTCCCATCCACAATATCAGGGGTCTCTCTCTCTCTCTCTCTCTCTCTCTCTCTCTCTCTCTGTGTGTGTGTGTGTGTGTGTGTGTGTGTGTGTGTGTGTGTGTGTGTGTGTGTGTGTGTTGAGACAGGATTTCTCTACATAGCCTTGGCTGTTCTGGAACTCACTCTGTAGACCAGGCTGGTCTTAAACTCAAAGAGATCTGCCTGCCTCTGCCTCCTGAGTACTGGGATTTAAGGTGTGTGCCACCACCACCTACCTAGGGTATTTTTTAATTAACATTTTTACAATAATAAGATAAATAAGTAATTTATTTACAATGCACATATAACAAAGAAAAAAGGTTGTTTCCTTAAAGTAAAACTGAATCATTTCTGTTAACAATACTAACTAGTTATATTTCAATGGGTGCTCTAGGTGCTGGGACCAGGTTAAACTCTTAACATTCATAGGACCCTTGGTACAATGAGTTAATGAGGCTTAGAAGACTGAATAAGTGGACTGGTGGTCACACCCTCATGGTAAAATTAGGAATCAAACAGAAGTCTATCTGCCCTATGTTGCTGTGAGAACGCTGAGTAGGTGTGGACGGCTTCACGAGCCAGGTTGAGCTCTTACAGGGAGTACGGGAAGAAAAGCAGCCCATGGGAAAGGCGAGAGCCATCATACCAAGTGTTACACAAAGGAGAATCGGGTTGCAATCAAAAGCCTTCAAATTCTGGATACAGCAGTCTGAGGGTGTCCCAGGAAGCCGTTCTCAGACTCGAGTATTACCGTGGAGAGCCTGCTGTAATTTCAGAGTTTAATAATATGAAATTGGACCTAGGATCCTGAAACAACCCCATTCCAAAACTACAATAGCCCTGGAAATGAGCATTTCCATTAGAACCAAGACCATTACATACCCGTCTCTATGTGGGGGAAATAGATGCTTTTTTTACCGGGACAAATACAAAATACCTGTATGTTTTCCTAAACTCCTTTTATCCAATTTCCCAATTTTATCAGATATCTGAAGCTGAAATAAAGCTTCCCTTAACCCAGTTTCTCATTTCCCTTAACTCTGTGGCAAATGATTCTTACCCTTTGTCGCAGACTTGCTTCTTAGGCAGGGTTTCAACAAGAGGTCAAAAAATACAAGAAATGCTTCAGAAACAAAGGGACTCTTTTCTTTTTCCCCCCTCTGCCATTTTTTCACAAAAATATATATATTATAAGGAAGTTAATTTAAAAGTTACAAGTTTACAAAGATGAGCAGCTGAGACTCCAAAATTATTTCCAACAGCTGAAGACAGCACACAGCCAAAACATCATCTTGTGTCAATAGAGATTGCATATACCACAGTTTGGGAAAGTTTCTGGGTTTTGGCACAAGAGAATGCTTCCTGTCCTTGGGCCAGTATAAACACATTCTCATTAAAAAATATTTATCGTGTGCTCATACATTTTCTGCTTACAGACATTCTCTCAGATGCCATCAGGGTCCTAGAACAAATAAAGAATGCAGAGATCTCTGCCTTCAAGAAACCTTTGGTCTTCTGCCCTGAATGCTGTTCTTGTCTTTCTTTTTGTTTTCTTGTCTTACTGAAAGGAAAAAAGTTGGTTCAAACTGCTCCAGGCCCCCCAGTGATAGTTAACTTTCACTATCAACTTGGCAAGATCTGGGTATGCTTAGTCACCTGCAAGGTGGTTGCAGATAGGTCTAAGAATGAGGGAACACTCGCTCCAAATGTGGCAGCACCATCCCATGGGCTGGGGTCCCAGACTGGGTTCAAAGGAGAAAGTGAACTGAACACTGGCATCCACCTCTCTGCCTCCCGACTAAGGATACAATGTGAGCAACCGCCTGGGTGCCTGCCTCCACAACCTCCCTGCCAGGAGGGACTTTTCTTTATTTTCAACCATAAACACAAACAGTTCTTTCCTTAAACTATTTTGGTCAGGTTTTTATTAAGACAGCAAGAGATGTAACAAATACACTCCTTAAATAGCATTGCCATCCCAATTCATGGCTAAATCAAAACATGGCTAACTCTTCATTAGCAAGGGAGATGTCCTTCCTCGATATTAGAGGAACAACCAAAACCTCTGTACTAGAGTCTTAAATTAGCTCTTGCATGCCACTGGTTTCTAGTTTGTTAAGAGCTCAGACACATGCCTGTATCTGTGTTTGTGTATGTGTGTGTTCATGTGCATGTGAGCATGTGGTGTGTGACTACTTTCTATAATCAAGCTAAGACACAAATGGCAAAAAAGTACAAAAATGTCCCAAAATCTTAGAGCAACTTTCCTTTCTTAAATTTTATTGATTTTTATTGAGCTCTACATTTTTCTCTGCTCTCCTACCTGCCTCTCCCCTCCCCTTCAACCCTCTTCCAAAATCTCCATGCTCCCAATTTACTCAGGAGATCTTGTCTTTTTCTACTTCCCATGTAGATTAGATCCATGTATGTCTCTCTTAGAGTCCTTATTGTTGTCTAGGTTCTCTGGGGTTGTGAATTGTAGCCTGGTTTTCTTTGCTTTATGTTTAAAAACTACTTACGAGTGAGTATAGGTGATAATTATCTTTCTGAGTCTGGGTTACCTCACTCAAAATAATGTTTTCTAGCTCCATCCATTTGCCTGCAAAATTCAAGATGTTGCTATTTTTTTCTACTGCGTAGTACTCCATTGTGTAAATGTACCACATTTTTTAAAATTCATTTTCCGGTCAAGGGGCATTGAGGTTGTTTCCAGGTTATGGCTATGACAAACAAATCTGCTATGAACATAGCTGAGCACATGTCCTTGTAGTATGACTGAGCATCCTTTGGATATATACCAAAAAGTGGTATTATGGGGTCTTAAGGAAGTTTGTTTCCTAACTTTTTGAGAAATTGCCACACTGACATCCAAAGGGGTTGTACCAGCTTGCACTCCCACCAGCAATGCAGGAGTGTTCCCTTTTCCCACAACCTCTCCAGCATAAGTTGTCATCAGTGTTTTTGATCTTGGCCATTCTTACAGATGTTAGGTGGAATATCAGAGTTTTTTTGATTTGCATTTCTCCGATGACTAAGGATGTTGAGCATTTCCTTAAGTGTCTTCAAGCCATTTTAGATTCCTCTGTTGAGAGTTCTCTGTTTAGGTCTGTACTCCATTTTTTATTGGATTATTTGTTCTTTTGATGACCAATTTCTTGAGTTCTTTGTATATTTTGGAGATCAGACCTCTGTCTGATGTGGGGTTGATGAAGATCTTTTCCCACTATATTGGCTGTCATTTGTTTTATTGACCATGTCCTTTGCTTTACAGAAGCTTTTCAGTTTCAGGAGGTCTCATTTATTAATTGTTTCTCCCAGTGTCTGTGCTGCTGGGGTTATATTTAGGAAGTGGTTCCCTGTGCCAATGCATTCAAGTGTACCTCCCACTTTCTCGTCTATGAGGTTCAATGTGGCTGGCTTTATATTGAGGTCTTTGAGTTTTATGCATGGTGATAGATATGGATCTATTTTCATTCTTCTACACGTTGACATCCAGTTATGCCAACACAATTTGTTAAAATATGCTTTCTTTTTTCCATTTAATATTTTTTGCTTTTTGTCAAAATTCAGGTGTTCGAAGGTGTGTGAATTAATATTGGAGTCTTCGATTTGGTTTTATTGGTCCTCCTGTCTGTTTTTATCTCAATACTAAGCTGTTTTCAGTACTGTAGCTCTGTAATAGAGTTTAAAGTCAGAAATTGTGATGCCTCCAGTAGTTTTTTTGTACAGGATTGTTTTCGCTATCCTGGGTTTTTTGCTTTTTCATATGAAGTTGAGCCGTGTTCTTTTGAGGTCTGTGAAGAATTTTGCTGAGCATTTCACTGAATCTGTAGATTGTTTTTGGTAAGATTGCCATTTTTACTATGTTAATTCTACCTACCCAAGAGCATGGGAGGTCTTTTCACTTTCTGGTGTCTTCTTCAATTGCTTTCTTCAAAGATTTAAAGTTCTTGTCATAGAAGTCTTCCACTTGTTTGGTTAGAGTTATTTCGAGATATATTATGCTATTTCTGGCTACTGTGAAGAGTGATGATTCTCTGCTTTCTTTCTCGGCCCATTTATCATCTGTGTACAGGAGGGCTACTGATTTTTTTTTTTTTTAGTTAATCTTGTATCCTGCTACGTTACTGACTTTTTTTTTTTGATCCAGTCTATTTGGTGTTCTGTAAGCTTCTTGTATCTTCATAGGCATATCTTTCCTTAGGTTGGGAAAGTTTTCATCTATGATTTTGTTAAATATATTTTCTGTGCTTTTGAGTTGAACTTCTCCTTCTTCTATACCTATTATTCTTAGGTTTGGCCTTTTCATGATGCCCCACATTTCTTGGATATTTTGGATTAAGCTTTTGTTAGATTTAATGTTTCCTTTGACTGATGAGTTTATTTCCTCTATTGTATCTTCAGCGCTTGAGATTCTCTCTTCCGTCTCTTGTATTCTATTATTTATGTGTCTGTGGTTGTGATTCCTGATCGCTTTCTCATGATTTCTGTCTAATTCCCTTGGTTTGTGTTTTCTTTATTGTGTTATCTCTATTTCAGTTTTCAGGTCTTGAATCATTTCTTTCATGTGTTTGATTGCTTTTTTTCTGATTTTCTTTAAGGGATTTGCTGAAGTCTTCCAATTTTTTGTTTGTCTTTTCCTCCATTTATTTAAGGGTATTTCTTATTTCCTCTTTAAGAATGTCTTATATTCTCCTGAAGTTATTTTTAGGTCATTTTCTTCTTTTGCATCTCTATTTAGTTGTTCAAGTCTTGCTGTTGCAGGGTCTTTAGATTTTACTGCTGTTGTGTTGCTCTTTGTGGTGTTGTGTGTGTTCTTACTTTGTCTACTCATCTTTTCCTCTAATTGGTGTGGTTGGGACTGTCTGTGAATCTGGTGATTAATTTTCTAGGTGCCAGTGAATCCAAGGCTCAGATGGTTGTTCCTCATGGTACAGTCAGTGCTGTGGTTCTATTTAGCCCATTAGTCACTCCATGTTCCTGAAGGTCACTCAGTGCTCCCAAGCTTTTCCCACCTCCCATGGAGTTTGCTGTCTCAGGCCTACTCTGGCCTAGGTTTTTGGCTCAGACCTGTTTCTATAAATGTCCCTGGTCTGGATCTGCTACTGCAGAGGTCCCTGGCTTGGGGTTGGTCCTACAAAGGTCTCTGGCCCTTATCTATTCCCTCAGAGGTTCCAGACTCTAGCCTGGACCCACAGAGGTTTCTGGTTTCTTCCTACTCCCTTTGACATCCCAGACCATGGCCCAGACCCACAGGGGTCATGGCTAGAGCAACCTTCCTAACACTGCAACTCTTAATACAATTTCTCGTGTTTTGGTGACCCCACCCACACCACAATAAAATTAATTTTGTTGCTTCTTCCTATCTGTAATTTTGTTACTGTAATGAATCATAATGAAAATATCTGATAGTCTTAAATGATCCCTGTGAAAAGGTCGTTTGACCCCCAAAGGGGTCATGACCCACAGGTTAAGAACCTCTCTCTTTAGTGGTTTCCAAGGTTTTAGTAATGTCATATTTTTCAGACCAAGAATGAAGCTGAAGAAAAGATTGCAGAGCCTGCTGAGGAGATTCAGAATTGTGAGGCTAGGTTCTAGAAAACTACGGCAGAGGGAATGAAGAGTGGAAGGAGCTTGCAGGAGACAAAGATCACTTCCACCAGAAGATGTCGGCAGGGGAAGACAAAGGAAAGATGGCGGTGCTCTGAGGAAGAAACAGGTTAGATGAGAAAAGCGTTCATTTTTATTTTTTGATCTTAAGGTAGAAAATAGCTGAGCGTACTGTGGACAGAGCTAAAGGGCTCAGTAGAAAAGGAGCAGAGGGTGGTTCAGGGAGCAGCTGACGCAGCAAGAACAGAGACCAGAGAGGAGACAGGTTTAGTCTGCTCCCTGAACTCCAGCTGAAGTAGGGGCTCTGGGAGCCAACCAATGGCCAGACTGAGTTGATGTAATCACTGCTACAAAGCCCTAAATAATGGATAAACCTTATTTCTTTTGTGCCTTTTTAAATAGCCCTGTATAAAAGGACCTTTGGAAAAAGACCAATGTGTCTTTCCAAGGCTTATTTTTAAGATGTATAATTAATACAGAAAAGTACAGAAAAAAATATCTCATCTGCCTACCAAAGTAAGTGCTGCAAAGAAAGAGAGGGAAAATATTATTGTTTGGAATTTTGAGGCTTATTTTTTATTCTTTGTCCGTTTAGAACTGAGGTTTTCTTTGACTGGCTTTAGAGACATTGTCCCACACAATCCAGTCTGACCTCACACTCACCACGTAACCTGAGGGTGGCCACTAACTCCTGACCCCTTTGCTTCCACCTCCCAAGGCCACTGGGTTTTGGCAGTGCTAAAGATGAAATTCAAACCTTCTTGCAAGCTACTCAAGTACTCTACCAATTGTGCTACATCTCTAGCAAAGGAAAATGTTATTATAAATAAATAAATTGGGGCTGGAGAGGTGAGTCTGTGGATAAACTACTTGCTTCATACGGGTGAGCGCTAACCCTCATAAAAGCCAGGCATGCATGACAGCCACCTGGAATCCCAATACTCAGAAGGTAGAGATGGAGGATCCCCAAGCTGGGCAAGCTGGAACTAGTGGTTCTAGATTCAATGAGGGGCCTTGCTCCAATAAATGAAGTTGAATACAATCAAGGAAAAATATCTAATATCAACTCTGGGCCTACACCTGCATTCTCATGGGTGTCTGCATACACATATACACACACAAGAGAACACACAATAAACAAACAAATAAATAAAAAGTAGAAAGTTATGTATGGTGTCACATGCCTGTAATCCTAGAATTTGGCAGGGTGAGACAGGAGGGTCACAAGTTCAAGGCCAGATGGGTCCAAATAAGAATTTGTCTTAAAAAGTGAACAAACAGATAATTAAAGGGTTTATATTGGGCCCCCAAATCACTCTGAAATTACATAGGTCTACATTAGAAAAAGTTTAAACAGAATTATAATAGCTAGGATTTATTAAGAACTTACTATGTTGGTCTATGCTAAGCACTTCTAATATATATTACATATATGCTATATATATAAAGTGTGTTGAACCCATATATATATATATATATATATATATATATATATATACATACATACATACATACCCGTATAGACATATATAATTGTGTTGAGCCCCTGTAACTCCCTTTGTGACAGACGTCATTAATTTTATTTCATGGGAAGGAAGCTGAGGCTCAGGGAAGTTACCACCAACAAGATCATTCAAATGCACAATTCCATAGCAGTTTTCAATATCCAACACTAATGTAAATACACTGAGGTTGACACCATTCCAGGAAGAGGCAGGCATCTCCTCGTCTCGGGGCAGACATAAGATGTACTTATTTTTATTACTCCTATTACCTATTCAAATACACAGAAAACTGGTCATGACATACTTCTCAACCTTCCTAATGCCGTGACCTTTTAATACACCTCATGTTGTGCTGACCCCCAACCCTAAACTTATTTTTGTTGCTGCTTCACAGCTGTGATCTTGCTACTGTTATGAATCGTAATGTAAATATCTGATATGCAGCCCCTGTCATTTGATCCCAAAGGGATCACGACCCACAGGTTGAGAACCACTGTACTGGAGCCGAGCCTTTCAACCCATGTGTTCAGGTGCCTGCAACAATCTTCAGAAAGAAAGCCGAGGGAAGGCTCTTTAATTTAGAAATGGCTTATAGGCTCATGTGGCATATCTAGCGACTGTGAGCTAAAGCCCCAGTTCCCTGGAAGGAATAAAGTACAGTATAAATTTCCAAGGAGGAACACGTTACTGCTGGCGTATAAGCTTGGTATATGAAGCTGAAAATCCTCTGAGTCGAAACCGAATGCCATTTATGAGATGGTAAAGTAGGATGCGTTTAGTAATTTCCCCCTTCTTTAAATAGGCATAGTTGATGTTCTGAAGCAGACGGTGTCTGCTCCATGAGGTAATTCACTACCAGCTTCCACAAGCACACTGATGTAGGCCTACAAAAGGCCCAAACTCCTCGGTTTTCTAAAGCCACAGGCAGTATCTAGAATAGTGGGATATGTCAAAGCAGTAGTTCTACTTAGCAGAGAGGAGAAACATCACCGAAAACTCTCTCCGGAGGCGAGAGATGCAGCTCGGGACAGAGAGCCACAAACGAGGACGTGGCTTCCATCTCCAGCACCACGCACAGGCACACGCTCCCTCCATTCTGCGGTCACACAGACTTGGTATGGATCTAAGTGCTAGCTAGCACCTTGCTGGACGATTTGTGTGTGTGTGTGTGTGTGTGTGTGAGAGAGAGAGAGAGAGAGAGAGAGAGAGGAGAAGAGAGAGGGAGGAGAGGAAGGGAGAGCGGGAGAGGGAGAGAGGGGAGGGAGAGGGAGAGGAGAGGGAGGGGAGGGAGGGGGGGAGGGAGGGAGGGAGGGAGGGAGGGAGGGAGGGAGGGAGGGGGGGAGGGAGAGGGAGAGGGAGAGAATTTGTGCGTACATGTGTGTGGGTGCCCTTTGAAGGCCCTGGAGCCCATTTGAAACTGGAGTTACAGGTGGTGGGAGCCACCTGATGTGGGTGCTGGGAACTGAGCTCAGGTCTTCTGCAGCAGCAGTAAGCACTCTTAACTGCTAAGCTACCTCTCCAGACTCCCCCCCCCCTTTTTTATATCACCAAGTTGGCTTGGAGCTTGCTGTATACCATAAGCTAGTCTCAAATTCAAGATTCCCTTATCTCAGGCTCCCAAGCGCTGGAATTACAAGTGTGTGCCACCATACCCTGCTCTGCTTTCTGAGTCTGAACAGGACTATAGAGCTGGAGAGAAGAGCGGGCATGCCCAGCAGTCCTATGTAATTGCTGGCCAGTGTCTCACTCTGGTTGTTGGTAGTGTTCTCAGCTAACTCTTGCCTGGCTACATGAATAAGAACCCTAGCATTTTCTCCCATGTGTATTGTTAATACTGGAAACACTCTTCTTCATCTCTCTGAAATTATTTCCCAGTTTCACTCTAAGCTCAAATCCTGAAATTCATATATTGAGACAAGGACCTGTGTCTGTGAACTCCTGATGCATTCTTTCAGAGAAAACCATCCCTAGGGAACTCCGTCTAGCTGTCTTGCCATCTATGTTATGGATAATAGGAGGGAAAAAGCTAAACAAAGGAGATTAGATTCAGAGTTCTTCTTCTGAAAAGAAAAAAGGGGAAATGCTGTGAGAAAATGCACTTGTACACTGTAAAGATTTGTCATTCATATTGGTTTAATAAAACGCTGATTGACCAGTAGATAGGCAGGAAGAATAGGTGGGGCAAACAGACTAGGGGAATTCTGGGAAGAGGAAAGGCAGAGATGGAGTTATCAGCCAGACACAGACGAAACAAGATAAAAATGCCTTACTGAGAAGAGGTACCAAGCCACATGGCTAACATAGATAAGAATTATTGGTTAATTTAAGTTATAAGAGCTAGTTTAATAATAAGCCCGAGGTAATAGTCCAAATCACTTATAATTAATATAAGCCTCTTTGGGACTGAACGGCTGTGAGACCAGGAGGGACAGAAACTTGTTTACAATCTAGATCTGATTCATCATTTTCAGAGTCCTTGGCAAATGAAACTGTAAGAGTGCTTGAAAAAAAACTATCAAATGGGGGTGGAGAGATGGCTCAGCAGTTAAGAGCACTTACTTCTCATCTGGAGGTCCAGAATTCAATTCCCAGCGCCCACATTGTTGGCTCACAACCATCTGTAATGAGATCTGGTGCCTTCTTCTGGCCTGCAAGTATACATGCAGACAGAACACTGTACACATAATAAATAAATAAATCTTTTTTAAAAAATTATCAAATGCCAGTGAGATGACTCCACGGATAAAATTTCTCTCAGAACCAGCTTGACAGCCTGAGCTCAAAGCCCAGACCCCTTGGTGGAAGGAGAGAATCAGCTCTCAAAAGCTGTCCTCTGACCTCCACTTTCTTTGAATTGATGAGCTAGAATACCATGCACTTAACTTTACCGTCCACCTACAGTCCTAGTTAACGGGTAAACTGAGGCAGGAGGATTTTAAATTCAAGGCCAGCCTGGGTCACATAACAAGCTATTGTTTAAAAATTTTTTTTCTGCCAGGAATTGCTTAAGAAGTAAGGTAACCATGGCTTTTACAACAATTAGCAGATAAGCAGTAATAATGATAATAATAAAAATAATAAGAAGAAAACAATAATATCTGCTGAAATCATCTAATTTTCTCATATTTTTAGTTATCTACATTTAGATTTGAGCTGTGGTTGACTAGGCCAAAGTCTGACAACAGCCCGGTACTCAGATCATGGATAGAGGCCTGTTATCAGCTATGGAAACAAAAAGGGTACAGAATCTTGAATCCAAAAGAAAATCCAAAGCAAAAGAAGCAAGAAGTCACCTTGTGCTAGAATCACAAGTCCATAAGTCAGGACACGTGTTAAAGCAAGAGAAAGCAATGCAGCCTGTGATAGTCTAGGAATAACCTGCTGCACAGTGCACAACTTATGCAATTCCATCAACGCCTCTAGACAGAGGGAACCAGGATCCACACTCAGGGGGCAGCTAATATTTAGGATGAAGGCTGCCTGGCCTGGTTACATTGCCAGGAGATGGTCTGTGGATCAAGGCAGAACCGTGGTCACCACAGGACACAGGACTGGAGCGGATAGTAAGAGAATTAATGCCCTGGCACTGCTTACAAGTGAGGTTGGCACAGGAATTTAACTTGATCACACTGGTGTATTTGTACCAACTAAGACCTTCAACCCAATTGTGACAGTTTAAGGAACTTTGAAAGACAGCTGTTAGACAGGACTGTTACTAAAATCTATCCTATAAAATCATAACCAATAATGTATTGTTCTTTTTAAAAAAGTAATACAGAGACCATTACAGAAAAGCACAGTCAACCAAGATGCAGAGTTGTGGAGCCCAAGTTTCAGCTGATCCATCCACAACACAACCCCTACAGCTAAGGGCCAGTGGAAGAGGGGCAGGAAGAGTAGAGGAGCCAAGGAGTCAAGGAGTTTTCTGTGAGATGACATAATAAAGTTTTACCAATATGACTGTGTAAACACGAGCTGAACAAGGAGAGGCAGAAAGCTCAGGAAGCCTCAGCTACATAAAGAACTCAGTCCTACATGAAGAACTACAGGCATGTTATAGAACTATGGCATGCTCCATACTGAGGACAGGAGAAGAAGTCTTCCCAAATGAAGAACAAACACACCAGTACCAAATATTCAGCCCCCAAAACACACATAAACATAACATTATACACACTGAGCAGGATGTATTTATATATTTATATTTTAAACATACATAATACATGTGTATATATGTGTGTATAATATATGTATGTAATAATTATATATGTAAACGATAATTATTAAAGAATAGGAGGCCATGAATTTGAAAGAGAACAAGGGGGAATGTATGGGAAGGCTTGGAAGGAAGAAAGAGAAGTGGGGAATGATATATTATCTCAAAAAATAAAAAAATTATTAAAAAATTAATAAACACCCAGAATATTTTTTAGCATGATATAACCCAAAATAGTAGGCAAGTGAGATTTTGTCACCTACGCCAAAGGGCACAAGGGTGTTGTTTGTGTCATTTTCTGTAACTGCCACACCATATTTCTGAAGCCCAAGACTCACCTTAGGCTCCTTCCTTCCACCCACCCCTTAGTCAGTTAATAATCCCACGTCCCAGAAGCAGCATTTCGGTCAACTGCAATGACATTCAGTTTTCCTTCAGTCCACACCACCCAATACTTACATAGCGCACACAAAAATAAACGGCTGGAAAAGCAGAATGAAGAGCAAGGACTCCAAAACTCAGGCCCATTTTTCCCATTATATTTAACAATTATACAATTATGACTTGAGCTTGTTGCAAAGATTTTGAAGTCTTACAGGTTTTGCATGTGTCTGACAAACAACTGACAGGCTACCAGCCAGACTTTGAGAAACGTGTCTGATAAAGCCGCTGTAAAGTGAAAACAGCAAAAGTCAAAACTGCATTAATAACCCTAGCCTACCAAGTATGATAGCTCAGCTCCACACTGCACTGCACTGTGTCTGTCATTCCTTATGACCATGTGACCTGCTGGGAGCTGGGTTTGCCGCTGCTCCTCAGCACCATATGACATCATTGTACAGCATTACTAGCCTGGGAAAGATCTGCCTCCAAAACTCTCCTGACTGGGTATTATTTTCCTATCATTGTAAATTTAAAAAAAAAAATCATTAGTCATCATAAGTCAGGGACTGTTTGCACCTTTAACATCTTTAGAGCACCCCAGTTCTTCCTTTAGCTCAAGTCCTGTAGGCTTTCATCAGTTCTCCTAAGAGCAACAGCTTCCAAACGACCTCCCTACCTTTCAAGTCCAGTCTACCTCTGCTTCAGAACCAATGAGATCTTTTCATTTCAAATTGAATTATGTTATTCAGCATCTGAAACCTAATCAGTGGTTGCCTATGCCTTTAGGAAAGAGTCTAGAACTATGTAGTCTTGGGCTTGCTTCTTTCTTCACATGACCTCATGCGCATCCTCATGCACGCACTGCCCCACACCCCCACCACATAACCCCTCTCGTACACACACCATGCACATGCAGTGTGGGTGGTGCCACCTCTGGGCGGATATTCCAGGATGCTATAAGAAAGGAGGCTGAGCAAGCCAATAAAGAGTGTGATTCCTGGGTCTCTCCTGATTCCTGCTTCTAGGTTCCTGCCTAAAGTTCCTGCCCAGACTTCCTTCAAGACAGACAATACTCTGAAAGTTGAAATAAACCCTTTCCTCTCCAAGTTGCTTTTGGTCATTGTAATGGTCTGTCCTGTCCCTTTAAGAGACAAGTCACACCCACTCCCTCCCCCTCCCCCTCCACCCAGGCAAGCTGATCTTCAGCTTCCAGCCTGAGTCCTTCCCTTTCCCCATCTCTCTCCCAATGAGGCAGCTCCTGCCTGGATCCCTTCTCCCCACTTCTCCCCTTTCCCCTCCTCTTCCTCCTCCTGTCTCTCTCTCTCTCTCTCTCTCTCTCTCTCTCTCTCTCTCTCTCTCTCTCTCCCTCCCTCCCTCCCTCCCTCCCTCTCTCTCTCTCTCTCTCTCCCTCTCTCTCTCTCTCTGCCTCTCTCTGCTCTTCCTCCTTCTCCCCTTCTCCCATTTCCGATTCCATTCCATAACCCACTAAATAAATAATCCAACCTCACTCTGTATGGCCTGCCTATCAGTCTTGGTCTCTCACCCACCACGCGGCTCCCTGCCTGGGACTCAGTGCACCTCATGGCTCACAGGCCATTCGGAGAATGGCTGCATAGTTTTATTTTACCATTATAGTCATGGTATGCATCCCAGCACCAGAAAATAGAAAAGAGTAGGGCCAGAAAGAAGGAACAACCTTCAATTTTCTTCTCCCCACCCCCACACGCTCCCCCTGTAACAAAGCTGCACACTTTTGCTCACGTTAAGCTCTCTACCTGCAACATCTTTCTCCACCTTTTCCCTAAAATCAGGACAGGTCTGGGAGAAAAGGAGGAAGAAGAGAAAGAAAAAAATGACCTACATCCTTATCAAGATTCAGTTCAAAGGTCATACTCCCTGTGGACTTTATCTGACTCCATCTCTCCAGCCAACCCCTGCCAGGAAAAATCTGCTATTTACACCTTTGTGCGGTCAGTAGTACCCTGCTGCACACACGTGATCGACTGCAATGCTCAATGCACTGAGGTCCACGTCTCTCACTACATACTTAAGCTTCACTTGGACAGATAACTCGTGTGTGCTTCTGCATGACTTCCCAGGCTCCGCAGCTGCCAGCACGCTGTGAGCATTTGGGAAAGGGTGGGAGGAGAGAAGGGATGTAGAAGCGAATGAGAAAATAACAAAGTTGAAAAATAAATACTGGGTGAAAGAATGACAGTATGTTCACCCTGCAGAGGAACTTTAATTTTATCCTCTTTGTTATCACTCTTTTAAATGGGGTCATGGCAAGCTCCCTAATTAGATTGGGGATGGACCTGGCGGGAGTATGAAGAGCAGTTTTTAAAGTCCTTCATCTACACAGACAAGGAGATAGAGAAGAGATGTGAGAAGTGATTGGCTGTAAAGATACTTCAGGGGTGGATCAGCAAACCTTTCTTGATCAATAAAAAATGTGGATGGCTTCAAGGTATCTATCTGTCTTATTAGTGTACACAAATCACTATCTGATATATGAAAAAGCACTATAAAATAGTGCAGTAGTTAGATCTTGGGAGAAATACGGCCTCAGCTTCCTTGATAGAAAGTAAAGTTAATGACATTTATCTTGTAGGATATGATCGGGATTCAATAAGATTATGCATGAGAAGTGGTTAGCACAGGCTAACATAGTAACTTCTTGCTAGTGTTAACTACTATTATTCTGTTTAAAATGTCTTGAGTCACTGGAGGCATCTGTGGGTGAGGGGCATAAGAACGAGGGCCGAGTTTGGAGGGAGGGTAGTGCCAGAGGGCCTTGCCTTCTGCTCCGTGGCTCTTTCAGAACACTCCATGGGACTCGGGGAAACTCAGCTCAGGGAAGATACCAGCCACAGAGCCACACTGCCTCCTCATCTCCGGCCACCAGCCTGTCTTCTTCTCCTACCTCTAATGGGCAGAGCACTCTCCTTGAGTCTCCCCACACCTGCTCCCCAATACTTCAGGCCCAAAGGAGCCTCATCCTGCATCAGCTTCTGCTTCATCCTTCCCAACTGTCCTTCATCATAAGAACCATTTACCTGTTGCTTACTCTTGCTTTTCTAGAATAGACAGGTTCTAGAATGTGTGTGTGTGTGTGTGTGTGTGTGTGTGTGTGTGTATTGTGTGTGTATATACATTCAGCAATAGTTCTTGCTGATATATTGGTATATATGTATTATACTGATGGGCTGGGAAAATGGCCCAGTGGTTAAGACCATGTATTTTCAGAGGACCCGAGTTTGAACCCCAGCACCCACATCTAGAAGTTCATAGCTACCTGTAACCCCAGTCTTTTTGGAGTCCAGGGGCACCTGCATGCACACAATACACATGCAGACAAGCAAACATACACACAAATAAAATAAGCCTTTTAAATAAGTAAATAAAACACAAGGATACTAAACTGAACCAAGTATGGCGGCTCACACCTACAATCCCAGCAGTCAGTAAGCTTGCCAAAAGTTTGGGGCCAGCCTGGGCAGCATGAGTTCTAGGCAAGCATGAGCTGCACAGCAAGACTGAGAGAAAAAAAGATACATAAATACACGGCAAACTTAAAGTCATATTTGCAGATAATCATTGTTAACAGTATGAAAATTTGCGATCAGAAATAGTTCCTGAGGATATATTGGTAAATGCTCTTTCTAGCAACCTTTCTCTGTTTGCGCCCATGTACATAAGCGTCTGCTTCACGGAAGCTTTTCCACTTTCAATTCTATCCTGAATATTTTTCCACGTTTTATTTTTAATCCCTGTAACACAATGTTAAAGGAAGTATAAACAGCCTATTATCTAGATGATTCACGATTCAACTTACTGAGTCATCCCTTACTACTGGATCGCTTTCCGTGGTTTTGTTAAGATAAACAGCACGGAGGAGGAACGCCCCTCCTTCCATCCCTTCCATTTGAGATTGTTAGGGAAGTCGCTGGGAGCAGGACTCTTGCATCCAAGGGCGCCTGCAGCTTTAATGCACACTGCCAAGCGGCTTTCCAGGAAGTTGTGCGGCAATGCATTCCTGCTCACCATCACCGCGGCTTTCTTCTCATTTTATTAAAAAGATTTTTTTTTCATCTAGTAATCAAACATGGCATTTCATTGCTTTGTTCTACATTTCTGTGATTAAAGGTGAACTTGGAAAGGACGGAGCTGAGGCTCAGTGACAGAGTAACTAGCCTAGCATGTGTGAGGCCCATGTTGCCTACCCAGAAACGTGTGGGGGCGATTTTTCGCACACACACACACACACACACACACACACACACACACCACATACACTTATGCTTTTCTTGGTGATGCATTTATTTATGTTCTTTGTCCATTTAGCCATTAAACTGCTTACATTTTCCTCGCTGATTTTGATGAGCTCTTTGTAAATGGAGGGTATTAGGTCTCTTGCGGTGAAGCTAATTGGAAATATTTTCCTCACTTGCTTTGCCACTTGTTTCTAAGCTTCGGTGTTTGTAGAGGTGATAGGAACTACAGTGGCATTTTTCTTATTTTCACCTCTGGGATTTCTTCCACTGCTATTAGACTCAGACCCGTCTCCATCCATATTACCAGTTTCGTCCTCAAGACCTTGCTGGAAAGTAGAAATTAAAAGTCTCTTTCTAGTTGGTAGAGGCAGGCAGATCTGAGTCTGAGGCCAGCCTGGTTTACAGAGTGAGTTCCAGGATAGCCAGGCCTACACAGAGAAACCCTGTCTCAAACAAACAATATAGTACAATACAAAAACTTCTCCTTGTCCAGAAATCTGTCAACCAGGCAGTAACACAGATGTACACAGAGCTAAACAGCTTAAAGGAAAACTGCTTATCATAAGGAAGGGAAGGTCAAGGTGACGTCAGGAGCTACATTTAGCTGAAACAGTTCATCACTTGGTTTTATTGTCTTTTTTAAAACATGCACAGAATTGTGCTGTTTCTAGAACACTTGTGAGAGGAATGGGATGGCTCAAGCTCGCTCAGCCATCCCTTCCTCCTGACTCTGAAAGCCACACAGCAACTACTCGTGAACGTCCCCAAAGCAAGCATCCCTTTGGTCTTCTCACAAGTCACCCCAACGCTGTCTCAGTCTCGTCTACGAAATTCTCAGACCAGTAAAATGGCTCGGCGGGTAAAGGCCCTGTGTTCAAGCCCCAGAACTTGAGTTCAGTTCCCAGAACCACACTGTGAAAGGAAAGAGTACTCACTCCTGCAGGCTGCTCTCCGACCACCATGCCCATGCCTCACCACACACACACAAATGTGCACAGAACCAACGAATTGAGTAATTTGAGAAAAAAAAAAAAGTCTAAGGAAATTCTTTTCAGTTTTGGTCTTACTGCCATGTTCACTGGATTTTAGAAAACACCTCACAAAGAAATAAGTGAATTGTAAAAATAGAACAGGAAACGGACAACCCGGGTAAAACCACGACAACTGGTACTTACTGACAGTGACGGAGGTCTCCAAACACCAATCAGCTCAGCTGACAAGGCTTAGGGAGCATCCACGATTCCCAACTGTAGGTCACAACCCCCACACGGGGTCGCATATCGCACATACTTACATTACGATTCATAACAGTAGCAAATTGCAAAAAAACAATTTTATGCGTGGGGGCCACCCACCACAACATGACAGCGTTAGGGAGGCTGAGAACCACTGCTCCACAGAAATGCTTTCTTTGCAGGGAGCTGGAAATGCAGGGTACAGACACTCCCTGCAAGCCTGAGGACTTGAGTTTGGTCTCCAGGAGGCATATGCTATAATGGGAGAACCTACTCCAGAAATCTGTGCTTAGACCTCAACGCAAGACCCATGGCATGCACACACTCTTCATACACATGCTCCATACATATACACACATATCAGATAGAACTGGAATAGCCTTTTTATAAGAATACTTTTTCAGTGTGTTAGGGGGTTTTAAAGATGTCTATACTTTTTTATACAGTAATTCCATTTCTAAAAATCTATTTTAAATGAATCATTAGAAATATATGTCCCCAGATGATCCACTACATTCCAAACAGTTTCAAAAACAGGAACATTAGTACAGAATTATTGGCAGAATCTGTAATTATACATACATTCCAGGATATTATATGCTCATTAAAATTATGTTTAAAATTATTCTCATGTCTAATGGTTAAGAATATGCTTCCTGAACCAGGCAGTGGTGGCACACGCCTTAATCCCAGCACTCGGGAGGCAGAGGAAGGCAGATCTCTGTGAGTTTGAGGCCAGCCTGGTCTACAGAGTGAGTACCATGACAGACTCCAAAGCTATACAGAGAAACTCTGTCTCGAAAAACAAAACAAACAAAAAGAGAAGAATATGCTTCTGACATTGAGCATGGTAATATATACCTTGATATCCCAGCATTCAGGAGGCTAAGCCAGGGAGATCCTGAGTTCTAGGCTAGCCTAGACTATGTAGTGAGATCCTGCTACAAAACCAAAAATGGGCTGGAGAGATGGTTCAATGGGTAGAAGTTTTTACTCTGCAATCGTGAGGATCCAGGTCTGAATGCCTTCACGCATAAAAGCCAGAGGTTGCTATGGCATGCCTGTAACCCCATTGAGAGGTAGAGGGTAGCAGCTGACAGACATCTTCTAAAAGCTGCCTAACCAAAACCATGAGCTTCTGGTTCAGTGAGAAGCATTGTCTCAAGAAAATAGAGGAAGATTCTCAAATCATGTTTTGACTTCTGCATGAATACACAAAGGCATTCACATCTGCATACACACAATACATAATAAAGGGAAACTTATGTTTCCTATATAGTGTTATCTTTTATGGAAAAATCATCTTACAAAAGAATCATACATACCTAAAATTGTGACAAGTTCTTTAGGTAAGTGTAAGGAGACACACAAATCTATAGTATGACTACAGATTCTCTTCACATTCTGGATTCGAAAAGTGTTCTATGATCCATATGTTCTATAGTAGGTCAATTGTTTTTTATATGTGTTTGTTTTGTACAAAGAAAGACGAATCCTTGCAACTGACTGCAAGTTCACCTGCTGTTCCCAGATGCCTTTCCAAAAGACTAGGTGACAGTCACGGGCACAACGTCTACTGAGTACTTTATGGAAAGGAAACAAAGACGTGCCTTTTCTTTTCTTAAGAAGTAAACCAAGATCTCGAGATGTAGCTCCATTGGTAGAATGCTTGCTTAGTACACGTGAAGGACTGGGTTCATTCCTAACACTTCATAAAACTGGACGTGTTGACACACCTATCCCAGCACGAGGGAGGTAGAGGCAGGAAGAGTCAAAAGTTCAAGTCATCCTCAGCTATATAGCAAGTTCAAGGTCAACCTGGGATAGATAAGACCCTATCTAGGTAGGTAGGTAGGTAGGTAGGTAGGTAGGTAGGTAGGTAGGTAGAAGGACAGACGGACAGAAAGACAGACCGATGTAGCACAAATACTAATTGGTCTTAATAATAAAATCCCAGAGTCATATATAAGCATAGGGGTTAATCCTGAAGACCAGAGAAGCAAAAATGCTCCTCAGACTGCATCTCCAGACTGCCCTGAGATCCTGCATTTTCCCACCTTATATTCCTCTCTCCGCCCGCCATACCACTCCTGTCCCCACCTTCCTAGTGCTAGGATTAAAGCGTGGGATCCCAAGTGTTGGGATCACCTTTGAGTGAGCTCTGTTTCTCTTTTAGACAGATTCAATCTCGTGTAGCCCAGGCTGATTTTGAACTAACAGAGATCCCTCTGCCTCTGTCTCCCTAGTCCTGGGATTAAAGGTGTGTGCTACCACTGCCTGGTCTCTGGTGGCTTAGCTCTGCACTCTGATCTTCAGGCAAGCTTTATTTTGTTAAAACACAAATAACACTCAGAAGGCAGAGGCAGGCAGATCTCTGAGTTCGAGGCCAGCTTTGTCTACACGAACTAGTTCCAGGATAGGCTCCAAAGCTACAGAGAAACCCTGTCTCAGAAAAGAAAAAAAAAAAAAAAGAAAAGAAAAAAAACACAAATCACTACAGATAGGTAGGTAGGTGGGTGGGTGGGTGGGTAGGTAGGTGGGTACGTAGGTGGGTACGTAGGTGGGTAGGTAGGTAGGTAGGTAGGTAGGTAGGTAGGTAGGTAGGTAAATAGGTAGGTGGGTGGGTAGGTGGGTGGGTAGGTAGGTAGGTAGGTAGGTAGGTAGGTAGGTAGGTAGGTAAATAGGTAGGTGGGTGGGTAGGTGGGTGGGTAGGTAGGTAGGTGGGTGGGTAGGTAGGTGGGTGAGTGGATGGGTAGGTAGGTGGGTGGGTGGGTAGGTAGGTAGACAGAGTAAATGAAAGTAAACCAAGTCAGAAATGGTTGTACATGCCTATAACCCAGCACTTTGGAGGCTGAAACAGAAGGGTATTCAGTTCAGTTCAAGGCCAGTCCAGCCTACACAGTTAATACTTCATGCTTTGAAAAGTTGAAGCCCCAGGTTTTGCATTTAAATTTATCTTCCCCAGTTCACCTCTTTACCTCCAAGTCACCTGAGTCACCAAAAATAAAGGTTTGCCTCCAACCTGACAGTTCATTCCATCACTGGCCCTCTGCTTGCCAGAAAAAAAAAAAAAAAACCAGTCCCACCCATCTCAGGGGAAAGGGATCTCAGATCCTGGTTCAACCTTTGCCAGCACCTGCCGCTCGTGGCACTTGCTCTGATTTTAATACTGTTGACTGAAATACTCCAAACGATGCCCCCGTCCTATCGTTTCCTGGTTGTTTCCACTGGAGTTACGGCTCAAGAATTTGGTCGTGCCATTTTCCCTTCCTCTGCCACCCAGGTGTGTTGAAAGCATCATATACAGTTCTTTATCCTTTATTCGTTTTATGTATATATACTAAGTGTCAGTATTTGCTAAGTGTCCCCAGATCTGTGTACTTGCCCGCAAACACAGATTCCCAGGGAAACCAGCAAAACAGAAAATGAGAAAGCAAATGAGACGCCACCAATCTTTGAATTACATTAGAAACCTCATTTGGTTTTTCTTATCATTTGTCTGGTTTTTAACTCATATGGGGTTTTTCGGGGGGGGGTGGGATTTGGAAATTTTTTGGGTTTATGGAGTTTTGTTGTTTGGGGAGAGGGGCAATCTTTCTCATTTCCCTTATGGTGGGAAAATAAGTTTGCTACTTCTCCCAGCATTTCTAGGAACTGAGGAGCCCATGGCCAGGTGCAGAGCACCCCAGAGCTTGCTACTGTGTTTAATCTTATTGGAAACAGGGAAGTTCAAATTGCACCAGCTTAGTCCTTATGGGAAAGAAGTTAGAGATATTCAAAAATATCATTATTTATTCATTTTCCCTGCAATGGCTGAGTGTGAGATAGCTTTACATTTGAAGCTAATATAAACTATCTTACATGAGAATTCCTGCTAATAAACTTATCGTTTCTCTTGTCACTTGACCATTAGAATTATAGTTTCCTCAGCAGTACATAAGGGATAATGATATAACATTCACCTGGATTATTCTTCGGATTTTATGAGAAAATACAAAATAAATTCTGACTTTACACTCCTCCAGGAATACATACTAAGGCTGCCAATGGATTTCTTCACCACGATTAGGATCAAAACCTAAATACATAGTATTGCCACATAGTATTAGAGTTAATGTCACAGTTTTTCTTGCCCTGGTGACTCTTCTGCATTAGCATTTTGACAGTCTGGAACATTAAATGAAATAAGGTTTGAACACAAGCACTGAAATATTGTGACAGTCAGTCTGATAACCACGACAGGTACAAGTGGCCGACTGTAGGAGGAGTTTTTCATCCAGAACAGCAGCTCCCTAATAACCTCTTAATATTATGTCTCTGTGTGGTTATTTGGGAGCTGGCCAGAGGTCCTGACAAAAAACTGCTCTACAACTACCATGAGGGTAGTATACACAGCATGGATACACTGGACAACAGGATTGTCAGAGTCCTGAGTGAAATAGAGGAAGAGAGGGGCCGGTTTCATTTTGCCCCTCATGACACGCACAATTCTAAATTTAGAAATTGTGATTATCTGGAATTTTCCATTTAATATTTTTTAGCCTATGACTCCACACAACTGTAACCTAGGAAAATGAAACTGTACAAAAGGGAAGAGGGTTGTATACTCTGTTTAAAAATGCAAAGCTCAGGCCAGCGAGACGGCTCAGAGGGTAAGGGCATTTAACCCCAAGCCTAAGGATCTGAGGCATCACACTCACATACACTAGAAGAATAAAGCAGAATTTTCTTTAAAAATGCAAAGTTCGCCAGGCAATGATGACACACGCCTTTAATGCCAGCACTGGGGAGGCAGAGGTGGGCAAATATCTGAGTTCAAGACCACCATGTTCTACAGAGTTTGTCCTAGGACAGGCTCCAAAGCTACACAGAGGAATCCTGTCTCAAAAAACCAAAGAGAGATAGACAGACAGACAGGTATTTAGGTATGTACATACATACATACATACATACATACATACATACATACATAAGCAAAACTCTTCATACATCACCTAATTCTGAGAGGTTTTGGTCTGAGTTTCTATGCATGCATGTGTGGAGGTCTTCTCTTCTCACAGCTACTTTGTACATATTAGTGTGGAGGATCAGAGGATTTTTAAAAAATGTTGAAAATTACTTTTCCTCATGTTCTTCCAATTATTTATTTATTTATTATTTTTGAGGTAATAGTCTCCCTTCATAGCCCCAGTTCCTCCTAGAACTAACTCTGTAGACCAGGCTGGCCTCGAACTCACAGAGATCCACCTCCCTCTGCCTCCCAAGTGCTGGGATTAAAGGTATACACCACCATGCCTAGCTAATATATATATAGTATATATATTATATATCTATACTATATATATATTTGACACTTGGGTCTTTCCCTAATGGATAACCAATTTCAATGCTCCCTCTTTTCTTCTTCAATTTGAAGCACCTGAAACATTGAAATTGCATAAAGTTTCCACATCATCTTGAAGAGGCCAATGGCTCTTACATGGTATCATACCTTAGAATATAACAGTTTCCATGTTGGTTCAGATGTAAAATTGCAGCATTCATTAATTTTTCTTTATACAAGTTATGCTTACTTCTTGTTATAATCTTAAATATTTTCCTTCAATTTACTTATTCAGTTTTCTAAAGCAATGAATTAGAATATTCCCTGGTATTGAACCTCCTCATTGGTTATAAGGTTCCAATTCTATGATTTTTCTGAGGTACAACAAGCATATAAATATATATCTCCAGTTTACATTTTCAATGTACATGTATGTTTAACATACTATAAATTAGATGCTGGGTGTTCACCACTGGCTCTCCTCAAGTAGTAAAACATAGGGCTGCAATGAGGGCCCAGCATGTGTGCTCTTCAGAGCACTTCAGCTGAGTCCCAGCACCCACATGGTGGCTTACAATTATTTGTAACACGGGTTCTAGGAGACTCGATGCCCTCTTCTGGCTCCGTCAGTTGCTGGACACACATGGTGAACACACATGCAGGCAAAATACTCAGAAACATAAACTAAAGTTTAAGATGTTAACATTTTATTATATTCATATAAGAAAAATATATGAAAATTTATTGATACAGCCATGGTCCTTTATACTCCTTTCTCTTTTTTAAATGTTATTTTAAATAATAAAACAAAAGATAAAACAAAAACTAACACATTGGACTTGAACAAAACAAACAGAATAAAGAGTTCACAAGAAGGCACAAGAAAGAGACTCGTGATTTGAAAGCTCAGAAGTCCCATAAAAACACTAAGCTGGAAACCATAACATCTGTGCAAAGGACCTCATTCAGACCCATGCAGGCCTCTGCATGCTGCCTCAGTCTCTGTGAGTTCACATGATACTCCCCTCTTAAAAAGAGAGAAAACGAGGCTGGAGAGATGGCTCAGCAGTTCTTCCAGAGGACCCAGGCTCAAATCCCAGCACCCACATTGTGTCTCACACCCATCTGTAAAACCAAGATCTAACACCTTCACACAGACATGCACACAGGCAAAACCCCATGCATATAAAATAAAAATAACTTGATTTAAAAATAAAGATAGACAACTTTTAAGTTAAAAGGCATGGAAGACAGACTGATGAAGCAAAGTGTGTCAAATTAAAGTTTCAGGAGAAGAAACCAGTGCAAAAGGCAAATATGAAACCCTACTAGCTGAATGCCCCAAATGATGAGAGGTACCAGCCCCAAAATAAAGTCTAAGGCAGTGGTTCTCAACCTGTGGGTCGCCATCCCTTTGAGGGCAAATGATCCTTCTACAGGGGTCACCTAAGACCACTGAAAGTATCAGCTATCTACACTACAGTTCATAACAACAGCAAAATTAGAGTTGGAAAGTAGCAACAAAAATAATTTTACAGTTGAGGGTCACCACAAGATGAGGAGCTGTATTAAAGGGAAGGTTGAGAATCCTGGTCTAAAGAACTTCAAGCAAGGTGAATCTTGAATTTCATTTTTGTTTTAACCTATTTGAAAAACAAATTAAGTTGTTTTTTTCTTTCTTTTCTTTTTTAATGACCAAATAAGTAACTGAGTTCAGAAAATGGATTAAGAAGAATGGTACCTACTGGTGGTTGCTTTAGTAATATTTACATTTTTTTATCCCACTTTGTGGGGTTTTTTTCATGGTTTGTTTTTTTATATTTAAAAATTTCCATCTCCTCCCCTCCTCCCCCTCCCCTCCCCTCCCCTCCACCTATACCCCCCTCCCTCCCTCTCAGTTAACTTTACTTCCCACAATACACACAAAGCCTGCCCCACAACACCTGTCTTTCTCAGTAGTTCTAGGTATGAAAAATGCTAATCCAAATCTCCCTGAAAATGTAGGTTAAGGTTACGAAAAGCACAGCGTACATAATCATCTCCTATATAAAAGGGGAGAAGCGTGAGAGTTTTAGCTGAGGCCCTGCCTTAACTCTCCAGAACTTCAAAGAAATAAAACCTTGTTCTAGTGGCGGTACTGGCAAAGACACTGGCAGCTGAGACCTTTCTTCACCAAAGTTGTATTTAAACCACAGATACATGACTTGAAGCGGGAAGCTGAAGTGCAGTAAATCTTGAATCAAGAATTGAATTCAAAATGAACTACGCTAATCTACAGAAACACAAGAGGAACTAAATCCAAGTATGGTAATAACTTTTCACACAGCCAAAATTTCTCAGAAAGTCATTGGCTTGTGTGACTGTGTTTTGTCTTTAGGATAAATTATATTTCCCCAATACTTCAGAAAACTTTGATTCAACAAGATGCTATGCACCTAAAAAGAGCAAGTTGGATCACAAAACAGACATCCAACAATTCTTTCCAGAAACTCAAGCACTCAACTGAGCCCCGCACTGAAGTCGGGATTCTGAGAACCCGTCATTAAGGGGAAATTCCAGAGAAGCTAGAGAGCACAGTGAGAACGAGACAGCCAGCACCAGCCAAATCTAGGGAAGCAATGCCCAAAAAGAAAAAAATTAACCCATTCTCTTGATCTTTTGTCGTGGTGGTTTGGGGTTTTTGTTATCGTTGCTTGCTTATTTTTGTGCGTTTGTTTGTTTAACTTTTTCTCATCATCTCATGATCTTTTTATTCTCCTGTGTTAGGACAACCTTCCTATATTCTTTGTGCCCATCATCTGCATATCTTATCATATCATATCTTATCTGTATTTCTATTATGCCTCCCACTTGAGTTTTCTGCTTTGTTTTGTATTGTTTTGTGTTGGTTGCTTGCTTGCTCACTTGCTTGATGTTTGGGACAGAAAGTCTTGTAGTCCAGACCAGCCTAGAACTCCCTGGATGACCGCGAACTGATCTTCCAGTCTTCATCACCCAAGGGCTGGGACAACATCTGTACACCGCCACGCCAGGATGCTCCCATTCTTATGTGTCGCATACTCTATTTCCTTTCTCTAGTTCCTGGCTGGCTGATCAGTTGGTTGGTCCGGGATTTTGTTGTTGTTGTTGTTGTTCCTTTTTAAATTTTTCCCTTTCTCTATCTTTTCATTTCTGACCCAAAACATATGTTTCTACTCTTATGAAATATAATTTGCTGTTTCTTATTAGCATCATCCAGTGCCATAATGTGCATCATTCATCATAGTTGGGGGAGATGATGCTCACACGGGGTGTTAGCCCTCCATCACAACATTCCTGACAAAGACAGCTTACAGGTGGAGTGATTTATTTCAGCTTACGATTTCAGAGATTTTAAATCGTGGTGATTTAACTTCATTGTTTCTGGAACTGTGGTAAGGGGAGGTATCATGATGAGAAAACTGCTCACCTCATGGTATACAAGAAGCACACAGAAAAAGGAAGAGGGATCCTAATGTACCCTTCAAGGGCATGGCCCCACCCACCTGACTTGCTCCTACCTCCTCAAGGTGCCACTACCTCTGCATAGCACACCACCAGCTGAAGAACTACCAAGCCTTAAACATTAAGTCCAAACTACAACAATAGTCCTCAAGCCCTTTTTTATTATTATTTTGAAATGTTAGTCTCATTTTCCTACCGTGACCACTCTGTAGTTTTCAAAATACTTTTAATGAGCATTGCTAATCAATTCAAAATTCATTAACAATGACTTATTTGTTCTATTTTATTTTTTAACATAGCACAACAAAATATAATAAGATAACATGAAAACCATCACATCGAGGCAGGACAAGGCAACCCAACCGGAGGAGTCCCAAGAGCCATTACTGACAAGGTGATTCCTGCTAATTCTCCAGCATGGTACTCGTTTGTGTCCTCATGTTCCACACTCCTTCAGGAATGGGCTCTGTGGTAGGACATAGCAGAAGTGATGATACCCTGCTTTCAAGGTCAGATCATAAGGTACACTGCAATTTCCCTGTTACCTACCTGGTTACTTGCTCAAGTAGCTGTTAGGAGGGGTCATGATAAAGAACCAAGGATCCCTGCCCACAGCCTGACTGAGTGTGACGTGCCAATATGCCAGTGTGCAGTATGGAGGCAGGGCCTCCCACTCAGAACAGTTCCTGATGATCGCAGCCCTGGTCAATGTCAATGTATCGACTGTGATTTTTTTCTAGCAGATTCCCAGCATAGTCGGCCAGCTAAGCTGCTCCCCAATTCCTCACAGATTGTGAGGGATAAGAAAAGGCTTCTAACAATTTGTTATGATGAGACAGATAATTAATGCACTTGAATCTTTTGCATTAAAAAAATACATATAGCGTTTCTTTCTACATTCTATTAATAGTAAATATGCATACACCAGGTCCAAAAAAGAAATACCTTTTATTCCTGGAACTTTCCAGTGTTTCTGACTTTTTTCTCATATACTACATACAGTCTAAAATTAATAATTTAATATGTAAAAAAGTCTAAATTGTATAAAGCTAGGTTCTTGCTAAGTATAATAGTAGTTCACACCTATAGTCCTTGGGAGGCAGAAGCAGGATAATCAGGAGTTAAAGGTCATCCCAGGCTATATCAAATCCCAGACTATCCAAGGCTAACCTGAGCTATATATCAAAAAATAGTTAGTTAAATCAAGGTTTTTATGGCAAAGTATAAGATTACCTAAATAGCATCATCAAAAAAAGAATAAGATGTAAACTAGAAACTAAACCCCACTGCACCATGACAATCCCTTGCATTCGTCCTAAGATACTTTCTCGAACTATCCAAAACCTGGCACCAAAGAACATCCCTTTTTGTTCTTGTTTTAAATACATTACCCATACATTCCTTGCTCATAATTACATTTTCTTTTTTTTTCTTTTTTCTTTTTTCTTTTTTTTTTTTTTTTTTTTTTTTTTTTTTTTTTTTTTTTTTTTTTTTTTTTTTTGGTTTTTCAAGACAGGGTTTTTCTGCAGCTTTTTTAGAGCCTGTCCTGGAACTAGTTCTTGTAGACCAGGCTGGCTTCGAACTCACAGAGATCCGCCTGTCTCTGCCTCCCGAGTGCTGGGATTAAAGGCGTGCGCCACCACTGCCCGGCTTCATAATTACATTTTCAAATAACTGAAATTTTGCTAAATCATATCAATAGGTATTACTATGCAACTTCCATGGCTGATTTTTTTCCCCAAATTGAGATGTGAAGTCATCCTTTTAATAATCCATTAATGCAATCTAATAATGCTATTAACCTAAAACAAACACTGAACATGAAAGCATCCCTCCAATCAGAACTGAGCTCTAGTGTGATATCATTTAATTGAATCCCTAGACTCACTCTGGGTTTGTTTAAGCCATAACTGTGACTCTTTTCTTGCAAAGTATCCTGGTGGATATAATGTGATCATCATTTACATGATCCAAGATTAGGCTGATAATAAAAAGGAATTAGATCAAAATACCAGTCAAGAATCCTTCAGCTTATGTTTCCCTTATAAAAGAAACACACTGCTAGATTCCCCGTGGCCTGTGAGGATTTTGGTAATCTCTACGGATCAGATGTGGAATGAAATTCATTAACCGATTCAACAAATATTTGTTGAGCCCCGACTATGTGCCAGGCAGCATGGCAAGCCGCACTGAGCGATGGCTGCTGCTTCACTGGCCTCTCTGTGGCAATGGCAAAACCAAAAGGGGATGCACTGGGAGGAATTCATAGCTGACAGAAACGAAAGGCTTGCAGGAGAGGTGGAAGCAAAACCTTTGGGTCATAGAATCCTGCACACGTCGAGTCTTTCTGGCAGATGATATATTCTTTTTTTTTTTTTTTTTTAATACCCCAAATGTGAGACCCAATGGAAGCACAGTCTGATGTTTCTCCACCCTCGTCCATTAGTTTCCACTGTGGTCTACCAGACTTGGTCCTGGCACAGATATGAGTACCTTTTTATGCGGATTCACCCTCTCTTTCGCCCTAACCTCCCAGACCCTCAAGCATCCTGTAGGAAATACCAGGTGTCGTTTGGGTTCGGAAGTTATATCTCATCCCCAGAGATTTTCGACGTATTTTGAAAACCTGCTGTCATTGGGTGTTTGCGAAATGTAAATTTAGAACCTTACAGTTCTTTCACTATCCCACCAAAGATGCGTTTTCTACCAATCACACTTACATTGAAATATTGGAGTCTGACCAATTCAAAGATTGCAAAAGCAGCTATGACGCCTGCTGTTTGTGGAGTCCTGTTTCCACGTCCCTGACAGTAAAGCAACATGTGACTCTATGCCAGGAAGCTTCCCACCCACACACACAGCAGAGACTCTGTCCAGAAAGTGGATGGTTTAACCAAGAACCTATCAGGATCTATCCAGCCCCATCCGTTTCAGAAAACCCTGGTATTCGGATCTAGGAGCTCACCCTCTCTGAAGTCAAAACTGAGTTCTGACGTGGGGCCTTTTCTTACCGCCACTCAGGTCCACCCAGCTCACCCGAACCACTCAGCGGATGGACACAGGCCCTGCCCTCACTCTCTACAGCAGCAATACAAATGGCCTGCACCAAATATTTTGGGAGTTGGGTCACTTGAGGGTGGAGAAGGAGAGTGGGGGGCTGCGAGCCGACCCGCCTTCCCATTGGCTCAACCCTCTCCTCCTCCCCAGGCTCCACGCTTGAAGTTCCTGCCAAATCTCTGCCTTTGTCTCAGAAACATTCCGCCCACACCCCAACCCCTCAGGAGCTCTCTTCTGCTCTCCAAACTCTCAGGGTATTTTTCAAAGTAAATACATTTCCCTTTCTGAGAGGAATTCTGGTGCCAACTTGAATAAAATAACATTCCTCAGCTTTATCGCATATGATGCACCAAATTTTATTACGATTTTTAAAAAAAAAAAAAAAATGTTAGAGCAGCTTCCAGCGTTCGAATAGACGGCAGGACGTTTCCGTGTATTTTAGAGCTCGGGAAAGCCTAACTTTTTCCCCAAAATAAAATCGTTTAAAAACAAAGGGAAACTACAAACAGAAGTCCCTGGAGCAGGGGGCGGGACCGGACGGGATGACGACTAACAATTGGTTTTCCATGTTGGTTCCTAGGGGGCCTTTAGAGGGGAGTGGTTTGTCATCAGGGTTTCCACAGCCAAGTTACATAAAACAGCACACCCCCTTTCTCTTTCTAGACGCCCATTGTGTCAGCAGCGAACTGCGATGTGCTTTGGGGACACACACACACACACACACGCACACGCACGCACGCACGCACGCACACGCCCTTTGGTTTGCGGGAACACCGCGGGCTGTGGCGTTGTCTGATCCTCTCTTCGTTGAGGGACTGAGGGACTGACACACACGAGATGACATCACGAATTCCTTAAATTTCATTAGAAACAGCCGCTGCTCTGTCACCCCAGGCTGGGCTGTGAGACGTGCTTTTATTATTTTTTTTTTCCCTGAAGGAAATACAAAATTGTTTCTAAATATAAGTTAGTTTACTGAACCAGCAGGAGCCAGTGCCTCTGAGATATTTTACTTGTGTGATATATTGAAATGTGATTCCTCTGGCTTTCACAGCTGAATGTGAGGAAAGTTGAAGGCCTTTTTTTTTTCTTTCTTTCTGGAAATGTTTTGTGGAGATATCAGGTTCCCCACCATTACTTGTTCCTTGGCTCAGTTGGTAATGGGTATATAAACCGCCTTATGCAATTGCAAGGAGCATAATTTCCACATAATTTGGGGAGTGTGGCTATTATTCAAATGTTTATATGCAATTATTACAGCTGTCCTTAGAATGAGTTCATCTGCTCTACGTGTTCATATCAAGCCTCCCTGCCTTTCTTAACTCTGCTCTTAATTTCTTCTGATTCACCGTTGCTTTATCAGCACAGTGGTTCTTAATAACATGGTCACTTCTGCTGTTTCCACGGAAGGGAATACTGATCCAGAAGGAAGAACTGTCAAACCTAAAAACTTCTACATCAGTACCAGCTTGCTCCCACGGAGAAACAGTGCATCGTGTTGTTTGTTTGTTTGTTAAAATAGGGTTTCTCTCTGCAGCCCTGGCTCTTCTGGAACTCACTTTTTAGACCTGGCTGGCCTTAAACTCAGATATCCACCTGCCTCTGCCTCCCCATCAGGGCATTAAAGGCCTGCAACACCATGCCCAGCTGAACTCTGTAGTCCTAAACCTGTTGTGTGTACATCTGCTCTACCATTGAACTACAACCTTGGTCCTTAGTTTTTTATTTTTATTTTTAAAGCACTACGACTTAGCAAATACCCAGCTCCTAAGGTTTTCTAGGCTAACAATAGAAATGAGCCTCCAAAGTAATTCTTTCTGTGCCTCTGTTTGACCACTGCATTGACAAGCAAGTCACCCCAATTGATGGCTTTCCTCGCTGGGTCTGTTCTGAGAGCTTCAGTCATTGAATCCCCACAGCTGTGAATCTCTTCAGGCATCCAGGTCCCCTGCCAGCTTCACAAAACTCAGGCTCCTGGGGAAGACCTCGGAACAGTGTGATCTAGTCTAGCTAGTGCAATGTGTGTGTGTGTGTGTGTGTGTGTGTGTGTATGTATAATATATATATATATATTATATATTATTATATTATATTATATATATAATATATATATTATATATATTATAATTATATATATAATAATATTATATATATTATAATATATATATATATATTGGCATTTGGGTGGGTAGGATACAGTTTGCAAAACTACATTGTGAATTTATTTTTAGGGTTGTGGAGCATTCAAATAAAATTGACCCTTGACAATGCCTTTAAAGAGAGCGCGCTGAGTTCCCAGCTTTTAAAAAATAAATGATTTTCAAGAAGGTTCTGGGCCATTTGCAATGTACTGAGAACTGTTTGAACATGGATTCTATTTAAAAAAAAAAAAAAACAGTCATTAAATCCCTGCCTTATACAAGGAATCATGAGGATCACAAGATGAATGTACTAGCCCTCTCCCTTAGGAAACATATGTCCTCAGGCAAGATGAAGAGGGTGGTAGTAATAAAAATAACTCTGACTGATAATTACTGTTTGCTTCACATACATTATCTTACGTAATCTTCATGACACCTGCCGTAAGTAAGGACAATTACTAATTCTCATTTGCAGATGAGAAAAGTGAGGCAGAAAAGTAAAATAATCTTCCCAGGCCAGAAGAGAGACCAAGTAGTGAAACCAAGATTTAAATTTCAAGAGGCTAGCAGGGTGGTGGTGGTGCACGCCTTTAATCCCAGCACTTGGGAGGCAGAGGCAGGCACATCTCTGTGAGTTCAAGGCCAGCCTGGTCTACAGAGCTAGTTCCAGGACAGGCTCCAAAGCTACAGAGAAACCCTGTCTTGAAAAACGAAAAAATTTCAAGAGGCTAACGCTGGCCTCCCCATTCATCTCCCCTGGGCTACGTCCAGACAGATGAAGCCAAAACAGAACTGTGGATAGGGTTTGAGCCATCAAGGAGGACAGAGTTTCAGAGAGACCTGGGAGAGATGCTTTTTTAAAGATAAGACTACTGTAACAATACAAATGAAAACCTTGGGAGACTTTTGCCTTCACACCTCCTTTTTAAAGTATTTTGTATTTCGTTCTTGCTTTTCTTCAAACTCCCAATGTCTTTCCCATTATCCTCTCAGCTCCTAGGGTCTTGGTGTTTTGCTGAGAGACAACAAGCTATCAGAAAAGAGCCAAGAAACACTCCCAAGGCACCATCAACCAACAGCATCCCTCAGCCACCTCTGTCTCTTTACCCCACACTGGTGTGCTGTTGGATGAACTCTGTATGCTCCAGGCTTGCTCCTCCACTCTACACTAGGTTTTAAGCTACCTCACTCTATATTCCACCCTGGTCTAGAACTCTTATTTGAGGCACTCCTCCTGCCTCAGCATCCTAAATGCTGGGATTGTGGGTAATATACTACCACTATGCCCATCTGATTATTTTCTTTTCAATAATTCTGTGTCTAACCACTGGAGAGCCAAAGTTTGTCCTTCCCTATTTGTTCTTATTCCCTTGAAGATCTCATCCGAGCAAGTGGCTTTCAATATCCCTTGCGTGCAAACAACTAAAATTTGTATCTCAAATATAGATGCATTCTAAATTCCCAAATCATATATCCAATTGCTTCTCTGCTGAATGAGCCCTACTACCCAGCCATCTAACGGGCATCCGAAGAAGGGAGTTTCAAAGTGCGATCTCCTCATCTCAAACCACTTATTCTGGCTATCTTCTCCCTCCCTAGTTAACAGTAATTTCACTCCTCCAATTGCTCAGGTCAAAACAATAGAAGTAATTTTTTTTTCCTTTCCTCGTGTGGCAAAGATAAATGAAGAAGCTGACCATTTCCTACACCTTGATCTCTTCTAGTTGTCTTCCAACAGTCATGATGTCACATCGTCTTCATGCCGCTTACTTCCTCGTCCTCATCCCTGTGGTGGTCCCTGCCCTGTGGACCACTATGTAGCTGCTAGCAATCCTTCTGCAACCGAAATCAGAGCACAGCACTCCCTGCTGTCATCTCCAAACTGTAACTGGAGATTGTTCATTCATTTTCCCGCTGCCCAGACCCTAATAATCGCACAGAAACTATATTAATTACAACACTGTCTGGCCAATAGCTTAGGCGTATTCCTAGCTAGTTCTTACATCTTAAATTAACCCATTTATATTAATTTATGTATCATCATTAGGCTATGGCCTACTGGTAAGATTCAGGTGTCTGTCTTCTTCGACAGATACATGGTGTCTCTTTCACTCTGCCTACTCTTTCTATATATCTCTGTTCAGATTACCCACCTTGATATATTCTGCTCTGTCATAGGCTGAAGTCGCTTCTTTATTAACCAATGGTGATAAAACATATTCACAGCATACAGACGGGAATCCCACATCACCAAACAAACTCATCTCATTTGCAGAATAACACGCAAAATCCTAAGGCTGGCCTACAAGGGGCTGCCTCATCTGCTTCCTACATTCCTCTTGAGCTCTCTGCTGTTTCTCTCCATTTTCCTCAAATACTCACTCCCACCACACAGGCCTCCTCGCCACCCTCTGAACACAAGCACACTCCCCTTCCACAGATTCCTTGGATTTCAAAAGCTCTCCCCACATCACATCACTTCTCAAATTTAATGTTTGAAGGAAAGCTATCCACTCAACTCTTTTTCCCCCACAAGTAATACTTTTGTTATGTTCTATTACCTTGCTTTGTTTTGGGTTCTTAGGGCTTACCGTGGGTGGAGACAGATTGATTCATCCTTTGATGTAGACCCCAACAAATGCTTATTGAATTAGTGACATTAAAAGTTGGAGAGGAAGGTGAGCGCCAATGAATTGTGTTCCATGGACACACTATAACAAGGGCTGCCAACTGGATTCCAGAGGGAAAGAAGACAGAGTTAGAGACTAGTTGAAATGTGTTTGCAACTTGGACTGGCTAAAGCAGGATATTTGCAGTGATAGCGGAGGAAGAATCCAGAATCCTGTTCTCTGGGTCTCTTCCTGCCTGAACTCACTGAATACTAGACTGTATTGGTTACTGGGTTCCTGGCAACTGAATAGAGACTTCCTGTTTGCACACCACTGGAACTTTCTCCTACATCTTCTTGCCTCCCCCTGCCCCAACACAACTATACAAGCATCCTACTCATCATTCAAGCAAATGCTACTAAACCAGCCCCTCTCTGAGGACTTCTCTGCCCTGTCCTCTTGCTTATGAACTTCATATGTTTGTGCCTTCTGCCTCACATTTAACATCACCCACAACATGCTGGTCCGTTGTTACATTCCATGTCCTCCTAGGTTTTTTTTTTTTTTTTTTTTTTTTGGTTTGGTTGGTTTTTGGTTTCTCTTGTAGTACTGAGGATTGTACCCTCCAGGTTTTACACATGTTAGGCAAGTAGTGTATCACTGACCTACACCCCATGTTTGTTATTCTTTTTAACTTTTTAAAAATTAAACTTATTTTTAAATTTCATACATATGTGTACTGTGTTTAGAACATTTCTCCCTCCCTCTCCTCTCTCCATTCTCTTCCATAACATCCCTTAACCCAAGCACTCTCAAATTCATGGTCCCTTTTCTTTAATTATTATTGTTACAAATATACACAGTGCATGTGTAAGAGTGTAATATGTAAATACATGCACATATATAGCCTCTTGGGTCCATTTAGTATTTTACACACACACACACACTATATATATACATATATATGTATATATATATATATATATATATATATATATATGGGCTGATCAGTGGTACTATATAACCAATTAAGGGCTTCATCCTTGAAAAACACTAATTCTTTCTAAACAGTTGCTAATTGCTGGAATTCTCCATCTAAACGTTGGGCATTTCAGCATGGATGGGAGGAATCTTATTCTCTGTCTAAAGAAACAGTTCTAAATCTTCTAAAACTACAGTGCCTCTCCTGCACCATCACTTCGCAGCATTTCTCATGATAGAACCAAATATTGTAAGTGCTTTTTCAAAGATTTCAATTCCTCACTAATTATAAACTAATTAAGAGCACAGACATCCTTGTTCAGACCCCAGAGCTTGCAATGGCATATAACATATGTAAATAATCATAATGATAAATAAGAAACTGAAGTTCCTAACATGGAGGGCTATATCTGATACAAAGACCACTGCACTTCGTCCTCAAAAACACTTTAACTGCGCCATTCATTCTCTTTGTATTATGTCCTTGATGTGGGATATCCTTCTATACACTGTGAATATGTTTTACTTTTATTGGTTGATGAATAAAGCTGCTTTGACCTATGGCAGGGCAGAATATAGCTAGGCAGGAAAGTCAAACTAAATGCAGGGAGACAGAAGGTAGAATCAGGGGAAACACCAAGAGCCTCCGGAGGAGTAAGACACCACAGGATTACCAGTAAGCCACGGGAGACGTGGAGATACACAGATCAATAGAAATGGGTTAATATGAATGTAAGAGGTAGCCAATAATAAGCCTGAGCCCCATCGACCAAACAAGTATAATTAATATTAAACCTCTGAATGATTATTACTTTTTAAGTGGCTGTGGGACTGAATGGGATACAGAAAAGCCTCCACCTACATGCCCTATATTTAAACTTTTTATTTTAGAGCCAGAGCAATATACTCTGCTGTAATTGTGATCGCAAATGCTCATATGAATTTTGGTCAAAGATATATTCTCATTAATTTGTTTTTATGCAATTAAGACAAATTTATCAAGTGTCCACACCATGCTGAGGTGTACAGGATAGGAAAGTCAGTCCTCGAAGCACAGGCAAGATCAAACATACCCACTAGTGTTGTCAAGTCAATAAGTCACAGTGAAAATTTAGGAGAGAGAATTCTTTAGAGCTGCTATGAATACAGAAAGTTCCAAAAGATCCAAGTGGGACCTTTTAAAGAAAAATTATTTGTAACCTGCGTAAAACAGCTTGAGAAGCACACAAAGCCAGACTTTGAAACTCGGGGCCTCTGGCTTGAAAACTTTAACTTCGAAGCATCCCCAGCCAGTGATCAGTTATCCTAGCATTTTAAATTTGAAGATGCTGCCTGACCTCTCCTTGACCCTCACCTCCACTACACACACAAACATACAGAGAAGAGAGAGAGAGAGAGAGAGAGAGAGAGAGAGAGAGAGAGAGAGAGAGAGAATTGACTAGAACTAAAAAATTGAAAACATCATTCAAGAATAAGAAGAAAATTAAGCCAGGTATGGTATGAGATTTTTGGGCTCTCATCTTTTTTTTTTTAAATTTTAAAGTTAGGAAAGTATTTTTCCTTAGAGATGGAAGTCTTGTTAGGTAGCCCAGGCCAGTGCTGAATTTACTCTACAGCCCAGGCTGGGCTTGAAGTCAACAGTTCTCCTGACTCGGCCTCCCAAGTGCTGAGATTATAGACATATTCCATCAAGACGAGATTGTCTTGTTTATTTATCCCAGAGATTTCAGCTGTTTCATTTTATAAAATTGTCAAGATGAGACTTTTTTTAAAGCAATGGTTTCCTTGTTTATGGGCAGTGTTCTCAACATAGTGAAGGTAGAACAATTAAAGTCTTTTATGAAATTTAATACTGAAAAAGAATGGAGGGTTTTGAAAGTTGATTTAAGCCTTCATTGAATCAACATTTGTAGTGGAGAAAAAAAATCTCAAGAGTTCCTTCCATTGATTTAAGTCTCTGATTTCTTACTCAAATCATTTGTAATTTTCAGATTGATTCAGATGGAGACACACAGATAATTAGTTCATGCAAATGAACATATTGGCTCATGACTTAAAGAGAAACAAGATAAAAGAAGAAATGAGGCGTGGCGACAGAAGATTATACAACTAGACGGAGCTAAAGGCTGTCTCCGTGCAGCTCAAGCTCAACAATATCCAGTCTTAATATAAACATGTTTTCTCCAATAACAAAGCCGAGGCCATTGCTGTATCCTAAGCTCCTACTTCCTCCTTCCTTCCCTACTCCATCCCAAGAGAAGTCCCCAGCTGTCTCTAGCCACCAGCAGTGTTCATGGCACCCTGTTTGTTTAAGATTTAGACCTTCTGCAGAGAGCTACTGGAAGAGAGAAGCAGGTGTTAAATTAACCTTGTGTTTGCTTGTGCAGCGCCCCCTCCATGTAGGATCAGGAGCAGATCCAGCGAAATTAGCCTGTTGGCAGGGACTCTCACTTCCTGCGTGGCCTTGGGTACGATGTAATGCCGAAACTAACTGCGTGGGGACAAGTGAAAGGAAAACAACAGAGAACACTTACTACATAGGAGTGTCATTTGGACGAAACCAACTTTCTTTAAAAGCCAGTGTCAACGACAGTTGTATCTAAGAACCAATAGCAGCTAGATTGTTCCTGGGTCTTGTTCTCTTAAGAATTTCTCACATTCGCTGTGGTGGAGAATGATATTGATGAGTCTTTCTTCTCTAGGCCGTCATATCGGGAGGGGGGAGAGTGAGTGAGTGTGTGTTAGTAGGGGCGGTGAAAGTGGGGGATGAGGGAGTGTGCATGAGTGTGTGAGTCTGGGGGATGTGTGTGTGTGTGTGTGTGTTTGTACGTGTGTGTGCTCTCGTAGGCACACACTTGTGCAGAGGTTGGAGGTCAACCTTGGGTGTCAACTCTCAAGAGCCACCCAGTTTATTTTTAAATACCGTCCATATGCTTGCCACAAAAGGCGGCAACTTGAGTTCTCCATAGCCCGCATAAAAACTCATGCGGTAGCCACACATCTGTAATCCCAGTTCTGCTGCAAAGATGAGAGACAGAGGCAGGAGACTCCACGGGCACTCCTGGCCGGCCCGCGCAGTGGTGAGAAGACATTGCCAAGGTCACATTACAGAGTTGGGCTTTGATACTCTAACAGGTTCCCGGAACTTAGCATGGCTGATGCCATGATGGAAGCATCATCTGGGCCATTCCATCTGATAGTGTTACCTGCACACAGGCAACACCACCTACCAAAATGAAAACAAAGGCTTAATCCATCCAAGTTGGGAAAATCCTTAAGTGCGCTAACCCTGCGTTTTGGCTTCTGTGGTTCCAATTCTGGCTAACTGTTCTTGCTAACCAAGGTGTGTCAACCAGGATGTGGCTTTTGTACTTAAACGCTCACCCTGAGAAAGGCTCAGGGCTATACTAGGATCCTGAACACCCAGTGTAGTTTCTGGCTGCCCTATAAAGACTTTCTATTGGCTTGAACCCGTGTCCGAGTGGCCTTCTCTGGTGGGCACCGCACAGCACTGCCGGGCTCCTGCCCTGAGACCCCTTGGCTTTCTTCGCCATGATGGTTCTTTCCACAACAGTGTCTCCTGTGTATAGGGCCATGTTCTCGATCAGAAAGCCAAGAAAACAACGCCTTTGGCTGAAGACGGTCGGTGCAGATCAGTGACAGAGCACTCCCCCAAGTGCTGGGTCCCAGTCCCACACTGAAAGAAATACATGCAATATATACATGCCCTCTGTTTTAGTTACTGTAGATTTATCAAGAATAAGCTTTTTATATAATGTATAGTGTATAATGCCAGAGTATTTTAATAGCTAAGAAAAAAACTAACAAAATAGGGCAAGGGGATAAATAGGAAGCGGCTCGACTGAAGAGAAAAGGAAGGCTCTTAAATAGTGTGCTCAGAGAAGGTAACTCTTTTTAAAAATCTGAAAATTGAGGAAGTAAGTCAGGTGACTACCCTCAGAGAGAAGATCCTGTCTGATCACAGGGACCTCGGAGGGCAAAAGCAAACCCTAAGGGACAGATGTCAGTTTAGGTAACAGTATGACCATTAAACATCAGCTATTTAGTTGGTTGAGTTGGCTTTTTAAAACTTTATTATTACTGTATGAGTGTGTGTGGTTGTGTGTGCATGATGCGTGCGTGCATACAGGTGCACAGAGCTTTTAAACTTTATTATTGTTGTATGACTGTATACGAATGTGTGTGTGCGTGATAAGTCTGTACAGGCACACATGAACTTTTAAACATTATTATTACTATAATTATTATTTTATGAGTGTGTATGGATGTGCGTGCATGATGTGATTGTGCACACAGGTGCACATGAGCAGCTGAGAACCCTTGGAGGTCAGAGGACAACTTTTTCACCAGGATGCATCTCAGATTGCCAGACTTGTGCAGCAAGCACTTAACCGTGAACTCCCACTCCAATCTTCTTTAGTTTTTCTGAGATGTGTAACTAGGGCTGTGCCCCAGCTCACTGTGTAGCAGAAGATGGTGCTGACCTTTGGATCCTCCTGTCTTGACCTCTCAATTGCTAGGATTAGTAGTGTACACTGCCAGGCCTGGCAAAGTTTTAAAGGTATCTACTAACTTCCTTTTGTTATATGGCTTAACTTTGCTGCTGCTGGAGACCAAACCCAGGGCCTTGTACACACCGAGCCATGTTTTCCCACTGACCCACAGCTCTGGCTCCATTAAGCATTAGTTATCTTGCTTATGATTAATTGTTAACTTGGCAGAGACTTTGGGGAAAGCACAGCTTCCCAAAGTGAGTCCTCTCTCAATCTTGTTGAAGGAGCAAGCATACAGAGATAACATAATATTATTCAGCCATGGAAACCTTTCCTTAGAAAGCATCTCAGGGGATTATTGCTGCACAGAACACTCTGGAAAATGCTGCGCCACACCCTGCATTCACTGGAGAGAGGAAAAATGGGCTAGGCTCTAGAACGCCAGGCTCCGTGTGAACCCGATGGAGGCGCTCTCAGAAGCGCAAAACCCGTGTCTGACAGCAAGGAACAAGCTCTGTTTTCCCACAGAGGCCATTCTTCCACCTTGTTTTCTGCCAATGGTCTTAAAGCATCTTTGGTAGTTTCCCAGCTGCAGCTCCGGTGTTCTCTACGATTTTACCCTGCTTTGCTGGCTGCCAAGTTCTGCTGACCCCCTGAACTTCCCTAGTGCTCTCACTGGGGACGTGGGAAGGCATAGGAATCTACTCAAAGACGCTTCTGTCTCTGGTAGGGATAGAGAGACAGATGTGGGGACTGTGTTGCCGGAATAGAGTGGAGTCGGTGGTCTCTCCCCCAGCTCAGGTCTTGTTTACACCCTCTCTGAGCTCCAAACTGGTCTGCACGAGTCCGAGTCTGGCGGAAAGCACCTGTGGAAGAAGACCCGCGAGGAATGCTTGTGCATAGACTTGGGAAGGACTCCGAGGTTTTCTGCCGGAGCCAGGAAATGACTGGGAAGCAGCTGGGCCGGGCTGGGCTGAGGGCCCAGAAGCAAACTGGAGTGGGCTGATCCTAGAGATGTCAGCAGAGGTCAGCTAGGCCTGTTAGACTAGAGGAGCAGGTGAGAGGCGAGCATCTGGTCAAAGGTGTCACTGGGCAGGCTTGGACAGAGTGGCCAAAGTACCAAAAGCGCTGTCTTGTGACTTTGTTTTTTTTTTAAAAAAAAAAAAAGTCAGTTATATGCACAAAAGTTAATTCGCTATGTGTGTGACTCTAAAACTCATAAAATTTAAGTGATCAGGCTGAGGGTATAGGTCACTGATAGATCATTTGTCTAACATGATCAGTGTGGGTTCGATCTGCACTAAATGAAAAGAAAGAAGGAAAGGAAGAAAAGAAGGAGAAAAGAAAGAGAAAGAGAGGGAGGGAGGGAAGAAGGAAGGAAGAGAAAAGAGAGAAGAAAGGAAGGAATGAAGAAAGAAAGAGAGAGGGGGGAGGAAGGAAGGGAGAGGGAGGGAGGGAGGGAGGGAGGAAGGAAGGACTATTTTAACGGTACTGCTGGGATTCGCTGGGTATCATCTCTTACAATGGTCATCACCAGCCAGCATTCTTATTCCTATTTCACAGAAGGCAAAACTGAGATTCAGAAGGACTAAGTGACCTGCCCAATACCAGGAAGCTAGTTAAAGACCCATCAGGAAGGCAGAACCAGATCTCTCTGAAAGTCAGACTCTGTTTTTCCCTGTTACACGTTGTTATCACATCGATTGCGCCTTGGTGTAATTAGAGTTGAGTTGCTGAAGTACTAAGAGACTGTTAAATTCCTTCCTTCCACACCCATTCACCCACTAACGAATTGGTATAGTCATTCCATAGAATCCACACATTCCAGAGCCACTTGGACACAAAACCCACAAATTTTATTTTTTTAATAAAAGGAATTTATATAATGTAGGATAGGGTTTTTGGTTTAATTATGTGATTGTGTGGTTTTGGTTTGTGTTTGACTTTGATTTTTTTATTTGAGTTAATTAGGTTTAGTATGGGGTTGGGTGGGGTTGAGTGGAGATAGGTTGTTTGGGTTTTGAGCCAGGGCTTCAAGCAGGCCAGGATGACCTTGAACTCCTGATTTGCCCCCCCTCCACTTGTGCAGCCTCTTAAGTACTATAATTAGTTACAGGCATGAGCTACCACACCCAGCTATAAAGTAATTTTGTATATAGCATATACATACGCTTCTTTACACTTTAAATTGACTCTCGATTGCTTAAACTACCTAATTTAACACAAGAAGTTGCAGCGCTCCATCATTTAGAGGAAAATGTCAAGACAAATCTATACACACCCCATCGTTCAATACAGATAAGTTTCTTCCACGTCTTTTCCAGTCACAGTCCATTGAATTCGTGGATGTGGGATTTGTGAACATAGAGACTCACTTTGTTTTATTTCTTTTAAATCTCCTTTATCAGATGTTGGCAAATCACTATTGATGTTGTTTGATCAATAAACATCTGTGTCGTACTCAAGAGAACTAGAAAGCAAATGATGATTTTTTTTAAGAATCATTTTTCCATGACATAAAACCGGCCTAGTCCAGTTCCTCTGAAGTTGCCCAACGCTAGCAGCTCTGGGTGCTTATGTGAAGCAGCCGGGCCAGACCTTTCTGTGCAATGTTAAGACTACCACAGAATGCTGGTGCCTCTCGGCATCCCTTGGTGTTCTCATTCTCCTCCTCTTCAAACTGCTCTTCCAAGCCGGGCAGTGGTTGCGCACACCTTTAATCCCAGCACTCGGGAAGCAGAGGCAGGCTGATCTCTGTGAGTTCGAGGCCAGCAACAGAGGAAACCTTGTCTCGGGGAGGGGGGAGGGGGAATGAAAAAGCAAACAAACAAACAAAAACTGCTTTCCATTCTGAAGCCCTTTCAGAAGCATGAAAATGCAGTCACGTGACTATCGAACTGCACATTGCAGGTCTGTGTGAATCTCCAGTTGGTCCTCATTCACTTAACCACTTAGGCCATCCTTTCTGACCCTTCTAACATATCATCCCAACACTGACCTGAAGCAGAACAAAATCTTTTTCTAGACTGCTTAGATGATCTAAGTTTTATTAATAAAATTCATCTCTGAAGCTGAGTGGTAAAACTATTTCCCTGGCCTTTTCAAGGTCCTAGATTCAATACACAGTACTGTTGAAATTTATCTGAGAGCCAGGCATAGTGGCTCATGGACTCAAGAGATAGAGACAGGCTATCAGGAGTTCAACACCAGTCTCTGTTACTTAAGGAGATCGTGGCCAGCTTGGGTACACAGACCCTGTCTGAAAAATAAAATAAAAGCAAAAGAAAAGAAAAGAAACCCAGCACTGAAGAGGTAGAGGCAGGAGGATGGTGTTTGAAACCCAGCACTGAAGAGGTAGAGGCAGGAGGATCAGTATTTGAAATCCAGAACTGAAGAGGTAAAGACAGGAGGATGGTGTTTGAAACCCAGCACTGAGGAAGTAGAGGCAGGAGGATGTTGTTTGAAACTCAGCACTGAGGAGGTAGAGGCAGAAGGATGTTGTTTGAAACCCAGCACTGAGGAGGTAGAGGCAGAAGGATGGTGTTTGAAACCCAGCACTGAAGAGGTAGAGGCAGGAGGATCAGTATTTGAAACCCAGCACTGAAGAGGTAGAGACAGGAGGATCAGTATTTGAAAGCCTTCATCAGCTGCGTGATGAGTTTGAGGTCCTGTCCTGAGAAGAACGAGCAATGGCAACAGGGAGGAGGGGAGAGAAACCTATGAGAAAACACCAAAGAGGAAAGACGTTTGGTCATAGTTTTATGCTATGAAATGTGCGACACTAACAGTCAGATCATACAAAGACTATTGTAAAAAAAAAATATAAAAAATTTTAAAAACACTTTCCTGTAGTTTTATTAATGGTCCCCATATTGTGCCCATAAAATTGCAAGATATCTGCAATTAGTTTTCTAAAGGAATATATCTACAATTGAAAGATAAATTGAGAGACAAAAGTACTTCATTTACATTAAATCCAAGAAGTTAAAAGTATGCCTTCTATAATTTAAAAAAATTTTAACTCGACATTAAAGCTACTGCATTAACAACTCCTTTGTAGTAAGGCGACTTTAGTTAGGGAGGCTTCCCACCCACTCTTCTCAGCCTTCAGGGTGAAGGCAAAGGCTCACAACGCCTGCCCCCCTTGCACGAAAGTCACACATTACCCCCTCCCCAGATGCTGGTACCACTGAGGTGAGAATAAGACACAAATTTGGAGCAAGCTTTAACAAAGACTAGCCAGGACAGTGGCCAGTGGCCATGGCCATACCCAGGATTCCCAGAGAACGGCCATGAATTACGTTAGTCTGGTGCTCATATGGCAAAACCCGCAAGGCTGACATACTTCCCGCCTGCATCCAATGAGACACAAGCATACATCCTGATGTACTACATACCGCCCACCTATGTGTGATCAAGCCGATCCTATGCAGTTGGGGCAACCCACCTTGTGTACAGAATGAAAACACATAGCTTGTCTTCTTACATGAACAAGAGCCCCCCAACTGTCCAGGAAGTCATATGTCCCTGAGCCAGTGGGGCTTACAGGTTAGAATCATTTTTGTTTTTATAGATCTCTCAAGCGCAGCATTTAAACTTAAAGTGTGCCTTTAGCTCTCACATCCGGAGCCCAATCTGAACCTTTCCCCAGTCTGGATCTGTGTAACCACCATCTCTATTTGAGGTTAGGTCTGTTGCAACTTAAAAGTTTGGACTTTCTGGCTGGTTTGTTCCTTACCTGGCCTTCAACTTAAAACTTCATAGGACTTCTGCAGTTTCAAATTATTTATTTTAGCATGTGAACCCAAAGCAACATCAATTTTATAGACTGCTAGACGCATTTAATGGTGATCTGGGGGACACTAGAATAATTTCTGTTTGTCACTAAAACACAAGGACTCCACTACCAAAATATATGCACTTGGAGGGTCATGCTATTGCCATCTATTAAAGCGAGAATATTTACTGCCTGTGACACAGCAGAGTCACCTGGAAGGGCTTTAATTTATTAAGACAGATTGCTAAACCCCATGAATATTCCAATGTAAGGTCCCAAATTTGCATTTCAAACAAGTTCCCAGGGAGCACCAATGTTTCATCTTTGGACCACATTTCAAGTACTTAGTGTGTGTCAGACACCCACAGCTGGCTACAGCGCAGAGAATAAAGGGCTTAGCCCTAAACGGAACGCATAGGCTGCACTGTCCTCCAAAGGCTCAGGAGTTGTTGCAGAAGAGGAAAGAGAGTAAGAGCCAGAGGCAATGGTGACTATGCGGAAGCAGTAACACATCTAAAGGTCTCAGTCCAGTGCATAGAGAATGAGAGGGGACAGTTCAGGGAATCATAGTAGCTGGTGTCCACGCTTTGTTGTTTCAAGCCCTTCTCTCCTTCTCAGACTTCATTTTCTTTCTAATTTTTTCCTCCTCCCTCTTCCTCTTCGGTTGTGGAATATTAGTTGAGAATGGGCTACATTCATTTATGCTGTGGAATATTTGTTTAGTGATGCAAAGATGTTTTTTACGTTCTTTTATGTTTCATTTAACTCTGTGAAGCTGTGTTACTGTGCCTGTCTTTTAAAACACCTGATTGGTCTAATAAAGAGCTGAATGAACAATAGCAAGGCAGGAGAGGGATACGCAGGGCTGGCAGACAGAGAGAATAAACAGAAGGGAGCAAGAAAAGAAGGAGAGGAGAATAAAGGGGGGCAGTCGGTGATGAAATCACAGCCAACTATAAAGAAAGAATGAAAGAAAGATACACAGAAGTACGGCAAAGAAAAAGCCAGAGGCAAAGGTAGACAGGATAAATTAAGAAAGACCAGCTAAGCCGGGCGGCGGTGGCGCCTTTAATCCCAGCACTCGGGAGGCAGAGGCAGGCGGATCTCTGTGAGTTCGAGACCAGCCTGGTCTACAAGAGCTAGTTCCAGGACAGGCTCTAAAAAAGCTGCAGAGAAACCCTGTCTCGAAAAACCAAAAAAAAGAAAAAAAAAAAAAAAAAAAAAAAAAGAAAGAAAGAAAGACCAGCTAGCAAGGCCAAGCTAACCTGGGCATTCATAGGAAAGATAACTCTCCATGTGATTATTTGGGAGCAGGGGGGCGGGCCCCCAAAGAGCAAAGAGTAAAGAGTTTTGCTGGGCGGTGTTGGCGCACGCCTTTAATCCCAGCACTTGGGAGGCAGAGACAGGCGGATCTCTGTGAGTTCGAGGCTAGCCTGGTCTACAGTGCTAATACCAGGACAGTTAGAGCTACACAGAGAAAACCTGTCTCAAAAAAACCAGAACAAATAAATATAAATGGAACACCAGAATGGGGTTACAAAAAGTACACATTTGCCAAAGTCCTGCTTCTTACTGTCTCCCCACCTACCCAACCCCCACACCAAACACTGTCACAGTCACAAAATAATTGCAAAGTTTGCAATGAAATGATAATTCCTAGTGATTCACTCACAACAAGAAGCACATTTCAGGTTCAGAAAGCATCCTGCCACTGACACTGCACGTGGTTATATTTGGAAATGGGTGCACGCATCTAAAGCGTGTGGTGCATCTAACGTCCAAATTCAGTGTCGTTTTCTGAATAAGACTACACCCACCCAAATCATGACCTCAATCACTAACCAAAAGGTAGATTTCTATTTTGAATTTTTTTTTTTTTTTGCCATCCAAATCATCCTTCAAAACAGTGTTCTCAACTTGTGGATCGAGACTTTCATAGAGGTTGCCTAAGACCATGAGAAAACACAGATATTCACATTACAATTCATAACAGTAGCAAAATTACAGTTATAAAGTAGCAATGAAAATACTTTTATGGTTGGGGGTCCCCACAACATGAGGAACTGTATTGAAGGGTCACAGCATTAGGAAGATTGAGAACCACTGTAGAAGAAGGAAGAAGAGAAAGGAGGAGAAGAAAAGAAAATGGAAAGAAGAAATAAGTCTGCGGTGCCAGCCACATCAATAGCAACGCAGAGGTACAGTCACATCAATAGCAAAGCAGAGGTACAGTCACATCAATAGCAAAGCAGAGGTACAGTCACATCAACAGCAGCAGAGGTACAGTCACATCAACAGCAGCAGAGGTACAGCCACATCAACAGCAAAGCAGAGGTATAGTCATCTCTCCTTCAGGTCATGAGCAGCTCAGACTGTTGTTCATGTTCACCTAAAGTTGACAGAGGCACAGAAATGTCCTGACCTAAGTGATCATCCTTCTTAAGCTATTATTAGAGAACCAGGATGGTTTAACACCAACTATCGATGGTGTACATTTTCAAAATGGAAAAACTGTCACGTTTTATGGTTCCAGATGATTTCTCATTCTAGCTGTCACATTGCCAGAGCTAACCTATCTCCATACTGCTTGTATGTTTACAAAATGCATGGTTCATTTTCTCCAACCTTTCAGTCTTGCTAAAGCGCTAGGCAACAGGAAAGTAGGAGCCCACAGTGCACCGGCTCCTGAGGCCCCTCTTAGCAGTGACCACAGATGCTGTCTCTAGCCTCGGTTTTTATGGCACTGATAAAGGAAGGTAACCTGTGTAAAGCAGTTAGTTAAATGATCCAAAATGTCATTGCAAAACACTGGAAATGCATTAATTTGTAGTCCTATAATTGGGACACAGGATATGAAGCCTTTAGATATTGGTTGGCCATCTGGTCAACCAAATAGCAACCCATTATGGAAGCAAAAGGAAATATCAGACAGCTCTTCCCTAAGTGTGTTGTGGGGGTTATTTTGCAAATGTTTTTCTCTCTCTGCCTCTCCCCAAACTGGTTTGTTACAGTTTTTAATTCCTTTCACTCCTAGCTGAAGCATATTTTGTATGACTGTGTCCTTACAAAATTGCCTGCGTTGTAGTTTGTTTGGCATCAGGAAGCAATGTCTGTGTCTACTTCAGAGAGCAACGCAGCCAATGAGATTGGGGATGGCTTAGTAACACAGTAGCACAATGAAATGCAAGGGAACTCTAGATCTCCATGTCTTATCCCTGCGACACTATTGGATATTCTACGATCAGTATTCCAAACAGCTTCACAAACCATCCTAAATACAGAACACTACATATATCAGGGGAATCAGTATCTATATTTAGGGGTTAAGGTTGTGGTGGTTTGAAATAAAATGGTGCCCAAAGGGAGTGGCACTATTAGGAGGCATGACTTCGATGGAGGAAGTGTGTCACTGTGGGGGCGGGCTTTGAGATCTCTTTTCTCAAGCTTCCCTCAGTGGACTTCCTGTTGCCTCTGAGTCAAAATGTAGGGTTTAGCTCCAGCACCACATCTGCCTGCATGCTGCCCTGCTCCCCACCATGATGATAATGGACTGAACCTCCGAAACTGTAAGCGAGCCCCCTCAATTAAATATAGTTATAAGGGTTGCCATGGTCGCGGTATCTCGTCACAGCAATAAAGCCCTAACTAAGACAAAAGGAAAGAACATTTTGTCTTTCAAAATTACAGAAGTGATATGAGACTATGACTTAAGGAAGGCACTAAAGGTGAGAGTTTTTTTGCATGTACGAATCATAAGCACAATAATACTGTAAAGACAGAACCAGCTCCAAATTACCTTCCGACCACCACACACACTTAATATGAACCCCCATACACATGTGCATAAAAATAAATAAATAAACATAATTTCTTAAAATACATGTAACTTATAGGGGTGGTAGTGGTGCACACATTTAAACCCAGCACTTAGAAGGCAGAGGGAGGTGGATCTCTATGTTTGAAGCCAGCCTCGACTACAGAGTGAGTTCCAGAATAGCCAGGGCTACACAGAGAAAACCCTATCTCAAAAAGAAAGAAAAAGAAAGAAAGAAAGAAAGGAAGGAAGGAAGGAAGAAAGAAAGAGAAAAAGGAGGAAAAATAAAAAAGGAAAAAAGTCAGTAACTTTATATTGTCCTAAAGAAAACATATGCAGGATCCAAAACATGCTTAAACATTGGTACAGTGAAAATCATACAATTAAAGAATAAATATGATTATCTTTGAGAATGAGAAAATCCTTGCTTGTGAATAGCTTAGAAAAGTATAATTTACTATGGCAAAGGACTAGCTTTGATTGAGTCCATTCAACTAAATAAAGGTGTAGTGAAACTTGTGGCCTTATATATAAACAAAAAAGGGACCAAGCTCACAAGATTCAAAAAGAAAGGGAGGAAAAGGGGAGCGGGGAGAAGTCGGCCGAAGCAAAGATGTGGTGAGAAGACTCTGAAACAGTGGTTCTCAACCTGTGGGGTTCAATGGCCATTTCATGGAGGTCACCTAAGACCATGGAAAAACACCAATATTATGTAGATATAGGCATAGATATAGATCAGTGAAAATAATCATATGGTGGGGTCACCACAACATGAGGAACTGTATTAAAGGGTCCCAACATTAGGAAGGTTGAGAACCACTGCTCTAAAATATCAAAAGACTCCCACATCCAAACTAGCAGGGTCCTCCCAGAGATAAGGCAGAAACACAGCCAAAGCGGCGTTCTCCTGCCCTTCACATGAGAGACTTTTTAACTTCAAACAGGCATTTGCAGTGGATAAATCTAACCTGCTAAATTAAATTCTAACCATTGAGCTGTGAGGTGCTGAGAACTCTTCACATTCAGGAAATGACGTCAGTGTTTCTGAACCCTCAGGAGAAGGCAAGGGACTGAGTGAGCATCTTCTAATGACAGTTCAGGCACATACACACTTAATGCATTTTGAGGCTCCAAGAAACTTTCCTGAAGGTGGCACACAGGACATGAATGATCCTTTGTGGAGTCCCCAAGTCGGCTTCATGACATTTATAGTTCAGCCAGAACTGGGAAAAGCTAGGATGAAAATGATCTTAAAGATGGGTTTATGGTGTACTGAGTGACTTGATCCCCAGGTAACTGCTGTGCTGTGCACAGGTCTTAGGGGAACAGGAGTGGGAGAAGCCTCCATAGGCCCATTGTCCCTTAGTCCTCCCTTCCCTGTAACTCTGCCCATTAACCCTGCTAATTAGTCTTTAGAAGGGCTAATTATCTCCCACCCACACTGACAGGCTATAAAATAATTTTGCAATTTTTATTCTTAAGGACACATCACGCTCACCTTGGTTGAGTCTGGACTGCTTTCCTAACAGTACATGTGCAAGGCTTTATGAACTGCTTGTATAGACCACTAAATTATGTATGTTGTGATATTTTATCTCTATGTATATATTAAATATGACTTAGTCTCTAGCTTGTGATGGTATCGGGGAATGAGGAAACCTTTAAGAGTCATGCCAGTAGGACGTAGGGAACTCACCGGGGTCATGCTCTTAAGGAGGGATTCTAGGAACCCAGCCCCACCCTTTCTCTTCCTTTATTTATTTTTCTTTTCTCATTTTACTTCCTGGCTATGAGTAGGATCCTATACCACATACTTCATGATAATTCATGGCTCAACCACAGCCCCCAAAGCATCAATGTAACGTCAATGCGGAATATGTGTGCATGCTCACACACACTACAGAACATGTGTAGGGATCATAGGACAACTTGAGGGAATAATTTCTCTCCTTCCACAGTGTGAGTTCCAAAGAAAGAATTCAGGCCATTAAGCATGGCAAAAAAAAAAAAAAAAAAAAAAAAGGGCCTTTAGTCATGGAACCTTCTCAACAACACCAATAGCTGTGATGTTTCTGTGTATTAGATAATAATATATCTCCCTCTGGGGTATTTCTGTATTAGTGAACTAATGTTTTCCCAAAGACCAATAAATGTTACTCCACAATCGAACCTCGCATACTGGGCATGGTAGTGCATGCCTGTAATGTCAGCATTGGGGAGATGAGACAGGAGGTTCGAGGATTAATGTAACCCTTGGCTACATAGGGAGTTCAAGGCCATTCTGGGCTATATAAGATTCTGTCTCAAAAACATCAGAAGAACTTTCAAAGCACAGTATAAGATGGGTCAGTGTAACCAAGCACTAAAGTTTTTTTAAGATTGTTATTAATTTTTATATTAACATGTAATGGATTTACTATTATTGCTCAAAAGGAATAGTTTAAATTTCAGTTTTACTTTTTTATTTTAAATTTTCTATGTGATAGCTACTGACAGCTATGCCCGTGTAGCTTTTATAGACAAAATTTCCTCGGAGGTTTTAAAAGCATCCTGAAAACAATAACAACCACAAAAATTGAAAGTCGACCTCTCAGGGAAAAACAAAACAGGTTCTATTATTTTAGATTACTAGAAATGGAATTCACTCTTCAGTCTTGCTAGACAAGCACTCAATCCACTAAGCCAAGCCATAGACCAAGAAGCAGGATCCAGACAGAGGGCTTTTCTCACTGGCCCATTGTCCCTTGGTCCACCTTCCCTTGTCACTTTGTCCATTAGGCCTGACAATCAGTATTTAGAAGAACCAGTGGCATGCTCGCTCCCACTGACCACCTTAATCTCTTTCCCCAGCGTACCAACCAGGATGAGGTCATGGTTCCATTGGTAAAGGAAGTTCTGCCTTATCAGGTGGGAGTCCACCCTTCTCAAATTCTTGTCTTAACAACAACCACTTTATCTTAGCTCTAACACATTGGCCTCCATATTTTAAAAAAACCTAAGAATTCTGTTGTCTTTTCTGTGCCTCTAACCCATGCTTTTCTCCCCCGCTTCATGCTTTATATTTTATTTGCCAAGCTGTTCAAGTGGAAAGGTGAATGCTGGGAACTCTCCTCGTATATGAATGTCACTAGATCATCTCTGCTCCTGTTGAACTTTAACGATTGTGCTTTCATCACAGTATGTAAACACATTAAAATGACTAAGTTATTCTGGTACCAATCGATGGGAGCAAACAGAAATTTATATAGATGAGCAAATAATATTCTCAATGAAATAGCCACAGGCCTAACTTGGCATGCTATTGAGTGTACTAACATATGTGACATGAATATCCTCTTTGTTTTCCAGCTCTTCTTCGGTCAATTCATATTTGAGTTAAATAGATGTCCTCTACCCTGATGACGTCATGCCATGTTGGGATCGTTTCATTCCTGAGATCCATTGCCAATTGTCCTTGAACCTCAAGAGCACTTTCCATTTCTTAGGTGCACTTCAGAAACCTTCTGGCAGATACTGCGATTGACACACACAGCAGCTACTCCAACACATTTCTAGCAGAGTTATGACAAAAGCAGTAACACACACACACACACACACACACACACACACACATACTTTCTTGACACTACGGCTTTGGATGAACTGAGGTTTCAACTCTCAGGTGCAATCAGGTGGGACATAGTTTGGGAGTAAAGTTAAATACATGAGAAAGGATGAAAGATCCCTGCTTTCTGGGAGTTCTAGGTTGTTTCATACAGTGTCGTATCTGATGGACAATGTCCGAAGTGGAAGACTTGTTCACCAAGAGGACAGAATCAGCTGCAGATGGCAGAAACAGAAGATTGTCCTGTAGAATTTACAACGACTTATAGAATCATTGGGGATGGATAGCCGAAGAATGAGCCTCCAGACTGTACTTCCTGGGTGCAATGGTTAATATTGTCCACGTGACAAGATCTAGGATCAGTTGGGATCCTAGATCAGGATGGAGAGGGGTCGGGCTGTGGCAGAGTGAGTGATTCTGGAGCCCAGCCCCCAAGTAACACTCTGGACAGGTGGACAGGACAGGTGACTTCCTAATCCTGTAGCGGCTTTGGGAGTTGACCTGATGCATTAGTTGCTTTCCCTGTTGCTGTCATAAACTAGTCCAGCAAAGGCAAGTTAAGGAGGAAGGGGTTTATATTGGCTCGCAGTTCAAGGGTGGGGTCCATCATGATGGAGGAACCATGGCAACAGGAACTTGAGGCAGCTCAGTCAGAAAAACAGTGGTGGACACCCACCTGAGCTTAGCCTGATTTCCTTTTTATTCAGTTCAGGATCTCAGGATGGTTAATCTTCTCTCCTCAAATTATCCTTATCTAGACAATTCCTCACAGGTGATCCCAGATGCCTGCCTCCCAACTGATCCTAGATCTTGTCACGTGGACAATATTAACCACTGCACCCAGGAAGTACAGTCTGGGGGCTCATTCTTCGGCTATCCATCCCCAATGATTCTATAAGTCGTTGTAAATTCTACAGGACAATCTTCTGTTTCTGCCGTCTACAGCTGATTCTGTCCTCTTGGTGAACAAGTCTTCCACTTCGGACATTGGCCATCAGATACGACACTGTATGAAACAACCTAGAACACCCAGGAAGAGAGTCTTAAATAGAAATTATCTAAATCAGCCTGTGGAAACATCACAGGGACTTTCTGTTTTGCTAATTGAAGACCCACCCCCATCGTGGGTGGCATCATTCCCTAATCAAGGGGGTCTTGAACACTTTAAGAGAGGAGAAATCTGAGAGCAAGCCTAGCAAAGATGCATGTGTTTGCTCTTCATTGTGGATATGATGTGACTAGCTGCTTGAGTTCCTTCTTCCTTAATTCCCTGAAATGATGGGCTGTGTCTTGGAATTTCAAGTTGGGGAAGAAAAGAAGAAAATCCCTTCACTTCTCTATGTTGCTTCTTCTATTTATCACAGCAACAGAAAGGAAACTAGAATAGATTCTATATTTACTATATCTTTCTTTACCATAACACAATTCTTGTGCATATAGCTGGCATCATGTAACAGTCTGGTGACGTCATTTAGCTTCCATCTAAGCTTAAAAAATACTTTACCCAAAGTTGATAAGTCAGTGTGGAGCTGGCAATTGTTTCTGGCTTAAGGCTTTGGGTGTTCCAATTTCCTGGGAGATGGACTGACTGTATCCTTTTCTGATTACAGCATCTGCATTGCAGGGAAGCAAAATAGCCTTGCATTTGTTCAAAGCTTTTAGAATTCTAAAAGTGCTTCCACATGCATTGCCACCATTATGATTCACAATTGAGAGCAGAAAGGGAAAGAACTATCCACATTAAAAATGAAAGAACTAAACTTCAAAGACACTAAATAGTTTGATGCTTGTGCCGCAGATAAAAGGCAGGGGCAAGTCTAGGACCTAGGGCACTGGTAGCTACCCCAGCTCCCTTCCTTGAGAATGCCTCTGAAACTTTATTGAAAATCCCCCAACGTACACAGGATCCTAAGTAGCCTCATATAATTCCCGTCTCATCTTTAAAAATAGATCCTCAGTTTCATTGGCAATACACTCATTTATTAGATAGTATTTCACAGTCTCTCTTAAGGATAGGGAGTGCTGTGTTCCCTTCAAGGATGTATAAGCTAAAGTGTTAAATGGGACCTACAGAAATGGTGCTAGAAAGAAAATAGTTCAGCTGGAAGACCTTTTATTTTTTTAACTTTCTATGGTTCTTCCTTTATGCTGCTCGGGATGCAGAAGCCATGGCAAATGTTCAGTTAGCCATAGTAAAGCATGAGGCAACCTGGAGAGTCAGCATCACGTCCGAAGGATAGAGTGGCAAACAAACAAATAAAAGGATCTCACTCAGTGACATTATGGAGAAGGATGCTGTCTCTGAGATTTCCGCCTCGAGACCTTTTTGTTTCCATGCAAGAAGATAAATATCGGTTCTGTTTAAGCGCTGTGGTTTGGTGTTTCCCGTTATACGTGACAAATTTCAATCCAATGGGTGCACATGCTTTCCCCAAATTATGTCTATTTTAATGTTACGCTTTTAAAAGTAAATACTAGCATTAATGAATAATCAAAAAATGGAATGATGATCTCAAGACAGCAGTCCCTTGTCACAGTTGACTTCTGAGCATCCTATCAGATACACGTTAATTTTTGAAGGTTGAAGCTTGACTGATGCTCCTATCTTTATGAAGAGGCGCTTAAGCTGAGTGTGTATGTTTCTTTTGTTGCCTGTCCTCTCAACCTGAGTACAGAAGTGATTGGTGGCTTAGGCAGCCTTGTGCAACAGCCATACTCCTGGGCCTACCTGGGCTCCATGCCTGACACAACAGGATAGAACCCAATCTATGCTGAAACCTGCAAGAGGAAACAAGCCTCTCTCATCCGATGCTCTGGACATCACACTGTATTGGTCCAGACTTTCCTCTGCCTACACATCTTTCCATCAACTCCTCGGGAGTCATAACTTATTCTGTGCTATGCACCCCTTCAGCAGTCTAGTGATCCACTTCTAGAAAAGAAAATGTTTTTACCTGTAAAAATAAAACACTTGAAATTACAAACCTATTATATTGAAATACACCTTTCAAAATATCTCTGTAAAATTCTAATATGTGCTTTTATACTAAGACATTCAATTTCAAGATGTCATGGTGGGTCTAATAATTATCATGATCTTAAAGTAGAAATGGAGATAAACGACTTTTTGAGGCACGTAATGACTGTCAAGTTAAAGGAAAATGCTGTAATTTCTACTAAAGTTAAAACCAGGGATAATGTTAACTCAACTGTGGATTACAGTCATCAACATTTTCAATGAAAGGAAATACTAAATTTCAAGCAGTGGTTATGAAAATAAATCCAGGATTTTTCCCTCATTGTTCCTTTCAGACCTCTCAAATCTAAGTGCAGATTGACAGATTAAGGCCCCTTCTTAAATCATCAGAGAATCCCCATGATCCCTGCATTCCATCAGAGCCCCCATAGGAGTTCTGCCTAGAACATAATTAGATGCCAAGCAGGATAGAACTTCAATTTAGCAACTTTCAGAGCGCAGAGGTCCGGCAAAAGCTATGATGCACTGGATCTCTGATTCCAGCCATTGCCATCAGGAAAGGCCTGTGTTATGAAATGAACATGAAAAGTAACCAGAGTAAAAGTTAGGGAAAAAATGGAAACTAGACGTGGTGGCTCGTACCTGTAACTTCAGTTCTCCTGAAGCTGAGGCAGAGGGAGTTTGCCATGAGTTTGAGGCCAGCCTGAACTACACTATGAGATCCTGTCTTGAAATAAATAGAACAGAATACCATAAGGGGGAAATGAACTGTGACTGTAAACATCATCTTAGAAGAATGAGACCCAGGGAAACGTCCATGTTTGGTTCTGTACATATTAGAGTTTGACCAGTCTGGAGAAAAAAAAGGCTTTAGTCTCAAAGGCCCTATATATAGAACATCGCTCTGAACACTAAAATCCAATACGAAATTAAAAAATAATAAAATCCAAATTCCTTTGAGATTTCCCCATAAGCATTAAGCTCTGAGCTCTCCCCCAAATCCAATTTAGTGAAAGACATTTGTCCAATAAAACAGTGACTGGTAAGAACAATGTAAGGAAATAGGTCTTGTGTCATTGTCTACTATTAAAGATACATGCACAAAAAAAATAAGGTGAAGAATTTTTCATATAAAATATGTTTTGAATTGTTTTTCAAAGACATTAAAAATAGCCTGATGGCTATTCCTAACAATAGACTGTAAGGCAGCCTTGGAGCCATTTTTGAAGCCTATCTTCAAATCAGATCAGTGAAATTAAGAAAAAGTAAAATAATCCTGAGCTTAAAAGTACACTTTCAAGCTAAATTTGAGATTATCTTCCCATGGCAAGAAACATTCTAAGCCCAGACAGGGTGATAAATACCTGTAATCCTAGCACTTGGAAGGATGAGGCTAAAGGATCCAGCCTTGGCTACATGAGACCTCATCCAAAAGTAAAACAAAACAAGACAAGACACATTCTGTTCAGGGAGTAGACTATGAGAGTTTTCACCAGCAGACGTAGGGGTCATATGGGAGGTTTACAGTCGCAACTCTGAACACATGTTACCCCAGAGTTGGGAAGTGGGGGGCGGGGGGACTTTAAACCTTTTCTCGGCACATATCCGACTGTGTGAGGCTGGATGAGTTACTGGACCTCGCTGATCTTCATCCATGGGAACTGCACCTGTATCAATTGTCTTACAAGAATTTAAGGTGGACAGGCGCACATCTTTAATCCCAGCACTAGGGAGGCAGAGGCTGACAGATCTCTGCGAGTTCGATGTTACCATTGTCTACAGAGTGAGTTCCAGGAAGGCCAGGGCTACCGTATCTCTAAAAGAAAAAGAAGAGGAAGAAGACGAATTTAAGGAAATGACTAGACCCGATATACACTAAGCACTTCATCTTTTGCCATCAAAGAATTCTTATAAAGACTAGACATGATATGACCTACAAGGTTCTTGGCATTGTGCCTGGTATGTACTTAATAAATGGTAGCATCAGAAATAGTAGCATCAATATTGAGTGATGTCTTAAAAATATTGGAAGTCCTGCTGATTATAGCATTAACATAATGTTGTTTTTAGTGCATGGGGATTGGGTTTTGGATTTCAGGACTGGTACCACTACATATTGCTTTACGCATGCCCAGATACCTGTCTTAAAGGACTGGTACCACTACATATGGCTTTACGCATGCCCAGATGCCTGTCTTAAATGACTGGTACCACTACATATGGCTTTACGCATGCCCAGATGCCTGTCTTAAATGACTGGTACCACTACATATGGCTTTACGCATGCCCAGATGCCTCTCTTACAAACGCTGTTGCTCTGAGAAATTTCTTTCCTGCTATATTGTTAAGAAGGAAAGAGGCGATTAGGACCAGAAAACACATCTGGGAGAACCTCCACCTGGTGATAGATGAAGAAAATGACTGAGCCCCACATTGGAACACCGGACTGAGCTCCCAAGGTCCTAATGAGGAGCAGAAGGAGGGAGAACATGAGAAAGAAAGTCAGGACCGTGAGGGGTGCGTTCACCCATGGAGACGGTGGGACAGAACTAACGGGAGACCACCAACTCCAGTTGGAATGGGACTGATGGAACATGCGACCAAACCGGACTCTCTGAATGTGGCCAACGGTGGGGGCTGACTGAGAAGCCAAGGACAATGGCGTTGGGCTTCGATTCTTCTGCATGGACGGGCTCTGTGGGAGCCTCCTCAGCTTGGTTGATCACCTTCCTGGACCTGTGGGGAGTTGGGAGGACCTTGGTCTTAACATAGAGTAGGGAACCCTGATGGCTCCTTGGCCTGGAGAGGGAGGGAGGGTATGGGCAGAGGGGAGAGGAGGGAAGGGAGAGGAGGAGGGGAGGAGATGGAAATTTTTAAATATAAAAAAATAAACCATGAAAAAAAAAAAGGAAAGAGGCCTGGTGTGTAGGTCAGGGGTAGAGCATACACTTAGCATGTGTGGGACTTAGAGACAAGCCTCACCACTACCAGGAAAAGGAAGAGGCCTAGAGAGAAGTAATGAGGACTGGGAACCAACACATTTCCTGGAGCACATGACAGCCTTAAAAGTGGAACATGAGTCAGCATTTGCAATGGTATGTGGTCACAGCTCCAGATCTACTGCCATTCCTCAACATTCATGTCCTTGCCTGCTGCCATGCAAAATCTTACCTGACAGCCACACAGCCCTCCTTTGATCCTTGCCACCAGACTGATTGCTTGTAATAAGAGAAAGGAAAGACAGACAGGTACTTCTGCACTTGTGTTAGGTTCACTAGAATGGGGGAGCTAGAGAGACGGCTTAGCAGTTAAGGGCACTTTCTATTCTTCCAGAAGACTCAACTGTTGTTCCCAGTACTCTCATCAGGTGGCCCATAACCACTCCAGGAAATCTGATGCCCTATTCTAGGCACCCTCCCACATGTGGCAGACCCACGCGCGTGCGCACACACATGCACACACACAATAAAATAACATTAAAAAAAGAAAAGTCCAAAGGTTTGGCGATTTATAATAAAGAGAAAACTTTTCCATAAAATCCATTATATATGGTGCCAGGGATAAGATTTCCAATCTGATATATCCCTGGGAATGGAGAATATTCTAGAAGCCATTCATAAACCACCAGTCAACTATAAGAAGGTTATAGAAAGTGTTCTGATTTCCACACCCACACTAGTTTCTGAGCTAGCTATCTCAGGGTGACCAAAAGCATCATGACTGTATAAACAATGAGTATCACTATGTTTTACAACTGTGTGGAGAAGCCGTTGCGATCTCCAACTTGTAAGTAATCAAGCACCAAATTTTAAGTAAACTCACATGAAGTCAACAGGTGACTAAGGAGGAAATCTAGGAATACATTCAAGCAAACCCAAGACCTCTCTGCTCCAAATGGTTTTTCTATCTCCCACTTCAGCTATGGCTCCACACACTGTGTTTCATGTGTATGAACTGCTGCATTTGATTCCTAGTACACACACACCAGAAAAAAAAAATTAGTCATGGACATTAGAGCTGGTGGTGACAAGAAAATGAGAAATAAAATAAGAACAATAATAGATGGGCACCAAGTGACAGAAAAATTTGAGTAGCTGGGAGAGTAAGAGAATCAGGACAGCTGTGGGAAAGCTGTGCTTGTCGCTGGAGTAGTGCAGACAAGAGGTCCAGGCCAGAACAAACGCCAGCTCCCCATTCTCCACCACCCACTCAGGTACACGCATGAACTAGTGATCTGGATAAAGAAGACAGATCTATCAGCGAATGGAAGTGCCAATTAGACCCAAGCATCATCGCACAGAGTAAATGTCACTGGTGGCTGGGCACCAATTCAACCATTCCAGGCATGAGCAGTATTCATGCTCACTTTATGAGGAGTACCCTCTGCCCCAAAGTAATTGGGACTGTCCCTGCAAAGACATCTGCAGAGATCATCCACACATGTGTGAGCTGTACAGTCTCCCCTCCGAGAAAGAGGCACGCCTAAGACTTGAACACATTTAAACACCAACATTTCCAGAGATGCAATAGGGAGAGAAACAAAGAAAGGACAGAAAGGTTGAGGTCCAAGAAAGACTCAGGACACCCGTGAAGCTTCTCATCAGGCTCCTACCTCCACTTAGGGCTAATGATGGAGCTTATTTGGTAGAGCACTTGCCTAGCATGCTCAAAGTGTAGGAGGCAAGAAGATCAGAAGGTCAAGGTCATTATCAGCCACACAGTGAATAATGAGGCCATCCTGGAACACAAGAGACTAGGTCTCAGGGAAGAGAGAGAGAGAGAGAGAGAGAGAGAGAGAGTTGCTAGTTGCTCCAGTTGGGAGCAAAAGAAGGAAGAACCAGAAAACTAGGGTTTTCTCTGAAGACAAAAGGTGCAATCATCTCTTCACCTGCCTAGAGCGAACCAACTGCTCTCTGCCCTCCTGCATCAGGCCAATGACCAGGAAGTATTAGAAATCAGAACAGTGACAGTGGAAAACTAGGGTCAGTTCTGCTAAAAGCAAAGCTATTCTCACTCTGCTCTGGGCGTTGCCTCTGGCGTCCTCTGTTGAGGACTGGATTCTAGTTGTTGAAATTGCTTGGTCCGGGCAAGAATTTGAGAGAGAGAACAGCACCTGATTCCTCCCTTTGAAGGGGAGGAGGCAAGCAGTAACTACCTTTCCCCACCAAAACCACCTCCCGGCCTTTTATTTCTTGCAGAAAAACCCAGGTCCTACAACACTAAGCAGCAGCAGCTTCAAGAGCCTTTAAAAGCCTCCAGAGACATCTCATCGTCTTCAATTTATTTTTCCCACTCTTGACTTTGTCGTAAAAAATAATTACAATGACACTAACTTGCACCATTGAACCGCGTGCAGTGAGGATGGAGGCCATCAAATATGGTGTCTGGTTTCATACGGCGTGGCGGCCGCCTGGACCCCTGAACTCTGTTCACACACACCCACACTTCGTTCTTTGTCTAGTCATGGGCAATTTTTTTAAAAAAATAAGGAAAATCGTTAGGAGGCCAAGTTCTAGCCCAAACTCTTACTGTAATTAGCCGTGCCAGTTTAGCCAAGCCCCTCAGCCTCTTTGCATCTCACTTCCCTGAAACCTAGGAGGAAGCTACTGAACTAGAAAGCTCTCTAGTTTATCCTCCAACTCTAAAATTCCTCAAGTTACGATGCTGCTGCTGCTGAGGGCTCCTCGGCATCTTTAAAATGACCCTTGAAAGACTTGTTACACAAGCAAGTTATGCTAGCCTTTCTTGACTCCTTACTTATCCTGAACATTTCACAATCGTGGTGTGATTCCACCTCTGAAGAAGGAAAGCGTGCTAAAGAAAATCATGCTATTCTAGTATTACACTAAAGGAAACTGAGGCCTGGAGTTTCCCCTCAGCAGAGCTGGAATTCAAATAGCTAGGCCCTGTACAGTTCCACTGTTTGTGTTCTCTTGCTTAAGAAATTGTTTATTTTTATTATTCTTAACTATATGTGTATGTGTGTGAGAGAGGGTCTGTGTATGTGTGTGTATGTATGTATGACAGGGTGTGTGTGTATGAGGGTGTGTGTGTGAAAGAGAGGGTGTGTCTGTCTCCGTGGGTGGGTAGGTGGGTGTGTGAGGGTGTGTGTTGCACATGAAAGCATGCACGTGTATGTGAGAGGGTGAGTCTGTGTACATATTTATGAGGGTGAGTGTATGTGTTCTGTATGAGGACATGTATATGAGTGTGTGTGTGTGTGTGTGTGTATGAGGGTATATGTATTGTGTAAGGGTGTGTGAGGGTATGTGTGTATATCAGAGTGCGTGTGTGAGGTGTGTATATCAGGGTGTGTGTGAAAGTATGTGAGGGTGTGTGTATATGAGGGTGTGTATGAGGGTGTGTGTATATGAAGGTGTGTGTGTGAGGGTATATATCAGGGTGTGTGTGAGGGTGTGTGTATATCAGGGTGTGTGAGGGTGTATTGTGAAGGTGTGTGTGTGAGGGTGTGTGTATATGAGGGTGTGTGTGTGAGGGTGTGTGTGTGTGAGGGTGTATGTGTGAAGGTGTGTGTGAGGGTGTATGTGTGAAGGTGTGTGTGAGGGTATGTGTGTGAGGATGTATGTGTAAAGGTGTGTATATGAGGGTGTGTGTATATGAGGGTGTGTGTGAGGGTGTGTGTATATCAGGGTGTGTGTGTGAGGGTGTGTGTATATGAGGGTGTGTGTGTGAGGGTGTGTGTGTGAGGGTGTATGTGTGAGGGTGTGTGTATATCAGGGTGTGTGTGAGGGTGTGTGTATATCAGGGTGTGTGTGTGAGGGTGTATGTGTGAAGGTGTGTGTGTGTGAGGGTGTGTGTATATCAGGGTGTGTGTATATGAGGGTGTGTGTGAGGGTGTGTGTATCCTATATCAGGGTGTGTGTGTGAGGGTGTATGTGTGAAGGTGTGTGTGTGAAGGTGTGTGTGTGAGGGTGTGTGTATATGAGGGTGTGTGTGAGGGTGTGTGTATCCTATATCAGGGTGTGTGTGTGTGAGGGTGTATGTGTGAAGGTGTGTGTGTGCAGGTGTGTGTGTGAGGGTGTGTGTATATCAGGGTGTGTGTGTGTGAGAGTGTATGTGTGAAGGTGTGTGTGTGAGGGTCTATATCAGGGTGTGTGTGTGAGGGTGTGTGTACAGGAGAGTATTTGTGTGTCTGTGTGTGTTCCATCTTCACATTTCTCTTCATTTTTCTTCTCTTCCTCCTTCAGCTAAGCTTCCTTATCAATTAATTTTTTTAATAATCTTTCTCATGAAATAAAAATATAAATGGCTGCCGATCTTTCTCGTTACTGAAATTAATTGGCAATTTTAATACCTGATAAATTGAAGTTCTGATTTATTCTGAAAGTCAAAGATCTTATAGAAGTTTCAGGAATGATTTATCTACATACAGAGGAGTCAGTCTAGCGCAGTGTGTGGGCTTTGGATCTGAGCAGATGGTGTCATGCCTCAGCTGCTGTCATAAACTCTGTGACCTGGGACGCAGGTAGCAAACTTCACCATTAATGGGCTGGCGTGCACTATAGCACCTGGCTTTTATGTGAGTTTGGGAGTGGTGCTCGGGTCCTTATTGTTGCATGCCAAACACTTTACCAGCTGAGTCCTCCTCCCAGCCCAAAGACGGTTAATCTTCATCACAGCCTTGAGTCGATTTAGAATCACCATGGAAACACATCTCTGGGTATATCTAGGAGGGTTTCCAGAGAGGTGTGATTGAGGGAAAAAGACCTACCCTAAATGAGGACAGCACTATTTCAAGAACGGGGGTCCTGGTCTGGAGAAAAAGGAGGGAGTGAGCTGAGCGCCAGCTCCACCTCTCTCTGCTTCCTGACTGCAGGTCACTGTGACAGCCACCTCAGGCTCCTGCCACCACAGAGTCCCCACAACAAACAACTGTGTCCCTTCTTCAGTTGTGACTCAAACTGACCACTGTTTCCTTATGTTGCTTCTTGTCCAGTGTTTGCTCAGGGGAAAGTAACTAATCCAGGGGTTTACTCTCCAGTTAAACAGAGGCAACAACGGCCTGCTCAGACGGTAAGCTAAAAAGGACCTAGCGTACATACAGAGAGCTGGAAGAGTAAGGTGGCATTTATAAAATGCTGATTCAGAGTCAGGGAGTACACTGAATACTTCTTCCATTATCTGACTAGCTGCATGGGAACCAAGTCCTGGCATTTTACAGATGATAGAACTATGCAGAGCAAGATTTAGTGACTGGCTGGGTCCCCGGGTCGCAAGTGGCTGTGCAGTGTAGCTTCCAGGTGCAGTCTGTTGTCCCAAAGGGATGCTCCAAGCCCGGAAGCCAAACTTGAGAAGGATGCATCTCCTGAACCTCTATTGACGTTTTAAGAGATTTGTGCTGGGATGGAATAATGGTCAGCATCGTTGCTTGCTGAGGTGAATTTAATTTTCGACTTTGGAAGTCATAAATTTCATACGGAGCGCTGGATCTGAACGCTGGGAAGTGAGCAATGACCCACTTCCCACTGAGAGGCTTTAAATAAGGTCTGTTTTAAATAGCATGCCCTAGAGTGCCTGCCGCAGAAACTGCTAACCATTTGTCAAGTGAGCATGAGTGTGAAGAAGGGGTAGCTCACTGGCCAGCTTGTTCTTTTGACATCTGGTAAATAGGCATTTGCTGATGCCTTTGTTTTCAATATCCAATAGTTTCCCATAGACTTGACTGTGCAATCTGAGAGTACTCTGAAGCCAGATTGACCCTATTTTTAGGGAGAGGTGTTTAGGCGGTTGAGACCCTGCCTGAGTTTCTTCCTTTGTCATTTGGTATTTATCAGAAGTTGTTAATCTTACAAATGAAAGAAAGGGAAACTGTAAGAAGAAAAGAGAAGAAAGAAAGGGGGGGGGGGAGTGAGGGGCGGGGACGTGATGATCATGGGAAGGGGAAGAGAAAGAAAAAGGCTTCAAACTCAAGCAAGGGGTTAGAGCCAGCAATCTAAGAGATAGCTGGGAGGCAGAGACAGGCAGGTCTCTGTGAGTTCAAGGCCAGCCTGCTCTATGGTGAGTTCTGGGACAGGCTCCCAAACGCTACAGAGAAACCCTGTCTTGAAAAACAAAAACAAACAAACAAATAAAAACATTAATTGCCTCGTATGATGGCATGTGCCCATAATCCCAGCACTCAGTAGGCTAAAATAAAAAAGATCTCAAGTTCAAGACCAGCCCAAGCTACAGAGTAAGACTCTTTCTACAAGGTGGGGAGGGAGGGGTAAAAAGAAATGAAACATCTTCCTGAAGGAAGAACATGCTGGCCACACGTTTGCTGTAAGTACTGGATCTCGTGGGCATACTCTGCGGCTTTCAGGATGAAAGAATAAACCAGTCTAGTTCTATAGATGACATCAGGAAATGAGTGTGCTTTTACAGGAAGCAAAATATACTTAATAGGAAATAAAAAAGGAGTCCACAAGTTTGTGGAGGTGGAAAACCAGATAAGCAGTATGATGTAATGGCATACATGGTGAGACAGGGCTGTCCCTTGTAGGCGAGAATTGACAGTTCTGGGCTTAGTTTCAGCCTGCTACTCAAGTTACTATGTGGTTTAAGACAATTAAGTAAACTCTCCGCTGCTTCAGGGAGTTATTCTCAAGAAGGTTCACGCCCACTTTCGATTCTCCGGGACAAATGAAATCACCCAGCTCCAGAGAAAGCCTCGTCCCTCCAGGCAAGCCTGGGAAGGGACAGATACTACATCTCCACACTGGAGAAGAATATTGAGCAAAAGACTAAAGAAAGCATTATGCTGGACACGCTCCGTAAAATGACATCATTGTTGCCAGAGAAGAGCGGTCCGTAAGCCACTGCTGCTCACCCTCGCCGTCTGCCAACCGCTGTCCTTTGTCTTGTGTCAATTCTTTTCCCTCCAACTATATTGTCTTAAAATGAAGATGAGCTGGAAATGTGGCTCAGCTGGTAGACCACTTACTTAGATACAGGAGACCATGGCTTGGATCCCCAGTACTACATTAACCAGGCGTTAGTGATGGGGGCTGTAATCCCAGCACTCCAAGGCAGAGACAGGAGGATCAACCATTCAAAGTCTTCTTTGGCTACATAGCATGTCTGAGGCCAGCCTGGGTTACATGAAAATTTGTCTCAAAAAAAAAGGATTAAGACTACAATAGGTCTCATGATATATCTGCAATAGGCTATGTTGTATGTTTAAATTTTGTTTTGCCTTGTTGTTTTTATTGTATTTTGTTTTTATTGTATTTGTTGAGGCACAATCTTCTCTAAATTCCAGGCAGTTCTTGAACTAGATGTATAACCTAAGCTGGCTTCAGATCTTCAACCCTGCCACCAAATCCAGCCTATGTGCTTAAAGTTTCTACAACCCTGCCACCAAACCCAGCCTATGTGCTTAAAGTTTCAATTTTAAAGCAATCTGAATGAAATAGCAATGATGTTTCTACTTGATTTAATTTGCTACCGATGTGCTTCAGGTAAGTTGACTTAGCATGCATCCTTTTTTTTTTTTTGGTTTTTCGAGACAGGGTTTCTCTGTAGCTTTGGAGCCTGTCCTGGAACTAGCTCTTGTAGACCAGGCTGGTCTCGAACTCACAGAGATCCGCCTGCCTCTGCCTCCCGAGATTTCCTTATTAATTGGTATCTCCTCTTACAGCAATCCTCCATGGTCTAGAACAGTGGCTCTCAACTCCCGGGGAAGGTCAAATGACCCATCATTCACAGGGGTCACATATCAGATATCCTGCATATCAAATATTCACATGATGGTTCATAACAGTGGCAAAATTACAGCTATGAAGTAGCAACAAAATAATTTTATGGTTGGGGGTCGCCATAGGATGAGGATCCCAGTGTTAAGAAGGTTGGGAACCATTCTTCTAGAAAATTTGGCATGTAAATCTGAACATATTAGGAAAGAATGAACTAGATAATAGTGTAACTGAGCAATAGAGCATTTGCCTAGCACATGCCCAGGCCTGGGTTCTTTCCTAGTGCCTCGGGGAACAAAATATAGTCAGTAATAAAACAGAAGATCTGGTAAGGCACAGGCACAGCCTTTATCTTCAATTAGGGCTTGGAGGGTATGTCGTTGTATAGCTTAGGCTGACTGCCACCTCATGATCCTCCTGCCTCAGCCAACGGAGATTATAGGCAATTACCACCAGGCCCTACTTCTCATTTTTGTTTTCTTGACTGAAGTTAGGTAACAAAAAATAAAAACGCTGCTAGGCATGCTGACTCATGTCTACTTTTTCTGCACTTGGGAGGCTGAGGCAGGAAGTTCACCATGAGTTGGCAGGCAACTTGGGCAACACAATAATTTCCAGGCCAGCCTGGCCTATGCAAAGTGAGATCCTGTCTCAAAATTAATTCATTAAAATGCTACTTATAGTGAGATTCCACCTCAGGGAGGAGGAGGAAGCAAGAAAACCTTATCACAATTGTATTTTCATTTAAGTCAATTTGCTATTGGCTCAACAATGAAAGCTTCAAAAGAGACAGCTGTGGATAACTGGTGTGTTTTCAGCTCCTCCCACCACTGCTTCCCACAGTTCCAAGTCTAAAAAGCAGAGAAGGTTTTCCAAAGGTTGAAGTCACACCCTGGTGCCTCAGTTCTGAGGAACACCTTGACTCAACATCAGTCACTTGTGCCTCCCTCCCCACCATTTGTCCACCTGTATGACTGAGCTTTATTATCTTAAAACACAGAGCAGAGCCTTGTACTATTTACTCATTTCAAACTCTTTTTCTGTGTCTTTTTGTTTGTTTTTCTTTGATTTTTATTGAGCTCTACATTTTTCTCTGCTCCCCACCCTGCCTCTCCCCTTCCCTTCAACCCTCTCCCAAGGTCCCCATGCTCCCAATTTACTCAGATCTTGTCTTTTTCTACCTCCCATGTAGATTAAATCCATGTATGTCCCTCTTAGGGTTATCACTGGTGTCTAGGTTCTCAGGGATTGTGGTTTGTGCGCTGGGTTTTTTTTGTTTTATGTTTAAAAACCACTTATGAGTGAGTACATGTTGTAATTGTCTTTCTGGGTCTAGATTACCTCACTCAAAATGATGTTTTCTAGATCCATCCATTTGCCTGCAAAATTCAAGATGCTGTTATTTTTTTCTGCTGTGTAATACTCCATTGTGTAAATGTACCACATTTTCCTTATCTATTCTTCAGTCAAGGGACATTTAGGTTGTTTCCAGGTTCTGACTATGACAAACAATGCTGCTATGAACATAGTTGAACACATGTCTTTGTGACACAATTGAGCATCCTTTAGATATATACCAAAAAGTGGTATTACTGGGTCTTGGAGGAAGGTTTTTCCCAATTTTCTGAGAAAATGCCACACTGACATCCAAAGGGGCTGTACCAGCTTGCATTCCCACCAGCAATGCAGAAGTGTTCCTTTTTCCCCACAACCTCTCCTGCATAAGTTGTCATCAATGTTTTTGATTTTGGCCATTCTTACAGGTGTAAGATGGAATCTCAGAGTTGTTTTGATTTGCATTTCTCTGATGACTAAGGATGTTGAACATTTCCTTAAGTGTCTTTCAGCCGTTTCTCTTAATGTCTGTTTCTCTTAATGTCTGTGCTACTGAGGTTCTATTTAGGAAGTGGTTCCCTGTGCCAATGCACTTAAGTGTACTTCCCACTTTCTCTTCTATGAGGATCAGTCTGTCTGGCTTTATGTTGACGTCTTTGAACTATTTGTACTTGAGTTTTGTTCATGGTGATAGATATGGATTTTCATTATTCTACATGTTGATATTCAGTTATGCCAGCACCATTGGTTAAATATGATTTTTTTCCATTTGATATTTTTTGATTCTTTGTCAAAAATCAGGTGTTCGAAGGTGTGTAGATTAATATCTGGGTCTTCAATTCGGTTCCATTGGTCCTCCTGTCTGTTTTTATGCCAATGCCAGGCTGTTTTCAGTTCTGTAGCTCTGTAGTAGAGTTTGAAGTCAGGGGTTGTGATGCCTCCAGAAGTTCTTTTATTGTACAGGATTGTTTTGGCTATCCTGGAGTTTTTTTTTTTTTTTTTTTTTTTTTTTTTTTTTTTTTGCTTTTCCATATGAAGTGGAGTACTGTTCTTTTGAGATCTGTGAAGAATTTTGCTGGGATTTTGATGGGCATTGCATTGAATCTGTAGATTTGTTTGGTAAGATTACCATTTTTACTATGTTAACTCTACCTACCCAAGAGCATGAGAGATCTTTCCACTTTCTGGTGTCTTCTTTGATTTCTTTCTTCAAAGATTTAAAGTTCTCATCATACAAGTCTTCCACGTGTTTGGTTAGAGTTACTCTGAGTATTTTATGCCATTTGTGGCTATTGTGAAGGGTGATATTTCTCTGATTTCTTTCTCAGCCCAATTATAATCTTTGCATAGGAGGGATACTGATTTATTTTGAGTTAATTTTGTACCTGCTACATTACTGAAAGTGTTTATGAGTTCTAGACGTTCCTTGGTAGAATTTTTGGGGTCACTTATGTAAACTATCATATCATCAACAAATAGTGAGAATTTGACTTCTTTTCCGATTTGTATTCCCTTGATCTCCCTTTCCTGTCTTATTCCTCTAGCTAGGACCTCAAGGACTATATATATATGGAGAGAGTAGACAGCCTTGTCTTGTTTCTGATTTCAGTGGGATCATTGAGAGTTTTTCTCCATTTAGTTTGATGTTGGCTGATGGCTTGCTGTATATTGCCTTTATTGTGTTTAGGTATGTTCCTTGTATCCCTGCTCTCTTCAAGACCTTTATCATGAAGGGATGTTATATTTTGTCGAAAGCTTTTTCGGCATCTAATGAGATGATCACGTGGTTTTTATTTTTCAGTTTGTTTATAAGGTGGATTACACTGACAGATTTTTATGTATTGAACCATCCCTGCATCTCTAGGGTGAAGCCAACTTGATCATGGTGGATGATGGTTCTGATCTGTTCTTGGATTCAATTTGCCAATATTTTATTTAGTATTTTTGCATCAATGTTCATGAGTGAGTTTAGTCTGTAATTCTCTTTCTTAGTAATGTTTTTATGTGATTTAGGTATCCGGGTAATTATAGCCTCTTAAAAAGAGTTTTGCAATGTTCCTTCTGTTTCTATTGTGTGGAATACTTTGAGGAGTATTAGTATTCATTCTTCTTTGAAAGTCTTGTAGATTTCTGAGCTGAAACCATCTGGTTCTGGGCTTTTTTTTTCATCGGGAGACTTTTGATGACTGTATCTATTTCTTTAGCAGTTATAGGTCTATTTAATTTGCTTATCTGGTCTTGATTTAATTTTCTTTGTTTTGTTTTGTTTGTTTTTTGAGACAGGGTTTCTCTGTAGCATTGGAGCCTGTCCTGGAACTAGCTCTTATAGACCAGGCTGGCCTCAGACTCACAGAGATTCACCTGCGTCTGTCTCCTGAGTGCTGGGATTAAAAGCATGTGCCACCACCACCCAGCTTGATTTAAGTTTGGTAAGTTGTATTTATCCAAAAAGTTGTCCATTTCCTTCATGTTTTCCAGTTTTGTGGGGTACAGGTTTTCAAAATATGAGCTGATGGTTCTCTGGATTTCCTCCATGTCTGTTGTGATGTCCCCTTTTTCATTTTTGATGTTATTAAATTGGATATTCTCTCTCTGCCTTTTGGCTAATTTGGATAAAAGTTTGTCTATTTTGTTGATTTTCTCGAAGAACCAACTTTTTGTCTCATTGATTCTTTGTATTGTTTTCTTTGTTTCTATTTTGTTGATTTCAGCTCTCAATTTGATTATTTCCTGTTGTCTAGTTCTCTTAGGTGAGTTTGCTTCTTTTTGGTCTAGAGTTTTCAAATGTTCTTAAAGGGTCTCTCAGTAAACCTGGAGCTTGCTGTTTGGGTTTGGCTCTTGGCCAACAAGTCCCTGGATCCCACTCAACTCCCATCTCCGTGCCCCCATTGCCAGAGTTTAGATACTCACCGCCTCACCCTGCTCTTGCGCAGTTAGTTACTGAGAATCTGGACTCTGACCTTCATGTTTGTCCAGCAATCATCCACTGAGCTATTCCCTCCTCTTTTTTTAAAATAATTGTCTTCATGGCCAAGTTCATGGAGTCAACCTTGCTGTCCCTCATGGAAGAGTGGGGCTGTCTGTGCTCAATCCATCTTTGATTGCTCCCCAAAATTAGCCTTGAGCGTCTTCCACACAGTGTACATTCAGTGCGCTGCTACCATTTTCCTTTTCTTGTCTGGTGGTGGTGGTGGCCGCCGTCATCTCCCAGTGCTGGTGACTGGGCACTAGGTCTCACCCTCATCGGATAAGTGCCCTACCACCAGGACGCTCTTCCCAAGCTTGTTTTCCCTTTTGTCCTTTCCTTTTCTTTAAGAGTTGTTCTCCCGGGGCTGGAGAGATGCCTCAATTGCTCTTGTGAAGAATCCTAATTTGTCCCCAGTACACATCAGGTGGTTCAAAAACCCCTGTAACTCCTATTCCAGGGAATCCGAGGGTACACAAGCGTACTCCTGTATGTGTATGCAATGTACATACACACAAGCACACAAATAAAATTTTCAAAAAAAAATAAATAAAATAAATTGTCACAGCGAACCCATTATTTTGTCTCTGGTCACACCATCTTGAAGGGATCTGATCTTTCTGAAACCTATTACTTTGTGTAATTAATATAGATCAATAAAGTACATTTTTTTAAAAAAAAATAGCCTGCCTTACAAATGAGACAACAGAAAAATAACAAGATAAGCCACAAATCACTTGGTAAATGAAAAAAATAATGGTCCATAAGGTTGCCCAGTTATGGTCTTTGTCCTCTATAAAATGGACCATCATTAAGTTGCTTTAGCCAAGAGCTGGTAGTGGAAGGACACAGTTTTGCCTGACTGCCCATGTGACTTTAGGACACTTTGTGTTAAAAACCACAAACCTCACAGCCTCTGTGATCACTGAAAATTTCATTTCCATTTTCATTAGAAGTGATGGACCATGGCTGCTGGACACTGTTCAGAGTCTCCACAAGCAAGAGATGCCGGTTGTGTCTAGCAGGTTGGGGCTAGGTTTCCTTAACTGGGGTTTAGTGAAAGACTTCCAGAGAAGCCCAGGTCATACACGCACGCACGCAGGAAGTGGTAGGTGACTGACTCACTGTTAGTAGCCCTGATTCTGAGTCATTCTTCACCAAACCCTTCAGGACTGGAATAAGGGAATATTCAAGAAGAAGCATCATGGCCCCAGGGAGCTGTGAAACTAGCCAAGGCTGCCTTTTCTTCCACCTCTTCCTTCCTTGGGGCCTAGCCCTGCCCCAGGCTTCCAGGTCTACTTAAAACCATTCTTATCTTCCTCTAACTTCCTCTTCTGATTCTCAAGAAAGACACATTAATTTGATTTCAAATAAACAATAAGCAGAGTGTGGCAGCTCTCACGTTTGACTTCAGCACTCAGGAGGTAAAGGAGTCAAATCTCTGAGTTCGAGGTCAGCCTGGTCTACAGAGCCAGTCCCAGAAAAGCCAGGGTTAAACAGAGAAACCCTGTCTCAAAAAGACCAAAATAAATAAATAAGCAAATAAATAAGTAAATGTATATAAATAAATAAAAATAAAAAGGCACTCTTGCTATTGGCTAATTCAATTTCTCCCTTCTCAGGTATCATGTTTATCTTTTACCACAGTCTGTAAAGTTCATGGTCTGCCTTAGTTCCCCAATCCAATGATACAAAGAGGTTCCCTCTTGTGTTCATTCCAGCTGATTGATTGGTCAGGGGCCCTGGACTGCAGAGGCAGAAAAGGTCTTAAGGCGTGGCTACCAGAAGTTTGTCATCCCTCACCTCACAGGAAATTCCTTGAGCAGTAAGAGTCTCCAGACAGACAGCAGGAAAGAAACAGAGCACATTAGCACTGATAGATACAGCTGACTGCATCCCTTTATGTGGGCTCCCACCAACTGTGTCATGTGACTGTCTGGACTCCATTGAATTCAAGCAGGGTGAGCACAGCAAATCATCTCCCCCTTTAAATGTAAAAGAACATTTATAAACAATATTTGGGAATATGGGCCCAGTTATTTCTCTCCAAACTGCTTCCTGCTGAATGGGGGCGCTGTTAATCCGATCTTCTATGGTGTAAGCTGTGTGCCATGTTCATCTCAGTCATCAGTTGCGTAAAGTAATTTTTTGAGGGTGTTCACAGCAACCTTCAGGAGGGCGTGATCTATCATACCATATTGGGATATAAGCAATCCACACGGTCTCATTTTCTGTAAAAACAAAAGAAACTCCTTTCCAAAGCATCATGTCCTTAGATCCAAATTGTAAAGTCAAGGTATTTTCAAAATATCTATTCTGGAATAGTTTAGCAGCATTTGTAAACAAATATCTTTTAGCAGCTGTTGCTCCTTCCTCAGCATTCAAACAATTCAAAGAGAGCATAATAGTATACAGCATCAAGATTCTTTGTGTATTTTCCATCTTTGTACGGCTTTATTTTAACCTCTATTTCGTTTATTTTTACTTTTATTTTTTTATTTTTTGACAAGTTCTCTGTATATCTTTGTCCTGGAATAACTCTCCAGACCAGGCTGTCCTTGAACTCTCAGAGATCCACTTGCCTTTGCGTCCCAAGTGCTGGGATTAAAGGCGTATGCTACCACACCTAGAACTCACAGAGATCTGTCTGTCTCTGCCTCCCAGGCATTGGGATTAAAGGTGTGTGCTGCCACACCTTGAAGTCACAGAGGTCAATCTACCTCTGCCTCCCAAGTGTTGGGATTTAAGGTGTGTACCACCACAACAAACTACTTCCTTTTTTTTCTTTTTCTTTTTTTTACTTTTAAGAACTTTAACCTTTAGTCTGCATATATTTTTAACACAGTGTAAACCACTTAGACATTTTCTTCGACTTTGAATTTTTCTTTTACTGTATATCTCTCTTTCTGACTACATGAGTCTTTACTTTACCGAACAATATCAGTAGGACTAAAGCCGTGACTTTGGCGGCTAGATCCAGCCCATTCCCTAGCTTTCCAGCCTCATGGCAGAGGTACCACAACTCTTTGGCGGTTCAAGGTCCCTGCCAGAAAGCAAGCTGCAACAGTGTTAAACAACACTCAAAAGCTCCATAGTCAGGACCACCTGCTTGAAAGAGTCAGAGTTTGCCCTGGCAGGACGGCCCAGAAAGCTGGCATTTTAAAACGACTCAGCTTTTTTCCTGCTACGGCTGAAAACTGAAAAGCATGCAGTTAATTTTCATCAACAACATTTAAGTGTTTCGTAGCCGCTGAGTCAGGAAGCCTCTCTTAGATGAGAGTGCTTGCTTGCCAGACCCGAAAAATAGAGCTTTACTCTATTCTTTCCCAAGCTTTCTCAAGCTTTCTGCAGATTCGGTTATCCAATAAAAGACCCCTAAAACCTCTACCCAAAGACAATAAGCTAGCAGCCATTTCGCAGGGCTTGCACAAACAGGGCAGATGAAAAGGTTAGGGCCCTTAGGCGCCAAAAAGATATCTGTGGTCAGCCATCTGGCCCCAAACGGGGAATAAAAAGTCCCTGGGACCCGTTCCACACCCTAGATAGGGCCAAGTCAGCTATTATCTGAGTCCCCTGCATGTCTCCAAGGTGAACCCACCACCCTATTTGAATCCACCAATGACAACCCTGTAACCAGGCATCTGCTTCTGTTCGCGCGTGCTTTTGCTTCCCCACTGAGTTCCCCGCATGTCTCCAAGGTGAACCCGCCAGGCTGTTCGCGCGCTTTTGCTTCTCCTACCCTAAAGTGGCGCACAAGTCCTCCGAAAGACTTTTCTGCCCGCAGGTACATGTCTACTCCTAACAAACCTCTTGCTGTTTGCATCCGTGGTCTCGGCCTGATCCTTGGGTTCAGGGGTCTCCTCCTGAGGGAAAGTCCTCTCCGGGGGTCTTTCACCACGTGGGCGCCATTTTGTAGTGAGGAGCAGGCGGGCTGCATTTCTGCCCGGCTCCCGTCTACCTGGCTACCGGCTAGCTTATGCCCTGAAATAACAACACACAAACTGTATTCTTTTAAACACTGCCTGGCCCATTATTTTCAGCCTCTTACTCACATCTTGACTAACCCATAACTAACAATGTATGTAACACCACGAATGGTATCTTACCGGGAAAGATTCAGCACATCTGACCTGGTGGCTGGCTTCATCGCATCTCTCTCTCTGAGCAGAGGCATGGCATCTGTCTGACTTAGGAGAGGCGTAGCATCTGACTGAGCCATCTACCTCACTTCCTTCTTCCTGTTCTGTCTACTCCGCCCACCTAATGGCTGGCCAATCAAATGGGCCAGGCAGTTTCTTTATTAGCCAATGAGAGTCCTCCATCAACTGGAAGTACCAAGTGGTAAGTCCTGAAATCAAATACATAAAAGTAACACTGAACAGACTAGGCAGGTGGTATTTATATGTGTGTGTGTACGTGTGTGTATGTGTGTGTGTAACAGTAACAAAGACAAAGGGGCCATGATTTGAGAGAGAATACATGGAAGGGATTGGAAGGAGGAAAGGGAAGAGATAAAAAGATGTAATTAAACTTAAATTTAATTTTTATATTAATAATAATAATTTTTAAAAGATTGTCCCTGGGACACCTGCTCTTCCGGAAGAACTGAGTTAGGTGCCTGGCACCCATGTCAGGTGGCTACCATCAACTGCAGCTTTCCTGTGGGGATGATATGCCTACCTCTGGCCTCCTCAGGCACCCTAGAACACACACACACACACACACACACGAATGAATGAATGAATAAATAAATAAATAAATAAATAAATAAATAAATAAAGTCGATCTTAACCAAGTATGAAGGTGAACAGCTTTAATCCCAGCACTTAGGAGGCAGAGGCAGGCAGATCTCTGTAAGTTCAAGGCCAGCCTGGTCTACACAGTGAGTTCCAAGATAGCCAGAGCTTTGCAGAGAGACCCTGTCTCAAAAAAATAAAACAAAATAAATCTTAAATATTGTCCCTTTAGAGTTTAACGAAGTGACTGCTGCCAATGAATCAAAATCACCTAGAGGACTTGGAAGCTCAGGCCTCTACTATGAGAGCTACCATTTTGTCCCTATATCAGCCATGCAACCACAGGAGACATCAAGGACAAAAGGAGAAAACCCAGAAAGCTGAAAAATGTGTCCTCGCTGCTGCATCATTGTAAAAAGACTCTTTGTGAGAGCAGAGCATGATTATCCTATAATTGCTCTGTTCGTTTTTTATTTTGAGACTTTTTTAACATACGTAGGTGTGTGTGTGTGTGTGTGTGTCTGCGTATGGGTATGTGCAGATGAATGCAAAGAACCAGCAGAGACTGGAGGATTCAGATCCCTTGGAGCCAGAATTACATACTGTAAACTGCCTGACACAGGTGCTGGAAATGGAACTCCAATCTTCTATAACAGCAACAAGTACTCTTAACTGCTGAGCCATCTCTGCAGCCCCCATTGCTGCTTCTTAAATACCTAGATTAGTGTGGGGGACAGCGTTACTCAAGAACACACTGTTGAATGTGTGGAATAATGGACACACGGATGGAAATGCAAATGAATGCGTGTTGCTCCTTCCAGTCGCCTTCTATTAATATATAAATATAAAGCAAACTCCCAAGTGGCTTCAGTTTCGGGAGGTTTGACACAGGAAGTCAAAACCAAGTGAAGATGTTTTGAAGTGGTACTCAACCTGAAAGTTGTTTTCTTCCTGTCAGGGGAAAGAGCTGCATGACCCCCTAAAAGCACAGCAAAGAAATTCCTGGGTATTAGCAGGCAGCTGCAGAAATCAATCCTGGGGAAATGTCCCCGGAAAGTAGATTTCCCTCTTCCAGTACTGCTGAGATCTGCACAACATCAGACAGGACTAGGCATGGTAGGCTAATAGCTGCAGCTCACAGAGACTTTATCTTTGTGTAGATACTATGACTTAAATTATCTGCGAACCCCAACAAGTGACTCTGCAGCTCAGGATTCAGATCAAGGGTGGACTGTGTGCTGTAGAAGAAACACAAGGCCCTAAGTTTGATGCCTAGTGCTGGGGGGAAGGGGTCATTCTCTGGGGTGAGTTAGCAAGAGAAATGGGGGTGAAATCTGAGGTTAGGCATAAAATACTGAAAGCTGTGTGTGCTGGGGAATACCCGCAATTCCAGCCCTTAAGTCCACAAGTGTAGTGTGGACTGCCTAATGAGATCCAGAGAGAGAGAGAGAGAGAGAGAGAGAGAGAGAGAGAGAGAGAGAGAGAGAGAGAGAGAGAATATATATCTATGAAAACTCCATAGCCGAGCAGCAGTGACACACGCCTTTAGTCCCAGCACTTGAGATGCAGAGACAGGAGTATCTCTGTGAGTTTGAGGTCAGCCCAATCTACAGAGCAAGTTCTAGGACAGTCTCCAAAAAGTACAGAGAAATCCTTTCTCAAAAAAACAAAGAAAAAAAAGAAAATCCAGCCAAAAATTGGTTTTACAGTGTTAAATTAATATTTTGTTTTCCTTCTCAATTATTCCTGTCAGGAATAAATATTCCTGTCAGGATAAAGTTGTATTGAAGTGCAATCTACATACAACACATTTCTAATATTAAATGCATATTTCAATGGTTTAGGTAGAGATGTAGCTTTGCAAACATTGCTGCTATTCAGGATTTTTGTTTGAAGGTTTGGCTTTAACTTTCGTTTTTTTGTTTGGTTTTGCTGGGTTGGGAATTTTTATTGGTTGGTTGGTTTTAGTTTGTATTTGTTGTTTTGTTTTGTTTTTTTGAGACCAGATCTCATATAGCCCAAGATAACCTCAAACTAAATAAACCAAGTTGGCCTTGCCTACCCTTGCCAATGCCAAGATTACAGGCATGTTGCATGGCACCTAGCCAATTTACAATACACTGTACCGTTTTTAAACATTTCTGTCACCCCTTCCCAATTTTTCTTGTTATAATGTGTAGCCCTGGCCCTGGGCAGTCACTCTGCGGCCTTCTACACCTCTATATGCTCCTTTTCTAAGAAAGTCATATACATAGGATCATGTAAGACATTTTTGTGCCTGTCTTCTTTTCTATGGACTAATTTTCAGAGTCGCCTATCCTGTGTATGTGTGTGTGTGTGATTTATTTCTTAATACTGCTGGATAATGTGCCATTTTGTAACATCACAAAGCATTTAGATTATGTCCCTTTTTTAGCCATTATCGGAATGACTTTTATAAGCATTTTATACAAGTCTTCATTAGCAGATATTTTCATGTTTCTTGTGGGGGGAGTATCCAGTAATGAATTTCTGGGTCATATGCTAAATTTATGTTTAAGTTTTTTTTAAGTAACGGACTCACAGAAGCAAGTGCTCCTCTACAGAGCTACAACCTTGGTGTTTTGTTTGTTTGGATTTGATTTGGCTTTTTGCTTGTCTGTTTATGTTCTTTAGACAAGATTTTGCTGTGTAGTTTAGGCTTATTTGGTACTCTATGCATCCCAGCCTGACATCAAAATCTAAATACTGCCTCAGCTTTCTGAGTACTAGAATTACAGGCATGAACCACAACACCAGTGGTTATCAACCTGTGGTGGCAACCCCTTTGGGGGCCAAAGGACCCTTTCATGGGGATCACATATCAGATATCCTACATGTCACATCCTAAAATATCATCATATTTTACATGATGGTTCATAACAATAGTAAAAATTACAGTTATGATGTAGCAACAAAAATAATTTTATGGTTGGAGGGTCACTACAGCATGAGGAACTGTGTTAAAGGGTCACAGCATTAGGAAGGTTGAGAACCACTGCACTAGACCCAGCTTATAATGAACTTTTAAAGATCTTGACATCAGGCTGAGCAGTGGTGGTGAACACCTTTAATCCCAGCACTCGAGAGGCAGAGGCAGGTGGATCTCTGAGTTTTAGGCCAGGCTGGTCTATAGGGCAAGTTCTAGGACAGGTTCCAAAGCTACACAGAGGAACCCCGTCTTGAAAAGAGAGGCGGGGAGATTTTGACATCTAGGGAGGAACCAACTAGTATTGTTTTGCTGAAATGGACATGCCGTGTGCCCCCCCCCCCACACACACACACCCCTCCAGGTTCAGGGAGCTTGGGTGAAGCCAGAGGAGGGAATGCGTCTTCTGGATATGACAGGGCTGCTGTCCTCAAACATTCACAGCAGCTGCTGTCACCTGCAGAAAGCCTGCAGAAGATCAAGCCAGTCAGCATTCCAGTAGGTGCGGGCATGCGCGTGTGCGGGATGGCGCTCATGAGGCCCCACCCCTAGCGGAGGAGTTGTTAGCAATGGCTGGTTGCTAAGAGGGGCTGTGGCTGCTGCAGGCTACCCACGCCCTTAAAAGCAGCATTAACTGGGCTAGGTGGGTTATGAGGAAGAGGTGAAGGAGAAGAGGGCATGGAAGGTGGGAGGTGAAAACATTAGAGGACCCTGGAGAAGGTGAGAAGGAGCTTGGGTTGGATTTGACTAAGATACATTATATATGTGGAATTGTTGATAAGTAAATACACAATATTCTAACAAATATAAATAAGTGCCTCAACAAACTACTAGTTAGCCAGTGCAAAGTGGCTGTACCGTTTTTGCGTTCTCCCCACAAATATGTATGCACTCCCTGCGCTTATAGTGTGGGGATCACAGCCATTCTCTGAGGGCTTAGTGAATGAATGATAACGCCTTATGAGTTTTAATTTGCATTTCTATACCAAGGTCGTGATGTTTTCACGTGTTAGCCACTCATAGCTTCACTGGTAGATCTCTTTCTTTCTTTCTTTTTTTTTTTTTTTTTTTTTTTTTTTTTTTTTTTTTTTTTTTTTTTTTTTGGTTTTTCGAGACAGGGTTTCTCTGCAGCTTTTTTAGAGCCTGTCCTGGAACTAGCTCTTGTAGACCAGGTTGGCCTCGAACTCACAGGGATCCACCTGCCTCTGCCTCTCGAGTGCTGGGATTAAAGGCGTGCGCCACCACCGCCCGGCTGGTAGATCTCTTTCAAATCTTCTATTCATTTTTTTCTTGTCATATTTGAGGTACAGGGACTCAACCTAAGACTATACACATGGTAAGAAAGTACCCTACCACTGAGCCACATCCCCAGCCCTGTGTTCCTGTGTGTGTGTGTGTGTGTGTGTGTGTGTGTGTGTGTGTGTGTGTGTTTGCCCATTTTTTGTCTTAGTGTTATTGAGTTGTAGTGGGTTTTCTTATTTTCTGGATATAAGTCTTTAACCATGTATGAAATTTGTAAATACCTTCCTTTCTTGATATTTGATTACATTTCTTTCTTTCTGGTGTGTGACCCATAGGTGTCCCAGAGCTCATTCATGTTCACAGGTCAGAGGACAATTTACAAGAACTGACTTTTTTTCCCTCCATCGGTCATGCCTGGGCTTGAACTTGGGTCCTCAGCCTTGGTGACGAGTGCCTTTATCCACTGGACCATCTTACAAGACCAGCAAATGCCTAATCTGTAGCATGTATTTTCTTTATTGTAATTGTACCTTTCGAAGAGCAAATGCTTTGAGATTTGAGGAAGTCATATTTATCACAGTTTCTCTCATGGGTTGCTCCTCACAGTTTCTCTAGTGGGTTGCTCCTCACAGCTTCTTTAGTGGGTTGCTCCTCACAGTTTCTTTAGTGGGTTGTTCCTCACAGTTTCTCTAGTGGGTTGTTCCTTACAGTTTCTTTAGTGGGTTGCTCCTCACAGTTTCTCTAGTGGGTTGCTCCTCACAGTTTCTCTAGTGGGTTGTTCCTCACAGTTTCTTTAGTGGGTTGCTCCTCACAGTTTCTTTAGTGGGTTGCTCCTTACAGTTTCTCTAGTGGGTTGTTCCTCACAGTTTCTTTAGTGGGTTGTTCCTTACAGTTTCTTTAGTGGGTTGTTCCTTACAGTTTCTTTAGTGGGTTGCTCCTTTTGAGTTATATTTGTTTTTCCTCCTGTTCTCTGCTTTTGCTTAATAGACCTTCACACGCCTTTTAAAATGTGCCACATCAATACTTATGCTCGTTAACTAAACAAACATCTCATTGTAAAATATTTGCATGATCGCCTCTTCCTTTTTATAAACTCTATGTTTTAAAGGTGTTTTTTTTTTAAGTGAACCCATCCAACGAGATCTGTGAATAGTCTGCTGCCCCAAAAGGCAGACAATAACAGTTATTGATCAACAGCATCCCCATCGGCCAGACGCTGCCTTATGTTCTTTCCTGGTATTAATTCATTTCATATGCAGGGTCTCACGTGGCAGATTCTGTGATTATCACTAGCACGAAGGTAAGCCAACAAAACGGAATTCACATGTTGCCCCGAGAGTGGCTGAGCTGGGATTTGAACTCAGGCAGTCTAGCTCCAAAGCAAGCATTCAGTTCTAGCCACTGTGCTATGCTACTTCTGAGCAGTTTCCCCTAAGAAGGACTGCAAGATAAGATCTGTCACCATGGGGGACATGGCACCGGTCTAATACAGAGTCACTGCAGCCACTGTCTGAATACCGGGAGGTTCCTGTTTCATCAACTTCCCCTGAACCTCCTCTCCTCACACAGCCACTGCTGAGGAAAACACACTAGAAACTGGACACATCATCTCCTCACCGGCACCCGAGCTCTGAGACAGTCAGTCAGATGGCCACAGTCCCTGGACTTGCCTTGGCTTCTTCCTTCCTGAGGTGTGGCTACTCAATAGTTCCACGGTTCCCTGGGCTGTCTCTGTGTCCCTCTAGCACAGTCCTGTTCTGCTTAAGATACCTCTGACTGATCTGTCACTTGCAACAAACCGTCCTGCTACAGGACACATGGCTGAAACTTCCTCTGTGTCCTACACAGCCTTGCCCCAACACTCCTTAGACTCTAGGACAGTCAGACCTCACAGAGCCTTCTTCCCAAGCTGCTGGCCCTTGCTCAAGTGTCTCTCTAGGCCTCCCCCGAGACAGTTACCTTAATCTGACACAAGAGGGCTAGAGGGAACTCAGCCCCTCCTCTCCGCTCAGGTAGCAAGGGCACACACTGAGGAGGGTTTTTCTGATGACAATGGCACTTTTGTTTCCCTAACTAGTGCCATTTCAGGGTAGCTGAGAGAGAGGAAGGAATCTCTCTGGGCAATGGGACCCTGTGTTTCACTTCCTCTATGCAGCAGCTTCTTTTCCTTAGCAGAGAGCAAAGCCCCCCCCCCCACCTCCGCCCCGCGAGATCCATGGGTGACGAGAGTAATCCCAAAGTGACTTCGAAGCACTCAGCAGCTATGAAAGCCATGCCAGCCCCAGTACCAGAAACAAATGTGGCCAGGAATTCTGGCTTGGAGTATGTGATCTGAGATCCGAGGCTCAGACTGTGGAACCACGTCACCTCCTCTCCAGGTTCTGGCTCCAAGCACGCAGGCAATTCTGAGCCTGTCCAGTCTTAGAAGTGGACCCACGGATCACAGTAACTTTAGGGGGAAGGGAGCATTCATCTGTAAGGTGGTGACTAGCACACTGATTGGCTAGTTAGTTGCCTTAGCTTTTTCAAGAGGCATCAGGCCTGCACTTCTTTCTAGCTTTTTCTCTCTTACACACAAATGATTGTCAAGTGGATCATATGTGTAAGGACTCTACTGAGATGTTTCTCAATTATTCGGAAAGTACTTGCATCAGCAGATACATACCAACCACCTGCTTTCTACTGAAAACCATGATCTAGGCTAGAGGAAACTCTCCAGTAGTTGCAACTTAGGTTACCCAGCAAATAGCATCAAGCAACTGAAAAACTGCCCGAAGCTTCAGAGTATTCAGAAATCAGCACTACCTGTCTTGCTATCTCTCTTTGCACAGTTAATTTCCTAAGCAAAGCAGCATACTTTTATAGTTATTCCAACACCTTTATTGTTTCCAGCAAGCTTCATCAACTCACCAGAATGTCGTGTTCATCAGAAGCTCGGGATGAGACACCTTGGTAGCTGCGGTGGAAGAGCTGCCTCAGTGGTTAGGAACAAATGCTGCTCTTACAGAGAGCCAAAGTCTGGTTCCCACACCCATCTCTGACAGTTCACAAGCACTGTAATTCCAGATCTGGGGCTCAACGCCCTCTACTGGCCTCCAAGGCCACATGCACTCATGTGCACAAGCACACATCATTAAAAATAATAAAAATCAACCTTTTTTAAAAAAAAATGAAAGGAATCTAAATATAGACCGAAGTTTAAAAGAAAAGCCCACAGAAGTAAATGACAGTAAGATCCTAGTGGCTAGCATTCATTGAATATGACTGTGGGCAAAGCAGTATTCAAATAATTACAAAAAGAATGTTTTATTAAGATTTATAAGATCATCCGATAGGCTCTATTCTTGTCCTCCTAACTCCCACTCCTCTGCCTTGTTTTCTTTTTATCTTTTGGATAGGATCTCATTATGTAGCACTAGCTACCCTAGAACTCAGAGATCACAGAGGTCAGCCTGCCTCTGTCTCTTGAATATCGGGTATTTTTCTTATTGATGGAACATAAGTTTGGTTTGGTTTTTTTTTTTTTTAGGTCAAAAAAGCTTTACACACTCTTTAATAAAATGAAAGTTCCATGCTTAGAATTAAGTCATGAGTCTTTAATATTATAAAACTGTTGATTACAAGTGTTAAAAAAAAAGTAACATTTTAACCTTGTTTAAAAACAGTCATAGAATTCAGATAATAATAATAACTCAGATTCTACATGATTCAAGTATTTTGTCTCACTCGGTAAAGGTTTTGGTTAGTGTGAAGATAAAATCCCTCTAGACAGGCTGTCCTCGAGTCCTTTATTGCCACCATCTATCACTTCCCACACTGCGATGACTGGCTGCGCCGGCATCTCCACAGTGGTTGTTCCTGTCCTCGGGGTTATTTTAAGGCAGCCTTCTGTACCCTTTTCAGGACCTCAGAGGCTCTTGACAAGCCAGCATTTATTGGAATATGAATCTGACCCTTCAAATCTGTAGCTACCAGAACACTATGGTTGAGTGTCTTGCTGATTTTGTCTACGTATCTGTTACTTTTCCATTGCTGTGACCATGACCAAGGCAACTTATAAAAGCAAGGGTTTAATTGGGGTTACAGTTTCAGAAGGTTAGAGTCCATAATGTCAGAGCAAAGGCATAGCTGAAGCAACAGCTGAGGGCTGACATCTCAAACTACAAGCAGGAGGCAGAGAGAACCCAAAACTTGGTCCCATTTTTAGGAGCACCCCACTCAGCTCCCAAATAAATACATGGAGACTTATTCTTACCTAAGAATGGCCTTAGTTTAGCTTGTTTCTAGCCAGCTTTTCTGACTTAAATTATCACATTTCTCTTTAACTAGATTTTGCCTTTGGGCTTTTAACCCTTCTTTATTCTATATGTCTTTTTTTCCTTTTTTTCACTTTTTAAAATTGTTTTTATTGAACTAAACATTTTTCTCTGCTCTCCTCCCTTTCTCCCCTCTGCCCTTCTACTTTCTCCCATGGTCCCCACACTCCCCATTTACTCAGGAGATCTTGTCTTTTTCTACTTCCCATGTAGATTAATCAGATCCATGTATGTCTCTGATTATTGTCTAGGTTCTCTGGGATTGTGAATTGTAGGCTGATTTTCTTTGCTTTATGTCTAAAAACCATTTATGAGTGAGTACATATAATATTTGTGTCTGGGTTACCTCATTCAAAATATTGTTTTCTAGCTCCATCCATTTGCCAACAAATTTCAAGATATCATTATTTTTTTCTGCTGTGTAGTACTCCATTGTGTAAATGTACCACATTTTTCTTATCCATTCTTTGGTCAAGAGGCATTTAAGTTGTTTCCAGGTTCTGGCTATGACAAACAATGCTGCTATAAACATAGTTGAGCATATGTCCTTGTGGTATGATTGAGCATCCTTTGGATATATACCCAAAAGTGATATTGCTGGGTCTTGAGGAAGGTTGTTTCCTAATTTTCTGAGAATTGCCATACTGATTTCCAAAGGGGCTGAACCAGTTTTTTTTTTCCTTCTTGCTCTGTGGTAAGCTGTGTAAAAGGTATCCTCTCCTCCTTTTCTTGCTCCTTGCTCTTCACTCTCTGCCCAGATTTCTCCTTCCATTTATACTCTCTGCCTGCCAGCTCTGCCTATCCTTTCTCCTGCCTCACTATTGGCTGTTGAGTTATTAGAACAATCAGGAGTTTTAGACAGGCAAAGTAACACAGCTTCACAGAGTTAAACAAATGCAACATGAAAGAATGTGACACATCTTTGCATCATTAAACAAATGTTCCACAGCATAAACAAATGTAACACATATTAAACTATATTCCACAACAAGACACCTCTTCCAAGAAGACAAAACCTCCTAATCCTTCCCAGTGTTGGCGAGAGGGATCACGTGTTAAACCTACAAACTTCTGGGGACCGTTCTCTCAGCCACCACATCTCATTCAGCATGTGACCGGCTTGGAGAGCTGGAAGGATGCAACGGCTCCACACTCACCACCTCCATTAGGGGCTTCGCCTACTGAGCAATGTCCATAAATATGGTGTGTTCGCCATAACAGACCGAATCAGACTTACAAGGCTGCACCCTATGTTTCAAAAGAATGGAATCCTTCTGAAGTCAGGTTTCAGCTGTACTTAATGTAACAGAAAGCATAATCCGTCCACCATCACAGTCCCAATTGCCTCGAACCTGAGACCAGCCCACAGAGTAAAGTCTGGGTCACTTTGCCAGTCTTCCGAACCATCGGTCCTTCTAGGACCTCACAAGACCCACACTGGCCCTAATGCCTCACGGGAGCCCCAGAAGCCCTTCTCTCTCTAAACCAGATCTGACACAGTAAAGGTTCCCGAACACTCTTCCCTCATGCTTCGCTGACAGCCATCCATCACCTGCCTGAACTCCTGACTGGCATGTCACCAGAGGTATCTATAGTATGGTGACGCCGTGCTTCCCCTCGCTGGATTCTCCATGGCGTAGCTGGATCTTTTTCTTACCTTCTCCCACGCTGCTGTCATTCATTCTTCCTCATTCAATCCATGTGTTCGGTCTCCTGTGTGTGTTCTTCTGGTGCCACGGTGCCTCTAATGTTTGATGAAACAAAAGGCAAACATGACGACAGAAAGCTTCTCTATCTGAAACCCCGGGGACCGCCGCAACTGCACAGGTGCACGGCACACGCTTAGCACCAGAAGTTGCGGAGGTTCAAGAATCTCACTTGCGCCTTTTTTTGAGATTTTTTTTTTTGAGATGGGTTTTTCATTCTTACCTTATTTTCTTCTTTAAGACACCTTTCCCGTGTGACCCAAGCTAAATACTGGGATTATACCTATGTTCTACCACACTCAGCTTTGTCCCCCTCCCCTTAGGCAAAGAAATTCAAAGTTAAAAAAAGTAGTGTGAGTTAGCACAGCTCTATTATGGAGTTCCCCATTTGAGCCTAGGTTTCTAGAATCTAAATTTACATATGTATGTGTGTGTTTACAAATAATATAAATATATACTGGTATAATATTGTATATTAGCATGTTAAGTATAGATTATATTATACATAATATATTTATATTTATTGTGTTTTTATTCCTAAAATGCTTAAATATTTTTCTTATATATAATTTTTCTATATTGTACATATATAAATTTGTATATATGTGTGTGTGTGTATGTGTGCACGTATACACACACACACACATGCACACACATAAAACTAATCACATACCTCTTGTGGAGGACAGAGGACAACAGAAGCTAATTCTCTCTTTCCACCATGTGGGAACTGAAGATCCAACTCAGAACACCAGGCAAGTTCCAGCCCATTGTCAGCTTATCCACTCTGGAGCCCAAAGTCCTAACACAGACATTTTATTTAAAAATTTGGTAAGACAAAGCCAAAGTAAGTAATTTGGTCACTTTTAAGCGCACAGTTGGGTGTGGCATTAGGCACGTTCATATTTCTCTACAAAGATCTCCAAGCTCCATCTCTGTGCCTGTTGTGGGATGTCCCCTTTATAAAGCGATTGTGACTGCAAATAACTAGGGGGATTCTTATCAGTCATCTTAGCTGACTACCTGGAGAGCAGCAGGAAGCTGGGGAGGCTCACAGCTTGGCTAATCTAGCTATGTGCAGGCTGGCTCGTGAAACAGAATTTTGCTGGCCAAATATATTTTAAACGTAATTTCCTTCCCTTGGATACCATGATCTTTTGACATTTCATTTTCTTTTGAGCATTAAGGATGTACCAACTACTAAGGAGTTTAGATAAAGTCAGTTACGAGAGAAAAGGGATCCCAGAGAAAAAAGTTTGTGGTTCTGAGGTCTGCTGCAAAGCAGGAAGGAAACGTAGAGACACGCTGGTGATGTTCGTGTCAGTCTAGGGGGTGGCACCAGCTAGGGCAGGGCACTGGGTGATGTGTATCCTTAAATGGCTAAGTTTTTTCTGCCACTGTTAAAATTATTAAAGTTTTTATCCGAACCTACTGAGTAGTTGTCTTCTGAAACATATTGTCTTAAGCCAGAATAGCCTATTCCCCACAGCTCGTGTGGGCAGGACTCTGAACCTGGTAGAGCGCCTCCCAGAAGCCTCCCAGAATCTGCCTCCCGCAGCCCTTTCCTCTCCTACTGAAGCCATCCTTCATTGGCCACTATGTCACTCCTTTCTGCAGCTTCCGTGCCAGATGGAAGAGCATGAATCTCCCAGAAAGAGGCTGCTCTGACTTCTGCCTCACATTTCTAATTTGGCTTCCCTCGACTCCTTTCCTAATCTGAAACAGGAGTATTAATCCCCACTCGAAGGGCTTCTGAAAGGCTCACTTCCAATGATTTTATGTAACAACAGTTGATAGCTAGCTACATCTCGTCTGGAAATGGAGAATAGTTTTCTATTGTCGTGCGTATTTTCTCTACATATAGGATGTGTGTATATACAGGGGGAGGGGGTTACTTTCTTACTCTTGACTTCATTGAAATGTGCAGCATAAAAGTTGCCAGTTTTTTTTTTAATTCCAGAATGCTCATGAAGGGATTGACCTGATGTGCTGTCATTTGTATAGACTCTGGAAAAATATGAAATGATGTATATCACACACACAAACACACACCACACACACACACACACACCACACATACACACCACACACACATGCACCACACATACCACACACACACACACCACACACACCACACACACACCACACACACACACACGCACGACACACACGCACACCACAGACACCACACACACCACACAGGCACACCACACATGCACCACACACACACGCACCACACACATGTGCCATACACACACCACACACACCATACATACCACACACACACCATACACACCACACACACGCACCACACACATGTGCCATACACACACACCATACATACCACACACACCACACACATACACACACCACACACATACACCACACACACATAACACACACCATACACACACATATACACACACACCACACACATACACACACTACAGCTACTCAACAGAGGTAGTAGACAGACTGAAAAATAGTCAAGAGGAACAATGATTATGTGAAACATTTTAACTTATTTGTATCATGAGTTAACCAATCAAAGTCACCTTTAAAGTCATCGGGAAATTTTAACTATGGACTAGATATTAAGCTGCGTTCAAAAGTCATTGTTAACTTTGTTAGATGTGATGGGCATGGTATTGTGTGTGTCTGCTTGTTTTGAAGGGCTGTTACTGCCCAGTATGTTACACAGGCTGCTCTCCAGCTCACAAGTCTCCCACTTCAGCCTTCAAAGAGCTCAGATTACAGGCAAATACCACTGTGCCCAGCTTCTGCTTACACTTCTTACTTATTCTTATCTGTGAGAGATGAATGCTGAATTACTTACAAGTGGAATGAAATAAGTCCTTGAATGTTATTTATTCTGAGATTAAATAAATGAAATTAAATGTTGAAGTGGACTGGAGGCAACATACAGGTTCATCAGTCTTCTCTGATTACGCATGTGTGTAGACTTCTTAATAAAAAGTATTGTAGGATCGTGACTAAAGGAGTCTAGGGAGATGACTCAGTGGTCAAGTACTTGCCTGAGACCTGAGTTCAGATCTCCAGCAGTCAAGTAAAACGCATAGTTTGACCATACATACTGTAACTCCAGAGTGGAACTGGAGGACTCACTTCAGTGAGTAAATTTCTCAAAAAGAAATAAAGATGGAACGTAACAACCTGATGTTGACCTCTGAACTCCACACGCATGCACACATGCATGTATACAATATAAACATATTTACATACATGCACCACATACAGACAAAGACAAGAAAATGAAATAATTACAACCAGAGAAAGGATGGAAAGGGAGAGGAAAGTGGAAACATCAATAAACTAAATCATCCATGGGAAGGGAAACAAGGCATCAGGTTTGAGTGAGCACAGAGGTAGAATCGATAGCAATTTGACGAATTTGATACAGGGACTAGAGAAGAAGGATTGTCATATTTCTGTGTAGGGAGCTGATGCTGTTTAGTGGTAGGAGGATTCCTGGAGGAAGAGGTCAGCCAGGATTAGCTTTCCAGGAGGCAACTGGCGCTGTGTGTGTGTGGAGGTGAGTCACTGCTTGAGGGGCAGAGAAAGTCACTATCAAATTACAAAACTGCCCAGAAAAAAAAAGGTAGTCAAGAAGGAGGTCCAGGAACAGCTCTGAGGGAGCTATAACCCAAAGTGAGACAGAAGCAGAGTAGGCAGTCGGGGAGGAATGCAGGAGAAAGAAGGACACGCCAAGAAACCAAGAGATCAATAATATAAATGCTGAACAGCCGTGACTGGGAGAACTCTTAAAATCGTGCTTTCAGTATTTATGGGTTAAAAGGGGCCTCACTTTTGAGCTTCCTTAAAAAGATACATTGAGTCAGGCCTGGTGGCACATGCTTTAATCCTAGCACTAAGAAGGCAGAGAGAAAGGTGAATCTCTTGTGAGTTCAAGGCCATTCTGAAAGGGAGCTCAAGGCCAGCCAAAGCTACTTAGTGAGACTCTACCTCAAACAAACAAAGTCTCATTAATGAACACACACTGTAAATATCAAGGTACTGTTTCTGATGAATACATAATTCCAAGTCACATAGTCCTGACAAAAAGAAACCACAGAAGCCCTGATGGTGGTGCACCCTCTTATCTCAGCATGAGAATCTCTAGGTCCAGACCAGCTGAACCTGTACCTCAGCACCCACATAAAAGCTGAGTGCAGCAGTGTGTCTGTAATCCAAGCACGTGGAAGCAGAGACAAAATAATCCATGGAGCTGGCTAGCCTGCCAGTCTAGCTAGGCAAATTGGTGAGCTTCAGGGTCACTAAGAAACCTGTCTCTAAATTAAGAGTGAGGAAGATATCCAATGTTTACCTATGACCTCCACGCACACATGCACACGTGTGCTTGTACATCCACATTCACACATGCACATATATACAACACACATGCACACACACATACACAAAATAAACTACAGGATATAAGCAAGTCTTAACTGAAGACTGTCAAAAACAACGAAAGGGAATGTTTGGCAAGCATTTGTGGGACTCCCACAGTTTGCAGAGAGTGAGCCCTGTGCAAGAGGAGGCAGCAGGAAGCCACATTCACTGAGATCTTCACATGACAGTAGCGAGCAGCTACCGGGCACCCCTTCTGCAGTGGGCACTGCCTTCTTTGAATTGTTTAATCTCACACCACCCTAGAACACATCTTCTCCTGTTGCTACTTATATTAGAAATAAGCAACGACAAACAGACGCACAATCGCTGCAGGGCCAGCCCACCAGACACTGCTCTATGCTGCTTTCTTCCTTTGTTTATTTATTCATTTACTTACTTCAGTATTGGAGCAACCTCAGGGCGTCACGAATGGTAGGCCTGTCCTCTGCCGCGGTGCTATACTATACTTCCATTTTATACCTGACCTTCTATTTCAAACACTGCTTTAAAGCCCTATATTTTATTTTATTTTATTTTATTTTTTTGGTTTTTCGAGACAGGGTTTCCCTGTAGTTTCTAGAGCCTGTCCTGGAACTAGCTCTTGTAGACCAGGCTGGCCTCGAACTCAGAGATCCGCCTGCCTCTGCCTCCCGAGTGCTGGGATTAAAGGCGTGCGCCTCCACCGCCCGGCAAAGCCCTATATTTTAAAGCTTAATAATTAAAAAAAGAAAGTTAAATAACTGCCACAGGTCGCAGGCCCACCATGACTACTTTAGAGCCTGTAGCCAGGATTGGAAACTCCTATAAAATGGCATTAACTTCTTATTTATGGACCCAGCAATATGGCACATACACAGGGTGGGATTTGGTCTCAGTATGGCGGGGACACAAAAGCAGCTCAGGCAGGAAACGTATAGTGAGCACCAAATGAACAGTGCAGTAGGAATGAGAGAAATCTAGAGACCACTGTGCCTTAGAGGAGTAAGATTTAGAGGTGTTTCAGACAGACAGGAGAGATCCCACCACCACCACCACCACCACCACCACCACCACCACCCCGCGTGCGCACCCCCACCCCCGCGCGCGCACCCTGGCTGAAAAGCCGTCTTCAGAAAGGAACACACAGGGCTGCCAGGTGCCAGGAGGCAGCAAATAAACTAGAATACAGATTTCAGCTCTGCCAAGTATTTCTATATAGCTTTGGATGATTAACTTTTGGTTTCTCGTCTGTATGATGGACCATTAAAACCTATCTATAGGACTTGGAGAAACCGGGGACTAGGAAGTAATTATTGTCCGGATGATAAAGTACCAGGACACGTCTGACGCTTAAGCACCTTTCGCGGATTAACTGTTTAAGTCAGGGACCGGCTAGAATCTCCTAGGGCTTACTCGTGGCTTTTGAAGAGTCTCTTAATTTATAGTCCTCTCCCCACCCCACCCCCACGCCACCCTGGAGTGAGGAGGCTGAAACACGGGGCCTCACACATGGGATTCAAACGGTTTTCCTCGGAGCTCCGTGCCCAGCTCTTTAAATTGCTTATGAAATTTTCATGACAGAGTGTATTTCATGAAGTTGGTTTCTGCGGTGGTTTTCTGATGGCTCTCAGAATGTCATTTTCATTTTTATGGCTTTTCTCAGCTGAGGCTCAAGCAGAGGAAATTTTAGGTGTAATCTGTGCTTTATATCATAGACATTAGCAATGACAAGATTATAGAACTGCTAGATTTATTTAATGTGGTATAGGCAGGTTTGCTGGTCAAACCCACAACTGCTGCAGTGGAGTTCAGGCACAATTTGAAATATAACTGGAGACAAATAAGCAGTTATTATAGTTGTTATACAAGCTTCATTTTTCTCTCCTGTAAGTACATGGTTTCCCCAAACAGAAATCTTAGAGGTACACAAAGTTACGCGAGGAGACCGCGAGTCCTGAGATGCTTCCCACAGTAGCAGAGCCTCATACGCCCTGACCTGAGGACAGAACTGTAAAACAACCACGTAGACTTTGGAATACAATCTCTGTCCAAGAACACAGTAGGAAACTGACTTGGGGACTTAAGACCCGATTTTCTTTTTTTTCTCTTTTGCATCCAAGAAGTGATTTTTTTTTTTCTTTTGTTTTTTGAGACAGAGTTTCTCTATGTATCCCTGGCTGTCCTGGAACTTGCTCTGTAGACCAGGCTGGCCTCAAACTCCCAGAGATCTGCCTGCTTCTGCCTCCTGAGTGCTGGGATTAAAGGCGTGTGCCACTGCCACTTTATGTTCCTTTTTAACCACTGCTGAGCTCTGTACTGAGCCAGTTTTGGGGATATGAAACTCACATAGTAGCCCTTGTACTTAAAAGGGGCTCATGGCTGGTTTAATGCTTTAACGCTACCATGTTGATATTAAAGTTTGTATTTATTTACTCTACTGAGACGGGAGTTTTCATTTGGTACTGACTCAAAAGACATGTAGCCGATCCTGCTTGTGCTACTCAAATATAACATCTAGACCAAGAAGCATTTCTTACTTTGCCACTGTTGGCCCCTGGCATGATGCTAACAAAATAAAAGGCTTTCAAGACACATTTGCTGATCCATTCTGTTTCTAAAGTGGTGTGGAACGGGGGAAGACACGAGAGCCAGTTCAGTTTCACCATCTGTGAGTGGAGTGATCCTGGGTAAATTCTGTAACCATGGGGTGTTTTTTTCTCTTCTACGTGGTACAGAGGCACAATAGCATTTGCCATATAGAGATAGGGGGTAGAAAGTAGCAAGGCCTCAGCCCCCAGGACAAGAAGATGCTTAAAGCTAGTTTTTCCCCTTTTAGGAAAAGTAAAATTTCAGAGTACTCACCCATAGCCATTGTTATGTTTAACCCGACATATTTCTAAACTTTTATGCTTTTGCTTCCTTTAATTTTTACTTTGACATCTATACTTACTTTAGCTTCATCTCAAAGCACAGGAAAGTATAAGAAAATAGATTTTTATTTTATTTACTATTTATATCTTTGAGACCAGGCCTTGCTATGTAGCTCAGGCTGGCCTCGAACTCACAGTACCCCCTACTAACTTTAGCCTCTTAAGTGATGGGATGACAGGCATGAGTCACCACACCTGGCTCAAATACGCAGATTTAAAAATAAGAGCTTTCAGCTAAGTGTGGTCATACCAGCATTCCAGGCTGAGGTAGAAGGACACTGAGTTCCAGGCTCGCTGGAGCTATATGGCGAGAACCTGACTCTATAAAGGGGAAAGAGCATGAATGCCCTAACTGTATTATTTTTCTTAACAGTTAATGATTATCAGCCGAAACAAGGCTCATATTATTTAGCTTCCAACCAAACTTGTCAGAAGCATTAATGTGTATTGACCAGGTCTTATTCTGTTACTTCATTCACAAGTGAATACTGAAAAGTGAGCCTTTCAGAACAGTGTGTTGTTGACTGTTCTCTTGGTATGTCTGTGTGTGTATGAATATGAGCATGTATACATACATACACACATATATATGCATGTAATATATGTATGTATATGTATATATTTCTGTACCTTTGCAACCACCCTCCATGGCAGGAGTTTGAGGTTGAGAAGGATAGAAGACCACTTATACTGGGCTGGGGGTGGCGCACGCCTTTAATCTCAGCCCTCAGGAGGCAGAGGCAGGTGGATCTCTGTGAGTTCAAGGCCAGCCTGGTCTACACAGCGCACTTCAGGACAGGCTCCAAAGCTACAGAGAGAAACCCTTTCTCGAAAAACCAGAACAAGCAAACAAAACAAAACAAAAATATTACTCTGTGATAGATAAAAATTACATGTAAGCCACATTCTAAGGTCAATGAGTAAACTTTTGGTTTTGTTTTTTTGTTTTAGATTTTGTTTATGTGTATGGATGTTTTGCCTGAATGTATGTATGTGCATTACATGCTTTCCTGATGTCTGTGGAAGTGAGAAGAGGGCTTCTGACCTGGAACTGGAATTATAGGTGTTTGTGAGCCACCATGTGGGTGCTGGGAATTGAACTTGGGCCCAGTGCAAGAGCAAAAAGCTCTTTTAAAGGCTGAACTATCTCTCCAACTCCCACCCACAAGTAAAATTTTATTAGAGTTACATCCATTCTTTGTAATTTTTATATTAATTTATTGTGTGTGTGTGTGTGTGTGTGTGTGTGTGTGTACTTGTGCTGTGAGTGTAGAGGTCAAAGAGTAAATTGTGGGAGTCAATTTTCTCCTTCCACCACATGGGGCCTGGGCTATCAGGTTTGGCCATGAGCATTTGTAAGTAAGTAGTGAGTCTTGCTGGCCCTCTTTGTATTGTTTATGGCTGCTTTTGTGTTACTGTTGCAGAACTGAATGGCTGCTCACTCCAGCAGCTACAACACAGACCCTCTGTTCCAGATATTTACTATCTGGCCCTTGGCAGAAAAAGTTTGCTAACTCCTGTTTAGAGGGAAAGCCACATCCCCATGAAAGAGAAAGCAATGCTGCATTACGGGACTCAAAAGAGAAAGAAACACGTTTAGGTTGACATATCAAAGGAAAACGCACTATTTCTTAGAGAAAATAGACGGACCCTGAGTAATAAGATGGGATGGGCAGGGGCATTCCAAACACAGGCAATCGCCTACGTCCAACAGAGGAGTGGGAAAGGTACCCCTGTGAGTAAGATGAGAAGTCCATTTTGACTGCAAGGCAGTTCTAAGCAAAAAGGGAAAGTGTACCACAACTTTGTAGAGGAGAGTAATTGAAGACTTCTTCAGGAAGGGAGTGACTTACTGAGCATGCTTTAAGATAATTTATCTAGCAACAATGTGTAAAATTGGTCACAGTAGGCAGCTGGAAGCTAAGAGGCTCCGAAGTCCAGGAATCTGTTGTTTCAACATAAATAAGTGTGGTCTTAGTGGAAATGGAGCAGAGGGGCCTGGAAGATCTTGTCCAGCTGTTGCTTAATAGATGCACCAGTTGATTGGTTGGTTATTCAAGGGAAGGCAGAGAAAGGTAACAGGTTTGAAGAGTGGATAATTTAAAAGATGGTGACACAATTAGCAAAGGAAAAGGAGACAAAACTGGTTTGGTGACAATGGTAATGAGCCCAGGTTTGCACACAAGTTAGAGAGAAGTCGCCAGCAGAAGATATCCTGGTCTGACAGAAAAATAGGACAAGGAGTTCAAATTCAAAAGCGAATCCGGGACTACAAGACACAGGGTTTTCCTGTTCTCTGTATACCAATCACAATTTAATACAATTTGCATTGACGACCAGCCTAATGAGATGATAAAAGTACTTAAATGTAAAATAAGCAATTCTACAAACTGTGGCTCCACTCTTTCTGAATAAAAAGGAAAAAGGAATTACCCAAATGTCAAAGAATTTAAAAACAACAGGAGGGAGAAAAGCCAGTTTATTCAGCACTCTTGCTCAAAATTTCAGGCTTTCAGACTTGTCGAATTTTCATTCAATAATTGATAAGATAGCAAAATCGAATTTGCAATTTGTTCATTCATAATTGATAACAATTCCAACAGACTGCTCTGAAATTTGCCCTTGAAACTTCTATTAAAAATTGTTCTCAGAAAATGACAATTACTGAAATAGGTAACATGTTTACTTACGTAATACAAACTGTAAAGCACCTAGAAAACACTGCTACCAAAAACTGTTTCTGGGACTGGAGGGCGGCTCAGTGGGTAAAGTGCTCATTGCACAGGCGTGAGAGCCGCGGTTCCCATCTCCAACAGTCACCTGAGAACCCAGGATGGTGGTCCATGCCTGTGATCCCAGAATCGAATCGGCATGAAGACAGGAGAATCCTTGGGGCTTCTTGGTCAGTCACTTGAGCCTAATTGGTGAGGTTCAGTGAGAGATGTCTCAAAAAAAAAGAGAAACGATAAATGGTGTTGACCTCTAGCTTCTCTGTGCCTACACTCGAGAGCACGCGCGCACACACGTTAATTATGCTGTTTCTCCCTTTGCTGCACTAAAGGGCTGACTGCTACACTTCCACACTTACCAGGCAAGCACTAGACCATTGAGTTATATCCCTACCCTATTTTTTACTTTTTATTTTGAGAGGCTCACAAAACTGTCTAAATTGGCTTTAACTTACTCTGTGGCCTCAGCCAGCCTAGAATTCGCAATGAACCTCCTCCCACTCAGCCTATAGAAAAAGAGGTAAGCTCTTACAGGCCTGTGTCCTGAGGCCCGGCCACAATTCATTCAGACCCACTCACTTAGCCTAGGTCATCTTAGTTGTCAATTCTTAAAAAAGAGTGACATTATACTCCCCATTTCTCTTCCAGAGTTTGTAAAATTTCCAGAATAATTTGTATAGTTCCCAGCTCAATTGCCTACTTCCCTCCGTGCTTTCCTCTCTAAAATTTTTCTCCCATCAGAACCTGTTCAATAACTGGCCTTGGTGGCTCACGCCTTTAATCCCAGCACTCCAGAGGTAGAGGCAGGTGTATCTCCATGAGTTCAAAGCCAATCTGGTCTACATAGCAAGTTCAGGCCAGCCAGAACTACATAATAAGGTGAGACCCTGTCTCAAAAACAAAGAATAGAAACAAATTCTTCAAAACAAAGCTCCGATAGGGCTGGTTCTCTTATTAAAGGTGGTAGTGTGAAAATATTCTAATGATTAAGTCTATGTAAGTTCTTGTGCTCTTTGGTACTAGACATTTTTGGCCGGTGCTTTCCGGAGTCACATCATAGATTTACACCTATGAATAATCTATAAACTCACGAAGGAGCCCCAGGCGTGCACTTCAATGAACCACTTATTTTAATTCTATAAACAGGGTTAATTCAGGTACCGGGTATAAGCACGCTTGGGTATCATCCATTTGTAATTCGGACAGCTGGCCCTGGTTAAGACACGGCAGGCTGAAATACTTGTCAAATCAAAGAAAGACCAATTGAAAAATGAAAAGCTGCCCTGGTCGGGCTCTTTCACTGCGCTCTGGGAATGGGGACTGCAGCTCCGTTACTTGTCTTGCTACTTTCCCCAGCACAAAGGACCACGCGAACACCGACGGCCTGGGGGCGTTGGCGACGGAATTCCAGTGTGCACTCGGAGGCCCCGCGACCGCTTCAGAGGGTTTCTAAGCCCTGAGCTCCCCGTTATCCGCTGGGGTCGAGAGGATGCGCTCCGTGGAGGCTGACTCCCGACTGCGTCCGACGGCCAGCAGGCGGAGGCGAGGCTGATCGGAGCACCGCGGGGGCGCGGGCAGGGAAGGGGACCACGGCTGGAGCCGGCCGGCCAGAGACCAGGCGAGGCCCAAGACGAGGACCGGCCCGCCGAGGCCCCGCCTCCGAGGCCCGGAGCCCCGCCCCCGGCCCCGCCCCTTCCCGGGCTGCGCTCCTGCGCGCCCCGCCCGCGGGCGGAAGCGAGAGCGAGGCTGAACGGCTGACGTCAAGGCGACACCGCCAAACCTCGCCCAGAGTCAGGCGTGGAAAGCAGCCTGAGCGGCGGAGGCGGCGGCGGCGGCGGCGGGCGGCGGCGGCAGAGACCGCCGCGGCGCCGGGAGCAGCGAGCCGAAGGGAACGCGGAGCGACAGCGACGGCGGGGACCCGGTGACAGCGCGAGAGGTTAGCGGAGGGAGCGCGGGCGCGGCGGCGGGGCTGGCGCGGGCCGGCTGGAGGGGGCCGGTGGGGGGCGGCGCGGGCCGGGCCGGGCCGGGCGGGGCGGCCGGGGTGGGGGGGAGCTCGCACGGCGGCGACGGAGGCCCGGGCGCGCGGCAGGTGGCTGCGGGGTTCCCCCCGCGAACCCCTCGCTTCAGCGGGCGAGCCGCCTCGGAGCGGCCGGGGAGGAACCTCAGCCGCGGCGGGGAGCAGCGCGCTTTGCGGAAGGGGTCAAATGTCTGAAATATGGCGGAGGAAGTGAGCGCCCGAGGAACCCCCAGCCGCCGCCCGCGGCACCGCAGCCTTCCCCGCCGCGCCCCGATCCCCGATCCCCGATCCCCGCCGCGGGGTGGGTGGAAGTTAGAGCGGAAACCAGAAAGTTGTCCTTTGCGGACACCCGGGGTTTCTCCCAGCTCCGGCCCGGACGGAGTAGCGTCGATGGGGGTGGGGGGGAACCACTCCCCGGCGCCCCGCGGGCTCGAGCCTGACAGGGAAAAAGTTTGCCCGGATCGGGGCTGGCTTGCTTCATTTGTTGCGGGAAGTGGCAGAAGGAAAGCAAGGGAGCGAGCCCCACCTAGTCTGGCAGCCGCCACCGTGCAGAGACAGAGAAAAAAAATGTTAAAGGGGCCTTTCCCTTCGTCAGCAAGAGGAAATCTCTTTTCTCTCTTGCAGAGAGAAAATCCAGGAAGTCTGTCCTCTTCTCCTTTTTTCGCCATCTCGATATGTCTGATTCTGAAACTGACTTATCAGCGCCCTGAATTTTCTTTGAAACTACTCCCAGGGAACTGGGCCCTCCGGATTTTCCATGGGGTGGAGGGAGAAAGATCTTCCCTTCAGAGTTTGAGCGGATGGGCTTGCTTTCCTTTCGCTTGCCCCCTCCCACCCTCCCATACTTTAGAAAGACATTTTGGTCCCGCGACTCCTGACTGGTGTCAATACAAGCACTTCTTTATTACAGAAGTAGGAAATCGCATTTTTACTGAGTTAAAAATTGACATTATGGTGAAAGCTGGACTTTTAATATTTTAAATTAATATTTAAATTATTGAATGTTTGCTTTGATGACAGTGTGTATTGATATAGACCGAGTGCTTCTAACTTGTAAATTCATTTTTTTCAGTTTTCTTTTGTATAATTAGAACGTTGTTGAGACTTGCCTAAAAGGAATTTATCTTAGCAAGAAGTAACTTAATTGAATAGAGAAATTCTTCTCGTTTAAAGCTCTTATCATTCTAAGAGCTAACTTGGAATCTATGTATTAAGTCCTTATAGAGTCATGGGACTTTTTAAGGGCTGAAAGGGGACTATTTAAATCTGGTCCCACCCTGTCATTTTGTGGAGGAGGAAACTGAGGAAACAGGTAAGATAACCTGAGTCTGCTGATCTGTAAGGCAGTGGTCTATCCATAAAAGAACCCACAGGACAAAATGTGGCATTCAATGGTGAGTGACATCTTGCAAATCTTTTTAGTCCTATTATCCGCTCCTCTCCAAGATAGAGCGCCTTGGTTAGCTAAGTGCGGATAATGGCGCGGATGGTGTCATCCCCAGGTTTGGGTTAGAGGAAGTTAATACTCTGGGGAGGAAATAATTTTTACTTAAAGACACGGACTCCCTAATGACTTTCTTGTTTGAGCTTATCCACACTTTTAATCTCTGTAGTGCATTATGTTCCCTTGTACTCTCATGTTGACATTCTCAGTAGTTTAATGACCTTATCTGTGGAAGCCACAAAGTAAATTGCTGAAGGACATAAAGCTATTTGGGTTTGATGTGCCTGGTATCAGAAGACTGCTGAAGGACCGGTGCTGAGCTGCGGTTCGGAGCACAGAGATGACGGCCACTTCTTTCCCCTTTCTCTAACTTAACACTCTTCCTCTCGGTGGTTGTCACTTCCTAACTTCTGTTACTGCTGTGTATTTTTATCTGTTCTACTAAACCGTAAAGTCCAAGGACAGGATCTGTTCTTTTGTGTACCTCAAGTGACTAGTGTGTTGCTGTTACATAGATTCTCTCAATGGAAGTTAAGTGGAGTTAAATGAAAACACCACAAAAATAGGAATTAATTCTGTCGTATGTATTCTTAATTCCTCGGATTTTACCTGAGCACTAGTGATGTTCGGGACTTAAGTTTAGAGGTTAATGGAAAATTCAAAGAGACTGAAGAGCACAGTGTAACTTTGAAAAAGAATTACTTGTACATTTTGTTTGGGCTCACTCACTTTACAAATTGATTATCATTTTATCATTGGTCATTTATAATGATTCCAGTATTTCCTTTTGACCTACAGAGAAAGTGAGCCCTCCCTCGTGAGCCCTTTGCAACTGTAATCCCAGCCATTCAGGATGATTGCCATACATTAAAGGCTAGCCTGGACTAATGAAACCTCTATAAGTAAATACATAAATAACTTAATCTACGTTTATAGAGATCTTTGAAAGACTTTGTCTATGCAGAGGTTGATGACATGTACATGCTGTTTTAAGTGTACAGTCTAAAATTGGGATGGAAATCTCATGTTTAGCTTTCTTTGCTTTTTGTTTAGGCACTTTGATAAATATTTATTGAATGAAATTAACCTGTGAAATTAGATCTGAGAAAACTTAGCAGAGTTTACCTCTCTCCTCCCCCAAAGTGTGGTTTGCGTTTGGCGTTTTATTGTTGACTGTCGAGGAGATGTTATTGACTTCACGTGTCGTGCTGTAAATACATTTTCAGGGGTAGATGTTAATATATAATGTTTAGATTTGAACTGCTACAAGGTTAGTTTAGTGTTTCTGCTCTAAATAGTCAACGGCTATTTCTCCACAGCAGTGATGTCATGTCATCACTGTAGAGTTTGTACAAATCCATCTTTCTGCTGGGGATGCAGCTCGGTGATGAGACTGTCCAAGTTGCTAGGTCCAGTCTCTCACTGAAAATAGCAGTTACTCTTCATTTGTCCAAGGCTTGTTATAAAGTCATAGCTAAATATACTTTATGGTTTTTGATTTGGTTTATCTATGAAGGATGTGTGTGTTGTTTTGTTTCTGTATTTGTTTTCTTTCTCATTTTTGTGGGCATAGATTAGGCTGACGTATGTACTGTTTTTTTTTTTTTCAAACTGAACTTTTTTTTAAATAAGAACAATGTCTTAAACGGAGGCTGGATGCATTGTAATACTAGACAAACTTTTTATCTAGCGTTGTGCTGTCTCGTACTGAAAGTTAATCTTTTCAGTAATTGTAGATGTTTTGCACTAGTGTTGAAAGGGTCTAATAAGCGGTTGAGGGCTAAAGTCTTGAGATTAGTTCTTTAGAAATCTCAAGGATACAGTGGAAGCCCTGACTGCAAAGAGTAGAATGAAGGGCTGGAGGTAGCCCTGGTCAAGAGTGCTCGCTGCTTTTGACCTGAATTGGATTCCTGCTGCCTCCCGACCACCTCTCTACCTCTAGCTGCTGGGGCTCCAACGCCTCCTTCTGGACTCACAGATGCCCACCTACCGGTGTACTTCTCATACACCTGTGCTCAGGCACACACAGACGAAAAAGAGAAGCTAGGAGGAACTTACTCATTTATAGTAAAAGTGTGGCTTGCTTTATAATCTGTTGTCCTTTGTGTGAACCCACTTGACTGGATTCTAAAATTAATCCTTCAGCAGTAGAGTTTCTAGTTTGTAAAGTTAATCAGGATTTTTTTTTTGCCTCCTTAAAATAACAGAATTTTAGAATTCATGAAGATAAAGGATGTTACTTATTTCCCACACTTCATGAGCACTGCTGTGCTTACTCCTGATGTTCAGATTGAGGGTACACAGCAGCTTATTAAGTTTCCAGAGAGTCCTAAAACTTACAAAGAAAAAAATGAAAATTTAGGAGTATATGGTTTTAAAATTGCATTTAAATTCTCTAAGAATATTTGCAACAGGAATTGCAAAATTTCATTCTTGTTTTTATTATACAAAAGGATAATAATATTCTGGAATATTATTTGTTGTACTTAAAATTGGTTCCATTCAAGGTGCTTGAATAGTGGACACACACTCATTTCTAGGTGACGGGTATCATTCTCTAACTACAGCCTGAGTTTGACTTTTTACTGATTCCTAAGGCTTCTGGGTGTTAACTAGTGTTTCATATCTTTATAGCTGTGTTACTTTACAGCAATGAGACTCTTCCGTCTAAGCTAGGTCGGGACTCGGGAGGTAACTTCTGGGTGAACTGTTTGAAGGATAGGGGTTACAGATAGATAGCCTCCTGAGGATGTTAGAGGGAGAGAGCACCTGTTACAAGCATCGCAGAGTGATCTAAAATTTATCTCAGCAACTATATATTTATAAAATTTGTTTTTTTCCAGCTGTGTGTGGTGGTCTGCACCTGTAACCCCAGCATTTGAGGGGCCACAGGAAGGGCAATCCTTCTGTCAGCCTTTGCTGCACAGAAAGTTCCAGGCTAACCTGGGCTACGTGAGACTGTCTCTGTGCATGTTTTCCTTTACTTCAGCCATAGCTATTTTGAAAGTAAAAAGGGAGTTGATCACCTCACTGGTGGGCTATCTCTCCCACCTGTGGTTTTCCTTGTTGTCTTGTGCGATAGGAAAAATAGGAAAGCCATGTTCTGCCCACTTACAGTTTCAAGTGGCCTTGGGGAGGACATAGGAAGTAGTAGCTACAGTTGGGTTCTAATTGCCTGTCTTCTGAAGTTTATCCTCACACATTAGAATATATTTTTCATAGTCATCATCATCACTATTTGGAGGACTCAAACCTAGGGCTTTGCACGCTGGACAAAGTACTACAGAGCTATATCCCCAGCCCTTTTGAATCACTTTGTAGTAAATTCAAGGATTCTCTAAGCTAATAAAATTAGAGGTCTCAGTAAAAAAGGAACAATATAGACACAAACTACTACTGTGTTACAGATACAACGTCTATGATTTTTAGGTAATGAACTAACTTCTCAGTGATACAACTCTGGCATCGCTCCTATACAGGTAGGAAGAGGTCAGGACAAGGTGTATGTGGACCTCCACTATTTTCTCTAATTTGGAGATGCTGCACATTTGTATTGCTAAGATTGGCTGAGTTTTCAAGTGTTCGGCTTTACAGGTTTGGTTACAATATTTGCAATACAGAGGATAAGAAGAACAACACGGTATGGTGTACAATCTCTACACTGCTCCGGTGCTCTGGGAAACTCGCCTTCTCCAATGCTCTCTTCTCCCTTGTTTTTCCTTGGCAAGATGACATGTAGATGTCGGACTTGAGGGTTAAGTAAAGTCTCATTTGTAAATGTTTTACGAATTGTAGGACACACTCGTGTCATACAAATTCTTCAGGGCCTCTGTTCTCTAGCATTAGTTAACACTCTCCAAGAGAGCTGAGTGAAGGGTTGTGGAGCCAATGTTCTGCTTTTGAGAAAAGGTCTTACTGTGTTGCCTGCTCTGTCCTCAAACTTGCTGTCCTCCTGCTTCAGCTTTGAGGTGGCCGAGATGACATGTACATCCCAGACTTGAGGAGCTTTCAGTAGGAATCTTTTTGCTCAGTGGTTCTCAGAGTGTTATCCAAGGGACTCTGCAGATCTGTAGATGTGCTTGGGGAGTCAGCAGGAACAAAGCTGTTAGTTCTATCAATAATGCAAAGACATCCTTTGCCCTTTTTACTGTATTGACATTTGTTTCTATGATGCAAGACCAGTGGCAAGCGTGGCTGGAGGGAAGCGGATTAGAGCTCTGGCATATCCTTCACTGCCCTGACTGTTTAAAAGGAAGACAAAAGTTCCACCTAAATATTGTAAAGATAAATTAGGTCTTCCCTGTGTACAGGTCTTTTTAATATGACAAATAGGATGTTCAAAACATGACGGTTTCCCACTGAAGCTGGTGACTGTCCCCAAGAAAAGTGACTCTCATGAGCCAAACCAGTTACTTGCTTTTAGATTTACTTTTATTATGTTTTACCTGCATGTTTGTATGCAGGCTTCTCTCAGAGGTCAGAAGTGGGAGGGTCTTCTGTAACTGCAGCTGTAGCAGGTCGGTTGTGAGCCTCCACCTGGGTGTTGGGAATTGAACCTGGGTCCTCTGCAAGAGCAATAATTGCTTCTACTGCTGAGCCATCTCTGCCGTTCCCAGAACCACTCACTTTTTCTTTTCTGAGACAGGGTTTCTCTGTAGCTTTGAAGCCTGTCCTGGAACTAGCTCTTGTAGACCAGGTTGGCCTGGAACTCACAGAGATCTTCCTGCCTCTGCCTCCTGAGTGCTGGGATTAAAGGCATGTACCACTCACTTTTTAAAGGAAAAAGTTTGGCTTAAAAAAAATTCCTGATCATGGGAGACAGTCCAGCTGAGAGTTAGGTACAACTTATCTTAAAGCCCAAAGTCTTGACCTACATCTTATATTATGGAAATTTAAATATGAAACTTTGAATTAAAAAAAAAGAATGCCTGTAATCTGGGCATTGATGGCATGTGCCTTTAATACCAGCAGGCTCTTGAGTTCCAGGCCAGCCTGAGATATATATATATATATATATATATATATATATATATATATATATATATATATATATATAAAAGCTTCAATATAGCTAGGGCTGTTAAGCAGAGGAAAAAAAAACCCTATCTCCAAAAAAGAAAAGAAAAAGGAAGAAAAGAACAAAAAAGGAATGCTTGATAAATATTCAAATTCAGAGTTAGTATTAAGCTTTTTTTAAAGATTTTAATGTTTTGTGTGTCTGATGTCTGTGTACCACATGTGTTCAGTACCCATGGTGGCCAGAAGAGGGCACCTGAGACTGAAGTCACAAACCAGTCTGGGTGCTGGGAATTGAGGCCCAGTCGTCTGGAAGGACAGCAGTGCTCGTAACTGTTGAGCCATTACTCCAGCCCTCTCACATAGTGTTGAAAATAGCAAGCGAGCTTGTCCTAAGGAAAATTGTAGCAGTATCTCTGGATGGTTGTAAATAGCTATTAAAAATTGAGATTTTGAAAAGCTTTTCTGGGTACTGGGCCCTTCAGACTTGACAGCAGCCTCTTAGTACTGTGGGGAACATCTTTCTTTGAACCTAAGGAACATTTGAAAGAGTACACAATGGAATGAGCCATTACTTGAAGATTTGTTTAACTATCTAGCCAGTGTTTTCCAAGTGACCAGCACTAGATACTGTAAGAAGTCTTGAGTGCTGTGGCCTTGTTTCTGAATCCTTGCTAATGCAGAATTGGGTTAGATGTAGTTTCTTTGCAGGCTTATCTAGGCAGTCCATTATTTTTGATCACATAAATTGAGATAATTATTTGGTATGTCCAAATTACCTTTTGGAAAAATGCTGTTTCTTTTTCCTGTTTACTTAGAACAATTGTAACGATCTTGTTGAACAGTGAAAATTTTAGGTTTTTATAGTAGCCTAGATCTAGCTCTATTAGCTAGTTTCAGACCATGAAAGTAGATAGAAAGGTGGATGGGTAGGTGGTGGGTGCTCCGTGAGCCAGTCTTCTTAGCCAGAGGTCTAAGGTAGGAGGATCCCAAGATGTCCAGGATCTTCAACTCTCATCTTAACAGAGGATGTCCTTGATTTGTAGCCAGCTCACTACTGACTAGCAAGGTGGGCTAGCCTGGGAAAGTTACAGATAGAAGATCCTGACCTCTTGCAATCTATTTAAACTACAAAGGAACAGACTGGGCTATTCTACAATGCTTTCACAGAAAGTGGTATCTTGTTTTTTCCACATGAATAATCTTGCCAGTGCAAGGCCTCAAAAAAGCTGATTAATAGAGGCAGCAAGATGGTTAAAGCACTGTCTACCAAGCCTGATGACTAAGAGACTGAGAGCCCGTGTGGTGGGAGGAGAGAACTGACTCCTATAGGTTGTCCTTAGACCTTCACATGTGCACACGTGTGTGCGTGCACATCAATACACACAAACTAGAATTTAGTAAAAGGTACTCGGCTGCTATGTCCGGATATTGTTCTTGTAGAGGGACCCGGGTGGGTTCAGCTCCTAGCAGCTGTCTGCGACTCCAGCTTCAGAGGCCTGATGATTTGGCCTGGTCCTCAGGCACAAGCACTCATGCACAATACTTCTCGCCACAGACACATAACTAAAAAATAAATTGGTTAAAAATCCTGCCTTGTTCCTTTCCCCAGAACCTTTAGTAGAAGGCAGGTTTACATTATCAAGAGAAACCAAGCTATTGAACAGCACTCTTTAAAAGGACGGGGTTGGCTTAGAGAAGGAGAGGGGGTGCGGTGCCCACTTCAGGGGTTAAGTGCTAAAGGACTTCTGCCTACCATACCTAATCCCAGCGGGGGAGGAAAGTTCCAGGAGCTTTGGTGCTTCTCGAATTAAGTAATTAACTGCTCAGCTGTTCTAACGGTTCTGAACTAGGGAACATACTGAGATCATATCTTATAGCCAGGACATCCAAATTCATCACAGGTTGCTACTAAATACTATTATGCACTTATAGTTATTAACTAAAAACTTGAGTAAAATTTCTTCCGTTTTAGTTAGCTTTTATGTATTTTTGGTTTTCTTCTGCCCATGAGCTCCCTCACTTGAATCATAGGCTTTAGTGGCTTTTTTGTTAGGGTGTGTGTGTGTGTGTGTGTGTGTGTGTGTGTGTGTGTGTGTTGTTTACTTTGTTTTTAAGGTTTTGGGGCTTTTGAGGTTTGAGGCAGAGACTAGCCTTAAACTGAAAATCCCCTGCCTCGGCTTCCTGATGGAATTACAGCTGTGTACCACCACGGAAGGCCTTTTGCCAGCTTTTAATGACAGAAAATGAATTTATACTCTCTCTCTGGGGTGTGAAATGTTACTGTTTTGGTCGTTTTGTTTTGAGATGGTGAGTAAGAGACTTCACTGACCTTGAATTTATGGCTGTCCTGCCTCAGCCTCCTGAGTGCTCAGGTTACAGATGTGTGTCATTGAGAAGAGAATGATGGTGTTGATTTTAGCCCTGAAGGGTGGGAGGTGGGTGCGTGGAGTACTAGGGGGAGAGCAGGGTGCAGAAGGCTTGTGGTGTGAGCGGGCGGGGCTGCTCTGCCTCAACAAAGATGTGCAGCTGCCTGACTTCCCACTGAGGGGCCTGTGCAGATAGTGACTCTGCCACCTAAGAAGATGGTGTTGAGTTTACCACTGCACAGTAGAGTTGACAGTGCTTTACTCCCAGCAGAACCTCCTGGACATTAAACACCCAGGTGTCCACATTGTCCTTTATGTTTTAGCTGATTCCTTGGAGTATAAGGATAAATCAGAGAAATTACATACTTCCTTTCTTGTTTATTAAGACTATGTCTCACTGTGTGGCCAAAGCCCAGGCTGATCTCCAACTTGTCATCCTCCTGCCTGAGCCCATCCTTCGTCATTGCCCCCAGTGCTGCCATTACAAAAGTGTTGTGTGTCTTAGGTACTTGTCAACCTTTGGTTCTGTCATTTGTTTTTATTGTTAGAGTTTTGGGTTGTGGTCGATTTTATGTTTGGTTTGACATAGGGCCTGTTTGTTTGTTTGTTTGTTTGTTTGTTTGTTTGTTTGTTTTACAATATTCTGTGTATATGTCTGCAGGCCAGAAGAGGGCACCAGACCTCATTACAGATGGTTGTGAGCCACCATGTGGTTGCCGGGAATTGAACTCAGGACCTTTGGAAGGGCAGGCAATGTTCTAAACCACTGAGCCATCTCTCTAGTCCCCAGTATAGGGAGGGCCTTATTCTATAGGCCAGGCTGCCCTTCAACTTGACAGTTTTCCTGCCATGCGCATTCCTATGGACTTGGCTGCTGTTTTTTAGTGGTGTTGATGTTGATCTGTCTGAGGTTTCAGTTCTCTTGGAACTATGACTGTTGTTGACCCTTCTCTGGGAGCTTATTTTCCACTGAGGCCTTTTCTGGGCTCTCAAAGGGTTTTAATGTCAACCAGATCTAATCTTTGTGTTTTAATATTTATATGTATGTGCCTGTGTGTATATGTGTGAACCATGTGTGTGCAGGTGCCGGAGATGTCAGAAGACGGGAGGGGGGCCAGAGTCCTTCAAGCGGAATTACAGTGTGAGCCACCCAATGTAGGTGCTGGAACTTGGGTCCTCATTATGTAGCCTTGGGTGGACCTCACTAGTGAACCAGGCTGACCTTGAACTCAGAGAGCTCCTCTTTAGCTTCCTCAGTTCTGGGATTAAAAGTGCATATTGCCACATCCAACTTGGATGCCTTATTTCCATACATCTGGCTACGTGTTATTGAGAGCTAATTGTTCACAGTTTTTGCATTTAGGGTTGAATTAAATAATTTTATGTGTTTACACAGAAGGTTTTAGCAAAGGTAGAATATGAATCATGAAAATGTTAACAAATACCCAGTTAGTAATACAAGTGTTTTGGAGCCAGAATTGACAGGTCTTAGCTGTTATAGCTAGAGAAAATGGTAGAAGTGAAGAGGAATTGCGCACAATATTATAAGGTGGGTAGGTTTTAGATTAGTAGTGAGCAACAATATAGAGTTTCTCCAACAGGCTTTATGCTGGTGGGTGTTTGTGAAATGGACAGTAGGGTCCAACAAGACAACCTAACCTGAAAGTTGTCCTCTGACCTCCATACACAGACACGGTAGTCCAAAGCAAATGAACTGGGTAGATGCTGCCCTGCTCTAATAGACCCTGTGAAATGGGTTGGAAGACGATACTAACCTTCCGTTATAGCCCTGTTGGTAGGTGTCTTCACATTGAGACGTGGACGTTTCTTTTCTAGTGGGGTGAGGATGATAAAGCACTGTCCATGTGAGGCATGAGCAGTCACTTAACGGGTTCAATAAAACACAGAAATAGACTCACACCAGCGTTCAGGCAAGTGTAAGGAATTTATGACAAACCAGGTTTTCCACTGGATCAGATATAAGACTCAGTATTCATTAGATTATTTACAGATTCAAAAATTTTTAAGATGGCTTAGAAACTTTTTGTTAGTAATGTCTTCTCTGAAAAAGACATTAGAATATGGAACTCTTACTTTCAAGCAACTGAAACAGTCTGCTGGAAACTCGGGCTGACTAGAAGTCAGTGGTGGATGTCTTCCTCGGTCCCTCTCCAGAGAGAAAACCACAGGGTGCTCCTGCCTCAGGGAGGACCCATATGGAGGAAGGGGAGAACCGACTCCTCCCTAAAGTTGCTCTCTGACCTCCACATGCAAATCTTCTTGCATGTGCTCTTGAGGTGCAGCCTGTGTGTGTGTGTGTGTGTGTGTGTGTGTGTGTGTGTGTGTGTGTAGTAGTAGTAGTAGTAGTAGTAGTAGTAGTAGTAGTAGTAGTAGTAGAATTTTTCTTAGATCCCCGATGTGGGGCTGGAGAAATGGCTTGACAGTTAAGAGTGCTTGTTGCTCTTGTTAGAGGACCCATATTCAATTCCCAGTACCCACATAGTAGTTTGCAACCACTGATAACTAATTCCAGGGCATCTGATACCCTTTTCTGTCCCCTTTGGGCACCAGACATGCAGATGGTAAAGGCATTATGAAGGCAAATACTTGGGACCATAAATAATCAAATCTAAAAAAGATTTTATTTTTTTAAATCCCTGATGGTACCACCTGGTATAGTGACAGGAAGAAGTAAATAGCTGAAATGGATACTCTGAAATTCAGCATTGCTAACAGGAAGTGTCTGTGTCTGCCCACTTTTCCTGTCTTCTCAGTGTGTTCTGCTGGCTGTAATAGACTAATTAACATCTAGACTTTTTACTTGGTAAATACGCTAATATGAAAAATATGCTGACACGTATGCATGTAGTTGGGGAGAAGAGTAATTTTGTCTCAAATTGAGCAGGAAATGGACACTTTAAAGATAAAGATACCTATGTCTGAATGTTTGCTGGCCTGTATGTATGTGCATAGTGTAATGTGTCTGGTGCCCTCAGAAACCAGAAGAGGGAAGCAGATCCTCTAGAAAGGGAGTTACAGATGGTTGGGAGCCACCATGTGGGTACTGGGAGCCGAACCTGGTCTTCTGCACGGAGCTGGCTCTCCAGCCCCCAAGCTGCATTGTTAACCTAGTAATTATGAGTAAGCAAGCGGGTATTGTGTGACAGTGGAAGAAAAACATTCTTTATATATGATGCCCCCTTGTTTCTCTAAGTGGCCTTCACTGAATATAAAAGGCGTCTTGAATAAACTGAGAAATACAGAAGCGTTACATTTATCAAGCCAGTGTGACAGGAAATGGATAGCATAAGCTGCCGCTTAGCTGACACAGTGACACTAGCAGAAAATAGTGGTGCGTACTTTTGATTCCTCTGCTTTTTGTTTCTTAGTTTTCTCTTCTGCACTTTTGGCAGATTAACCAGGGAATTTCCATTAGGAGTATCTTGGTCTTAAAGTTTCCTGTGTGGTATATAATTGTGCAGACATGACTCCACAACCTAAAATCGAGGCATTCTCTTGGCTTCTTGGTGCTTTGGGGGCAGTCATCGTACGAAGCATGCCATTTGCTCCTAGTTAGGTGGTCATGGGAAATGGAATAATTGTAGTCTCGTGGAAGATGCTGGTTGTAGTTCTCAATTCAGCCTTATGCTGAAACAGATTGTAAATGGTGTTCTTAAAAGTTTATCTATCCTTCTAGGTATTTATATTATCAAATTTCGTGTGGTGTTTTGTATTCGCAAAAATTAGGAGTGATTTGTTCAAATATCCCTACTCTTAACTCATAAATATATTAGTACTGATAGCCTGATGTCCCCCAGGGTCTCCATACTGGATTTAGTAGTTGCTTCGAATATGTGAGTGCACATCTGTTCGCCAGTGTCCCAAGGATGTCTTTATGTTGGATGAGTAGTTACTCAAAATTCTGCACCTTTGACAGTAGCATTAAATTAGGTACCTCAAGGACTATAATGGGCTTTCTCCCCTCCCCCCCCGCGCAAGACTTAATGTAAGCTTAAATATGAGTGGTTATTTAAGCTATGGAAGAACTGAGTGGAGATCTGAGAAGTGGGACCATCTCTTTGCAAAGCAAAAAACGACAGTTCATGCTGGCTGTTAGACAAGTTTCCATCTTGATTTGCAGAAGTTTCCTTCTTGTTGTTCCTTTTGCCTAAACCGCCAAGTAAGAACATGCTCTTCCCGTTGTTCCTTTGAGTGCAAATTGCTCTCACACTTGTTCTCGTTACTACACTCAGTACATAGACTTTGAGCTTAACACCAGTTTGCCACCACTACAGTAATATGCAGAATTTCCCCTCATCTCTTTCAGGATCTCACAGCCTGTAAGGCAGTGGTTTTCAACCTGTGGTCACAAGCCCTTTGGGGGGTCACATATTTCAGATATTTACAGTTCATAGCAGTAGCAAAATTAGATTTACGAAGTAGCAACAAAAATAACTTTAGAGTTGGGGTCACTCAACATGAGGCAGGAGGAACTATATCAAAGAGTCTCAGCATTAGGAAGCTTGAGAGCCACTGCTGTAGGGCCTAAGTCTGGTGAGCCTCAGTAATGGGCAGGATAATAATGTAGGCTTTGTTGACATACTGTCCTCATCAGGGCCATTCATTTCTGCCATTTTTCCTGGTGGTAACCATAGATGAGACACCGCATGAGCTTGACTTTGTTCCAGTTAAGTTGTTTTTAAACACAGCCAGCAGCTGCTGGAGATGCAGTTCAGTGGCAGAGTGCTTACCTAGGATACACCAAGTCCTAGGACCCATCCCTAAGTGTCTTTTCTGTTCCAGGCTATGCTTTAAGTTTTAGTTATATAGTAATTAACGTGACACATGATCCTAGGCCACAGGATATTTACTTAAGTCTTAACTTTGTTTGAGTGCATTTGGACAGATTCAAAACAGTTTATGCACCTCACACACAGCCTGAAGGAAATTTTATCCAATATTCAATTCATTCCTTTGTTTGTTTGTTTCATTTGAGCGACAGGGTCTTACTATGTAGTCCTAACTGCCTGAAAGATCCTCCTGCCTCTGCTTTCTGAATGCTTAGATTAAAAATCATGCACCACCATGGCTAGCCTCTAAGGTAGTTTTTCAGATGAGGTGGGGAAGCCTGCCACTGCATGTGAGACCTTGGGCGAGTACAGTAGGTGCTGTGGTCTGCGGTGGTGTAACTCACCGCAGCTCAGGGTGCTTTAGCCGTCAGCTTCTGTGTGTCAGGAAAATAGCCTACATGTGTGCATCTGGTGTTATGCTCTTTGTACACAATAGGCACTCAAGCCAAATAATATTGTTGAATAAAGTTGAAACACCAGTTTTCTTAGCTGTCCTTAGATCAGTTTCTTACGGCTCCTTTTATATGGTATATTTATGGTGCATTACTTTTGATTTTCATCATAAAATGGGTTGTTTCCAGCCAAGGCTCACATTAGAAGCAGCCCACATACTAACCTTACCAGGAGCACATAATGCTCTAGGTGTGGCATCCGTGGCCTTCTGTTCCTGACAGCTCGGTTTTTAAGTGTCTTTCGTTTTCTCAGTATGGCCTCTACCCTCAGATTGTCTAGTGTGTTGCTCCTGAGTCAGAGCCCCTGAGCACTTTTCACAGGGGAGTTTTCCCGTCTCCCTGTAAATACTTTGCACTTTGCTGTTTCTTTCCTCTCCCTGTGCATCCTGTGCACTCTGAAGAGTTCTAATTCCATGTCAGACTTCCTCTGCTACCTTTGTTCTCTTCTAGGCGCTGGTAGATTTGTTTCTGATTGAAACACTATAGTTCTTGGTGCTACCTTCTCTTTAAAGCAATTCCTGATTTCCATTTGAACTCTCATCAGATTTTGTGTCTCTCATAATATATGCCCCTCGCTCTTTGGTGGCGCTATGGCTTGAACCCAAAGCCCTAACACTAGCCTATAATCCAGCAATGAGCCACATCCCCACACTGTTTTCTGTGTTTCTTGTCTTTTCCTGCAAGGCTTCTTGGGGACAAGTATGTTGTTCCCCTTTATAATTAAGAAATATAAGATGAAGCAAATGCCTATCAAGATTGACTTCCTTTTATGCTGTAGTCATCTTTTTCATGTGTCATTGTTAGTGCACTTTCCACGGAAGTGTAACACCCAGTAAGTAGTGGTTGATTGTAGGGGGCACTGGGGCACTCTGGCTTTTAGGTTTCTAATGGAATATTTTAGATTCCTGAATGTTCAGATAAAGTACACTTAATCCGTTTACTCTCCCATTTAATGCTCTGTTTACATGTTAGGTATATTCTGGTGGCTTTTCTAAGAAGTGTTGTTCCTCAGAATTCTTAGTTGGAAGCTGTCGGGTGATACTTCAGTCAATATGAAGCAGCCAGAAAGTTCCCCTTCTTTCTTTCCATGGTGGCTTACTCATTGGCCACAGGCATACAGAGACTGTAAGTGGTACATAAGAGAATCTCTACCTACTCATTCCTTTGCCTGAATTGCCTTGTGTGTGTTTCTGTTGTATCAATCATAAAATGACAAAGTTAATTTCACTCCTCACTAGCAGATATATGACGTAGAAAAAAACTAGCTGCTAAAACCTTTGCAGATTAATTATATCAGCAGATAAGACAAAGTTGGGACTAAAGAGAGCTCAGTGGTTAAAGGTACTTGTGGTTCTTGAAGAGGACTTGGGTCTAGTTCCTAACATCCACATGAAAGCTCACAACTGTCTGTATGTAACTCTTGTTTCAGGGCACCGGGAACCCATGTGATGTGCATATACTCAGGCAAGCAAACATTCACACACATAAAATAATAAATCCTGAAGAAAAAAGGACCGAGAAGAACATAACTGCTTTTCAACGTGTGCTTACACCTGGTAGCCTTGTCAGAAGCAGAAATGGCACTTAAATATACTGATCCAAGTGTCCCGACTTATACCTGTAGTCTCAGAGCACCGATGTGGTTAAGGCGATAATGAGGATCAGGACTTTAAGGCTAAGGAAGGCATGAGGCTCTGTAAGGGAGGAGAAAAGGTCTGGGCAGTAGTGTTGAACATCTTTAATCTCGGCACTGGAAAGGCAGAGACAGTCTCTTGAGTTCTGAGGCCAGCCTGGTCTACAGAGCAAGTTCCAGGACAGACAGGATTACATAGCAAAACCCTGACTCAAAAAACAAAAACAAGCCGGGCGGTGTTGACACACGCCTTTAATCCCAGCACTCGCGAGGCAGAGGCAGGAGGATCTCTGAGTTCTAGGCCAGCCTGGTCTATAGAGCTAGTTCCAGGATAGGCCCCAAAGCTACAGAGAAACCCTGTCTCGAAAACAAAACAAAGAAAGAAAAAGAAAGGAAGGAAGAGGCAAAAATAAAAAATATGCATAGTGGTACATGTTTGTCATCCTAGTGCTCCAGAGGCTAAAGCAGGAGGGTAGAGTGTTTCAAGTCAACGTCTCACACAAAAACATTTTGTCCTTCTCTGGTCACAGAAATTCAAGCATATAACAGACTTGTGTATTTATTTAATCTTTCCTCTGTCATTCTTTGTGGAAAATGAGAAGTGTTTGCAAGATTGTGCAGTGAAGAACATAGAAGACACTGAGGCAAAATGAATCAGACTCAGTAATGGGAAAAGAGGGAAAAATCAGTGAGAATTGCCTCCTTATAGACTAGTTCCTTTAGAAATGTATGCTTTTTGTTTTGTTTCTTGAGATATAATCTAATCCATACTGGCCTTAAACCCAAAATCCTCCTGTCTCTGCCTCCTGCATAGTGAAATTACTGGCATGCCACCACATCAGTCGTAACCAAAATAATGTATTTTAAAAATCCATGTATGTTGTGGGTATTCATGTGTGTGAGTTCAGGCGTGAGTGTAGCGCACTGCAACACACGGAGGTCAGTCCTCACCTTCCATGTTGTTACAGCACTGAGGTTACAGAGGGTGGCAGCTACAGTTCCCAGGCTTTGGGTGCTGGGAATTAGCCATTAACACCTGATTACCCACACGCCCTCTCCCCAGCTCTGCACTATAAACAGCCATCTATAGATAAACTTTTTTTTTTCTTTTTCATTTTTCGAGACAGGGTTTCTCAATAGTTTTGGAGCCAATACTGGAACTCACTCTCTAGCCTAAGATGGCCTTGAACTCAAAGAGATCCGCCTCCCTCTGCTTCCCAAGAGCTGCGATTAAATTAAAGGCATGTGCCACCACTGCCCAGCTATAGATAGGATTTCTAAAACTGGCAAATTAATATTTACCAACTACTTACTTACTGCCTTGTTCACTCGCTTAACATTTTGTGTGGTGCAAGTTATTTCATCTGAATCTTAAAACTCCAGAGAAGAGATTCTCTTAGTCCCATTTTCTGATAAGGAAATGATACACAGAGAAAGGTCAAGTAGCATGGCAAACGTCATGCCCCATCCAGACCGTCGGGTCTTAACTGTTGCTGCATTGTTCGAGTATATCATACAATTAAGTATATTCCAGTTAATCAAAACTATACTCCGCAGATAGCATGTTTTGAGTGAATATGTTTGCCTGTAGGATTTACACCTGAGTCTAACAAAAAAAAAAAAAAAAGATTTTTGTTTTTGTTCGGTTGGTTTGGTTTTAGTTACTGCCTGGCTTACCTAGCACTCACCTGAGAAATCCTGTAAGAGATTGGCCTTTTGTATTTGTCAGGTTGCTGATAATTGCTGTGCTCTGGTTAGTGTATTCCTTATGATCACGTACTGAGCTAAAAGATGGCTACTGTAATAAAACTGGAAAACGTGTTGATTTTTGTTGCTGAATATATGTCAATGGAAGATTTGGCAGGATCGATTGGGATAAGCTTTATTTACTGGAACTATTAATACCCGTGAAAATGGCAAGGGAGACTTTCTCCCCTATTTAAAGTATTAAAATGGTCAGAATAGACAGAATGCTATAAGCATCTCCTACTGGGTTTTTGCTGTGTTTGTTGTGTTTTTTGTGTTGTGAGACAACCTCACTCTGCAGCCCCCGGGAGCCGTAAACTCACACCAGTCCTCCCTGCCTCAGCCGCCCAGGCTGGGATTTCATGGCTGGAAGTTTTCTTTTGGGGGGCCTCTTTTTTTCCTTGAAAATAATTTTGAATCTGCTCAGGTCTGAGATTTTACTGTACTCAGCAGGTTAGGATAAGACTGTGTTCTACTGTTGAGGTAGAGTCTTTGGAAGAGAGCAGAGAGCTTGGTGATCATCTGTAACTGATGAGACGCTACTTTGGGAGTTGGAGGCGGAAAGAAGTCAGGCTCTTCCCTTGCAGACCTTGTTCAGTGGGAGAAGCCCTGTCTCTTGACTTCAGGAACTAGTAGTTAAGGGTTTTACATAGCCCTGATAATTTAAGATCGCAGAATTTCAATTGAGGGAGGAGAGTTAAAACTAAACAGCTTGAGGATGAGAAAACATGAGAAAACTGCGTGTTACCAGAATTCTCAGGGAGACAAGTTTGTCTAAACTGGTTGTAGACTCTTCGACATACCGTGTTTTTACTGGGAAAATGTCGGGCCTTTAAAATGTTGCTTTTCAGTGCTGGAGAAATGGCTCAGTAGTTAGGAACACATACTGTTCGTGCAGAGGACCTGATTTCAGTTCCCAGCACCCACACCAGGAAGCTCACAACTGCCTTTAACTCCAGTTCCAGGGCATCTGACTTCCTTTGGCCTCATAGAGACACACACGTTTACATGAATAAATAACAATAGTAAATATTTTTAAATGGTTGCTTTTCAGTTTTCAGACTTTTTTCCTGATCCACTTGGTGTATTTATTATTAAAATTTAAAGAGTGAATTTGAATCTAAGGGGGTACTGCACATGCCTGCAGAACGTGAAAGCTGTTGGTTTCAACAGTTCCTGTTTTAGGGTGTTTCTTTTCCAACTAGACTAATTCCTGGAAGTCAAATGGAAAACCTTTGTCTTTAACACCAAGACTTGTGTGATGCTTCTGCAGTTGGGATTCACGGTATCTCTTAATACTAGATGTGAACAAAATGGGAGTTTACCGTAAAGGGAAATAATTGGTTAACTTCTCAAAACCTCAATACAGTCTCTTTGTTGGAATTGTTTTGGTTAGGTTGGGTTGGGTTTCTTGGTTAGTTCTTTTGTTTTATGTTGTTTTGAGACAGGCTCACTGAGTGGCTGGCCAGGTTGTCCCGCTGAGTCTGGCGTTTTGAAACAGGCTCTAGCTGTGTGACCCAGACTAGCTTCAGACTCACTGTGCTCCTGTCTCGGCGTGTAGAATAGAAGGATGCACAGTGTGCTACTGAACCATGCCCCCAGCCTTTAGCTAATCACTTGATCACACACTAAACACCAAAATGATCCAGATCTTTGTTTCCTCTGGTTAGTGTTGGTAATGACTGTTGGTCAGGGCTTTTATCAGGAATGAGGTTCTTGTTTGAAATCTGTCCATCAACCCTGTGAAATTGGTTATAGTCTGTATTTCACAACTTAAGGTACCGGCATGTGTGGCTTCCCTCTGGTAAATTACATAGATAGCCAGTTCTGCGCCCCAGATTTCTGCATTTCATTTTCTGCCATCCTGAGCTAGAAATTAGAATGTCTAATGTATATGAAGAAAAGCAGCCACGTGACTCATTCAGTGGCCTCACTTTGTTAAGGAAGTACCAAAAAATATCACTGGAGTTGTTTGAAATACAGTGTTGTTTATGGTAGTTAAACATGGATGAGCCTTTATTTTTTTTTAATTCACTTTATTTTTTTCTTTTGTTTTGTTTTGGTAGTTTTTCAAGACAGGGTTTCTCTGTGGCTTTGGAGCCTGTCCTAGAACTAGCTCTTGTAGACCAGGCTGGTCTCTAACTCACAGAGATCCGCCTGCCTCTGCCTCCCTAGTGCTGGGATTAAAGGCCTGCGCCACCACCGCCTGGCTGCCTTTATTTTTTTTTTAAGATGAAACTATTTACTTACTTTCCAAGATAATTTTTAAATTCCTTTTGTCTACATTCTATCCTGAACAGAATTAAAGCATTTTTTTTTTTTTTTTTTAGTGTGTATGTAGGACAGGCTGAAGAGATGGCTCAAGTGGTTAAGAGCACTGGTTGTTCTTCCAGAGGATCTGGCTTCAATTCTCAGCACCCACACAGAAAATGCAGGAAAAACACCAATGAACATTAAAAAAAATAATTTTTTTACAAAAAAGAATGTGTATGTATAGGTTCCCATGGAGTCCACGGGGAATCCAGTCCTTTGGAACTGGAGCTGTAGGAGGTTGTGAGCTGCCGTGTGGGAGTGCTAGGAACGGAACTGGTCCTCTACAAGAACAGTGTACACTCTTAACCACATCTCTCCAGCCCCTAGTGAAAGCGTTCTTAAAAATAGTTTCACATTTTTTAAACAACATAATCTGATAACTTTTAAATTTCTTAGTTCACTTTTTCCCTCGTGTTTGGGGGACATTTATTTATTTATTTATTTATTTATTTATTTATTTATTTTGGGTCGAGGTCTCACGTAACCAAGGCTGTCTTTGAACTAACTATATAGGGTGAGCTTGAACTTGTGGTCCTCCTCTTTCACCGGCAGAGTGCCAGGATTATGAGCCTGGACCACCAGAAGCCACTTTTCTGGTGTTGTACTTTCCATTTTATATATATGTAACCTCTTACACAGCCAGTGTCTTCATTTGGAGTGAAAGTTGAAGATAAATGTATTTCCTGAGAAAACCTCAATGCCCATGCCCTAATCTGAAATGAGAAGGGCTTTCTCTGTTTGAAGCATCCTGGAGATATCTTCCTTTGGTTGGGTACCCAAAAATCTCTATAACATATTGGGAAGTGCTTTCAGATAGGCTCTCATTATGTAGCCAAAGCCCACTTGTATTTATGCCTAAGTGAGTGGATGTGTGTGCTTGAAAGGCTGAAAGAGAGTGTCAGATCCCCTGGAACTGGAATTGCTAAGGGTGCTGGGAACTGTACTCGGGTCCTTTTTTAAGAACATCACGTGTTCTCAACTACTGAGCCATTTTCCAGCCTCTATTTTAAAAGGCATTTTATTTTAATTGTGCTTGTGCCAGTTGTGCTGTCTTGGAACTCTCTGTGTGGACCAAATTGTCCTGCCTGTCTTCTGAGTGTTTGAATAAAAGGTATGCACCATTACACCCAGCTCGTAGACTTTTTAAATAAAAAGAGAAAGAACAAATTATTGATAGACACACGAATTGGATAAATCTGCCTTATTATACCAACAAGCATACTAAATAGGATTATGAGTTCAGAGCTAACCTGGCCTATATAGCAAGGGCGTTAGTTTTAGTTAGTTAGTTAGTTAGTTAGTTAGTTAGTTGCCATTTTAAATTGTGATTGGTATATCCCTAAGGGAGATTAATAGGTTTTAGTTTGGGGAATATCGATCACCTATCTTGGTGCTTTTAACAGCTTTGTTATATAAAGGGCTAGCTAGGTTGGTAGAAATATGGTGTTCTAGAACATGTCTCAACCCAACAGATTCCTAAAGTCTGCAGCCCATTTCTGAGGCAGAAGGAAATGTAGCTTTGGCAGTGTTTTCATGACATGAAAATATTACTACAATCAAGAAAAAGTGCCTTGTAATAATTAAATGCTTTAAGTCTTAATGGGGGTATGGATTACATGGATGTTGGCATATAGCAAAATTCATGTAATACTTAAGATCTACATGTTTAGCTGGATATAATATAGTCCCATAAATTAAAATGTCTTGAATGTTTTAAAAAATGAACAGATGTTTTCCTTGAGTTAGGCATGGTGGCTCACACCCCTAATCCACCCAGCATTGAGGAAGCAGAGAATCACCCTTGAGTTCAGGGTCATCCTGGGCTAGAATGAAACCTTACTGCTAATAACCAAAAGGGAAAACGTGTTTGCTAACCGATTGTGAGGCTCCTTGACAAGCAGATGTTAGAAGACAAAATAATTGCAAACTGATAACACAGTTGTCATCATCAGAGTCTTGTAGGTGAGCCAGTGGAGTTCGAGCATACCCCCCTTCTGCCTGGACTGGTTATTGCAACACTGAAGGTTATAGCCTGGGCCTCTGTCTCCATCCATTCTTATAGAGTAGTGGATGAAAGCCAGACAGTCCAGGCCAAATCAAAACATGGGAGACAAAACTTTTCACAGAAGTTTAAGTAGCTAAAAAATCAAGCTAATGACAAAAATACTAACCAAATGGCACAATTCAAAGTGCAAAAAAACCAGTTGCTATCTGCAAAGGCCTGCTTGGTTACATATCCTAAGGTAGCGATCCGGCTAGATGAGCTCAAGGTGTCATGGACCTAAGGAACTTTTTTTTTTTTGAAATGATGCCACAAGAGTCTTCAGCACGAGAAGGCAGGAAATATCTGAAACAGGAAGCATAGACATGCAATTACTGGTTACTTAAGCACAGAAACTGCCTTCCCTGGGCAGAGCTGACTGCTGATTTTATGATTTGAGGGGAATTATGAAACTTAAAGGTTGACAACCTTCCAGAGGAAGGAGTAAGCTAGAGTGGGCTGAAGAAGCCCTGTGCCCCGGGTGGAACTGTTGTTGATCAGTTGGCGTTCAGATGTTTGTTGTGATGTGCACCGTGTGACACCCCCACTCCTGGGCAGGCTTATTTACAGTTGCCGGTCACCTGTCTTCATGATTGACTGTGCTGCTGGGGCATGGGATGACCAGGACAGTACACAAATGAAATTGTTCTGAGTCCTGAGCTTGCAGGGGTGCACTGTCATACATGGCTAATGTGTTTCCAGTCTCCAGTCATTCTTCTAGAACATTTTCTCAAATGAGAACAGGGATTTTCTCTGTTTTGTTCATTGACTATATTCCTACACTCAGCTACTTCTAGGTGGGCTTGGGATGTTTGCTTCCTCTTCTTGTCTTAAGGTGGCTTGAGAAAAGATATGTCGTGGTTTTTTGTGAATGAATGTGAAAGCCCTTGGTGATGTTTCTCAGCTCTCCTTTTTTTCTTCCTTTTTCTTTGGATATTCTAATAAAAATTACTTACTGTTGGTGGGTGTGTCCAGATTCTTGGGTCTTAATCAATGAATTGAAGAAGTGCACACATGGCAAAGTAGCAAGGGTTGCTTCAGAAGCAAAGCAGCAACACCGGTCAGATGCGCTACCAAAGATGAGTAGACTCTGGGTTAAGAGGCTCCAGGCAGTTGTCTGCAGCCATGCTTCATGGGGGCTGGGAGGAAGAGAAAGAACTGGATTGCAAAGGGAATACCATGGGTGGTTTCTCTGTTTTGCTTGACAGGCTTAGATCATGTGAGTAATGCAAGTCTTTGCTCACAGCCCACGTCCATTCCCATAATGCACCCAATTTTAATATGCAATGTCCAGTTACGGGTAAGCATAAGATAGTATTCTAGGAATTCTCTAAAAGTTCACTGAGCACAGTTTGCCTTCCTGCACAATGTGCCAAAACTAGTTCAGGCCAGATCTGCCCTCGTTCCCATTCCTGGACATGTACAGGAATATATTGGAATAGAAACTATCCAGCAAACAAGACTTGATAGTTGCTAGGGGAGATTTAGAAACTTACTCCATTGTTTTGTGTGCATGTAGCTATATGCAAGCAGGGTCCTAGGATGCTGGGGCTTATTAGTGGATGGGCTGCATGCCTAGTACCTGCTGGTGAGGATCAAGAAGGGCATGTTTATTTCCCAGACACGTGATATCACAAATTGATAACCTGTTTGCTAAGACAGAGCTAAAAGCACTGTCTGAAATCTTTATATTTTACTTCGTTACTATTGTGTGTGTGACATGCATGTGTGGGCACATGTACCATACGTGACACATGAATGTCAGAGGGCAACTTTGTGGCGGCTGTTACCTTCCGCCTTCACATGGATTTGGAGGCTCAGTGTAACTCAGGTTGCCAGGCATGCACAGCAAGTGCCACACTGATCTAGCACGCTTACTCTAATTCTGTAGGAAATTCATACCATGGTAACCTAGTCTAGTAATAATTTTATATAAATCTGCTGTTCTGGCTGTCTTATGAAAAGCATGTAAATACCAGTTTTTTTTCTTCTTTACCAAGGTACTAAGTGTAACACGTCTGCATCATGCGTGAATATAAGCTCGTCGTTCTTGGCTCAGGAGGTGTTGGAAAGTCAGCTCTGGTGAGTCATTCTTTCTCAATGGGAGTTTTTTTATCCTAAGATGTTCATTTCTACTGAGGTATTTTTTGTTTTGTTCTCATATTAGTGTATAGCCAGTAGAAATCTTGACTTTGAATTTTTAATTCTCCTGCCTCCACCTCCAGGAATGCCGAAGTTACAGCTTTCCAAGGCCATATCCCATTTTCTGTGAAGATAGGGCTAGAACTCAGAGCTCCACGCAGGTGGCAAAGCTCTCCACCAACTGAGCTATGGCTCAGCTTCTGTTAATGTTTTCTGTTTCCTAAGACAATTTTTGCCAGGTAGACTAGGCTGGCCCTGAACATGTGACCGTCCTCACTTGTTCTGGGATTATAGGTGTGTGCTACCACAGCTCTTTTAAAATATGCCTGTAGTTGTATTTATCTGATTAAATCAGCCCATAATTTATGAGCAATACAAGGTTTTTCTTGTTTTAGACAATTGTTAGTTGTGTCTGGGTGGATAGTGTTTAAGTTAATGAGAACGTAGTTTAGACTTTCCAGAGTTAACAGCCTATTTATACAGATGTATATATGCATTTTTAGTGCCATACAGAAATCAACTTTTTTTTAAATTTATAAATAGGCATGTACTATATATTTGCAATTAATCCTTTTCCAAATCTTTGACTATCTAGTTTTTTGTGATTTTAATAGGCATATTTTCACTAGCAAGAAAGAAGAACAGATTGATGTGAGGACTGGGGAAGGAGAGAGACAGAATCGTCTTGAGTAGTACAGAGTGGCGGTGTGTGCCTGCACTCCCGCTCGGGGCTGCAGCGAGATCCAGACAAGCATAGAATGACTTTCTCTTTACCCCTAGAGAAAGAAACTGTCTTTCTTACTCATTAAAATAGCCTCCTAATGCAGAACTTGACCACACTGAGATCAAACTGAGAAGTGTAATGTGGCATTTGTATCTGTAGTGATGGGGAGACGTTTATTTTGTTTATGGGTTAAAGTTACAGTGCAAGAGCCTTGCGGTGGTGGAGCAGCACTCGGGATGGCAGAGGCAGACAAATCTATGTGAGGCCAGCCTGGTCTGTAGAGCAAGTACCAGAATAGCCAAGGCTACACAGAGAAACCGGTCCCCAAAACAAACAAACAAACAAAAAATTGCGATGCCAACAGAACATACGTGCTATTTGAATAGCTGTTGGGCCATTTACTACCGTGGATAGTTCCATTGTATAGTTAACAATGACAAAATGTGGTTTCTGCTCAGTATACACACAGTCTGATTTGTCCTTTTCCCCAAATATTTTTGATCCATAGTTTTTTAAATCTGAGGTTATGGAACCCACAGATCCAAATAGTTAATAGTTTAAAACTGCAGATTTAAGCTGAGCTTCGTAGTTCAGGCCTATAATCTAGTACTTGGGTGAAGCCAGGGGGTCACTACAAGTGCAAGGCCAGTTTGGTCTGCAGACTGAGTTCCAAGCTAGCCAGAGATACATAGCCTGTCTAAAATGAATGAATGAATGAAATTTACAGATTTAAGTTTTTTTTTAGAAATGTAATATTATGTTATTTTTTTTCCAGACTGTACAGTTTGTTCAAGGAATTTTTGTTGAAAAATATGATCCTACGATAGAAGATTCTTATAGAAAGGTATGTTACTTTCTAAAAGCCTTTTGATTTTAATGCAATAGTAAATACTTTTAGTTTGGAACTATCAAATGTTTTAGATACACTAATGACGAGGTGCTTGTTAGTTAGAAATGCCCATTCTTGGCATTCCTTGTCTGCCGCCCAGAGACTTGTGAGCATTTACACACACGTTTGTAGAACTTTCAGGTTTTTCTGACCCCAGAATTGTAATTGGACTGTCATTTCAAGTGGCAGCCCCATTTTCCCGGGCCTCACTCACTGGCAAGAATGGCCTCCAGTTTTCCTCTCTAGAGATAGCCTGCAGTGGGTGTCCTGCCCTTGCCACCTACAGCCACAGCAGAGGTGAATCACAGTGTTGGTGAGCAAAACACATGTTGATAAAACAGTGTACAAACATTTTTAATGTAATAGTGTGAGAGTTGTGTCTGCTTTTCTGTAGCATCTGGCCCTCTGATTGTGAAGTTACTGTTTCCCTCTTTCCATTTGCCCACCACAAAACTGGAAAAGCTTCCTGCACTGCAGCTGTGAGGCAGAAGTGGTCTTTTTCCTTCTGATATAATTCTAAATAAATTTCATTCCTAGGATATATTGGAAAGAATAACGGGGATATATGCTTTATTTTATGATTAAGACACTGCTTCCTTGTCACCAGAAATTTTATCTGTTGATGACAAAAGGTGTCTAGGGAGACCAGGCGGTGGTGGCGCACACCTTTAATCCCAGCACTCAGGAAGCAGAGGCCGGCAGATCTTAGTGAGTTTGAAGCCAGCCTGGTCTGCAGAGCGAGTTCCAGGACAGCCAGGACTGTTACACAGAGAAACCCTGTCTCAAAGGGAAAAAAGGTGTCTAGGGAAGTAAAGGCCACCCAAAGCATTATAGGAAAGCTGATAGGAAGAACCATGCTGACACCGTTGGATCTGTTGCTTTTCTGCTTAAACTGTTTTGAAGGCATTTCTATTCCAAAATTAAGTGTTGAGTGTGTCACACTGTGGCTGAATCTTAGTTACATCTTAGTACATGCAGTTTGCACCTGACTAAAATGGGGGGAGGGAGCTTTGGAACTTCATTACTGTTCAGTTGCTGCAATAAACACTAGGAGCAAGGCAGCTTGTAGAGCTTGTCCACCGTGCAGCAGGTGGCAGTCGGAGCAAACTGGGAACAAGCGGTGGCTTTGAAACTTCAAAGCCGGCCCTCTGTGTTATCTTTGCACCGCTCCAAACCGCAGCACAAAGTGGGAACCGAGTGCTCATATGCCATCACCTATGCGGCCATTCTTACTAAAACTGCCACAGTGACTTAGCTAGTTTTAAGTATTGCTCAATATTACCCTGTAAAATTGCCATAATCTATATCTGCTCTTATCTTAACTGTTGTGGGTATTTTAAGGTTGTTTTACATGCATGAAAACTAAAGGACTATTTTAACTTTTTCTTCAGCAAGTTGAAGTAGATGCACAGCAGTGTATGCTTGAAATCCTGGACACTGCAGGAACGGTATGTAGGTTAAATTATCAGAGGATATGCAGTGTGCATCAGTTTTTAAACGGTGCGCTTTATGAATGGAATCCATCAGTTATTGGAGAAATTTTTAAATGCAAATGCCAGAGTGGAAAATTTTCATGGCCTGTGGTTGTATTGGTTCCTATAAGACAGTATATTATATATTTCAGATAATGTTGACAATGCTTAGATATACATTTATTCTTTGGCCATATGAACTGTTTTGATTGGTAGTTGTCCTTGAAGGTACTTTTAAATAACTACATCAACTCTGTTACTGTCCTGAAATGCCTATGGCCAGCTAACTTTATGAATGGAGATTTGTTATGGTTTGTTCTGGAGATGCAAGGTCTAGGAGCAAAATCTGGTGGTGGCTTGTTCCTGACAGAGCCTGAGGCAGTACTCATCAAGTGGCAAGACACAGAAACATGCATGTCTGTGTTTCCCCTTCCCTTCACCTGTAAGAAGCCACCATATTCAATCGTAACTGCTTCCCAGCGACCTCACCTCTTCAGTTCATAGAACCAAGTTTCTACCCTCTGGATGCCTCAGAATCAGGGTAAAATTTTGGCATATGAAGCCTTTGGGACTACTCAGTCTATATCCATACCATAACAACCGATTAGGTTTGTAGGTGTCCAAAAGTAAGGGAAATGTGGTACACATCAGCTTCTTTCACACAGATGCCCACACCCTAGTAAAGAGGTGTAAAATATGATGAGATCATGATGTGCTGCACGTCTGGGAGAAGACTGGTGCTCAACACTTCATGATAGGTTCAAAAATTGCTTTTAATACTGGATGGTGGTGGTGCACACCTTTAGTCCCAGCACTTGGGAGGTAGAGGCAGGTGAATCTGTGAGTTCAGGGCCAGCCTGGTCTACAAAGCAAGTTCGAGGACAGCCACGGCTATACAGAGAAACTGTCTCAGAAAACAAAGTTTCTTTTAGAGACAAGATGTCTATCTTCCAGTTGGGCATGTGTTATATATAAATCTGTGGTGTCGTTTTTTAAAAGAACTTTGTTAGGCAATTCTCAGACAATATCTTGCTATAATATGTGATTTTAAGGAATGTTATATAATACTCCAATATTCTTCAATAAGCTGTTAAGTGTAGGTTTGAGAATTATCTAATTTGGTATCGAAACACATCCTTTTCTTTTAATCTTTCTTCTGTAGGAACAATTCACAGCAATGAGAGATTTGTACATGAAGAACGGACAGGGCTTCGCTTTGGTTTACTCGATCACAGCGCAGTCCACGTTTAATGACTTACAAGACCTGAGAGAGCAGATTCTTCGGGTTAAAGACACTGACGATGTAAGCAGGCTTCTGTGGTAGATGCCATCATTTCTTACACTTCTATAGCTGAGAACTTGTGAGGTTCTCTTTTTCTATCAGATTAAAGTATTTATTTTTAAAAAATTAAGTTTCTTTTAGAAACCTATATTGTTTTCCTTGTTTGAATTTTCCCCTCCCAAAAAATCCCAAAAAGCTGATTTTTAAGTGGCCGTTAGTAGTTTATGCCTTTCCGTATACTGCTCTTTGAAAACTACAAACATCAGAGAGGTGCAGACAGCATGATGCCACTAATAAGTATGTTGACTTCTACTAAGTTGATTTATTTCATCATAGATACGAAAGGGAGAGGTTCCAGCTTAGACTGTGAGAAGCTGAAGTTTCTGCTGTAGGGGCCTCCTTAATTTCTCCTTTTTGTGTTGTGCGATTCATTAAATGTATGTCAGAAACTGAAGTTGATTCACACCGTTAAACATTTCTAAGTGTTGAAATATGCTGGCTTTTCAGGGTAGCACCTTTGTGCTTCCCCTTTAAAGGTGTTTTGATTGCTGTGATTACGTCTATCGTGGCATAGTTTCCAGGGGCCTCTATCACTGTATCTGTTTTACCCTCACCCATGTCATTGTAGGTTCCGATGATTCTGGTGGGCAATAAATGTGACTTGGAAGACGAGAGAGTTGTAGGGAAGGAACAAGGTCAAAACCTAGCAAGACAATGGAACAACTGTGCATTCTTAGAATCTTCTGCAAAATCAAAAATAAATGTTAATGAGGTATGTGCGCATGGACTTGGGGAGCTTTTTATATTTAGTGTAAAATTTTAAGTTACTGGAAAGGGGCCTGGCTGAGTATTTGAGAGAGCTACTGTTACAGAGCAGCCTAGGTGCAGTTCCCATACCTACATGACAACATATTATCCTGTGTTGCACATAATAAACTCATGAGGATGCACGTGTAACAGAATCTTAAAGAGTGTTCAGTTAATGGGAAAGCACTGCAGGAAAACTCCAGGTTAATGTGTGTCCTACAGGACATCAGCCTTGAGAGCATGTGCATGTAAAGAAGTAGCGTTGCAGTTCTTTGTGATGTGCATACAATGCAATTACTGTTAAAGGGAAAGTTGGGTGGAAGGCTAGTATGGAACACATTAAATTCATTGAGTATTGGAGGGAAAAGGCAGAAAGACGTGGTTCATGAAGGGGTGAAGCTATTTAGAGCAAAGGCATACGGAAAGATTGGAGACAGTAAAGAGGCTTTTTTCCTCTTTCTCTTTTCTTTTTTATAGGAAAGGAGAGATCTAACTGAATTGAGTAGGATTCTGCAGCTCCTTCAACTAAGTACTTACTTTAAGGAAATTAGTTTTAAATTTCTAAAAAAAAAAAAAAAAAAAAAAAAGAACTTGGTACTTGTGAAACACGGGCTTTACTCACTCTGCGACGGAGCACTGGCTTCTGGGGTTTCCTGATAGACGTAGGGATTGCCAGGAGATTTTGTTTGCTTTTCCTTCATTTTTTTTATTTTTGGGTTTTGAGCTTGTTTTTCCTTCTTAAAAATAACAGTAATAACAATAACAATAATAATAATAATAAATAATGTATTTGCAGATCTTTTATGACCTAGTGCGGCAAATTAACAGAAAAACTCCAGTGCCTGGCAAGGCCCGCAAAAAGTCGTCATGCCAGCTGCTTTAATGTCCTGGGTGTGTTGTAGCTCTGAGCCAGGTATGTTACGTTCCTTTTTTTTCTTCTTCTTTTTTCCTTTTTCTTTTTTTAAAATTTATTTATTTATTACATATACAGTGTTCTGCTTGCACACCAGAAAGAGCACCAGATGTCATAACACATAGCTGTGAGCCACCATGTGGTTGCTGGGAATTGAACTCAGGACCTTTTGAAAAGAAGCCAGTGCTCTTAACCTCTGAGCTATCTCTCCAGCCCTGTTAACGTTCTTCTTATTGCTAACTTTATTCCAAGGACTGCCATAAAAGCAAGCAAATGATGTTGGTCCTTAAAAATAGATATCATGACTTAGCATGATAATTCTAGAAACTAAAATTATATTCTTTCATATATATAACTTATTTAACTTTATGTGCGTTGGTGTGAAGGTGTCAGATATCCCGGATCTAGAATTACAGGGAGCTGTTAGCTGCCATGTGGGTGCTGGGAACTGAGCCCGGGTCCTCTGGAAGAGCAGCCAGTGCCATTAACCACTGAGCCATTTATATTTCTTTCCCTATCATCAGAACTCAGATAATTGAGATGTAATAGAAGAGAGAGGCAGTTTTAGAATGTGTGTGGTGTGGCTACGTAAGCTTGTGATGCCTCCACTCACCAGGAGCAGGGAAGACACTTCAAAACAAGCCTTTGAAATGACACAGATGAGGAGCCTGGCACTAAAGAGTCACTCTGTGCTTAACTCCAGGATTATGAGCCATTGCGAGCTCTACCGGTCGTGACCCCAGCAGAACCAGGATTCCAGTAGATTGCCCAGCTTCTGACTTCGTGGTTTCTGCCATGCTGTTCTGGGTTCTCTAGAGGCTCATGGGCGCGGGCACCAGGCTGGTTTGTTAACTAAGAGTTTAGGGAAAGTCTGTCAGAATTGGAATACAAGAAGGGGCAGGTAGAAGTCAGCAATGCTGGAGGAAGGGTCCTCAGCAGAGAATGACCACAACCTGGGAGTCTAACTTTATAAGTTATAAAAACAGGCATTGAAGCCGGGCGGTGGTGGCGCACGCCTTTAATCCCAGCACTCAGGAGGCAGAGGCAGGCGGATCTCTGTGAGTTCGAGACCAGCCTGGTCTACAAGAGCTAGGTCGAGGACAGGCTCTAGAAACTACAGGGAAACCCTGTCTCGAAAAAAAAAAAAAAAAAAAAAAAAAAAACAGGCATTGAATGAGATCAGTGCTTATAAAGCGAGATCCGTGTCTGTGGCACAGGAAGCACCGTCTACTCTCTCGTTTGCCCGTGGTAATTATCTCTATTTAGTAAGCATTAAAGCGCAGTGCCATTATATCTTTACCTTGAGAAGTTTTGTTTTTTGGTTTGTTTGTTTGTTTTTCGAGACGGGGTTTTTCTTTCTTTATTACATAGCTCTGGCTGTTCTGGAACTGGCTATGCAGACCAGGCTGGCCTCAAACTCCCACAGATCGGCCTGCCTGGGATTAAAGGCATGCACCACCACAGCTGGCTCCATTTTGAGTTAACGTCTTATTTGCTGAGTAACTCCAGCACTCAGGATGCTGAGGCAGAAAAGGTTGCCAAGTTCGAGGGCAGCCTGTGCTATATATCAAGTGCTCGTCTCAAGTGAATAAAAGGAAAAAAATATTTCAGCGTAGGCATGTGTTTATAGAGTCACACAAGTAAGCAGATTTTGGCCTGCTCCTTTTTTGTTTGTTTTGGTTTTGGTTTTTTGAGATAGGGTTTCTCTATGTAGCTTTGGAGCCTGTCCTGGAACTCACTCTGTAAACCTGCCTCTGCCTCCCAAGTGCTGGGATTAAAGGCCACCACTGCCTGGCTACCTTATGTTTTTTGTGTACAAGTGTTTTGCCTGCTGTATATATGAGTACTGTATGCATGCCTGGTGTCCAAGGAGATCAGAAGAGGGTGTCGGCTACCCTGGAATTGGAGTTATAGGCAGTTGTAAGCAGCCATGTGGGTGCAGGGTCCTCTGGAAGAGCAGCCAGTGCTCTTTACCATTGAGGTCTCTCCAGCCTCCAATTTGTTTTTCTTTTTAATCTTTGGAAAGCAATATGCAGAAAGTTACACAGAGCATTTTCCTTCTTTTGGCCTAGAATTTCCATTTGTGGCCTCCAGAGGGGCAGTGGTGTAGACTGCCATCTTTTTTGGAATGAAGATATGAAAATGTCTTATCCGTCATTAATGTCATGACTAGAATCAGCCTTTGTCTGCTGTTTCCTTAATTCCTTGTTGTGGTTTCAGTTAGTGTATTTATTGTTTTCTCTTCCACAGGTCTGAAGAACTGTTGCCCAATTGAACAGTGCCAGCATTCCAACTTTGTAAACCTACCAACGTCTTCACTGGACTTTCCTGTGGTGGTGCCCTTGAGAGGCGGATGAAAGCCACTGTATCAGTTTGCACATTCTAATCACTTTCCAGTATCACGAGAGATTTTTACTTCTATAATAGGTTCTAGAGTATGCAGCTGGTCAGACCAGAGGCTACATCCAGTATTACTGCTAAGAGACATTCTTCATCCACCAATGTTGTACATGTAAGAAAATGGTGTACTGTATACTTTACCACACCCCATACTTTGTATTGGAGAGTACAATAATGTAAATCCTAAAAGCACCACTATTTTAGCATAATAAAAGAAAGTCCAAAGAGCTCCTATATAGACTACTCCAGATAACTTCGCTTCTTTGATACTTGTAGCTTATTGTAATTTTTTTTAAATTCAAGGTCATTATCATTGTATTATACAAAAATAAGCGCTTTGATTAACACAGCTATATAGTTTTTTTAATTTTTCAAAATCCTGTGGAGACAGTGATCTTGTCTTTAAAATATGATAGTCCTTTCAGTATAATGTCTTAGATTAAAGACGTTGCCTTTAATATCTGTTGGGAAGGAAATGTCCAGACTTTTCAAATCTCCTTATTATATGTTTCCTTTTTTGTTTACATAGGGAACAATGTTTATAGTTGTGTGTACAGTGGGGGTCTACAACAAGAAGTGTATATTTTCAAACAATTTTTTAATGATTTAACAATTTTGTAAATCATTTCCAGGCTTCTGCAGCTGTAGATTCTCACTGTGACTCCCTTGCTTGCTCATGCCTACGTGTGTCTGCAATACCAAATACACAGGGGTAGTGCTTTTGCCTGTTAGTGATTGTTTCTCATGTGTAACGTTTTGGTTGAGATGTTAAATGGTGGACGAGTACTGTGGATGTGAATGTGGGAAGTAATTTTAATCATGTGTAATTGGTCACAAGGCCTAACTGCAGTAACTCTTGCTGTTTTATTTAACAATGCCTTGTTGCTTTGTGTGCATTAACGTTTGGGTGTAAAGATTGTGTGTCCATCCAACAGGGAGCCACAGTATTTAAATTGACCAACCTGATGTTACAAGGACTTTGAGGTGGCCAAATGTAAACTAAAAGCCTTAATTACAGTGGTGCAATTTTGTATAACTTAGCATCCGTAGTTCAATAAATTTGGATTGCCGTGCAAGGGCTTGCATTATAATTACTTGCCACTTGAATGTGTTTTGTGTAATGTTTTAACAGTGCTAGTAAATAAATAATGGGTTTACCTTTTTAAATGTAATAGATGTTATTTTACACAGTGTGATTTCATAATTTATAACTTACAGGTAAACCAGACTCTTAAATCCAAGATGTCAGGATTTGGTTTGTTTGGGTTTGGGGGCGTTTTTTCCTAGATTTGTTTGGCTATCCACATAAAACTACCCTTTGAACTTTTCCTTGAAAAAGAATGTTGTAATTCAAGCAGTATTACACATGAACAGATGCCTTTGGCTGGTGTTCAGTGGCTCTTTGGGCTGGGAAAAGGAGGAAGGATCAAATAGTTTGGGAACTACACTCTTTTTTTTTATGCAGAATGCAAATCTTTGGGAAACTAATACACAGAAGTTTGCACCAATTATGCTTAAAATATTAATAAGGTTATAAAATTTTTTGATGTTGACTCATGCTACTTTTCTTTTATATAACAGTGTTTGTCTCCTGTGTGCTATCATTGAATTCTGTGAAATTTGTAAAGAAGCTCTTACACGTTCTCATAGCATTTACCAACTGCTGGAGCAGCCACTTAAGTGGTACCTTCTAACCTGCAGGTGTGCCAGTCCTCAACACATGCTGTTTGAAATGGGACATTAAAGGCTTTCTTTTAAGACAGTCTTACTCGTTATGTATTTAAATCACCAAGTTCCATCACTGAGAGGCCTAAAGTAAATGTTCTTAGAGACACTCTTCTTTTGTTATCCTTGAGAGACATGTTTTAGTAAAGCTTGTTTTCTTTATAATCACTTGGGGGTGCCCTCAAAACTGGGACACTAAAATTATTTCAGCGTACCATTCTGTTGATCCATTGAAGGCACCACTGTCCATCCTGAGCAGTGAGTACTCCTTCAGCAGATAAAACTTAACGTGTCAAGAATTGTTAAGACGGGCGGTGGTGGCGCACGCCTTTAATCCCAGCACTCGGGAGGCAGAGGCAGGCGGATCTCTGAGTTCGAGGCCAGCCTGGTCTACAAGAGCTAGTTCCAGGACAGGCACCAAAAACGAAAGTGAAAGCCTGTCCCGAAAAACCAAAAAGAAAAAAAACTGTTCTAGGGTTTGCTAGGATCACAGATATAGCACAACCAAGATCAACTGAAGTGCTGCCCTACTAGAGTCCATTCTGTAAGATTTCTTAGCCCTGCTACTGTTGACATTTGGTGCTAGGTACTGTATTGGGGGTTTGCCCTATGTATCATCGAATTTTAAGCTAACATCCCTGGGTATCTGCCCACTAGAGGTGATAACACCTCCCACTCCCAGGTTATGGTGAATAAAGGCATCCAGACATCAGATGTGCTTCCGTTCTGCTGACCCAGAAATCAAATCACTGTGGTTTAGAACTGCTGCAGGAGTATAACATGACCACTTTAATATAGTAAGAACCAGCGCTAGGTTTTTCGGGTGTCTAATCCTACTGATCCTACTGTTCCTGATTCCCTTCTGTGTGACCATGCGTGGTTAGGTTCCTTTTCTCTCAAACCCAGGGCTTCATGCATTCCACAGTCTGGGCTACACCTCCAGCCTTCCTTTTCTAAATGAGGGTGCTAACAGCATGCGCAGGAATTAATGCTCATGTAGTCCTGTAGGTCAGTTTTGCTTTTTTTTTTTTTTTTAAGATTTGTTTATTATGTATACAGTGTTCTGTCTGCAGGCCAGAAGAGGGTACCAGATCTCATTTCAGATGGTTGTGAGCCATCAGGTGGTTGTTGGGAACTCAGGATCTCTAGAAGAACAGCCAGTGCTCTTAACCACTGAGCCATCTCTAGTCCTGTTTGTTGGTTTTATTCAGCTGCTTCATTCTAGTAGGCTGTGGTTGTATGAAGAACCATTTCTCTTATACAAAAGAAAAGCAGCATTCGAGGTATGAAAATAACATGTAGATGGGCTTCCCTGGTAGTTGAATGGAATAATGGGAAGATAGATCAAGGGACAGCGTCCCTGGTCGTGCTCCCCAGAGCAGCTGGGAAAGCTGGGCTCTAGGAAACACTTTTTCATATGCTTTTATAAGAATGTTAAAAACTTGTGGGTTTTGTTTTTCTGCATGTTTGTGTATGGTATGTCATGCATATTTGCATGTGTATAGAAGCATATGGTGTGTCCCAGTATGTGTGGAGGCCAGAGATTTATGTCCCCCCAAATCATTGCATAGCTTACATATCAAGCCAAGAAAGCTCACAGGTCTTGCTGGCGAGCTAGCTTGTCTGCAAGCACTGAGTTGCAGTCAGCCACCGCAGCTGCTTGGAAGCCCTGCACCTCCTCCTGAGCTCTCCCTTCAGTCCCTAGGCAGCTGTGTGAGTTTACGTTATTTCAGGGGTTTCTTCCCAATTAAACATGTAAACATAGACTGTTTACTGTGGATTGACATTTAAAATTCCATCGGGAAATTAAGTTTTACTTTCTTCCTTTAATCTTCTCGTCTTAGATGTAGATGACAAGCATGTCATTGGTACAAGTGTTCTTTTTAGCTACTTGACTGTGTGTCTTCACTGAATGCAAACCCCAAGGCTGGAGGTGAGGCGCGGTGTGCTTGACTAGCATGTACAAAGACTGGCAAGTGGGAATGGACTTCATAATTAATATTCCTACTACCTTAAAAATAATCGTTTATCGATTTGTCTCTCAACTGTCAGTGTGCTTTGACTTTGTGGGTCATAGGAGAAGTTTATTTTAAAAATCAGCTATAATTGTTACGGTGCACCTGAGATGGACCTGGGCTAGCCTTGTCTTCCTCGCTGTTGTTCATGAGTGAGGTAATTGTCCACCTGTAGCCTTTGGCCCTGCAGCATCTTCAGCGTTTGACTTCTCTGGAAAGAGGATTTCTGTGTGAGTAATCTTGAAGATAAAAGGTTACAGTGGCTTTTAAATAGGCAGAGAACAAAAGGCCTTTCGTGGTTTTGTCATCTGCCTGTTACCCATTTGGATTTCTATTTATAGTGCGGTAGTTTGTGTCCCCTGGGAGTACAAATTTCAGAAGAAGAAACTATCACTGTCAAACTTAGAATGTGCTCTAGGTCTGGGAAGAAATGATGAGGTAAAGCTGGTGCCTGCTGACAGGATTAGTAAATTACTCATCAGTGGGAAGGACCAGTCAGTCTTGAGCATGCTGCAGGGAAAGCAGTTGCCCCCAGAGTTGAGTTCGACTTCACCCTGAAGTAACTTGGGAATACTGTTCTGATAAGAGGAGAAACCCAAAAAAAGAGTGGCTGGAGAATTGGTAACCATTAACCAATTGGGTCTCCACCCTCCTGATGCTGCACCTTTTAATACAGTTCCTCGTGTTGTGGGGATCCCCAACCATAACATTTTCATTGCTGCTTCATAATTTTGCTGCTGTTATGAATCATCATTAAATATTTTTGGAGATAGGTTTGTGATTGAGAACCACTGGAATGGATATTTGAAGTTGCCTTTACTACTGGTAAATTAGCTAGTATTTTCATAATAGCTAAGTGTGAAAACCTGGTTTAAACAGACTTGGGATGGTAAAGACTGGGTTACACAAGTGGATTGATGGGCAGAGGAGGTAGCAATTGTGAATGTCATTTCTCACCATACACGTCACACTGTTTCTGCTCATATACTTCCTGGTGAGGAACTGACTGCTAATCCAAGGAAATGATGGGACGGTTTTTGTGCCAGGCCTTTGTGTGTCTGCAGAGTGCCCCAGGGCTACTGTTAGCAAGCATTCAAGATGAGCTGTGTCATCTGCCAGTACAAACCCCTAGCACAGATGTGGCACTGCAGGCTCCTTCCACATGCCTTCCCAGTAACGGACACACTTTGGTCCAGTGTCAGAAATGTTTTAGAGATAGATCATTAACTGGGTTCTCATAGTGAACCATACCATACCTAGTTCTCTGGAGAAAATATATTTGTGTCCTAAACAGTAGGGGTGTTCTAATAGATGCAACTAAAGCCAGAGACGTGCACTCTCGTGTTCCCAAATCAGCCTTCAGCTGGATTGCACACTCGCTAGAGGCACTAGCAGAGCACCCATGCTTAGGCGTTTAAAGATATTTGTGATGTCATTCAAAGTCCATCTGGATAATCCAAGGTAATTTGCCAAACCTTAATTGCATCTGCAGGTGCCGTGTTTTAGTTGAAGGTAGCATCAAAGGTTTGAGATTTGGGATGCCAGCATATCTTTTGGGGGCCATTGTCAGCAGACCTCCCTAAAGGGCAGAAGCGTCTCAGGCAGTCCTGGAATTAAACTGCTCTGCAGGTGCTCTGAGCAATCCTAGGATGAGGTAAAACATCCGTGAGTCACTACCCCAGCAGACATTTGATCCACAGAAGAAAAGTGCTTCTGAGCCTAAACAGTGGTGTTTATTTGCAAGGTTTTAATTCTACCCTGTCCTGCTGCCTGCGTACAGGGGGTTTATTTTAAGAAATGAGATAATACGGGTATGGTGACACGTGCCTAAAATTTTAGTGTTCAGGAGGGGGAGACAGGACACCAGCCTTGACTACATCAAAGCCTTGTCTCAAAGGAGAAAGGGCGTATGGGTGGGGTTCCATGGTAAAGCTTTTGTCCAAGACTATAGGACTGATCTTCAGTAAATACTCGGGTGGGGGGGGGGCATGGTAAGGAGGAAGTGAAGGAATTAAATGATCTCAGCTTTGGGCTCTTTCCTCAGCTTACAGCCCACTTTGATTCTTAGGAGGTTTTTTGTTTGTTGTATTATTTTTTTAGCTCTCTTATTTATTCTTTTGTGTATGTACAAGTGTTCATTGCAAAGACTCATTGGTCTGGTTTGAGGCCTCTGGTTTCTGCTACACTGTGATGCTGGGCCCCTACTGGAACGCCTTGGTTATCCTGATGGTGCCCTGTGTTGTGGAGATCCTGCAGCTTTGATTCTGCAGGACTGGTCCCTTCACATTCTCCAGCGGATCATAAGCGAGGTGGATGTTGGGGTGGCTCAGCACAACCCTGCTTCTGGACCTGCATAGTTGCAGGGTTGGTCAGCCACCAGCTCTCCCTTGTCTCACCACCAGGGTGAGCTCTCCTGCATTGTCCTGGCTAGTTGCCCCCTTGCAGCAGTGAGCAGAGAGAGGGGCCAGTTCTCCAGCTTTCACAAGGTGTTGCCCAGGTGAGGTACAGGTCCTGCAGCTGGGGGGGGGGGGGGGGATAGGGGGGGTAGAAGCAGCTCTCCCACCTGCCTCAGGCGTTGGTGGGCGGAGGAGGGGGTATCCTTTTCTTAATCTCTTTTCTATGCCTGACTTAAAAGGCATCACTTTTCCTCCATCTCTGCTAGCAAGTGCCAGGATTTTCACCTACCCCTCACTATATTTTTCTCTTAAACTAATAAAGTTGTCCTTGAGCTGGGGAAAAAAAAATGAAATGATCTCATCTTAGAGCACACCTTTAATCCCAGCACTGCAGAAGCAAGCTGATCTCTTGTGAGTTGGAGGCAAGCCAGGACTACAGAGTGGACCCACGTCTTAAATTTTTAAAAAAAAAAAAGGCAGGCTGGAGAGATGGCTCAGCAGTTAAGAGCACGGGCTGCTCTTCCAGAGTACCTGAGTTTAATTCCCAGCAACCACATGGTGTCATACAGTCCTCTACACTGGGATCTGATGCCATCTTCTAGCATATGGGTATGCATGAGCCTTTAATCCCAGTAATCCCAGCATTTGAGAGGCAGAGGCAAAGCAGATCTCTTGAGTTTGAGGCCAGCCTGGTCTACAGTGAGTTCCAGGACAGATAGGGATGTTACACGGAGAAACCCTGTCTCAAAACAAAACAAAAGGTGTGCATGAAGATAGAACACTCATACATAAATAAGTCTTCAAAAATAAAAAGGATATCTCTAATACTGTTAGCCACTAACATGCCACTAATTATACCAATATTTAGAGTACTTGCTCAGAAGAGGAAGTGGCACCCACCATGCATTTCCCCCCTACTCTGAAGCAGTACAGGATATTCTAGCCTGGGCATCTAGACAGGATGTGGCTAATGATAGGTGCAGACTTATGGGCTTGATTGCCCCAGGCCCTTGTTGAAAGGAAAAGAAAACACTGGTCTCAGGATGTCGTTAAAACTAGTGGATATATTACCAAGCATGTCAGCCCTGGAAAGTCAATACATTTCCAGTACCACCTTCTCCACCTCTGTCAGAATTGTCAGCTTTTTGCTCAATTACTCCTAAAACTCACTGGGGAACTGGAATTAACCATCGATGGCATGACTGCTTTTTTTTTTTTTTTTTAACTTTTTCGCTTGTTTTGTTTTGTTTTTTGAGACAGAGTTTTTCTGTAGCTTTGGGTCCCATCCTGTATCTTGTAGATCAGGCTAGTCTAGAACTCACAGAAGTCCACCTGCCTCTGCCTCCCTAGTGCTGGGATTAAAGTCGTGTACCACCACCGCCTGGCTGACTGCTTTTTTATACTCTGAAAGAGAAAGGTAATAAATTTTAAGAACCCAAAGATGAGCCGGGCCGTGGTGGCGCACACCTTTAATCCCAGCACTCGGGAAGCAGAGGCAGGTGGACCTCTGTGAGTTCTAGACCAGCCTGATCTACAAGAGCTAGGGACAGGACAGGACACAAAGCTACAGAGAAACCCTGTCTCGAAAGACCAAAAAAAAAAAAAAAAAAAATTCTGAGAGGAACAGAAGTAACAATGGCATGTTTTCAGGAGAATTTATTAGACTGGCTTACTCAGTAGAGCCAGTACCTCCAACAATAACTAGCTTTCTGCTGGAGACGCTTCGAGAACCCAGTGGCTGCTTAGACCCTGAAGCTTGATGCCGCTGAAGACCTGGAGATTCCTAGGAAATCACTGGTCCTCAGGACACGTGGAAGGCTAAAACACTAGATTCTGATGTCCAAGAGGAGCTGACTCTGCACCTGGGGAACAAACCAGCAAGAAGGGGAAGCCGGCAGACATGCCCCACGGCCTCTTCCTAGGATTTTGTCTTTAGGCCGGGGTGCTACCCTCATAGCAGAAAATGTAAAGGTGAAGTTGTAATGCTGGCAGATGTTAGGGAACAATGGAGGGCAGAGGTCAACTCCTGGATGGTGCTTAGGGGGGTAAAAACATTAATTTATATTAATGAAATGCATTTCAACTCTGATCTTGAAATAAGTGAAAGAAAAAAACATTATTAATCAGCAGAGAAGATAGAGTTCTGAAGTAAATTTGGTTACAATATGACACAAACTGGCACCAAAACAAAAATCCACCTAAAAATTCAAGACAGCAAGTAAAGGCTGCATGACCTGGGTTCGTTGCCCTGCACTCCTGGAGTAGGGAGAACCAAATAGTCCTCTGCAGGAAATGTGCACCACACACAATAAAAATGCAAAACGAAAATCTATCCTGAGGCTCGAGAGATGGCTCAGTGGTTAAGAGCATTGCCTGCTCTTCCAAAGGCCCTGAGTTCAATTCCCAGCAAGCACACGGTGGCTCACAACCATCTGTAATGAGATCTGGTGCCCTCTTCTGGCCTGCAGGGATGCATGTACTCAGAATGCAGTATACACAATAAATAAATAAATCTTTTTTTGAAAAAAAATCTATCATGAAAAAAATGACTTTCCAAATTTATTTAAGCAATAAAAATCTTGGAAGTCTATGAGGTTGAGAGTGAAACCTAGAGGTAAAATATTTAGATAAAATATATAAACCTTAAAATATATTGCAAAGACAGATCTAGGGTAATAAACTACAAAATAAAAAGGTATCTGTAAAATATTAAGAGTTCTTATGTTCTTTTTAAGGGTTGACAACTATCTGTTACACCAGATGGAGGGGACCTAACACATACATACACGTAGGCAAAACACTAATACACATAAGTAAATTGGAAAAAAAAAACAGAAACACAAAACAAATTCACTTGGCCCATACACAAGTGTTTTACATCATAGCAAATCAACATAAATACTCAAGAGCTTATTGTATGGATGAAAACTGCAAGGAAGGGGGCCGGTGGTGGCACGCACCTTTAATCCCAACACTTGAGAGGCCGGGCAGGTGGATCTCTGTGAGTTTGAGGCCAGCCTGGTCTACAAGAGCTAGTTCCAGGGCAGGCAACAAAGCAACACAGAGAAACCCTGTCTCAAAAAAAAAAAAAAAAAAAAAGAAAAGAAAAAGAAAAAAATGAACTCAGGTTGATCTTGTGAAGGACTGAGAAGCAAAAACAGTCCCTTAGGAGTGTGAGCTTTTCCCTAAGATTAAACTCAATCATTTTCAATTGCAAATCGGGAGCCAGGTGCATTTTGAGGCACACGCTGTAGTTACTATCCTTGTGCAGAGCAGTTCAAGCTTCTGCGGGCGTCTTCAAGGGTGAGCGAGGTTCGCAGCAGTCCTCCTAAGCGTCCTTGAGAGGCCAAGATTTAGCTCCCATCTTTTTGTGCTTTGAAATACACTTTTATTTTTAGAAGCCACATAGTTAGTTGTCAATAAATTTGCAACTCAAAATATACTCACAAGGTATTTTTCAAGTCAATTTCTGCTCTTGATTTATGAACTAAGTTGACTTGGATTGAACCCAGGTTATGAAACTGTGCTATGCCACTGAACTGTGACCTCAGCCTTTAAGAGTGCGTCCTTATGAATTATCTAGAAGGCATAATCTAAACCCTGAGCCCCTAAGAATACATCTTCATGAATTCTCTAGAAGGTATTTTGCTATTGACAAAGACGACCATATGTGTATAGTAACATCAACTATTCAAAGTATTTGTTACATTGTTTCTCAAAAAAAATTACTATCACCAGGCAGTGGTGGTCCCTGCCTTAATCCCAGCAGAGACAGACCTCTGTGAATTTAAGGCCAGCCTAATCTACACAGAGCGAATTCTAGGACAGGCTCCAAAGCTACAGAGAAACCCTGTCTTGAAAAATAAACAAAATAAGTTACTGTCCTGGAAGGATAGGTGGCAGGTAAAAGAAAGAGAGCTGGCTGCTTTCCCCGATGACCCAGGTTCAACTCCCAGCACCCATGAGCTGCCTGTAACTCCAATTCCAGGGGATCTGACTCTCCTGGCCTCCACAGGAATCTGAACACATGTGTGCATGCACACCACACATAAAAAGAGACCTATTTTGAGGTTATCAATCATATCACTTACTCAGGCATTAATGTGTGTTTGGTCTCCTTTTGCACCTCATTCCCAATCCATCTCGCCCAGTCTGTCCTCTGAGGCCTGGCTGTGGATCTCCATTGCAATCTTTTGAGATGAGTCTCCTGAGATGAGAAACCTTTCTCACAAGTGCAAGTGTTTTAGGATGCCCTCATAGTGCAGCTGAGGCTGGCTTTGAACTTGTGACCATCATGCCTCAGCCTCCTGGGTGCTGATATGTCAAACCTACGCCACCACTCTGGCTTCACCTGTGGTTTTGTTGTTGTTCTTGTTTTCTGTTTTGTTCATGTATTTGTTTGAGATAGGGTCTCATTGTACCCCCGGTTGGCCTGGAACTTGCTGTGTCATCAAAGCTGGCCTTAAACTCACGGAGATCCTCCTGCCTCCGCCTCTTGAACACTGGCATGAAAGGCATCTGCCACCATGCCCAGCTTCACCTGTATTCTTTTTTTTTAAACATTTTATTTATTATGTATACAGTGTTCTGTCTGCATGTACACCTGCAGGTCAGAAGAGGGCACCAGATCTCATAGATGATGTGAGTTCTGTCTGCATGTACACCTGCAGGTCAGAAGAGGGCACCAGTTCTCATAGATGGTTGTGAGCCATCATGTGGTTGCTGGGATTTGAACTCAGGACCTCTGGAAGAGCAGTCACTGCTCTTAACCTCTGAGCCATCTCTCCAGCCCTTCACCCTTTAGCTTCTGCTACAAGTACCAGAGGAGAGATACCCTTTCAACACTCCCCTACTCATCAAACCAGGCAGAATAAGGGTGTGGTAACACTGGAGACTAGAGGTGAAAGAAACATGTGACTTCTTTTATTTCCTGATCAAATTTGTATAAAGATTATGCCAGCTACCTTCACAGAATATAATCTAGATGAAATAAAAGTCGTCCTACTTAAAGAGAACAGTCAAGCTATTTTTTAATTAAGCACCCAAAGAAATGTGGACATGTGTTGGGTGAAGAATGTCTGCATCTGCAAAGAGGAACGTGAAGACAAGAATGGCACTAAGCTTGCAGGAATGGTTTTGTGGTTTAGCCAGAGTGTCCTGTGTAAACCGGGGATAACGATTTTAGTTTCTCAGTTGCTCCTAAGATCATTTCCACTATTGATGATGGTGGCTGCAGTGTCTGTAGAAAGGAGTCACTGCAAATGATTCACTTGTGCGGTGAGGCTTTGCACTTCCTTAAAAACATCACCGGAAATACACTGCGCTGAAGGCACTAGCGGAGAGGCACAAGCACGCTGAAAAGGGACAATGCCCGGCTGGCCACCTGACCAAATGGCTCCAACTTAAATCCAATCTCAGGAACCTCCAATGAGAAACCTAACTCTGAAGATTGTTGTCTGACCTCCACACATGTGCCATGGCATGCTTCTGCATGCGTTTACATACACACACATGCTAAATAACAGACTGGAAAGTGCCTACATTGGAAAACATCAGATTGAATTAACGGTTAACTCTAAGAAGCATTCTCATGTTTATTATTCCATGTTAAAAGTCTATCAGACATTGTCCTACTTTGGTTTCTGTGATAGAACACTGATCAAAAGCAGCTGGAGGAGGAAACATCCTCATTAGGGTTACTCTTGCTGTGACAAACCACCATGACCAAAAATGAATTGGAAAGAAAGGGTTTCTTTGTATCACACATCCACACCATAGTCCAATGCTGAAGGATGTCAGGACAGGAACTCCAGCAGGCCTGGAACCTAGAGGCAGGAGCTGATGCAGAGGCCATGGAGGGGTGATGATTTGCTCCCCATAGCTTGCTCAGCCTGCTTTCTTACACCTGCACAAGGACGGCACCAATCAAACAGGCTGGGACTTCCTCCATCAATCACTAATTAAGAAAATGCCTTACAGCCAGGTCTTCTGGAGGCATTTTCTCAACTGCAGTTCCCCCCTTTGAGCTGACACAAAACTAACCAGCAAGGTTTATTTTAGCTTCCAGTCTATGATTCAGGGAAGTCAGGGCAAGTACCTGGAGACAGGAGATTGAAACACAAAGAGACCATAGAGAAACACTGTGCACAATTGGCTCTTCTCTTTTTCAGTTAAATGTTATTTTGTATTTGTTGATTATGTGTGTGGGTGAGTGTAGTGCCTCCCAGAAGAGAGTGTTGGATCCCCCTGGAACTGGTTACAAGTGATTTTGAGCCACCTGGTGCAGTGCTAAAAATTAAACTCTAATCCTCTATAGAAGCAGTCTGCGCTTTCCTCCCTCCACGCCCCATATGCGTGTGTGTTCTTAGCCAGTGAGCCTATCACTCTAGCCCACTTACACCTTCTGAAACTACCTGCCTGGGGGTGGGACTGGGCCCTCCCACATCCACCAGTCAAGAAAATGCCAGCCCCTGACTTGTCCACAGGCCAGTCCGACAGAGGCGGTCCCTTAGCTTGATGCTTCCTTTTCCCAGACATGTCCACGTTTGTGTCAAGTTGACAAAAGCGTGATCAGCACAAATGTCCGTTGTTTTTACACACACACACACACACACACACACACACACACACACACACAATGTTTATTGACTTTTTTGTTTGTTTTCAAGATGGTTTCTCTGTAGCTTTGGAGCCTGTCCTGGATCTAGCTCTTGTAGACCAGGCTGGCCTCGAACTCACAAAGATCCCCCTGCCTCTGCCTCCCGAGTGCTGGGATTGAAGGTGTGCACCACCACCGCCCAGCCTTTATTAACATTTTTAAACCATTTTGATTCAGGGTATGGTGACAGTCTTGTAATCCTGGCGTTACGGAGGCTGAGACAGGAGATAGCCACAAGTTTGAGGAAGACGTGGTGATGGCTCAGCTGGTAAAACCTGGAGCAGAGAGGAGCTGTAGCCCATCTGTGACCCCAGAGCTGGGGAAGAAGACAGGCGGACTTCTAGGGCTTGCTGTCCTGTGGTCTAGCCTGACGGCTCAGCTCCAAGCATTAGAAACCTTGTTTCAGAGGAGTAGGTGGGGTACCTGAGGAATCTCCAGCCTCTATGCACATGCAGACATTTACACATGCATAAACATACAATGTGCATACATACACCTTACAATGTACATACATACACTTTTCTTTTTTCTTTTTCTTTTCTATACACTTTTTCTTTTTTTAAAGTTGAGGTGGCTGAAGATGACTCAGTGGTCAAGAGTAGTTGCTGGGGCTGGAGAGGTGGCTCAGAGGTTAAGAGCATTGCCTGCTCTTCCAAAAGTCCTGAGTTCAATTCCCAGCAAGCACACGGTGGCTCACAACCATCTGTAACGGGGTCTGGTGCCCTCTTCTGGCCTGCAGGCATACACACAGACAGAATATTGTATACATAATAAATAAATAAATATTAAAAAAAAGAGTAGTTGCTGATCCTGCAAAGGACCCAGACTTGGTTCCCAGCCTCACACTGTGGCTCACAGCCATCTAAAACTCCAGTTCCAGGGAATCTGATGCCCTCTTCTGGCCTTGGCACTAGCTATGTATGTGGCACACATACATACATGCAAATGAGACACTTATACATATAAAAACAAATCTTATAATAATAATAAATAAAAGAGAAAAATAATTGAATCTTTTAAAGTTGAGACGAAGTCTCACTGAGTAGCTGAGGTTGACCTTGGTTATTGCAATCACCCTGCTTCATCCTCCTCATCATGAGGATTACAAGCATATGCCACCATAGCCAGCTATTTTGGTTTCTTCTTTCTTTTTTTCATTATTTTTTAAATTTATTTTTGAGGGGTCTGCTGTAGTCCAGGCTAGTGTAAAATTTATATTCCTTTTATTTCAGCCTTCTGATAATTGGAATTATAGGTATGTGCTCCAAGCCAGGCCTAAATTACTTAACTTATAAGTAAAAACATTAAAGTTATACATATTAATCGAGAATCATGTATGCTCTTTTCTTTTCTATTTTTTAAATATGGAATCATTGTATACCAGGAGAGCTAGTAAGTAGCATTGCCACTCAAGCTGGTCCTAAACTTGTGGCAATCCACCTGCCTCATCCTCCTAAGTGCTAGGATTAAAGACATGAACCATCACACCTAGCTTGAGTGATGCCTCAATACATGCTTATGTTGTGCAGCATTTAAACCAGTTTGTACATACAAATTTGTACTAGTAGGGTGGCCTTTAAATCAGTGGTTCTCATCATGTGGGTTGCGACCCCTTAGAGGCAAAACAACCCTTTCACAGGGGTTGCCTACGACTATCAGAAAACACAGATATTTACATTGCAATTCATAATAGTAGCACAAGATAGTTCCACGGGTAAAGGAGAGGTAGGTTTGCCATTATGTTGTCTGGTGACTATGTGCAATATGTCCAAATGGGCAGCTGTGTGTGTGTTTGGAAAACAGAATCAAGGGCATTATCTGGAGACTTGTGGCAGTTAAAAGCGAAGACAGCAGAGAGTTGAAGAAGGCTTGGTGCTTGTCTGGAAAGGAGTATTTATGGGAAAGGCAGACTTCCCCAAACTGCAGAGGAAACAAGCCAAGAGTAGCCTGGGCAGCAGGAAAGGCCACTAGGCAATCATGGTCTCTCACCTCAGAAGTAGGAAGATTGGCCAACGGTGGTGTTGGCTCCCCAGGGAGGAAGGCAGAGAAAGCTGCAGAGCCTCTTGGTGACCTCCTCTAGAACAGTTTCCACTCACAGTATAGGGTGAAACCAGAGTGCACTGAGGCATGAAGAAATGGAAATGTCAGCCCAGTCACCAGAGATGTAGATGAATGCTTCCGAGATGAAAAGATGTTCATGTTAATTGAATAAAAAGCTTGTGAAATGGTATACAATGTATCGCTACTGTTTGTTTTCACTACGTAAAAAAAACACAAAATGTGCTGGCATAAATAATTAATTCTAGCAGTTAACTGCATTCAAATGGCGGGCTTTTATTTTATTTTTGAGACAAGGACTCACAACCTTGCCTAGAAGTTGCAATTTTCCTGCCTCTCCCTCCTAAGTGATGGGATTACAGAGTGCCCTACCATGCCTGACTTTAGGTGATTTCCATCAGGATATCTCCTGGAATTATAGTCACAGTGAACTAAAGAAAGTGTGGGACTCTTTCATTGACAGGACTCCCCTGCTTGTGTGTATTTTCCTAGTTTTCTATGAGAGACACGTGTTTTTCAAGACATGGTTTTTCTGTGTTACTGTCCTGGCTGTCCTGGAACTCGTTTTGTAGACCAGGCTGGCCTTGAACTTACAGAGATCCTCCAGCCTCTGCCTCCCGAGAACTTGGATAAAAGGCATGTGCCACAACCGCCAGGCTGGGATATTGGCATTTATCTAACCGCCAGAAATTCTGATTCAGCTTGAGCTCATTTCTAGACATATGGAGGGCCTGAGACCTAATACTCTGAGATGCTGGAACAGGTATCTTCACACCTTAAAATTATTATTATTACCATTATTAATTTTATTATTTTATAATCATTATTATTAAAGTCAGGGTTTTATTCTTAGTCCAGCCTGGCTTCAAACTCATGGTGATTCTCCTGCCTCAGCCTCCCAAATGCTGGTATTATAGAGTAAGCTTATGCATTGCTTTTCGATTTTTAAAAAGACGGCTGGTTCTGTAAAGGAAAAATAAATAACTATGACAGGAAACAGCTTCAAAATCCGTTCACTGAGAGTACACCACAAGCCCCCCCGAAATAGGCCCGCTCCTGTAGAGTGTCGCGGAACTCCAAGTAGGAACGCCAAGGCGGCGGGCTTCTAGCATCCCAGCCGGACGCCCCACCCAGACCACGCCCACAAATGCCTCCCGGGGCAACGCGCCAAGCCCCGCCCCTTCCCGCCCAGCCGGCACCGCCCAGCCACGCAGTCACGCACTGGCACTTCTGCGCCTGCGCCCACTGGGCCTGCGGTTGTGGACGGAAATCGCGTAGGCGCCAAGTGGGAACGCTGGTTCTGCCGTCCCACTACTTTTCGCAGGGGCTGGCTTATCCAGGGCGTGCTTCCGGGTCGAAGGGTTTGCTTCCGGAGAGCGGGAAGGCTGAAACGTGGTGGCCGGGTTGCAGTCGGGTTTGCAAGGTTCTAGGTGGAGGAGGTCGCAGCCATGGACAGGTCAGTCCTGGTAGGGACGCCTGGGCCAAGACTTGTGGCTCTCGCACTGTTGGCGGGACGACGTAGGTGAAACCAGCTCCGCGGAGAGCGGAGGAGGAGCCGAGGGTTTCCATTCTCTCCTTCCTTCTCCCGGCTGGGGATCTGGCTCCTCCTGGACGAAAGGCCGCTAGGAATGGGGGGAACCCGGATGCAGAGGTGCAGACCCCCCACGTTCCACGCCCGGGCTCCGGGGTCTGTGCGGCGCTCTCTCCCAGCCGTACAGCATTCGAAATGTGAAGTGAGCAGTCCGAGGTCACAGCCAGTAGTCAGCAATGCTTGACATCTCAGTACAGGCCTTGAGAGCGATTTTATTGTGTTTATTAATTCATATAGATTTTACATAGGTAGATGTCACTGTGATCAGCCTAGACTTTTAAGGGCCAGCACCAGGTAGTTGATTTTCTCATGTGGTCGGGTAAAATTATGCTCGCCTGCGACAAACATGGGTTATTCAAACCCCTTGACATCGGTGAGTTGATCGGGTAGTGAAGACAGCCAAGCAATGTAATACGCTGTGTTATATTGTACTGCGAGAAAGTAAACGAAGGGGACGTTAAATTCTCCTGGCACAGGAGAATCAGGGAAACCTGTCAGAGGTAACTTGCTAGCTGGTCATTTGAGTAAAAATTATTAATACTGAAAACATTGTGCTAGGTTTATTTTGATGTGTTCCTTAAGATTTAAATAGTTCATTTTGTTTTGCTGGAATCTCCAGCTCATCCCTGCTTGATCGTGCCACTCCTACCTCTCCAAACCCGGTCCTCTGAGGAAAACCGCCAAGCGGCAGCTACTCCCCTGAGAATGCCAGGTCCCCAATTTCTGCCCAAAGAGTTTTAATTGGGCATAAACCCAGCTTGTGGAGGACACGTCTTCACCCCAGCTCCTACAGGGTATTTAAGTCCCTCCTTCAGAAAGACTGTGATTTTTCTCTTCTGCCCCCTTCTTCATCTCTGGGTGCTAGAAGTTCCCCTTGGAGTGCTTTGCCCAGTAAAGCTGGTCTTTTACTTTTTATTTAGCTTGATTGCAGACCTATGAGGACCTGCACCGCCTTTTGTCAGAGAACTGTGAGCCTGGAAGAGATAAACGACCCAAGTTACGGGGCTGGCCATGTAACTCAGTGGTCTCACTCTGTATCCAGGTTGGCCTGGAACTTCCTATGTAGTTCAGTTTAGATTGCAGGTGGGAGTCTGACCTAACACCTACCCGTGGTCATGCAGCTAACTCAGCACTGTTTTAGAGACTGTGCAAGTCTTTGCAGAGAATTCTTCAGTTAAGCAGCTCTTTGATCTACAGAAGGAAAGATTTGCCTTCATTAAGCAGTTGCTGTAGTACAGATTTCAGGTTCTGAAATAAATGCCTAGGAAACAGACCATTGTGGTACTAGAAAGTGAAGGAAGGGTTCATAGCTGAGCATTGAGTGGGATTTGGTAGAGTGATCACGACTTAGATTTGCTAAAACATTTAAGGCTTGACTGATGGAGTGACCTGTCCATCCCCTCACTGATGGAGTGACCTGTCCATCCCCTCACTGATGGAGCGACCTGTCCCCTCACTGATGGAGTGACCTGTCCATCCCCTGACTGATGGAGTGACCTGTCCCCTGACTGATGGAGTGACCTGTCCATCCCCTCACTGATGGAGCGACCTGTCCGTCCCCTCACTGATGGAGTGACCTGTCCATCCCCTGACTGATGGAGTGACCTGTCCATCCCCTCACTGATGGAGCGACCTGTCCGTCCCCTCACTGATGGAGTGACCTGTCCATCCCCTGACTGATGGAGCGACCTGTCCATCCCCTCACTGATGGAGCGACCTGTCCGTCCCCTCACTGATGGAGTGACCTGTCCATCCCCTGACTGATGGAGTGACCTGTCCATCCCCTGACTGATGGAGTGATCTGTCCGTCCCCTGACTGATGGAGTGACCTGTCCCGACTGATGGAGCGACCTGTCTGTCCCCTGACTGATGGAGTGACCTGTCCATCCCCTTACTGATGGAGTGACCTGTCCATCCCCTGACTGATGGAGCGACCTGTCCATCCCCTGACTGATGGAGTGACCTGTCCGTCCCCTGACTGATGGAGTGACCTGTCCATCCCCTGACTGATGGAGTGACCTGTCCCCTGACTGATGGAGCGACCTGTCCCCTGACTGATGGAGCGACCTGTCCGTCCCCTGACTGATGGAGCGACCTGTCCCCTGACTGATGGAGTGACCTGTCCCCTGACTGATGGAGCGACCTGTCCCCTCACTGATGGAGCAATCTTTCCATCCCCTCACTGATGGAGTGACCTGTCCCGACTGATGGAGTGACCTGTCCCCTGACTGATGGAGCGACCTGTCCCCTCACTGATGGAGTGACCTGTCCATCCCCTCACTGATGGAGCAATCTGTCCATCCCCTCACTGATGGAGTGACCTGTCCGTCCCCTGACTGATGGAGTGACCTGTCCATCCCCTCACTGATGGAGTGACCTATCCCCTCACTGATGGAGTGACCTGTCCCCTCACTGATGGAGCGACCTGTCTGTCCCCTCACTGATGGAGTGACCTGTCCCCTCACTGATGGAGTGACCTGTCCTCTCACTGATGGAGCAATCTTTCCATCCCCTCACTGATGGAGTGACCTGTCTGTCCCCTGACTGATGGAGCGACCTGCCCATCCCCTCACTGATGGAGCGACCTGTCCATCCCCTCACTGATGGAGCCACCTGTCCCCTGACTGACTCAGGATCCTTTGCTCTAACTGTAATGATAAAGGTTTTGTAAATACCGTCTAAGAGCTTAATTATACCATTTTAGGAGTATCTTCGGGGAGATGTCGTCCCCTGTGATCCGGGAGGCAGAAGTGACACGGACTGCAAGAAAGCAGAGTGCTCAAAAAAGAGTCTTAAGTATCCTTTGTATTTTAAGAATTATACAAATTGCAGAAAGCTTTGACTCAGTGTTGCAGGATTTTGTTTGAGGCATTAAAACTGTGGTAAAATGGGTGACTGCCCTCCACGGGTGTTTTACTTGATGGCTATTGCTCTCAGTGGACTTAGTGCATTAGAGTTTCTGTTTCTCTGAAAGCATGTTCAGGTTTCTTACTAGCACGTCATTGTAGCCAACTAATAGTCAGTACATGTTAATCTAATTCCGACCTGGGAATTTAATGACAGGGAATTAATAGCTGTGTACACAGGAGAGGTGGTAGCGATAAAATTCTTTGTTCTTGAAAAAAGGTATTCATGCATCTTGTGTAGTAAATCTTGGGTTAACATTACTGATTTTTTTTCCCTCCACATAAAAAATTTTCCTTAATTCTTCCTAAGTCCAGGCTAACCAAGATGAAAATTTTGGTAACACTACACCAAGAAGCCAAATGATTCCTCGAACTCCAAGCTCATTTCGACAGCCTTGTAAGATTCTTGTTTCTGCTTTTAAATTATTTAATAATCATAATACCAGCTAACATTTATATAATTTACACAATAAGATATGTAGCTACAGTATCAGGAAGTAAGCATAAATAATAATGATTACAGTTATTTGAACTCCTGTGAGCAAGGACTGTATTTGTTGTTGTTTTTTCAAGACAGGGTTTGGAGCTTTGGAGCCTGTCCTGGAACTAGCTCATGTAGACCAGGCTGGTCTCGAACTCACAGAGATCCACCTGCCTCTGCCTCCTGAGTGCTTAATACATAGTAATAACATATTTGTTACCTGCTTTTCCAAGCTAGAAGGTGGACTGGAGAAGCCAGTGTGAGAGGGTGCTGTTACTAGACAATGAAAACAGTTCAGACATCAGTCAGTTTGCTCTGAAGTCTAGGCCCACTACACCATATAGCTGTGCTCTCTGAAGTCAGACAAGAAAGGACCTGCTGACTGGCACCTCCTTGGTTTTTCTAATTTTAAGTCTGCGCAGTTACCATTCATATTGAAAATACCTTTTATTTTTATGTGTAGGTGTTTTGTGTTTATGTAATATAGGTGCATGTATATATGCATGTTCCTGTGTGTGTCTGGGGGAGTCTGTGTGCCTGTGTGCCTGCGGGCCTGCGGTTGAACCTTGGGTATTATTCCACAGGAGCTGGACAGCCTTTTTTTTTTTTTTTGGTTTTCGAGACAGGGTTTCTCTGTGGCTTTGGAGCCTGTCTTGGAACTAGCTCTTGTAGACCAGGCTGGCCTCGAACTCACAGAGATCTGCCTGCCTCTGCCTCCAGAGTGCTGGGATTAAAGGTGTGCACCACCACTGCCCGGCTTGATTTATTGCTTTTATTTTCCACTTTTTTCTCTTTCTTTCTTTCTTTTTTGGTTTTTCAAGACAGGGTTTCTCTGTGTAATAGCTCTGACTGTCCTGTGACTCACTATGTAGACCAGGTTGGCCTCGAACTCAAAGAGATCCACCAGCTTCTGCCTCCCAAGTGCTGGGAGTAAAGCTGTGTGCCACCACCACCCAGGCTGTCTGATTTATCTAGACTATCTGACTGAAACTCTGGGTCTTCCTGTTTCCTCTCCCCAACCTTACCTGGATGCTAAGGATCACACTCAGGCCCTCAGCGCTTTACTGACTGAGCCCCTTGAAAAGAATGCTTTGATGCTCATTTCCTTGCCTTGTGTTGATGGTATCCTGACCTTTCCTTGTAGTTACCCCACCAAGCCGAAGCTTTCTAAAACACCCGGATATTTCCTGCATTCTTGGAACAGACGGGAGGTCACCCCGGCACACGCAGTCTTCTGGGTTCTTGGGAAATCTGTCCATGGTATGTGTAAATAAATGTACTTTAATTCTTGGCTTAAGCCTTTTAATGAAAGTTGAAGTTATGTTCATCAGGAAAGGCTGTGTCGAGTGGCATAATTGGGTTGACATTTGAACAAAATCAAATGTTGGGAAATGCAGTGACATTTAGATATAGGTAAAATACCTGAATCTGGCTGTTTGCTAACCAAATGAAATGTACTATAAAACTGTTGATGGCTGTTTAAAGCCAAGCCGTTTTTTTGGTTGGTGGTTTTGTTTTTCCAAGACAACTCTCACAAAAATGTTTGTTTGGGAGTGGGGGGGTGTTAGGGGGTGAGACGGTTTTTCTGTAGCTTTGAAGCCTGTCCTGGAACTAGCTCTTATAGACTAGGCTGGCCTTGAACTCAGAGACCCACCTGCCTCTGCACCCCGAGTGCTGGGAGTAAAGGTGTGCCCCACCACCGCCTGGCTGTTTTAAATTACAAAGAAGCCTGAAGAGGTGACTCAGTGGAATAATAACTGCTTGCCTCACAAGCTTAAGACCTGAGTTCAGATCCCCAGCACTATTGTAAAAGCTGTGTGTGCCAACACCATAACCCTGGAAATGGAAGCTTTGGGGTATGGGTGCATGGGAAGAGACAGTGGAACCTGGAATCCACTGCCAGCCAGTCTAGCCAACACAGTGAGCTGCAGATCTAGTGAGACCCTATCTTAAAATGAGGTGACGAGCCAGGGGATGGTGGTCATGCCTTTAATCCCAGCACTGGAGACAGACAGCTGCAGAGTGAGTTCCGCGACTGCAGGCCTGCACAGAGAAACCCTATCTCGAAACGAAACAAACCTAAAACAGGAAACTGACTATTACAAGATGAGAGACATCATAAGAAGAATAAGGATCCGCCTGTGGCTCGGACGGTAGGCAGTTTCTAAATTGAACTGAATTGGTGGACCCCACCTGTGTCTGCCTTGAATTGGTTCTTGACTTTTGTCAAGAAAACCCACTTCTCCATATTTGGTGACCGGAGTGGTCTGTGTTGTGAAAGTACAAGAGAAGCTAAGCTGTGGTTTTCTGTTCAAGACAGAACACTTTAGGGAAGGAGAAGACAGTGTGTTATATGTGCTATAATGTGTGGTGGCTTCTCCTGGTTATTGAATATTCCAGCTAGGGAAAAATGCATCGCGTTGAAAAGGAAACGAAATCTGTGCTATATTAGTGGACTCTCAATGCATATTTAATTACAAAATTAAAATAGTTCTATCTTTGGCATTGTAGTTTATTAAACAGGCATGGATATTTTTATGCACATATGAAGTTTTCTGGACTAATTATTTCCTGAAGGGTAGTTTTTGCTTTTTAACTTTTCTTTGTTAGAAGTTAAACTCATCTCCTCCCCACCCTACCCCCTTGTGGGAATCAGAGCCAGGGTCTCAATGGTGGTGTACGCCTGATATCCCAGCGCTTTGGGGATAGAGACAAGAGGGTCAGAAGTTCAAGGTCATCCTCAGCAGATAGTGCTTGGAGGTGGGCTTGAGCTACCTCAGACCTGTTGTTATGGCCAGGCGGTGGTGGCGCACACCTTTAATCCCAGCACTCTGGGAGGCAGAGGCAGGCCGATCTCTGTGAATTCAAGGCCAGCCTGGTCTACAAGAGCTAGTTCCTGGACAGGCTCCAAAGCTACAGAGAAACCCTCTCGTCTTCTAACCCCCCCCCCCCAAAAAAAAAACCCTGTTCTTAAACAAACATTTTTTAAAAGCTAAAAGAATTATCCTCAGATACTGGTATGGGGAGATGGCTCAGATGAAAAGTATATATAGACATGCATGCAGGCCAAATATCCATACACATACAATAGAAAGTAAAGAAAGCTTGTAGCTTCTTTAATAAAATTATAGTCTTTTAAAGTTAAAAACATGTAAGGTGGGAGGGGACTATATTCATTATTATTTGCTTATTTAATGACAGTCTTATTCCTTATTCCTTTATTTGTTTAATTTTTAAGGTAACTAATCTGGATGACAGTAACTGGGCAGCAGCATTCTCATCCCAGCGTTCAGGGTTCTACACAAACTTGGAGCCCCACAGTGTAACAGAGGACGTAAACCTAAGTGCTGTGATGTTACGTGAAGACGACCCTGGAGAGGCTGGTAAACGGCTTTGAGATATAAGTAGCTTATTACTTTACTGAGATCAAGAAAAACTATTTTTGAACATCATCAAAATGTTTTTGGTTTTTTGTTGTTGTTTTTGGTTTTGGTTTTTGGTGTTTTTTTTTTGCTGGGCATAGTGGTATAGGCCTATAATCCAGGCAAAGGCAGGTGGATCTCTATGGGTTTGAGATAAGCCTAGTCTATGTAGCAATCAGCCTGGGCTATATAGTGGAGGAACTCTGTCTCATCCTCTCTCTCTCTCTCTCTCTCTCTCTCTCTCTCTCTCTCTCTCTCTCTCTCTCTGTGTGTGTGTGTGTGTGTGTTTTAATTTGATTTAGGTAGCTTAAACAAATACAGTCTTGCAAAGTTCTAGACACTAAGATGTCTACAATAAAGGCATTGCAAGATTAGATCTTTAAGGCCTGCTTCTTTCCTTGGCTTGCAGGTCACCCCTTTCCTCCCTCATCTTGCTTGGTTTTCCTCCTGTTGTATAGTTTTGTTAAGGTAATCAGTCATAGGTATCGTTTTTTTTAATGTGTTTGGATGTTTTGCCTACATGTATGTCTGTATGTATGTCTGTGTACCAGTTGTGTGCCTAGTACCTGTGGAGGCCAGAAAAGAGCATTTTATTTCCTGGGACTAGAGTATACAGGTGGTTATGAGCAGCTGTGTGGATGCTGGGGCTTGAATCGGGCCCTATAAAAGAGTAGCCAGCTTTCTTAACTGCTGAACCGTCTCTCCAGCCCCAGTTCTGAGAAGATGGAGAGCCTTGTCTTAGTGCTCATTTTGAACTGTATCTTGCCATTTTAATGCAAATAGCAGACTAGTAGATTGCTAGCCAGTTCTCATCTTTACTTTGTGTGTCATTTGGAGAGTTCCTCTTTATTTTCTGTTTAGATTTAAAGCTAGCATTGTTGATATGTTTGAATCTGAGGCAATAATCTTGGTTTTCAGGTGGTATTATAACTTGCTAGTTTGGGTTGGTTATTCCTCTTCCCCGTGGAAATGTTTTTGCTTGTAGAGTCTATACTATGCATGAATATGTGGCATTTTCATCTTTACCTTCATCGTAACTAGCACAGACGATAAACACTGATTCCTGTCATGGCCATTAAATTGTTAGAATAATTATTCCCATTTTAGAAGGAAGGAAACTACTACCCGAAGAGATGACTTGCTTGACAGCATTTGGCCAGGCAATGGTGACATTAGGCAAGAACTAAGCATTTGATTCCAGAGCATACACTGGTAGCCACAGCGTCCGCGTAGTATTTCCAAGTAATATATGTGTTGATGACTCAGACATAGTTTCCATTTCATATATAAATAAGATACAGCAGTTCCATTTAAAGACACGACTTTAAATATCATACAGGCGATATTAGAGTGTCTGCTGTTGGTGCTGTCCTCCTCATACAGGCGATATGAGAGTGTCTGCTGTTGGTGCTGTCCTCTCAGGCGATATTAGAGTGTCTGCTGTTGGTGCTGTCCTCCTCTCAGGCGATATTAGAGTGTCTGCTGTTTGTGCTGTCCTCCTCATACAGGCGATATGAGAGTGTCTGCTGTTGGTGCTGTCCTCCTCATACAGGCGATATGAGAGTGTCTGCTGTTGGTGCTGTCCTCCTCATACAGGCGATATTAGAGTGTCTGCTGTTGGTGCTGTCCTCCTCATCTCAGGCGATATCAGAGTGTCTGCTGTTGGTGCTGTCCTCCTCATACAGGCGATATGAGAGTGTCTGCTGTTGGTGCTGTCCTCCTCATCTCAGGCGATATCAGAGTGTCTGCTGTTGGTGCTGTCCTCCTCATACAGGCGATATGAGAGTGTCTGCTGTTGGTGCTGTCCTCCTCTCAGGCTTGGGTCGTCCTCTCCTCGCTCTCAGTTTCTTTGTTGTCATGCACTTAAAATATACTCGGATATTCTAAAATTTGACCCCCCCCTTTTGGTAATAATTGAAAATATGGAAAATTCTAGGAATACTTTGGGTTCTTTAAGAAGATATAAGAAGATTAAAGTATATAAGCTGGGTTATATAATAATTTATTATTTGTACATCAGATAAGAGTGGAGTAAAAGGCAGCTGATGAAAATACGTTTGATAAGGAGTTAATGTTCAAATATATAGAACTCCTAGCTGGGTGTGGTTGCCAGCGTGTTTAATCTGCGCACTCAGCAGAGCAGACAGAAACAGAGGTGGATCTGAGTTTAAGGCTGCACAGTAACTGGTCTACATAGAAAGTTCCAGGCCAGCCAGCCAAAGCTACCTAGTGAGCCTCTCAGAAAACGTGTGTGGTGTGTGTGTGTGTGTGTGTGTGTGTGTGTGTGTGTGTGTGTGTGTGTGTGTGTGTGTGTGTGAACCAAACTCAGGAAATAACAACTGCTAGTAAAAATGGAGAAATCTAAACATACTGAGGCCCTTGAGCAGGACAGCACATTCCTATAACCCAGCACTTCAGAGATAGAAGCAGGAGGATTCTTACATGTGTGCGGCCAGCTGGGCTACAGGAGATGTTGCCTTGAGGAATTACAGTATCTCCACTTTCATGAGGTACTTAAAGTGGTTACACTACAGAAACTAAGTAGAGTGATGTTACCAGGGGAAATCTGGGTTGGAGGGCTACAGAGTTACATTTGTGAAAAGAAGAGTTCTGTGGATGGGTTGGTGGAGGCAGCACCGGGTGTAGCAGCAAGCTGCTTGGCCACCTGTTCGTTTCCTGGCCACCCAGACCCCCAAAATAATCACACAGAAACTGTATTAATTAAATCATTGTTCTAGCCTCTTATTGGGTAACTCTTACACATTAATTTAACCCATTTCTATTAATCTGTATATTGCCACATGACTGTGGCTTACCAGTTCTGTCTTGCTGCTTCTGGGGCTCCATGGCTTCTCTCTGACTCCGCCCTTCTTTCTCCCAGCAGTCAGCCTAGCTTTCCGTGCCTACCTAAGTTCTGCCTTGCTATAGGTCCAAAGCAGTTTTTTTTATTCATTAATGGTAACCACAGCATACAGAGGGAAATCCCACATCAAATGGGAATGTACACACTTAAAAAAATAGTTAAAAAAACTTTGTAAAGTTTTTGTTGTTTGTTTTGTTTTTGAGACAGAGTATCTCTGTGTAACTCTGGCTGTCCTGGAACTCCCTTTGTAGACCAGGCTGGTCTTGAACTCAGAGATCCACCTGCCTATGCCTCCTGAATGCTGGGATTAAAGGTGTGTACCACCACTGCCCAGCTACAGACTTGTAATTTTTTTTTAAATTGTGTGTGTGTGAATGTTTTGCCTGTGTGTATATATGTGCACCACATGAGTGCCTGGTGCCTTTGGAGTTCAGAAGAGGGCATTAGATCCCCTGGAACTGCAGTTACAGATAATTGTGAGCGTCTGTGTGGTGTGGGTTCTGGAAACCAAACCTGGGTCCTCTGTAAGGACAGCAAGTACTGCTGACCACCACGCCATCTCTGCAGCCCCAAGTCACTAGTTCTTAAAAATACAGTTGTGTTAGAGGGAGGGAAAAAACTTACAGCTGTTTTTATGCTTTGAAACCAATAGGATCCCTTAAAATATGTCGCTCACTCTTTGTTCCTTGTCCATTATTTTAGCGTCCATGAGTATGTTCTCTGATTTCCTGCAGTCTTTCTTGAAGCACTCTTCAACCACAGTCTTTGATCTCGTAGAAGAGTATGAAAACATCTGTGGTAGTCAGGTAACTGTCCAGTCCGTGGTTCAGTGCTTGTCGTGCATGTTATCCTGCTAATTCCTATTCCGTGCTTCTCAGGGTGCATGATGGAGGGCAGGGAAACCGGTCAGAAGACCTCTGCTTTTTATGTATTCCAGGTCCATAGATTTATTTGGAGGAAAAGAGAAATCAGCTTTTTAAAAAGAAAAGTCTGAGGCTGGAGAGCCAGCTCAGTTAGTTAAAGGCTGACTGTAGTCACAGAGGTCTGAGTTCAGATCCCCAGCACCCAGTGGCACTTAGCTGTGGAGAGCAACGAGGAGAGATAGACACACCCAGGAGGCTTGCTGGCCATCAGGTATAGCCAAAAGAGCAGCTCCAGGTTCAGTAAAGACCCTGTCTCACTAACTAAGATAGAACAATGAAGGGACTTGTTATTACCCTCTACACACACACACGCCACATATACACAGGTGAGTGCATCCACGTATACATGTGCACACACAGCAAAAAAAAAGTCCACAATGTACAAAGAACTCTTAAAATTCAACCCCACAAAACAAAACAGCTAACTTAATAATGGTCAGAAGGTGGGGACAGACAACTAAGCAAAGAAGAAACTTAAACACCAGATAAGCGTGTGCAGAGAATGTTTATGTCGTTAAATAGCAAGGGGGAAGCTGCAGCCTTTTAAAATGGTGAAACTCTTGAAGACAGGCCTGGAGAGATGGCTCAGCAGTTAAGAGCACTGGCTGTTCTTAGAGCACTGAAGTTCATTTCCCAGCATCTCCATGGTGGCACACAACAGCCTGTAACTATAGCTCCAAAGGATCTAATAGCCTCTGACCTCCTTTAGCACCTACATACAGGTGGTGCTCATAAACTCACAGCAGCACACACGCATACACCCAAATTAATCCCTGGGAAGCAGTCCAAAATATACCACCCGAGGGTAGCGAGCATGTGAGCAGCAGGAACTCCTACTCCTCCATGGAATGCACGGTGGTACAGCCACAAGGGAAAACTGTCAGGTGGCTTCTTGCAAAGTTAAATGTGGTCTTAGAACATCAGGCGGCAGCAGTATAATCTTTGGTATTTACTTGAGTGAAGTTAAAGTGAGCCCACACAGAGCCAGTGCCCAGACTGCTGGCGGCTCTGTTCTTGCAAATGTAGATGCAACCAGGGTGTCCTTTAGTTGTGAGCGAATCAGACATCCAGAAAATGGAGTTGAGACGGGCTCTCTAGTCATGAGGAGACACAGAAGCCTTACATACTGTTGTTAAGTGAAAGAAGCCTGCTGAAAAGCTGTCTGACATGATTCGAAAGGCACAGTAAGATAGTGTCAGCATTGACTGCTGCCAGGGGTTTAGCGAGGCAGGAAGGAGAGAAGCTGTTCTCTGTGGTACTGTAACAGTGGATGCATCTCCTTAGACATTTCTCAAAGCCCATGGATGCCACCATATGTAAGTCCTAATGTAAACTGTGAGCTTTGGGCTGAGAGATTGACTGATGGTTATAATGCACCCCCTCATTGCAAGACACTGATAATGAGGTAGTCTTGCAATGTGGGAGCAGTATTGGGTTCCCTAGCTTTTGTTCGGTTTTATAAGCAAGAAAAAACTTCAGAAAAGCTGAATATTGGCATGGAAGCAGCCCAGCCAATAAAGTGCTTGTCGTGCCAGTGGCCCTGAGTTCAGCACATGGCAGAGGTGTGGTGTGAAGAGGATGCTGGGATAAAGGCAGCTGCATTGCTGGCTGCCTGGCCAGCCTAGCCGGGCAGTGAGCGCTAGGTTCAGGAAGACACAGTCTTCTCAAAAATTATGGTGGAAAACTGGGTCTGGTGACACACGCTGTTAATTGCAGCACTTGGGAGGTAGTGGCAAGCAGATCTCTGAGCTCGAGGCCAGTCAGGGTTACATACTGAGACCCTGCCTCAGTAAATAAAGTGAGAATGTTAGAGACACTCTAAATCAACTCGACCTCCACACGGCGCGTACATCCACCCACACAAACATGGAAATGTACAACACACACACCTGCACTCCAAAAATCAGAACAATAATAGCCAATATATCTTTTAACATTTAGTAGTTTCAAACATTCTGTTATTTTATGAAAGGGGGCGTTTGTGTGGAGGTCAAAGGACGACTTGTGGGAGTCAGTTCTTCCACTGTGTGGGTCAAGCCGGTCCAGATAGACCACCTGTCTCAATGAGCCCTCGGTTGAGGGTTCAGTAAAGGAATAGTCTACAGATGATACTTTTCCCAAAGGGCGGGTGAGTCAGTGTGAGTCTGTATCCTAGTGAGGGTGCCCTGTTTCCCAGTGCGCCTGCATGGCTCACTCGCCACTTTACACGGGGTTCCTTCGCTTCCTCAAACAATTCTGTGTCTTTCCGGGGAAATATTTGTATAGTTTTTATTAATTCTCTTCTGCCTCAGTTCCAGAATGGGTTCCAATCACCAATTAGAGAAAGGAGGAACTTTTGAAGTTTTGTTTAGAAATAACATGTTTTGGTACCAATCATTAAGAAAATTGTTTCTTGGTTTGTTACGTGTCCTAAATTTTTCAGACATAATTTTAAGATAGTCATTTTTGCTGGTTTATATGATTTTGTAAAGTATAAATTTAACGTATCCTCTGGGTAGATAATGTGGATAGAAAAAAATATATACTTGTGGTTACTGTTGTTGAATCTAAAATTTACAAAAGTACTAGGACAGCCTGAGCTGTTAGAGAGAAACCTTGTCAGGAAGGAAGCGAGGGGGGGATTGTGTATATATATATATATTGTACAGCATTCCTGTTAGCACTAGTAACAGTCTCTTTACATCTGTGTTTTAATTTAGGTGAATATACTGAGTAAAATAGTGAGCCGAGCAACCCCTGGACTGCAGAAGTTTTCAAAGACAGCCAGTATGCTCTGGCTTCTTCAACAAGAGATGGTCACGTGGCGGCTGCTTGCCTCTTTGTATAGGTAAAGTTATGTAGAACTCGTAAGTGAAATAAGCATCAGGTGACAAGCCAGTTAGGCAAATTAACTTAAATTTAGTGAGAGATACATTTTGAATAGGTTTGCTAATCTTGAGATTTATCATTTCTAGTACTTTAGGTGTCGAGAGTCATTATGAGAAGGGGGCCTACCAGGACATAAAACTGGTAGCTACAGAATAAATCAGTCTTCAGCCATACAAACTAATATACTCCTGTAATCTCAGGAGGCCAGGGCAGAAGGATTGAAAGTTTGAGGCATGCCAGGACCAACGCAAGAAAGCAGGGAGAGACTTGGTGGCTTTGGTTATATTATGAAATATTGAAAGGAAACCATGATTAGTTTTGCCATATGGCCTTAGCAGGTGCCATGAAAGGCTGTAGTAGCTGTATTTGTCATGATTGGGTTAATCACATGTTCACTACTACATCTGGTAAATTAGATGTGGTGATTAAGTTATTTGGCAGCTTGTTTCTGCCTAGTAGAGTGTGAAACAGCTTAAAAGGCAATTTCATACATATGTGTAAAATAAAGCTTTTTCATTTTGTATCATTTTCCCCAGAGACAGAATACAGTCTTCATTAGAAGAGGAAAATATGTTTGCAGTTGCTGTAAGTTTTCCATTAATTTTTTTCCATTAGGGGTGCTTACAATTAGAAGATTGGATTTTCAATCCTCCTTTTGCATTTCCCACTTTAAAAAATTTACAAGTATGTAAAAAAACACTCTAAGTAATCAAATATTCATATTTGTGGGTTAAAGTAAAAGTTCTTTTTTATCCCTTTAATTCTTTAACATCATAACTTGGTTTGTGTCTGTCATATGTTTTCTGTACATAATTATAATCAAACTACTCGTGTATAATTTGGTTTGGTTTTCTGAGACAAGGTGTAGTTTTATAGTCTAGATGGCCTCAAAGTCACCATCCTGTTGTTGGGATTGTAGGTGTGCACCACCACACCACATAGCCTTGTATTGTTTTAATTTTAGTTACTTCTTTATTAGTGAGCACTTTTGAGACAGTCTCCGAAGTATAAACTGGCATAGAACTGTCTGGGGGACCTTGAACCGATCTTGGTCTTCAGCCCAGCACTGCTGGGATCCTAGGGAGCCCTGCAGCCGCAGCCAGACCCAGGCCTTCACATGCTCGGCGAGCGCCCTCCCAGCTGCGCTGCACATCCCCGCCCACGGTTCTCTTGTTTGCTTTTGAAAATTTGTTAGTAATAAATTTGTATGCTACTTCTAATAATTTTATATGGGGCTATCTTTTTTCTGTCCCTTAACCTCTTATTTTTATTTGTATGTAAAGATATAAATGTATCATAACCGTTTGAGATATTTACTTCTCTAGAGGAAAATATCTCATTTTAATATGTGAGTCTCAGTCACTGGTGAGACGGAAGTTTTGTTTGCTAATAGTTTGAATGGGGACTAGGTACAGTCAGTGGTCTGCTAATAGTTCAAAGGGGACTGGATATGGTTTTGTGTTTTTGGTATATGTTTAGGGATCAGATCTGCCGCTGCTGTTCCTCTGCCTACCCCAGAGCTACAGCCCCAGCCTCTGTTTTTGCTTTTATTTTTGAGATAAAGTATAGTTATTGTAGCCCAGGCTATAGATACTTTAAATTATTTTATAATTTTATACATTTTAGCCTGCATACTTATCTGTGCACTACGTGTGCCTAGGGATTTCTGAAACTGGCGTTATGGACAGTTACGAGCCACCATGTAGGTGCTGGAAACCAAATTCCTGTAACTGCTGAGCCATCTCTCCAGACCCTGTATTCTAGATTTTTTGTTTTGTTTTGTTTTGTTTTTTTGTTTTTTGAGACAGGGTTTCCCTGTAGTTTCTAGAGCCTGTCCCGGAACTAGCTCTTGTAGACCAGGCTAGCCTCGAACTCAGAGATCCGCCTACCTCTGCCTCCCGAGTGCTGGGATTAAAGGCATGCACCACCACCGCCCGGCCATGTATTCTAAATTTTAAAGCAAGTGTTGTATTTATCAGGCATATAGTTTAACCAACTAACCTATTACATTGGTGTCATCGTTTTCTTTCAATTAAAAAATTATTTTGAAATTTATTTTTATTTTATGTATTTGCCTACCGTATGTCTGTGTACCACCTGTGTGTCTAGTGCCTGCTGAGGTCAGAAGAGGGTGTTGGATTCCCCTGGAACTGGGGTTAGGTTGTGAGCCCCATGTGGAGGCTGGGATTTGAACCCCAGTCCTCGGCAAGAGCAGCAGGTTCTCTTGACTGCCAGGCATCGCTCCAGCCTCTGATTTTCTTTCAGTCAGGTTTTACTGTGCAGTGTAGGCTTTGTACCCTGATCCTCCTGCCACAGCTCCTGAGTATCTGGACTGCAGGTGTGTCTCCACGTCGGTTTCAACAGCCCTGGGTAGCACTTAGGTTTTATTACCTATTAATTTCAGCTGCTCTAAATGAAAATACTTGAAAGTTCTGAAATACTTGTTTTCTGATATGGAGACATGACTACAATCAGCTCTTCATATAATTTGAGGAGGGGAGCTGTTTTGTTTGAGAACAGGTCTTGTAAGCTTGGATAGCCTTGAATTCTTGGCTAACCTCCTGCTTCTGCCTCTTGGCTGCTGAGATCATAGGCATACTGCAAAGTGTCCAGCAACATTTTTTCTTTCCATGTATGTACGTCTGTGCATGCTTTTTCTAAAATACCATGTCCCAGCTCAGAGACAAAATTTTAAAATTTCAAGGATAACTAAATTTTCAGGTAAAAAGTAAACAGTGTTTAGTTTAAATTTTTTTATTAATAACTTTTAGGGAGCCAGAAGGTGGTGAGGCATACCTTTAGCCCCAGCCCTCAGGAGTCAGAGGAATGAAAATCTCTGAGTTGAAAGCCAGCCTGGTCTACAGATCAAGTTCTAAGATAGCAGGGCTATCCCGAGAAACCCTGTCTTGAAAAACCTAAATAAATAAAATAAAAGTAATATTTTTTAAGAATACATGGTGATTAAAAAATGTCAGGCATGGTGATTCATGCCTTTGATACAGCACTTGGGAGACAGAAGCAGTCAGATCTCCACAGTGAGCTCCAGGTCAGCCAGGGCTACACCAAGAGACCATGTCTGAAAACGAAAGGAAAGCCCTATAGAGCAGAGGTAAATGCACTTATTTGTAGCCGACCGTTCTGAAGTCTTGTGCACTCTCCTCTCTCCCTCCTTTTAACTGTTTCTGTCCCAGGCTGTCAACGCCAGCGAGAAGACGGTTGTGGAAGCACTGTTTCAGAGGGACTCACTGGTCCGACAGAGTCAGGTACGCCTGGAATTCTTCAGTTATTTCTTTAAAGAAACATGGAGGAAAGGCAATGACATACAGAGTACTGCAGTTTTGTTTCTTAACTTACCTCTTTTCTTAATATCCTTTCTACTTGATTTTTTTTATGTGGTAAAAAGAAATTTGGGATACTGGTCTGCAACTTTTAAATAACAACCTTTGTGTTTCCAGGGACAGACTATTAAAAATAGCATTATTCCTATAGGAAATACTATCATTGGATGTTTATCTTAAAAAGTAAAAATGGTGGTTGGGAAAAGCTATTATTTGATACCAAAACTTCAGATTAAGGGTGGAAGTACTATTAAAACAGATTTTAGAGTTACAATGATCTTTATTTATTTGTTTGTTTGTTTCTTTTGTAGCTCGTGGTAGATTGGTTAGAAAGTATTGCCAAAGATGAAATTGGAGAATTTTCTGATAATATTGAGTTTTATGCAAAATCAGTATATTGGTGAGTAACTAAGCGTTTAGGTTTTTTTTTTTTTTTTTTTTTTTTTTTTTTTTTTTTGTTTTTGTTTTTGGTTTTTTTTTTTTTTTTTTTTTTGCCCAGGCTGGCCTCGAACTCGTGATCCTCCTGCCTCTGCCTCCTTCAGCAAATCCTACCAGCGTGTGCCACCACAACCGGCAGGGTTTGAACTCGGGACCTCACTCACGCCAGCACTGCGTGCTTAACAGGCTGAGCTATCGCCCAACTCGGTCTAAGCATTTAGTTTTAAGAACATTTTTTTATGCTAGATGTTGTGACACATGCCTTGATCCCTTCGGAGGCAGAGGCAGATGGATTGCTGAGTTTGAGTTCAGCCTGGTCTACAGGGGGAGTTCCTGGACAGCCAGAGCTACATAGTGAGACTCTTTCTCAAAAAAAAAAAAAAAAAAAAGCAAATAAAAATAAATAAAACCAACATCAAAAAGAATGCTTTTTATTCTTTGACAATTTCATGCATGTACTGAGAATCGGAGGAAATAAGACTGCTGGGGAAATTGTTAATAAAACTTAATGAATAAGCCAGGCATAGTGGCACATGCCATTAATCCCAGCACTCGGGAGGCAGAGGCAGATGGATTCTGTGAGTTTGAGGCCAGCCTGGTTCCAGGCCAGCCAGGGCTACATAATGAAACCCTCACTTAGGGGAAAAGTTAATGAATGGAAGATGGTCTTGTCTTTGGGCAGACCGGGCCCTTTAGGAAGGAAGGAAGCAGCAGAGACTCGAGAGAGAGGAAGCCTGGTCTGGTGTGTCACCTGTGGTCCTAGCTGCTCGGGATGCTCAAGCAAAGGGCCTGAGCCCCGAGGTCTGAAGAAAGGAGGGGGAAAGGACAAAAGAAGGAAAGAGATCAAAGGGGCACACCAGGAAAAAAAATCCGGTGTACACATATTCCAAATAAGAACAGCAGAAAATTCCTGAAAGGGGCTGGAGAGATGGCTCAGAGGTTAAGAGCATTGCCTGCTCTTCCAAAGGTCCTGAGTTCAATTCCCAGCAACCACATGGTGGCTCACAACCATCTCTAATGGAGTCTGGTGCCCTCTTCTGGCGTGCAGGCATACACACAGACAGAATATTGTATACATAATAAATAAATAAATAAATACATAAATAAATATTAAAAAAAAAAAAGAAAGAAAATTCCTGAAAAAGTAAAGTGTTTGCATAGAGAGAAGGCGGATGTCAATCTATAGTATCCACAGCTCAGGAGGTTGAGGCGGGAAGACTCTGAATTCAAGGTCAGACTGGGCTACTGAAATTCGCTCTCAAAAACAGAGAAGAAGTAGTTTAGTAATTGTTTTTTCTGAAAGAGAAGTTGAGAGGAGGGTAAATTTACCTGATAGAGACTTTTACAACTATTTTCATGAGCTGGTCTCCATTTCTTAAAGCTTTAGTGATACAGAACCCTAAACAAGCCCTAATCTTATGAGATCGTTTGGTTTCTACCAAGGCCTCTCAACTGGGGAGCTGGATTGTGTTAACAAACTGCAGAAAAACATGCTCAAAAAGAATCACTTTGCATTGTGCCAACCATAAATTTAACATAGATTATAGTTCTGAATTTAAAAGCAATTCAAGATGCTTTAGATGGAAAACAGGAAGATATTATTCTAATTTGGTATTAATAAATGTTTCATGAAAACTTTTTCATCAAAATTGAAAACCTCCAGGCTAGAGAGATAGTTCAGATGTTAAGAGCACTGGCTGCTCTTCTAGAGGTCCCGAGTTCAGTTCCAGCAACCACATGGTGGCTCAAATCATCTAGCATAAAATCTGGTGCCTTCTTCTGCAGTGCAGGCATACATGCAGGCAAAACACTATATACACAATAAATAAATCTTCAGGAAAAAAGATTGGAAACCTCTCATTTAAACACACAATGGATGTGGTAGTGCATGTCTTTAATTCCAACGTATGAGAGGCAGTGGCAGAGGCAGATTTCTATGAGTTCAAAACCAGCCTGGCCTACACAATGAATTCTGGGCCATTCAAGGCTGCATAGTGAGACCCTGTCTCAATAGAAAAAGAGAGACTATTAATAAGTGGGGATCCGGAGAGATGACTCTGATCAGAAGTCAGAGCGCATGTGCTCTTTCAGAACACCTGAGTTAATCTCTACCCTTGTTTGGTGATGTCTTAGGGTTTCTGTTGCTGTGAAGAGATGCCATGACCACAGAAACTCTTAGAGAAGAGAACATTTAATTGAGGTGGCAGCTTACAGTTTTAGAGCATGGAAGACGTAGTGCTGGAGAAGTAGCTGAGAATTCTACCTCTTGATCTGAAGGCAACAGGAAGTGGTCCGAGACACTGAGTGTGGCTTGAGCACATATGAGACCTCAAAGCCCACCTCCACAGTGACACACACTTCCTCCAACAAGGCCACACCCCCTAATAGTGCCAATCCCCTTGGGGGTCATTTTCTTTCAGACTACCACAGATGACTTAAAGCCACCTGTAACTGCAGTCCAAAGGGACTCTGATTTACACATGGTGTGCATACATAGATTAAAGAAGTAGGAACTAGTGGGCATGAGGACACTCGCTGGGCTACATAGTGAGCTGCAGGCCATCCAGGGCTGCATAGATATCTCAGTGAAAGGACTTAAACATAGCCTCAGAAGCAGGCTGTGATTCCCGTCACTCATCAGACTGCCTTCTGTGTTAAGGACTGTGCAGCCTTCTACATGTGTTGTCTTTTCCTGTTTTCAACACACAGGTGTACTTGGGGGCAGGGAAGTGGGGTTAGTTGTTGCTATCTACAAAAAAAATAGTATTCATATTGCTCCTTTAGAAACTGATATTTCTTCTTCCAGGGAGAATACCCTCCACACCTTAAAACAGCGGCAGCTACTGTCTTACATAGGAAGCGTCCGTCCTCTTGTCACTGAACTGGTGAGTTCCAGGTAGGGTGACAGCCTCTGAGACGAAACCCCATGGCGAGAGCAGCTCAGGAGAACGGGTTTGACTTCCACTTCCACAGCACTCTTCACATCAAAGGATCCTGGAGGCAGCAGCTGGTGCAGTGGCCGTGGAGGGGTGCTGCTTCCTGGCTTCCTCCCCATGGCTTGTTCAGCCTGCTTTCTTATAGAGTCCAGGACCACCAGCCCAGGGGTGCCGCAATGCCTGGGTCCTCCCCCATCAATCACTAATTAAGAAAATGCCCTAAAACTGTATCTTTGGGGGAAGAAGGGGGCCTCAGGACAGAGTTTCTCTGTAGTTTCTGTCCTGAAACTCACTCCATAGACCAGGCTGGCCTCAAACTCATAGAGATCCGCCTGTCTCTGCTTCTGGGAATAAAGATGTGTGCCCTACGGCTGTATCTTGTGGAGGCATTTTCTCAAGTGAGCTTCCCACCTTTTGGATAACTCTAGTTTGTGTCTCAAAATGAGATAGAACTAGCCAGAACAGGAAGTTTTCTTGGAAATGAAGGTTGTCTTTAAAGATAAATGATGCCAAGGTGGGTGGTGGTGGTGCCTTTGATTCCAGCACTCAGGAGGCAGAGGCAGGCGGATCTCGGTGAGTTCAAGACCTGCATGGTCTACAGAGCGAATTCAGGACAGCCAGGACTGTTACACAGAGAAACCCCGTCTTGAAAAAAACAAACAAGTGATATTTCCTAAGTGACATTAAAATGATTTTTGTTTGAAATTCATCATGATTGTGTGTGCTGTTTACTGCTAAAGTAAAGTCTGTATTAATGCTAAATGTTCAAAACCACAAATGTTGTGATATGTAGGAATGAAACTTTTAGAAGTTTGTAGATTTTTGTTTGTTTGTAAATATTTGTTTTATTTATGCATCTGTGTGTCTGTGTGGGTTGTGTGACCTTGTGAGTGCACGTGCCTTCATGCCTGCAGAGACCAGAACTGTCACCTGGAGTTGTAGGCAGTTGTGAGATGCTCAGCCTGGGTGCTGGGAACCAAACTCGGGTTTCTTGTACAAAACAGAGCTGCCAATGTACTGGTAAGCCATCTTTCCAGCCCCATTTTTTGTTTGGGTTTTTCCCCCCTTGAAACAGGATCTTTCTGTGGCTCAGGCTGACTTTGAACTCGGCTCCTCCCCCTCTTCCTGAGTGTTCTGGGAAATTTTTACTTATTTATTAGTAACTGGTGTGTTGGGTTTTTTTTTTTTTTTTTTTTTTTTTTTTTTTTGGTTTTTCGAGACAGGGTTTCCCTGTAGTTTCTAGAGCCTGTCCTGGAACTAGCTCTTGTAGACCAGGCTGGCCTCAAACTCAGAGATCCGCCTGCCTCTGCCTCCCAAGTGCTGGGATTAAGGGTGTGCGCCACCACCGCCCGGCTTAGGGTTTTTTTTTTGAAGGGGTGAATGTTGTATTTGTTTGGTTGTTTTGTTTTTTACTACTGAGGATTGAGCCCATGTGCATACTGGGTAACCTCCCTACCACTGAGCTATGCCTCCAGCTCCGGTTGTGCTTTATATGGGGGTATTCACAGGGAGTACTTAGCAGTCCATCACAGGGAGTACTTAGTAATCACAGGGAGCACTTAATAATCACAGGGAGCAGTTAGTAATCACAGGGAGTACTTAGTAGTTACAGGGAGCAGTTAGTAATCACAGGGAGTACTTAGTAAGCTCTTGCCTTGTGTTCTCAGGAAGTTCATGCTTTCTAGTCAGACTAGAGCTCTTTCTTCCTTCATGTTTGTCCATGTTCCAGGTCTCGTCTAAGGACGGTGATGGAGTAAGCTCAGATAATGTAGTGTTAGCTGGCTGTACTGGGCTGGGGTGGTGGTAGTCTATGCTTGACTCACTAGGTAGGCATACACCATGTTGGGCCAGAGGTGGGGGCAGCAGACAAAGGGGTCTATTAGGAACCCTTGTAACACTTAATTTCTTTATTAGCTAGATTTTAAAGGAATTTATTTCTGTATGTAAGTACCATATAGCTTCATCATGTCATGATTTTAAAAACGTGTATGTAGACGTATATAGGGTCCGGTTTTTGTAGCTTACATGCTTAGCGTTAGAGCCTTGAGTTTGATCCCTGGCACCATATGCATGACTCACTAAGGTATAAGCAAATGAACAAACAAAAAATTTAAATGTATGTAGGTTCCAAATATCTATAGTTAATGGTGAGGCTTTTGCTTTGTTTTGCATTGTTTTTTATAGGACCCTGATGCTCCTATTAGACAGAAAATGCCTCTTGATGATCTGGATAGAGAAGATGAAGTCAGGTTACTCAAGTACCTTTTCACTCTAATTCGTGCTGGAATGACAGAAGAGGTGAGTCATGTGATTCCCTGCTTGCTCGGGTTCCAGGTGCCATAGAGCTAAAGTTGGAAGAGTCTTTGTGGCCCCGGCCATGCTTCTGTTCTGTGACCCCCCTCCAGTGTGCAGTTTCTGCCTCCACGGGGCATGACCAGAAAAAGCACATGGCTCTGAGGCTTGAGAGTAGTTCACTCTGGTTTCCAGAACTCTTAGCAGATTCTTCAACAAGCCAAGCTTTGCCTTACTCCGTTGCACTGCAGGCTACATTGGTTCTGCCATTTCTCCTTGGTTATGTTGAATTTAAGGAAATATCAGTGGATCAATTAAGTGATAGTTCTCTTCTCATTATAGAGAGAGACATTTAAGGGTTTTTTTTGTTTTGTTTTGTTTTGTTTTTGCTTTTCAAGACAGAGTTTAGAGTTTCTTGGCTGTCCTGGAACTCACTCTGTAGACCAGATTGGCCTCGAACTCAGAGATTTGCTTGCCTCTGCCTCCTGAGTGCTTGGAATAAAGATGTGCACCACCACTGCCCAGCTTACAGACTTTTTATAATAATTTTATATTCCAAAAATCAAGGTCATCAAATATTTATTTTATTTATTTTAAATTCCATGTTAGTGAGTGAGTGCCCTAGTACCCTAGCAGTCAGGAAGGAAGAAGTCACTAGAAAACTAAGGGCTCGGGACAAGGCTTAGTGGAGGAAGTGATTCCTCACGTGTGAAGTCCTGGGTTTGACCCGCTCCCCGAGCCCAGCCAAAGCGAGGAAAGCCGCAGACAGATGCTGGTTTGCGGGGAAACTGGAATGCCATCACCAGTTGTGTTTGTCACTTGGTAGCTAGTCTTGTGATCACGGTTTGCTTTATTAAAGAGCATGGTGCTCTTCACTTCTGTGCCAGCGATGTCACTCTCTTTTCTGTTTCCCAAGGCACAACGGCTCTGTAAACGTTGTGGGCAAGCATGGCGAGCTGCCACACTGGAAGGCTGGAAGCTGTATCATGACCCTAATGTTAATGGAAGCGGTATGTCAGGTCACCTAGTGAATGGTAGCCTTTCTGTGTATAAGTGGCTGACATGTTTATTTTAAATGATGAATTTTCTTTAACTGTTTTGTAGGAACAGAACTAGAGCCTGTTGAAGGGAATCCATACAGACGTATTTGGAAGATTAGTTGCTGGAGAATGGCAGAAGATGTAAGATAATGAAATATGCATTGAGACTCACTTTGACCCAGTTTATTAAGCAAAGGTGTACTGAGGAGCTATGAAACGTTCGGTGTAACATATGACTAGGGTCTCTGTTTTGGGAGAAGTTTTAGTCACGTTAGGAATAGGCCTGGTGACGTAGCGGATTGTTCAGACACTAGATGCCAAGAATTAACATTGCTGAGAAGCATAAAGGATGGACCCCATCAGCTTAGAGAAGACTAGGGGGCTAAAGCTGAAAGCTGGCTTCTCAGAGGACTTCTCCATTTAACTCTTTAAAACTTAAATAGATTTGGGGGTGGAAACTCGAGGAAGGAGTTGGAGGTAAATACATAGGATGGGAAGTCTGACGCGGAATAGGAAGTTCGTAAAGGAAGTGAAGTGCCGGTGCTGTTGGGACACGAGGAGCACATTCCTGAAATCACCACAGAACACAGGGTTGCGCAGGGAATCTCAGGCTGTATGGGAGAATGGGCCTACAAAAAATACAAAAATGAGAGCGGGAGGGATGGCTCCGCAGACGCGGGCACTTGCTGAGCAGGCCTGACGGCCCTTATTTGGTACCTGGACCTCCCTAGAAGTGGGAGAGGACCGACCTCCACACCTGCCGCACTGTAGCACGTGCGACACACACGCTCTCCACACAGTAATAACGGTGAAGGCTAAAGCTGTGTTAGAGGCGATAACTGTGGTAACAGTCACACCTCTCAGAGAGTTAATAAAAATAAACAAATATGGTAGTACAATAAACTGGGCACTTGCTTTGGGAAAGAACTGGAATTTGCATATTGAATTGGGTTTAGAAGGCTGAGCGCAGGGGATTGAGCGAGCAGCCTGACCTGATAGGACTGGAGTCACAGAAGTGATGAGGAGCCTGAGACTTCTTCACTGCCTGCCCATGATGGTAGTGGTAGCAGCAGAAAGAGAGTCTCCTGAGTGTCTCATTTAATGGCAAGAGATCTTGAAATGCCATTGGCAAAGCCCTTGAAACAGAATAAAGTGATGAGTGCAGCTTTCTTGGGTGGCTACACACTGATGCCCCTGGCCAGCACAGGAGGGTTGGTACCGAGAAACTGGGAGCAACACCTGCTTAGGTTCTGTGTAGATGAACATTTTACTATAAATATTTAAAATGCCATCAGAGTTGGCCTTGCTTTCATTTGAGATTTAAATGTTTGATTTTTTTTTCAGACGATTTTGGAGTTAATTCATCAGATTAAACTGTCCTGCCTGCCTGCCCCCCTTGCTCTGTCACTGTAGCTTAGGGACTAAGTGACCAGGTTCAATCTAGAAGAATTATGACGAAAACTAACATGCTGGGAGAAGGAATACATTCCAATCCTTTTATTCATTGTCTTTTAGGAACTTTTTAATAAATATGAAAGAGCAATTTACGCATCACTGAGCGGGAATCTCAAGCAGGTATGCACTGGTGTGTGTGTTCACCTTCACTCTGAATGAACCACAATAGTCTTGTAATTCACGTGGCAGACTTGAGCTGCTTTCTGTAGCAGCCGAGCCAGAGATGTCAGAAAGCAGGACAGTGACCACCTGCTTGTTCTGACGCTTCCCGTGTACGCATGGTTTTCAGCTGTTTGTTTCTGTGCATTTTTATTGTTTGCTTGTTTTTGTTGTTATTTTGCTTGATACATAGCTTAGTCTAGCCTCACACTTTTTGCTGTTTAGGTTTGTTTGAGTTTTGAGGCTAGGGTCATGCTTTGTAGACCAGGCTCCTCAATGCTGGGATTATAGGCCTGCACCTGACTCTTACATGAAGCCAGGACAGGCAGTGGTGGTGCACGCCTTTAATCCCAGCTCTTGGGAGGCAGAGCCAGGTGGATCTTTGAGTTTAGGAGAAAGAAGGTTATTTGATGTAATCTTTTAATTCCATAGCGTTTTCTGTCATTAGAATATAGTTTTAAAGTCTTTATCCGTGAATATAATTGGTTTCCTTTTCTGTTTTGTTAATCGTGTCTGTGTTTCTGTTTTGAAATGGATGAGAAGCTTCTTCCTGTCTGTGACACCTGGGAGGACACAGTGTGGGCCTACTTCCGGGTGATGGTGGACAGCCTGGTTGAGCAGGAGATTCGGACATCAGTGATGACACTGGATGAAACCGAAGAACTCCCTAGAGAGTACACGGAAGCCAAGTGAGTGTGGCAGCGTGATCCGGGTCAGGTGGTCCCACTGGCTCTGAAGCTCTACTCTAACACCCTATGTTACCATCTCTGTCCCTTTTTGTTTTTTCTCTTTTGAAGCTGGACCTTAGAAAAGGTTTTTGAAGAACTTCAAGCCACTGATAAAAAGGTAAATGTTAATATAACACTCTTTCATGTAGTGTATGAAATTAATGTTCTATAGTTGTACACTGTAGTTGAAAGGGGGAGAATTTGGAATTCTCCTTTCTCATCTTTTCTTCACTGTTAACAAATAGGAGATGTTTATTGGATGGGGCCTGACAATCCATGTTATAATACTAGCACTCAGAAGGCTGAGACAGGACATCACCATGACTTTGAGGGATGATTGGGCTACATAGTGAGACCCTGTCTCAAAACAAAAAGAAAAACACTTTCTTAGTATTTTCTTCCTCATAACTAAAGGTAGTGTATATGTCCTTGTAATAATAAAGTCCTAGTGTCTGCCGGTTCCGTCCCCCTGGTCTTCATCTCCTCAGACAGTAAACCCCACCAGCGCATGCGCTGAGCTTTCTCAGGCCTCTCCGGCAGTGTGAGCGGTGCAGATGTGCAGCCCAGTGCTGGGCTCTGCCGGTCACCTCGCTGCACGCTTGTTTCCACTTAATGCTAATCTCCAAGTTAATTGCTGTATTTTAGCCAGATTTTAGGTTTTTTTTATTTTTGTTTGGGTTTGTTTGTTTGTTTTATGATCTTACTGAATAGCTCTAACTACCTGGCACTTACAATTAAAGCCCAGACTGGTCTCAGACTCCCAGGTGCTGGAATTTCAGGTGTATACCATCATAGCTGACTTTACTGTTCTCTTTATATTAAAAAATATGTTTTTTCTCTAGCTTAGCATTCATAGTGGTAGGTTTTATTGTAGTGTCCTCATATACATGTCATTTTTCTTTGTTCTTAGTCATTCTCCTTCCATTGTTCTTTTTAATAGATGTATAATGTTCTGTAGAATTGGCTGAAGAGGTTTTTTGTTTTGTTTCCTTTAGAAGGTACTCGGGTTAGTTCTTGTGCTGTAGAGAACATCTGTGTGTGCTCAGTCTGGTTCTAGTGCTGTAGAGAACATTTGTGTGTGCTCAGTCTGGTTATGGTGCTGTTGAGAACGTCTGTGTGTGCTCAGTCTGGTTCTGGTGCTGTAGAGAACATCTGTGTGTGCTCAGTCTGGTTCTGGTGCTGTAGAGAACATCTGTGTGTGCTCAGTCTGGTTCTGGTGCTGTAGAGAACATCTGTGTGTGCTCAGTCTGGTTCTGGTGCTGTAGAGAACATCTGTGTGTGCTCAGTCTGGTTATGGTGCTGTAGAGAACATCTGTGTGTGCTCAGTCTGGTTATGGTGCTGTAGAGAACATCTGTGTGTGCTCAGTCTGGTGCTGGTGCTGTAGAGAACATCTGTGTGTGCTCAGGTCGGTTCTGGTGCTGTAGAGAATGTCTGTGTGTGTGAAGATGGATGAACTTCCTGCTGTTGTTGTCTCTTTAAGACTACGTTTTGTAACAGTGTTGACAGGGTTGCTGGGTTAAAAAAAACACAGATGTGTCCTTCATATGTGTAGCTACATTATCTGGGTGTCTAAATTACTGACAGTTATCATACATAGGGTATACTTTCAAGCTATATAATTTAAATTAAAGTTAAAAGAAGAGAAACATGACAACAGGAAAAGTATCAGATTGTAGTGATGAACACGGCTACAGTAATTTCTTTTTTCTTTTTTTTTCCAAGACAGAGTCTCTCTGTAGTTCTGGATCCTGTCTTGGAACTACCTCTTGTAGACCAGGCTGGCCTTGAACTCACAGAGATCCGCCTCCCTTGCCTCCCGAGTGCTGGGACTAAAGACATGCACCATCACCACCCAGCTAGCAATTTCTTTAATTATGCATTTGTTTCTCTCTTGAACAGCACATTTAGTATTTTTTGCCAGCCCATCAGTGTAGGAAGCAGGGCTGAGTTTGCTTCCCTCTATTTGTAAATTTCTCTTAATTTTTTAAAAATTTATTTTGTATTTTATGTTTATGGGTGTTTTCCCTGCATGTGTGTCTGTGCACCACATGAATACAGTGCCTGTGGAGGCCAGAAGAGGGATCAGACCCCTTGGTACTCAGGTTACAAACAGTTATTAGTTGCCATCTTGGTGCTGGGAATCAAACCCAGGTTCTCTGAAAGAACAGCCTTTGCTGTTAGCTGCTGAACCGTCTCTGTGGTCCCATTTGTTTATGATTTCCTGTTATATCTCATTACAATTACCTATTGGTTTTTATTTTTCTTTATTATTGAGTGGACTATACTTTATACAGTAAGTAAAATTAATGTTTTTTTTCTGCCAAGGACTTAATGACCAATATATAAATACTTTGGAAATTCTGAGTAGGTAAAACCAAGTCAGGAATAGAAGTAAGTGTCTCAGGATAGAGGACATTACATAAGACGAGATATAATCCTGGCCACTTAAGACTGAAGGGGTTGCTAGGGTCAGTAAGATAGTGTGTCAGAGTAGCTGGACGAGCTGAGAGTCGTACAGCCCGTCTTGTTATTACTGCTTAGAGGGCAGCGCCCTGCTACTCAATCTCATGTAAGTGCAGCGGAGGCCAGAAATAGATAATCAAGGGTTTCAGTACTCTCACAAAGAAAACAGTAGAATTTCAATGGAAGACATAAAGATACAAGAAAAATAGATAAAACATAAATCTGAATGAGAAGACTTGAAAATGTCAGTCTTTCTAAAATTGACGTAGGACTCTAATAATTTGGAGAGATTGTTTTTGTGTTATAAAAAAAGGTAAAAAGGTTAAGTAGAAGCATAAGTAAGAATGGCCAAAACATTCTGAAATGGCAGCAGGGCCCTTCCTCACTCGCTGAGCACACAGCAGCACAGTGCAGCCTCTGCGTGGGCTAAGCAGATCAGTGACCAACAGGTCTAAATTAGAGCAAACACACGTGTGCGCCTGAGAGGCGGCAGGTGTGAGCTTCCATTTCACAGGAAACAGTGATTATGTTAGATAATGGTCCTGACAGAATTGGCCTTCCATCTAGACGGAAACAGCTTTGACTAATGCCATGTAGTTGAGCTAACAGACAGGGAATGTTTTGAATATACAAAAGGAAAACATTTAAAAGCAATTGACAGATAAAAAATTAAACTATATTTGGCAAAAAAAAATCATAATGACCTACTTTTCAACAAAACAAAGCCCGGCCGGCTATCACATTCACTCATCTCTGTGTCTGCCTGCTGTTGTTCTGTCGTTCTCGGTGACAGCTTCAGATGATTCTGAACAGTGCCATTTGCATTGAAAGAGTATCCTGTAGTTGATTTTGCCTAAGCCCCTTGGCTCCTTTCTAGTTTCCTGAAGTATGCCAAGGTAAAAAAAAAAAATGTTAAGAATCGTAAGTTTGGGGCCCGCAGGTGCCTCAGCAGGGAAAGACTCCAGGCTGGGCCTGACCACTGAGTTTTCTCTCTAGGACCCTCATGGTGGATGGACACAGTGGACTCCCACAAGTTGTCCTTTGACCACGAGTGGGACTTTGGCACACATGCCCATGTACACACACAGGATGAATAAGTAGACATTTTAAGAAGATAATAAATAGAATAGCATTCCCTAATAATAGATAGTCTTCTGGAAGATGCTGTTCAGTTTTAGGTTTGTGTGCCATGAGTATCTAAGGGCAGCATCCTTCCGTGTTTTTTGATCTTCCTAAAGCCTTCATTTTAAGCTTCCTATATGTCCCTTCAAAATCTGACATTTTCAGCGTAGCAGTGAATACATCCTTCAAAGTGAACAAAAGACTTATGGCAATGTAAAACTTTTTCAGAGAGTTCTGGAAGAGAATCAAGAACATTATCATGTAGTTCAGAAATTCCTCATCCTGGGAGACATCGATGGTAAGGTGCAGTTTTCTTTTACTTTGCCGAGTTCTTCATTCTGGGTAGTCATCTTTGTCCTGACTGTTCTCGAAGCAGCACACCTGACTCACTGGCATCCACCGCCTCAAGTGTACAAGGCCAGATCAGGTCTCTTGAGGTGGAGAGTGTTCCACAGTGGGTGTTGGCAGTGAGACCAGAAACTGTAGGTGTCCTGGGGTGTCCTTGTGATACTTTTTCTCTGATCGTGCTCTCACTGTCGAACCTTTGGCGTCTTGTAGGTTTGATGGATGAATTCAGCAAATGGCTTTCCAAGAGCAGAAGCAATCTACCTGGACACCTGCTCCGATTTATGACTCACCTTATTTTGTTTTTCCGCACCCTGGGACTGCAAACCAAAGTAAGTAAAAGTGGACGGCGTCTCCTGCTCTGCGTGCCTGCGGTTAGCCTCCGGTTATCAGGACCGTCCCACGTGGTCACCTCCTGATAACTCATTGTTGGTGACTCAGTAGGGTCTGGTCTATGGCCACAGATGCTGATGCTTGCCTGACTTTGAAGAGTTTGGTCCTTGTTGGTGCCCAGCTAAGTTATGGAACCAAAGATCTGTGGGAATTAAAATCCTTTCTTTTTCTTTCTGTTTTTCATTTTTCTAAATGTTGGGTAACACTTTGGTGTTAGTATATACAACAGCATAGTAATAGGACAGTTGACAAACTCGGGCTTTGGAGTTGAGAGTCTTGAATACATATCCTTACTCGGTAACTTTCTAGCTGTGTGAGTCTAGGTGTCTAAGAACTCCTTCCTTCCTGTATAAAGTGTGGGCAGTGTCTTCCCAGGTATATAAGAACTCCTTCCTTCCTGTATAAAGTGTGGGCAGTGTCTTCCCAGGTATATAAGAACTCCTTCCTTCCTGTATAAAGTGTGGGCAGTGTCTACCCAGGTATATAAGAACTCCTTCCTTCCTGTATAAAGTGTGGGCAGTATCTACCCAGGTATATAAGAACTCCTTCCTTCCTGTGTAAAGTGTGGACAGTGTCTACCCACAGAGTTACGGTGAGAGGGCCAGTTACCTGTCTCAGCAGATAAAGCATTTGCCACCAAGTCTCATGACTTGATCAATCACAGGAACCCATATAATAGAACAAGAGAACTGACCGCCCCCCCACGAGTGTATACACAATAAATAATGTTTTAAAAAAGGGTTTTGTTTTAAGTAGAAAAAAAGAGCAGTGTTAAGGTGAAATACACTACATGAGCTTTGGTAAGCATTTAGCTAGGGTAGTTATCACTTAGTGTAAATATTAAATTCCTTAAACACTTTTTAAGTAGAATTTTTATTAGAAATTATATTATTGTACCTACCTATAAGTAGTTGTGTTTATAACTGGAGTATGTTTTTTTCTATGAAGGAAGAAGTTTCTATTGAAGTTTTAAAGACATACATACAGGTAAGCTTTTAGAATCTACAATTTGATTTCTTTTCTATTTTAATGAAAACAAAAATTAAAATGGTTCTATTTTTTTTTAAGACTTTTTAATTTATGTATATGAACGTTTTGCCTGCCCGTTTCTATGTGCAGCATGTGTGTTTGGTGCTAGAACAGAAGAGGGTGCTGGAGTAACGAGTGGTTGTGAACCATCGTGTAGATGCCAGGAGCCAAGCTGGGTCCTCTACAAGAGCTACAGGTGCTCTTAACTGCAGAGCCATCTCACCAGCCCCTAAGTGATATTATTTTAATACCCTGTGGTCTGGAAGCCACCAGACTCCATAGAGATCTTAAATTATTCTAAATACATTTCTAGAATTTGAAAGTATTTTGATATGAAACACATATCTAAGAGTCTTTCCTAAATATATTTGAAATTTTAAAGCAAACTTTTTTTAAAGCACTGTTAACTTGTCTGGTTTACTTTGATTTTTGTGTTTCTTAGCTTTTAATAAGTGAGAAGCATACAAACCTCATTGCATTTTATACCTGTCATTTGCCTCAAGACCTTGCTGTTGCCCAGTACGCATTGTTTTTGGAAGGTGTTACAGAGTTTGAGCAGCGGCATCAGTGCCTGGAACTGGCTAAAGAAGCAGGTAAGGAGTAAAGCATTTTGTCTGTTTCCGGTGATGGTGGCACACACCTTTAATCCCAGCAGAGGCAGGTGGATCTCTGAGTCCAAGGACAGCCAGGGCTACATAGGGAAACCCTATTTCGAAAAACCAAAATAAAGAATTCATCTATTCTTTTTAAGTGTATATTGTTTAAAATAATGAGTTTTGTTGTGACATTTTCAAATGAGTATTTATAGGTATATTTATCACCTCTATCTATTCACATAAAAATATGTTTGTGTATAAAAGAAAGGACAGGGTGGCTGGAGAGCGGGCTCAGTGGTTGATAGCACTGGCTGCTCTTGCAGAGGACCCAGGTTCCATTTCTAGCACCGTATGGCAGCTCACAGCGCTGTCTGTGACTCTGGCTCCAGAGGTCGGGCCTCCGTTCACAGACACACATGCAGGGAAGACATCAGTGCACATAAAGAAAAGAAATAAATCCAAAAATAAAGGTGGAGATACGCACATGCCAGAACATGCCTGCCACAGCACGGGTGTGGGGTCAGAGAACACGCTTAGGTATTGGTCCCTTCTTCCACCCTGTTTTGAGGCAGCGTCTGTTTTCCTGCCGCTCAAGCCAGCTCCCTAATTGGCCTTTGGGCAGATTGTCATGTTGGCATGTGTCTTAGTATTAAGTCTTATTTCTTTTAAGGGAGGAAAACAGGAGTAAAAGTCTCAGTTAAATTCTTTTGGAGAATGAAAATAACTTTAACTTGTGTAAAAATTTTGTTTCTGTTTTTGGTTTTGTTTCTTAGAGAACAATTCTTACTGTATAGCCCAGGTTGGCCTGGAACTGCCCAGGCTAGCCTCAGATTCTGTGGTCCTCAGACTCGTCTACCAAGTGCTGGGATTACCGGCATAAGTCACCACACCCAACCTAGAATGTTTTTAGTTAGGATATTTTTCTAAATATTTTTCAAATATGTGCATTGTATTTAAAATAAACTTTTAGCAGTAAGTGTTCAGGCCCCGTGGTGCTCGTGTGGAGATCAGAAGACAGCCTGCAGTTGCTTTTCTTCTGCTGTGTGGGAATTGAACTCCGGTCATCGGACTTGGTGGCCAGCACCTTTACCTGCTGAGCTGTCTCACTGGCCCTATGGATTATGTCTTTAATTAAGAAGTTGTTTTAGAGTCTAGGGATGAAACTCAGTGGCAGGATGCTTATCCAACATCTGTAAAGCTGTCAGTTCAATCCTCAGTGCCAAAAATAAGAGAAAGAATTGTTTCAGTGTTATCAAATTGTTGTAACTATTTGGATAATAATCATATTAATAACTACTCTTTGGTTTTTGTTTTGTCATTTTCCAAAATTCCTTAGATTTGGATGTTGCAACAATAACAAAAACTGTAGTTGAGAATATTCGAAAGAAAGATAATGGTGAATTTAGTCACCATGACCTGGCTCCGTCTCTAGATACTGGCACTACTGAGGTAATTTGGGTGAGGGGGGAATGAGAGTTTCATGTTACTTATAATCTGTCTTCTTGTTTCTTGGTGTATTTCCCTAATACACTGGCTTCTGGCTGTCTTTAATTAATGTGTGTGTGTGTGTGTGTGTGTGTGTGTGTGTGTGTGTGTGTGTGTATACATCTCAATAAAGGCCTTTAAACCAATCACAGTGACATATATTCTACAGTGTTAAAGGAATATTCTACAAAGGATTCTCTTATAGAGTAGACCTAAGGATTGGCTTTTTGCTTATCAGGTTCCACCGGATACTTTAAAAGCTGCTGAGTTCTATCTTTAGGAAGAAAGAGTGCATTGTAAGTTCCACTCATTTGCAAAGTAACTGAAATAAAATGAATGTTTCCTGCTTCCAATGACTAGGAGGACCGTGTAAAGGTAGACGTGATTGACTGGTTGGTGTTCGACCCAGCGCAGAGGGCAGAAGCTCTGAAGCAGGGCAACGCCATCATGAGGAAGTTCCTAGGTGGGTTGGATTCTTAGGTTTTTATCAGATCCGTAAGTTTTAACTTTTATTCTTGCAGAACGTTTCATTTATTTCATAAATAAGTGGGAAGGTGGGACACTTGGTAAGGACTTCAAGCTCACGTCAGTTCTAGGGAACAGGTGCTCTTGGGCCCACTTATCCGCCCTCTGAATTGACTCTAGCATTGAGTAGTCGTCCATTCGTTAACTGTTTACTGGGCTGCAATGAGCTCACAGGTAGGAGAGCCTGCTACTCTTTAGAGGAACCAAGTTCAATTCCTACCACCTACATGGCAGCTCACAACCATCCATAATGGGCCAGGGGATCTTCTGGCCCATGTGAGTACCAGGTTCATACATGAAGGCAAGAACACTCATATATGTGATAGAGAATAAATAAGCAAGCACTGGCTAGCCCGATAATGACAGACCTGTGCTGACTGCCTCTAGCATACTCAGTCCATGATGCTGAAGTTACAATTTTGACCTTTGTCCATCATCAGTGACACGTGCTTGTTCTTTTTTTTTTCTTTCTTTCCTTTATAATTTTTTAACAATATTTTATGTGCATTGATGTGACAGTGTAAGACTCTGGGGAACTGGATTTACAGACAGTTGTGAGCTGCCATGTGGGCGCTGGGAATTGAACCCACTTCTCCAGAAGAGCAGCCAGTGCTCTTAACTGTTGATCCATCTCTCCTTCCCCAGCTGCTTGTTCTAACTGTATCTCTTTAGTTTTTGGCTTTGAGCTGGGAGCTTGCGCGTCTGAAGGTCAGAGGACAGTCAGGTCTCGGGCGTGGCAGTGAGCACCTTCACCTACTAAGTCGTCTCCTCGGCTAGTCCTCACTTTGTTGTTGTTGTTTTGGTTTGGTTTTTGGCTTTTTTTTTTTTTTTTTTTGAGAGAGTTTCTCTGTAGCTTTTTGGACTCTGTCCTGGAGCTTGCTTTGTAGACCAACATGGCCTCAAAGATCTGCCTGCTTCTCGAGTGCTGGGATAAAGGCGTGCAACACCACCGTTTGGCATAGGTCACAAAGTACAAGTTACCTTGGTCTCTCAAGTCAATGTTTTTTTGTTTTTTTTTTTTTTTTTTTTTTTAAGATTTATTTTTGCTTGGCGGTGGTGGCGCACGCCTTTAATCCCAGCACTCGGGAGGCAGAGGCAGGCGGATCTCTGTGAGTTCGAGACCAGCCTGGTCTACAAGAGCTAGTTCCAGGACAGGCTCCAAAGCCACAGAGAAACCCTGTCTCGAAAAACAAAAAAAAAGATTTATTCTATTTTATGTGTATGGGTATTTTTGCCTGTTCGCATATATGTGTGCACCACATGCATTCCTGTTTCCCTGGATCGTCTGAAACTTCAGTACAGCTCTGAGCTGCCATGTGGGTCCTCAGTATTGAACCTAGATCTTCTGGAGGAGCAGCTGGTGCTCCTAACTGCTGAGCCACTTCCACAGCCTCAAGTCACTAGGTTTTTTGTTTGTTTGATTTGGTTTGGTTTGGTTTGGGCTTTGGTTTTTTGAGACAGGTTTTCTCTGTGTAACAGCCCTAGCTTTCCTGGAACTAGCTCTTGTAGACCAGAGCTGGCCTCATACTCACAGAGATCCGCCTGCTTCTGACTCCCAAGTGCTGGGATTAAAGGCGTGCTCCACCACTGCCTTGCTTGATATCATTTATCTTTACATAAAGACAACCTTTATTTTCAAGTCACTTCCTGTTCTGGCTAGTTTTATCTCAATTTGAGACACAAACTAGAGTTAACTAAAAGGTGGGAACCTCAATTGAGAAAATGCCTCCATAAGATACAGCTGTAGGTAGGGCAGTGGTAGCGCACGCCTTTAATCCCAGCACTCGAAAGGCAGAGGCAGGTGGATCTCTGTGAGTTTGAGGCCAGTCTGGTCCAATCCTGTCTCAAAAAAAAAAGGAAGGAAGGAAGAAAGAAAAGTCAGTAGTTCTTTAGCAAAAACTGGGAAGTATATGTCCAGACAGAAACATCTGACCAAGAGACCACACTGCATGTGCATGGAAAAGGCTGCAAGTTCCCACGAAGAAGTGCATAGCATTGGACCCTGTGTAGCAGGCCACGTGGTAGCACGAACAGTGGAGCAGAGCTAGAGTCATGAAGTTTTCTCATGCCATTCAGTCTCAAAGTGAATTTATAACTAGAGAATCCATTATTTAGTAATGTCTTAAAATAAAACTACATCTTACCAGTGAAACTGCATTTTATAAACAATGATACCAAATTTTGTGACAACCTAGAAGAACTAAGAAAAGAAACATAATGCTTCAGAGATCAAGAAGCAGTTCACCTTTGAAAAGTAGTTCAGCATTCCCTAGACAGAGCTTCCAGAACTGTACTAGAGTAGAGAAGTGGAGCTGAGTGCATGCTAGCAGGAGTATGCCGGCATTCCTTTCTCTGCGCCCTGACTGCGGGTGTGATCCATGCATTCCTTTCTCTGCGCCCTGACTGCGGGTGTGATCCATGCATTCCTTTCTCTGCGCCCTGACTGCGGGTGTGATCCATGCATTCCTTTCTCTGCGCCCTGACTGCGGGTGTGATCCATGCATTCCTTTCTCTGCGCCCTGACTGCGGGCGTGATCCATGCATTCCTTTCTCTGCGCCCTGACTGCAGGCGTGATCCATGCATTCCTTTCTCTGCGCCCTGACTGCGGGTGTGATCCATGCATTCCTTTCTCTGCGCCCTGACTCCGGGTGTGATCCATGCATTCCTTTCTCTGCGTCCTGACTGCGGGTGTGATCCATGCATTCCTTTCTCTGCGCCCTGACTCCGGGTGTGATCCATGCATTCCTTTCTCTGCGTCCTGACTGCGGGTGTGATCCATGCATTCCTTTCTCTGCGCCCTGACTGCGGGTGTGATCCATGCATTCCTTTCTCTGCGCCCTGACTGCGGGTGTGAAGAGACAAGAAAGCCTACCTTGTTCACACAGATGGCTTTTCCTTTTCTGCTTCTCTGAGAGGTTGCGGCTCTGTGTGCAGCCACATACATTAACTGATGAACTTGAACTCTTAGTTGCATGGATCAAAACTGTTTGACCAGATCCATAAGCAGAATAAAACTTGCTCTAATCCAGTTCTTAAAAGTTGTTCTAGATGGGAATTCTGGATTTGCCATATCACCAGTTAAACCTTAAGAAACTGGCTTGCCCAATACTGAGAGACAGTGCAGTCTGCAGCTTCTAATCAGCTGCCTGCCGAGGCCAGCGCCTCAGACAGAACACACCACCTACTCATTTCTTTTGATGTTCACATCAAAGGGGAGAGAATCAGCTATTCTATCAGGCTTTGTATTGTAAAACCAAACCCATTTAAAAGTAAATTTTTACTATGGTAATCAGCTTTGTATATAATGCCATAGCCTCAGGAAAATACGATTTCTTTAAGAGGGGTGTGTGTGTGTGTGTGTGTGTGTGTGTGTGTGTGTGTGTGTGTGTGTGTATGAGAGAGAGAGGGAGAGAGGGAGAGATGAACTGCCCTTGTGTTACCTCGAGTGGGAAAGAACCAGCCCACTCGAGGGATCTCCAAGACCTTTGGAGAAGTGTGGGACCTGAAATGTAAAACTTGGAATCAGTGATTTGATGCTGTAAGCACCAGTACACAGACTGGGTGTGCTGACACTTAATCCCAGCACTTGGGAGGCAGGGGCAGGCAGATCTCTTAAATTCAAGTCCAGCCTGACCTACATGGTAAATTCCAGACAGCAGTACATAGAAGTCCATATATTTTGAATGTTTTTTTTTTCCCCACAGCATCAAAAAAACATGAAGCTGCAAAAGAAGTGTTTGTGAAAATTCCTCAGGATTCCATTGCAGAAATCTACAATCAGTGGGAGGAGCAAGGCATGGAGAGCCCACTTCCTGCTGAGGATGACAATGCTATCCGAGAACATTTGTGTATCAGAGCCTATCTGGTGAGTCTGCAAGGAAAACTGCAGTCTATGATTTTCCAGATCCACTCATGAAACAACTCTATGTATAATTTTTCATTTTTAATTATATGTAGGTATGTGTCTGCAAATGGGTATATGCAGGTGCCTATGGAGGCCAGAGGCATCTGAATCCCAGGAACTGGAGTCACAGGCTGTTTTGAGCTGCTTACTGTGGGTGCTGGGAACTGAACCCAGGTTCTCTGGAAGAACAGCAAATGTTCTTAAACGCTGAACCATCTCTCTAGCTCTTGAACTTTTTCCAAAAGTGGTAATTGAGCCATCTAAGGTCCCTGTGATGCAGTGCTGACTTAGAGGGGTTGCTGTCGTGACCTTGTCGTTGGCATGCGTCTGTCCCTTGCTGGCTAGGCAGGGGCAGACAGTGTGTGGTGCCCGGAGCTTCACTAAGATGGCTGTGCAGATGTGTGAAGTGCTCCATGTATAGTAAATAACAGCATAACTCAGTCAAGCTTTATTCAGCAAATAAGTGATTGCTGTGGACCTAGTCGGGCTCAGTTTGAGGACAGAATTCTGTCTTAACTGTAACATGGAGCAGGCTAATCAAGATGAGTACACATGCCCGCCTCAGAGAGAGGTGATGCAGGATACACACGGGCACATGCGGTGCTGGGGAAAGAGTAGCTGCCAAAAACAGCACAGAATACTTTGTCAGTATTTGTCACTTCACAGAACGTTTGCTTGTTCATAATTTTTGAGTAAGAATTATTTCTAAGAACTAGAACTTTTAAATACCCTTTGAGCGATAAAAGTGAAAACTTTGTGTAATCTCAACACGCAGGAAACTGAGGCAGGAGGATTGTCATGAATCTGAGGTCAGTCTGGGCTTCCAGACTAACCTGGTCTGGAGAAGAAGCAAAATGTAAAAGCATGTATTTCATTTTGTTTAACTTCGTGTTTTAGGAAGCCCATGAAACCTTCAATGAGTGGTTTAAGCATATGAATTCAGCTCCACAAAAACCTACATTGATATCTCAACCAACTTTTACAGAGAAAGTGGCTTTTGAACACAAAGAAAAGAAGTACGAAGTAAGTTAAAGGGAGTCTGAGATGAGCCTCTTTTATCCGAAAGACACGTGTATTCAGAGGGTCTTTTTAGCGTTTATGTTCTGATTGGAGTAGGATTTTCCTGTTACACGTTCTACTTTGAATCATGATTACTTTTCTGTAGGTTATTAATTAATCCTGAGAAACGCTGCTGGACATGGTGGCACACGTTTAATCCCAGCACTTCGGAACCAAAATCAAGCAGATCTCTGTGAATTCATGGCCAGCCTGTTTTATATCCTGAATTCCAGGCCAGCCAGAGCTATACGTAGTGAGATCCTGTCTCAGCAAAACACAATAAGAAAAAGAAAGGAAGGAAGGCCTTTCGACATTAGTATTCATTTGCTAAATTAATATTTTAATATTTCATCTATCTCCTATTGGTTAATAGTTTTTCTTTATATACATATATACATTATCAACTCTTAAGACTGATGTTCTTGTTGTGGGGTAGTGGTGGTGCACACCTTTAATCCCAGCACTTGGGAGGAAGAGACAGGTGGATCTGAGTTCAAGGCCAGTCTGGTCTATAGAGTGAGTTCCAGTGAAAGCCAGAGCTGTTACACAGAGAGACCCTGTCTCAAGAAGACAGGTAAATACATAAATAAAGGGATGGACTATTGTTTGGCCCTTTAAATCTGCTTGTGTTTGTTCTGCAGATGGATCATAGTATTTGGAAAGGACATTTAGATGCCCTAACTGCTGATGTAAAGGAGAAAATGTACAACGTCTTGTTGTTTGTTGACGGAGGGTGGATGGTAGATGTCAGAGAGGTAAGTTACACGTTCTGTTTATAGCTTTAAAAATTAGATTAACAAACCAGAGAGATGGCTCAGCCAGTAAAGGCACTCACCACCAAACCTGCGACATGGTTTCCGTCCCTAGGGATGCAGACCCACATGTGAGTACAGTCTGTGCACCATGTGTGTGCCCGGTGCCCATGGAGGCCAGAAGAGAGCACCTAATCCCGACAGTAGAGTTAGAGATGGGTGAGAGCAGCCATGTGGGTGCTGGGTTCCAACTCGGATCTTTTGGGAAAGCAACACGTGCTTTTCCACCTTTTCTCCATCTTAGCCACTGAGCCATCCCTCCAGCCCGCAGTAACAAAACCATACACACTGGATCGTCTAACGTTCTTTCTCTAAATAAGAACATTGCGGATTTTTGTTATACAAAGTTGATAGTTATAACTAAACCTCCCTATGTTTTAAGCTTGAAAATGCTACCTTGGAATAGGAGTATTCATTCTTGAATATACTTCACATTCAGAATGCTCACTCAGACTAACTAAAATGTAATTTTTAAAATTCTAGATCTAAAATTCATTTGTTTCCTAGTTGTTGAGTTAGTTAGGGCCTTACTATATAATAGAAGCATACCTTGAACTCACTGTGTGCCAGCTGCCCTGGAACTTGAAATTCCCCTGACTGCTGGTTTGCAGATACATGCCACCAAACCTGAGTCTAAGCATTGATGTGTGTATTTAACTCAGAAACAGGTGAGTCTAATACTGTGAGACATAAAACAGCAGTGTCCCTCTGAGCCACCTATTTACATGACTCAGCATGTTCTTCCTTAAACACAGAGTAAGAATGAGCTGCAAAATATTAAATAGCACAAACCAGTGTGTGTGACCCCAGCATTTGGGGGTTGAAGCAAGAGGATTAGGAGTCACTGGCAGCCTCAGCTGTCCCTCCCCACAAGAGCATTAAACGCAGAAAGCAAACACAGTGGATTTGTTGTGAGTCCAGATGAAGAGATCAGTTTGATAGCGCACATGCCTGGCATGATGGGCCCACAGCATATCAGTAAAGGAAAAAGAAGTTTGCTTTTGGAAGTGGCTGAACAGGATGCTAAGAGATGCAGGTGGGATGTGGAGCCAAGGAAGCGGTGACTGAGAAGGGAGAGGCACTGAGGCCGGCGTCACTTCCTCTTCTTGGTAGTCTTTCTGCTGTCTTTTCTTCTGCCATCCCTCATATCCTCCTGTATATAGTTTTCCATTTTTTAATTGTGTAAGAAAATGATTCATTTCCTCTCCTTGGTTACCTCTCCCCCTACCTGATCCTTCTCGCTTGCTTCCTTATTGTCTGCAGATACACACACCCCGCCTTTTCTCCTTCCAGAGAAACTACATATTTTCCCTTCTAACTTTCGTTCTAATGGTATTTAGTCTCATTCCTTTGGTGTGTGACCAAATGCCTAGTAAGAAACAGCTTAGAGGAGGGTGGGCTTGTTTGGGCTTGGAGTTTTGAGGGTACAGTCTTGGGCATCGGGTAAGGGGCAGCTTGTATGTCTGCAGTTAGGAAGGAAGAAGTGTGGTCAGACCATAAAACCTCAAGCCCTCGCCCACCCTATTACCTACTTCAACAAGTCTCCATCTCCCTAAAGCTTCCAGAACATTCCTAAACAGCTCTACCTTCTGGGGGCTCAGTGCTCAAACACATGGAACTTATGAGGACATTTTACACTCAGACCACAGCAGGTCTGGTCCTGAGATGTGACAGAATGGTGACTCGGAGCCCTGCGTCTTTACTCAGTTCTGCAGGTCGTGTGCACTGGGGTCGTGTGCACTGGGGCCGTGTGCACTGGGGCCGTGTGCACTGGGGTCCCCTCTGCGGGCCTCATGTCACAGTCACACCTTTTCTTTAAGCAGCTTAGTCGCAACATTTCCTACCTCTAGCTTTTCTTTCCTGCCAGGAAGTGAATATTAACAGGGAATGCTGCTACTAACAGGATTGTTAGGTCCACTTCTTTTTTTTTTTTTTTTTTTTTTGGTTTTTCGAGACAGGGTTTCCCTGTAGTTTTTAGAGTGTTAGGTCCACTTCTGAGTGTGTTTATTTGTTCATGGTATTAGGATTGAGCCCAGGCCTCACACGTGCTAGCGTGCATGGTACCACTGAATTCCATCCTCGGCCATCAGTGTACTGTTGACAGAAGTTTCTGTCTCGCCCGGTCCCACAGCCATTCGGTCCCAAAGAAACACACAGAGATCTACATTAATTACAAAACTGGTTGGCCTATTAGTTCAGGTGTCTTATTAAATAACTCTTACATCTTAGCCCATAATTCTTGTCTGTGTTAGCCACGTGACTTGGTGCCTTTTATCAGTGAGACATTTTCATCTTGCTTCCTCTGCATCTGGGTAATAACTGTAGACTGAGCCTTTCCTCTTTTCCAGAATTCTCCTGTTGTAGTTCCTGCCTGCCTTCTTAGAAAAGTGCACCCCTTCCTTTACACGGGCATAGTCCATGTCATGTGTACATGAGCAGTAGACTGGAGTACAGCTTGGATTTCAGCTCCACTGCCTGCTTGGCTGGCTATCTTTATGTACTTATACAGCACATCCCTGTGCGCCTCTGAGAGGCAGGAAGGAGTCTAGGAGCGAGAGGACGGTGCACAGGGAAACGGGGGAAGGCTGAGGGAGCAGCCGGTCTCCACTTGGAACCCACAAGCTGGATAAGGTCTTGTCTGTCTCTGAAGATAGTCATACCTTATCTTGAGAAAATAGAAGTGCTTCCATTTTAAGCTAAGAAGTATATGAAGTATGCATTTTAATATTTAGTTTATGTATTTGTACCTCTAAACATATTAAAGGGTTAGTGATTCTGTGTGGACCTAGCCCGGGTCGGCTGTTAGTGGTGGGATCACCACATCCTTTGTGTTCCTCCAGTGTCCGCCCCTGAGAAATGCTTCACATGTCATTTAATACCTTACACAGGAAGGGAGTCCTCTTCCTCCCTCCCCTGCCAACTGAGTCTATGCAGGACTTGATGTGATGTCCTAATCCTCTTGCTTCCCTCTGCCTTCGGGGGCTGCAGTTTCAGCCATTCCGCTGTGCCTGGCTTAACTTTGTTAACCTGGGTTTGTTGGCTGCTTATCTGTCACCCTTTGCACTGTGTGCTCTGTGGATCTCTTCGCTGTACTCGCTGCCAGCAAAGGACTAAACTCAGGGCCTTGCACATGGCTGGCAAGTGTCTACCCCTCAGTTAACACCCAGTACTTCCTTTAAAAAAATGTTTTTTCATTTAAACTGTTTATGTGTGTGTATTTCTGTCTGTATGGTGTTGTGTTCATCTGAGTGTAATTGTCCCTGGAAGCCAGATATCTCTGAACGGGGTGCTTGTGAGTTGCCCGTCATGGGTCCTCCCCAGCAGCAGTATGTGCTCTCTACCTATGAGACAGCCTCCTGTTTTAAACATTATTTCAGGAATTGTAGTGTGTTTGAGTGTCTTTTAAAATTTTGTTTTGTTTTGGTTTTGGTTCTTTTGTTTGTTTGTTTTGTTTTTGTTTTTTTAGGACAGGGTTTCTCTGTAGCTTTGGAGCCTGTCTTGGAACTAGCTCTGTAGACCAGGCTGGCCTCGAACTCACAGAGATCCAACTGCCTCTGCCTCCCAAGGGCTGGGATTAAAGGCGTGTGCCACTACCGCCTGGCTTTAAAAAAGGCTACTGGTTTCTCTGTATTTCACTGACCAGATAATTCTTTAGAAAGAGTCCATTCGTATTTGGAGACACTTTTTGCTATATCAAAGTGGCCTCAAATCAATCAATCTCTCTCTCTCAGTCTCTCTCTCTCAGTTTCTCTCTCTCAGTTTCTCTCTCTCAGTTTCTCTCTCTCAGTTTCTCTCTCTCAGTTTCTCTCTCTCTCTCTCTCTCTCTCTCTCTCTCTCTCTCTCTCTCTCTCTTTCTCTCTCTCTCTCGTATGTGTGCATATCTATCTGTGTTTGAGACAAGTTTCTCTGTAGCCCTGACTGTTCTAGAACTCTCTGTAGATCAGCCTGATCTCTCAGAGATCCACATGCCTCTGCCACCTGAGTGCTGGAATTAAAGGCATGTGCTACCATGTGCTACCATGCCCTACTAAAAGTAGCTTTTACATTTAATTTTACGTGTGTGAACGTGTTGCCTGGCACTGGAGTTACAGTTATAGCCACTCAGTGGGTGCTGGGCATCAGAGTAGCATCCTCTGAAGAGCAGCCAGTGCTCCTAAGAGCTAAGCCATGATCTCCTCTCCCCTCTCCTTCCCTCCCCTCCTCTCCTCTTCTCTTCCCTCTTCTTCCCTCCCCTCCCCTCCTCTCCCCTCTCCTCTCTTCTCTTCTGTGTTACTCAAGTCCACAGGTTCTTATAATTCCCACCTCCCCTACTTTTTTGACTACACAAAAAATTATTCACTCTCTTAGAAGTTTACAAGTTCTTACTCAGCCCTCTCTATCTTGACCACAGTCAGGTTGATAAGCCCTCTCAGATCTTAGGTACATCTGTGGTGATCTGTGTCTACACGTACGGAGGAAAATGAATGGTAATTATTTTCTGTCTGTCTTTACTCGTATTACCATTCTTTTGTGTGTTGTTAGTCTAGATGCCTGAGAAACACATTCAGCATCATCTTACTTCCATACTGTCTCCTCTGGTATATTTTAAAAGTTCAGCTTGGTGTCTTTAGCCTTAAAGTCCTATATCAGAGAGAGAAAGAGAGAGATCTAGTAGACTAGATAATATTATCATCGAAGCTAGCTTGTTTTAATTTTTGGTGGCGTGATGAGAGCTCACATGATGGCTCAGTCAGTAAAACTCGGGACTGTGCAGCACTGGGTCCCGTGTTTGGTCCCCAGAAGCTACCCTTATAGCCAGCACTGAGGAGGAAACGACAGGAGCCCTGGCTGTCGGCCAGGCCGTGTAGCCTAAAGGTGAGCTCCAGACCAAGGAGAAACCCCCATCTCGAAGGAGATTGTGTTCTGGGGATGTTGCTCAGGGTTATTCTCTGGCCTCAGTACTTGGGCACACACTCATGCATGCACCTATAGACACGTGTGTACCAGCACACATACAAACATGTACACAGACATTTTTAAAATAGGAATGATAAGCTTTAGAAAAAGAAATTCAGTGTTTTCCTGTCCTGGTTTTGACTCAGTAGTCAACCCTCAGTATTCCTGTGGCATTGATTCTAGGAATATCAATATCCTGGGAGATACAAGATTGCTCCCTTTCATTACATAAAATGGCATGCATGATATTTGCATGTAATCCTCACACACCCTCCTGCCTGTAAGTAATCTTCAGATCACCTCTACCCACTTAGTGTAAATGCTGTCTAAATAGTTGTTATAACAAGAACAGAACGTATACATCTTTAGTACAGATGCAACTTGCCCCCCGAGTATTTTCCTTTTGTCATTCATTCAATCTATTGGCTCCCAACATGGCTTACTTTTTGGTGTTGTTGTTGTTTTATATTTTTGAGACAGGGTCTCTGTAGCAGCCTGACACACAGTGTACATCAGGCTTGCCCTGGACTTGTCATCCTGAGTACTGGGGCTTGGTATCACAGGTGTGAGCCTCCATGCCTTGCTGTAGTTGACAAGTGATGTCTGTCGTAGGATGCCGAGGAAGACCCTGAGCGAACACACCAGATGGCTTTGCTCAGAAAGCTCTGTCTGCCCATGCTGTGCTTTCTGCTGCACACCATACTGCATAGCACCGGTCAGTACCAGGAGTGCCTGCAGCTGGCCGACATGGTGTCCTCGGAGCGCCACAAGCTCTACCTGGTGAGTGCTGGGCCGGCTGCAGGGTTCCGTTTACCTGTTGATGTGCTTGCACGATGACGTTTGGAAATACTTGTTTCCGTTTTATAAAAGTAATGTTCCAGTTCAGTGTGCTTTTTAAAAACTCTGTCTCTATACATGAATGGAAGTATAAATTCTGTCCTGTAAACCAGCACAAGGTCTCTGAGTCACACATCTTCAAGGAAAATTCCTTCTTAAGGTTGATTAGGTTTTTAAAAAGTTGATATTCTCATTTTTAATTTTTTTTTTTTTTTATGTCAGGTATTTTCTAAGGAAGAACTAAGGAAACTGCTGCAGAAGTTAAGAGAATCCTCTCTGATGCTTCTGGATCAGGGGCTTGACCCGCTCGGATATGAAGCTCAGTCATAACTCATCCACTCTCTGATGCCCGTGACGGGGCTGCTTGGTTGTTTGGTTTTGATATACATATTTGTAATTATGGGTTTTTCCTTTGGCATTATGGGGGAAAATGTAAAATTTAGGTTTTTGAATTTTGTATTATATTCGTATTTCTTTAAGTATTTTTAAATGAAATTATACAAAATAAATTTTTGTTCTACAAATATTAGTTTTCTCTTATGTAATAGAGTAAGTAAATTAATATTTTATTTTTCTTATAATCAAATTCCTGGCATATTAAAATTTAAAGAGAATAGAGAATAAAGAATAGGTTTATTTTATGCCCTGTAAGTAATCTCTCATTTATCAAAAAATTTAATATTTTTCTGAATAATAAAGTTAAGATGAATCTAGGAAGAGAGTTTAAAATGGAGCTGGAGAGATGGCTCAGCAGTTAAGAGCACTGGCTGCCCTTCCAGAGGATCAGGATTCATGTCCCAGCATACATAGAGTGGCTTACAACCATCTGCAATTTCAGTTCCAGAAGATCTCATGCCTTCTTTTGACCTCTGTGGGCACCAGGCACACACATGATGAATAGAGATACATTTAAGCCAAAATCCACATGAAAATAAAAATTAGTCTAGCACCCACATGGGCCAAGAAACAATCACTTGTAACTTCATCTTCAAATGTTCTGACCCCTCTGGCAAGAGCAGCTGCCATTTAAATGTGCACAAACCCGCACAACATGATTAAATATTTTTTTTAATCTAGAAAGAGGTTAGATAGTAGTATTGTTTAGCAAATCCTAGTTTTCTTAGGTGTGATCCTTGGAGTTGTGGCAATGTAGGGAAGTACCCTGCTCATCCTCAGGAGATGCACACTGAAATATTTAGGGTTGAAAGTCATAAAATCTGTACTTTGCTGAAATAGTTTAGCTTTAAAATTAAAATATACACAGTAAAAGCAACGTGGTAAAATAGGAACAGTCTAAAGGGCGAAAAAATGTTTATCATACTAATCTTTCAACTTCCCTTTACATTTAATTTTTTTCCAAGAGAAAAGGTTTACATGGTGCTGAAAAAACCGTAGCAGAAGAACCGAGTATGCATGCAGGTCATTACAGAACTCTGAGTCCAGGCAAAAGGGATCGGGAACGCATGATGTGAAATCTACAGAGAACCAGTAATAGTTGAGAAAAAGAAAAGAAAAGACAGTCAATATAAATTTTCATTTCCAAATAATAATACACACAAAACTTAAAAGTCCTCTCCAGCACCAGACCTTTGAAGTTGGACTTCATACTGTAATAAGCCGCTACCCTGCAGACCAGGCTGGCCTCAAACTCACAGATCCACCTGCCTCTGCCTCCCGAGTCCTGGGATTAAAGGTGTGTACCACCACCGCCTGCTTTATAATAAGCCTCTTAGCAGTGCAAAATAATTATCTTGGACCAAGATTTGCTGTTTAGGTTTACAAAGAATTTGTGGGTGAAAGATGTAGTATCTGTGGTTTAAAAGTTTTCAAGGTGCAGGGCGGTGGTGGCGCACACCTTTAATCCCAGCACTTGGGAGTCAGAGGCAAGCGGGTCTCTGAGTTCAAGGCCAGCCTGGTCTACAAGAGCTAGTTCCAGGACAGGCTCCGAGGCTATAGAGAAAACGATCTCGAAAAAAAAAAACCTAAAAAAAAAAAAAAAAATAGTTTTCGAGGCAAATAAGCCAAAATATTTTTAAACGTACATTCTAATTATATGACAGCTATACTGTCTCTCCGCTCTTCCATGTTTTCAGTGTGTAATGCTTTCCCCTCTGCAGAGGATTAAAATCGTTCAGCACCCACGGTGTGTGAACTTGGCGGGGGCCTGCGCCGCCGGGTCTCCCAGCTCGAGAGCCGGTGTCTGGACGGCGGGCGACCCGCCACAGAGGTTACTCATCCCCTTCCCTCCCTGCCCCTCGGCGCCCACTGCGCCTGCGGGGCGGAAGTGCGAGCGGGGTCACGTGGCCGCTCGGGGCGGGGCCAGCAGGAGCTGCCGCCGACGGCCGCTGGCGGCTGCCCGGGACCTCCTGGCGCTCGCCGGTCTCCGGCCGGACCGTGAGGCGGGCGGCTGCGGCACGCGGCGGTGGAGGACCCGGGCGGCCGGGGAGCGGCTGGGCGCCCCGCGGGGAGGCTGGACGGCCCGGGCTTGGCCGAGGGTGCCGCTCCACCGCCGGCCGGCACCATGGCATCGCTGGCCGACCGGGTCCGGGGCAACGGGCGCATCGCCGCCGGGCTCCTGTTCAACTTGCTGGTGTCCATATGCATCGTGTTCCTCAACAAATGGATCTATGTACACCACGGCTTCCCCAATATGAGCCTGACCCTGGTGCACTTCGTGGTCACCTGGCTGGGCTTATACATCTGCCAGAAACTGGACATCTTTGCTCCCAAAAGTCTGCCTCTCTCCAAGCTGCTCCTCCTGGCCCTCAGCTTCTGTGGCTTTGTGGTCTTCACCAACCTTTCTCTGCAAAACAACACTATCGGCACCTATCAGCTGGCCAAGGCCATGACCACGCCGGTGATCATAGCCATCCAGACCTTCTGGTACCAAAAGAGCTTCTCCGTCAGAATACAGCTCACGATGGTGAGTAGCTGCGGGAGCGCCCTGGCCACCTACCTCGTCTTGCTTCCCGGGAAAATTGAAGGCACTTTGCTTATAAGCCTGGCGTCCCGGGCTCATTCCCATTCTCCTGACTCCACACGAGTCTTTAAGATAGTGACTGCCCGACCTATTTTAGAGAGGAGTGGAGTGGAAAAAGCCATTTGGCACTCCTCTGGCTCTTAGTAAAAGGGTGTGTTCCTGTGGGTTAGAACTACTGTATAATGGAAATCTTTAAATGGTGAGGAGGGAAAGCTGCCTTAGATGGTACAATTCAAAGTGTCAGGATATCTGCGAAAGCTTGAAAGGGAAAAAAAAAAAAAGTCCTTCTACCCATGGGGAGTCAAACCACGAAATAGTGTAGCATGAAATATCTCAGGATATGCCTTCAGCGGCATACTGCTGGGATGCCTGTACCTTTAAATAAGAGTCATTAAAATGACGTTAGTGGTTAGTAGCTTTTAGTATTTCAGGTCTTAATGCTTTCCTTCTTACATGTGTATGCTCATGTGTAAGTACGTACCTGGAAATGCATATAGTATTTCCCTAGAAAGCACAGTACATGGATTCGTGATTTTCTCTCAGATGTAGAGTTGTATGTGAATGTCTGCAGAGAAATTACACTAATTTACATAGGATTGGCAGTTTTCCCAACAAAGAAAACATGCAGTTCAGTGTTCGCAGTGATGTGTTTTGTAAGACACTGTTCTTGAATTTAATCTCAACATCATTGCCTCTTTTTCTTTGCAGATCCCTATAACTGTGGGTGTAATCCTAAACTCATACTACGACGTGAAGTTCCACGCCCTTGGCATGGTGTTTGCTGCCCTTGGGGTGTTAGTCACGTCCCTTTATCAAGTGGTTGGTAATGTTTTTTCTCTATGTGCCTTTTTAGCAGATTTCTTAAATTTTGAAGCTGTATCCCCAGGTTAGAAAATACAGTACAGAGACAATAAACTGTTGGGAAGAAAGCATAATTGATCGATTGTCTTAACTCCTGGTGAAGAGGAGAAAGAAACTAGAGTGTGTGATACCTATTTGTAAGTGTGCAATATCCATGCTTAACCATCAGAGTTTGGGACAAATTTTTTGTTATTGTTGTTTTGCTTTTTCCAGGGAAGTGTTTACAAAAGCAATAAGGCTTTGCTTCGTAAGTTTGTTGGTTATATTTGTCATTGCTCTTAAGAAATGCATACATTTGCAAACATTTGGACATGAAAAAAAATCAGGTGTAAATATTTTAAACTCAAAAGAAGTGTTGGTGTTACAACTCTGATTGGCTTTTAATGATTTGTCTGGTCAATAGAGTGATTTCTAGGTTTTTAACTTCTTGTACAAACGCAGTGCCTTGTCTGTAGCCAGGATGTGGTTAAATTTTTTTCATGGATTCACTTCATTACCATAAATTCCCAACAAGCTGGGTTTTGTGTCCTGTTTAGTGGGGAGACATAGCAGGAGGTAGGGAACAGTGAAACAGTGTTCTCTATACTGAAAACCTCGGTCTGGAAATTCAGGGTGTGCCTGCATGGGGAATCAAAGCCAAAATGTAACCAATGTTACCTCTGTCACAAGTATCCACAGGTGATAAAGGAAGGCCTTCTAGTTAGGAATGTTTGTTCAGTACTACAGCCTAGCACCTAACTCTTTGATGGTAGTGATTGTCCCAGAAACATTGTTACAGAAAATACTATCCCTGGGGACCTGGTGCTGAGGATTGGACCCAGGCCTCCTTGTACTCTAAGCAGGCACTGTACACTGAGCTCAAACTCACAACGCGGCTAACAGTTTCAACAACTTCTACTGCTAATAAGACTTCTAGGGTGGTTGTCCTGGGGCTCGAACCCAAGACCTCTTACACACTGCACTCAGCTACATCCCCAGCTTTCTTCACTTTTTATTTTTTACACTTATTTTGTTTGTATGCATGAGTACACATGTGTGCATGTACATGCCAATCACTATGTGCATATTGAGATCAGAGGGCAACTTGCAGAGGCCAGAGTGCCTAGGATCAAACTTTGGTAGTCAGGTTTAGCAGCAGGGACCTTTACCCGCTGAGTCATCTCCTTTTTCTTCTTTTTACTTTTTGTTGGAGCTGATTTTCTGTTCTTGTTTTTTTGTTTGTCATTGTTTTAAGACAGTACTGTGTTGCTCTGGCTAACCTGGAACTCACTGTGATCTGCCTGCCTTCCAAGTGCCAGGATTAAAAGCATGTGCCACTCTGCCTGGCCTCCCGTCTTACTTTTTAAGAAAGAACTATAGGCAATGTGTTTCCATACCCAGTCTACTTGTTAAATATTAGAGTTTCTTCTTTTACTCCTTATACATAATTCCAGTTCACAACACTCACTGTTTTTTTTGTTTGTTTGTTTGTTTGTTTGGTTTTGTTTTTTTTTTTTTGTGGCCATTTTATTCCTGAAGGAACAAAACGGCCATTTTTGCTTCAGACTTGCTGTAGATTAGGATCAAAAGGTCGGTAGCAAGGCTCGCAAGGTTGATGAAGGAGTGGCTGAAGACACAGGCACAGCTTCAGTCACAGTAAAGAGCAGGTGCCGTGTCAGAGTAGGCAGACCCCAGCACCACGAGAACTCCCTTTAACTATTTCAGCTGCCTCTTGTATCCTGTTTGTTGCTGAAAGGAGCATCTTCAGCTCTTAGCTGGAGAAACGGTAGACTTACTGGTTTGACAGACATTTCCTTTATGCTCACCCCGAGGACAGAATGAAGAAAAGCAACGGTAACCCTGCCCTTCAAGATACATATACAGAGTGGACAGTCCATAACCAGCCCCAGTAGTGTTCCCCCATGCCCAGGAAGGTCCTGCCCAGGCAGAAATGGCAGTTGTGCACGTGGGATGGCAAGGCTAGACTAGAGAGGTTAAGTTGGAGGCACAGACGTTTGCTCGGCAGTGAAGTGTTGAGATCTGTTCTTTAATATGTGTGGAGGCGCAGAGTGTTTGGGGGAAATGATGTGTTTAGTGAGGCTAGACTGTAGGTGTGTTGTGGGAGGGTGATGCTGAGTGGGTGGCAAAGTCTTGCTGTCACTCAGAGGAAATGATTTTATTCCGCAGACTCCAGCAAAGATTGGGAGAGGTGTTGCCGGGCCTTATAGTTAAAAATGATTCCAGTGGCAATGGAGGATGCAGGAAGAAAGGACAGTGTGAAGAACCTGGGCTAGGGCGGCTCTCTGGGAGGAAGAACTGTTAGGACCCTACTGACCAGAAACCAGGACTTTTACGGAGCTGGGTCTCTGTGGGAGAGGAGACCATTAGGGATGGAGGTAGCACTAGGGAAGCTTATTTATAGACAGGAGGAGCTTGGTCTTAAACATGACCCAGCAGAGGCAGAGGCAGGCAGATCTCTGAGTTCAAGGCCAGCCTGGTCTACAGAGCAAGTTTGAGGACAGCCTAGGCTACACAGAGAAGCCCTGTCTCGAGGGAGTGGGGGGACCAATAATGAAAAACGTGGCCCTGAAGACTCAGGAAAGTGACCAGGAAGCTGCGGTGACCGAGAAGTTACAGATACTCAGGGTGTGGCGATGGGGGTGAGGTCGGTGGTAGGGTGCTTGCCCAGCATGCACGAGGGAAGAGGGAAGAGCTGCAGGAGACCGCAGGTAGGAAAAGGTGTCTGTTGGGTGGTGCTCTGGATACGGCATGGGAAGAGGCAGCCAGGGTGGCTGCCAGAGCGGGAAGGTGAGTCTGCTCCCCTCCTGTTTTCGCTCACTGCAGCACTCCTGTAAGCGGGCTGGGGAGAAGCAGTCCCCGTCCTTTCTGTTTTCAGAAGACCCCTTAGTGAAAGCTGGCTGGAGCGTGGTTCAGATTTCCTGTTTCTCCACTGCAGTCTTGCTGAATTCCTGTAGAGTTGCTTTATGTACCAGATACCTAGACGTAGGAACAGGTCTGCAGAGGTTCAAAAGCCAGGCTGTTCCTGCCAGATCTGCCTTGAACTGTCAACTCTCCAGAGTCTCTCTAGTCATATTTGTGAAGTATTTTGAGGACATGGTATGTGAGGTTTTTGAGGTTTTTACTGAATGAGACAGTATTTTAGGGTTTCTGTTTACTCCATTGTGTCCAGGTAGATTGGTGGCATGTGGGAAATCCGCCCTGCAGAAGAGTTCTCTGGAGAGGAAAATGTCTTTTGCCACTGTTTGGGTTTTAAAGTGCCTCTGAAGGTCACGTTCCTTTAGAGCCAGACATGGGAGCCCACTTAGAATAAGAAAGACTGTAGTTCAGTGGTCAGTGGTTAGCTAGTCCTGCCAGTCGTTTTCTCCAGTTTTCCCAATACGTTTTTGAAGAAAGCAAACTGGATACTTCTCACCTAACTGCCACTCCCTCCTTGACTCTCTGGTGCCCTGATGCATGGGGCTCCTGGGTGCATATATTCCCGCTGCTTAGCAGAATCGGGAGTAGAGGGAGTACTGTTTTCCCATCTAAGGTATCGAGAAGTCAGTAGATCATCGCATACCGGGTTCACAGAGCTCCTTCATCTGAGGTGCTGTCTCCCCACTCTTTAAAACCTTGCAGAATAATGAGGTGTGTCCTCTTCCCTAGCCTGACCCAGTGCGGCTTTGACTGAACAATGCTTTTCTATGCACCTGACTTTTCTTATCTCCTGATTTTCAGTGGGTGGGCGCCAAACAGCATGAATTGCAGGTGAATTCCATGCAGCTGCTGTACTACCAGGCTCCCATGTCTTCCGCCATGCTGCTGGTGGCTGTGCCTTTCTTTGAGCCAGTGTTTGGAGAGGGAGGAATATTTGGTCCCTGGTCAGTTTCTGCTTTGGTAAGTCCTGATTATTTTGGTGCCTAAGAAATTGCAGAAGTCATTCCTTTCCTAAGGCAGTGTTTGGATTCCAAAGCACAGCCTCAATTCTCATGGTTGCTCTCTAATGGAACCAGGCAGGGTTATTTTCAGATGAAGAGACGGAGGCACAGGAACATGAAAGGACCCCCGACTAGGACAGCTGACCCAGCTGCAGTCCACATTTTCCAGTGCCCGCTACCTTTCTGTCCATGCCAAACTAGAGTCCACACATAATTTGGGCTTTGAATTTTAATTTTATATTTTTACAACATGATTTTAGAAACAAAGGGTGTTTTGAATAAAGACTATCTACTCATTGGATAGATTTTGAATATACATAAAAATAAATATTAAGAAAGTAGAGCCCCCTGGAAACCTAAGATACCGCATTAGCAATTTTTTGGTTCTGATCTCCTGCCTTGAGAGTCATGTAGAACCTATTGTCTGGTTGCCCAGCAACTATGTAGATCTCAAGTCCCATTACCTGGGCTGGAAACTCTGTCTAATACTCCCTCCTGGGTAACAGAGAAGCAGCCTAGCAGAGTGGGCGCGGAACACAAAGCCGTGTGACCCTGGCCATTCGCTCTGCCCTCCTGTGGTCTGCCTCCTGATCATCCGTGGGAAACTAGGATTTGGTTCTGTGTGTGTGTCGGGGGGTCTGGGGTGCGCATGGGGTGCGCATGGAGGCCGGAAGCTGACGTCGGGCGTCTTCCTCAGTTATGCGCCACTTTATCTTTGTAGCAGGGTCCCCCGAGTGTTGGGGGACAGACACAGCCACTGCCAGCGTTCGCATGAGCTCAGCATATCTAGACTCAGGCCTCCTCATGTAGAGGTGCTTTTATTTATCAAGTGAGCCATCTCCCCATGTCGTGATGCTTATTATCTTCAAGTAATTCCTAAGTCCTTTTTGTATATACTGTGTTCCTCACAATGCCTTGCCAAGAAATGTTTTTGATTGAAGTAAGCATAAAAATGAACGATTCATCAGAATTTAATCTACAGGTATCCATGTCCTGGCGTTAACAGATGTGGTAGTAGTTGGGATTGTAAATATTCCATAGACTGTTTTGTTTACCTTTATTTTTTGCATTGTTTTAATGAAACCTTATTGAAGCTGAGTTCAGTGATGTATGTCTGTATCTCAACCGCTCAGAAACTGAAGCCAAAGGAATCCTTGTGTCTTTTTGTTTTTCGAGACAGTTTCTCTGTGTAACAGCTCAGGCTGTCCTGGAACTAGTTCTGTAGACCAGGCTGACCTCAAACACACAGAGATCCGCCTGCCTCTACCTCCCAAGTGCTAGGATTAAAGACGTGTGCCACCACTGCCTGCGGAATTCTTCCGTCTTATGTAGGTACCTTGGGCAATATAAGGAGACTTCTGTCTGGGGAAAAAAAAAGAGAGAAAAGAAAATATTTCTTCCTTAAGTGAATAAGAAAAAAAATGAACCTAGAAATTCACATTCAAGACTAATTTTTTGTTTTGTTTTGTTTTGTTAGCTTCTTTGCTTGCTTTTTAAAGATTTATTTTATTTAGTCTGTGTCTGTGTCTTTGGAGGCCAGTGGTTCACCTCCCCTGGAGCTGGAGTTACAAGGTGGTTGTAAGCTAACAGTGCTGGGAACCGGACTTGGGTCCTTCGGAAGCAAAGGAAGCACTCTTTAGTGCTGACCTATCTCCTACCCCCCTTTTTTTATTTGTTTGCTTTTTTGTTGTTGTTGTTTTAGATAGCATCTCATATAGCCAGGCTGGCCTCACATTCACTGTGTAGCCAAAGCTGCCTTGATCTTCCTGCTTCTCCTTCCCAAATGCTAGAATTACAAGGATCACAGATGTGCTCCAGACACCCGGTCATCACTGCAGAGGTTCCCACTGCTTGTTGGAAAGTTTGTTTGTTTGTTTGGTTAGTTTTAGCTTACTGAGACAGGGTTTCTCTGTGTAGTCCTGGATGTCCTGGAACTCCCTTTGTAGAGATCCACCTGCCTTTGCCTCTTGGGTTCTGGGATTTAAGGTGTACCCCACCACTGCCCAGCACCAAGTTGATTTTCTAAACTTTTTTTTTTTTTTTTTTTTTTTTTTTTGGTGCAGTGTTTGCTTGTCTATCTAGTGTGTTTGTTTGAGACATGCTCTCAATATGCACCTCTGACTGGCCTGGAACTCTGTAAACCATTGCCCAAACTCGCAGTGATCCTCCTGCTTCTACCATAAAGCGTGTAGCTGGGATTACCAGCATGTGACATCTTGTTTAAATGCATTGAGTTTGCCGGATGGTAGTGGCACATGCCTTTAATCTAGCTCCAGGACAGGCTCCAAAAGCAACACAGAGGCTGGAGAGATGGCTCAGAGGTTAAGAGCACTGGCTGCTCTTCCGGAGGTCCTGAGTTCAATTCCCAGCAACCACATTGTGGCTCACAACCATCTGTACTGAGATCTGGCGCCCTCCTCTGGCATGCGGGCATACACTGAGGCAGAATGTTGTATACATAATAAATAAATAAATCTTTTAAAAAAAAGCAACACAGAGAAACCCTCTCTCAAAAAACAAACAAAAAGATGACGCTTGCATTTTTGCATATTCCTAATGAGACATATTTGTTCCTGGTTTAATGATTCTCTTGGTTCATTTGTAGCTTATGGTACTACTGTCTGGAGTAATCGCTTTCATGGTGAACCTATCGATTTATTGGATCATTGGGAACACATCGCCAGTCACGTATCCTTTCCGTGTACTTCAAATGTGTATGCTCTTTGTTTCCCGTGTGCTACATTGTTACATGGCCTTTGTTAAGTAGGCTGGTTATTTTAACCTTTTTTATTGTTGTATTTCATCAATGTGGGTGTTTTTATGCATATATGTCTGTGCACACATGCATGCCTGATGCACTGGAGCCCAGAGAAGCCATCAGATTCCCTGGGTCTGAAGTTACAGATGGTGCTGAGAATCCAACCGGGTTCTCTGGGAGAGCTGTAGAGGTCTTACCTGCCGGGACATTGCTATAGCCCCTTCGTTTTTTAAGAATGTCTTTCCACACTAGTATTTATGAAATTTATTAACTGAAGATGAGTTTGCTTCTGAATTTTCTTAAGTAGTAGTGACCTTTCCTCCTATAAAAACTGACTTAGCACCATGACTTGCAGTATTGGGTCTATGTGATATTTATTGGATTAATCATCGAGTGGAGGCTGAGGTTTTTTGAGTCAGTTCTCAATATCCGTGGTGATGATAAGTGGTCAGCTTATGTAACGGATGGTAATTCCGTGCCCTGGCATCTGATTGGAGTGGGTCTGTACTTATTGGAAACAGGTGTTCTTAATATTCCAAATTTCTTTTTAAAAAATGAAGTTATGTGTTAAAGGTCAACTTCCACTGCCAGCTCTCACACCCTGCCCGCCATCCTGCCCACGTTTCACTTTGCCCTGCTGTAAGCAAACGTGAAGAATTAATTTCCTCGTGTGAAAGAGGTAGTTTGGTGACATTTTATTAAGAGTATACTGACTTAAGGCTGGGTGTGATGATGGGTCATACCTGTAAGCCCAGGGCATAGAAGGCTGAGGCAGAAGGATTGCCATGTGTTTGAACCAGCTTGGGCTATATATACTGAGATCTCATTTATAAAGCTGAGGAAGAAAAAAGTATGCTTTTTTTATATAAGTGAGTAAATACTGAGATGTCAGAAATACAAATAACCTGTTTGCCAAATATCAATAAGTAACAATGATCATAATCTCTTTCAAAAACCCAGTGCTTAATATGTATCTTGTGCTGGCTACTGTTGTGTAAACAGATCCTTTAGTTCTCATCAGAGCTCTGTGAAGGGAAAGTCTGTCATTTTACAGACAAGGAAAAGAGCCACAGAGGTGAAATAACTTGACGCACATAGACCACACAGAGAAGGGAAAGGGATTATGGCTCCATGGTGGAGTATTTGCCAGACTGAGCAGAGCCCTGAGCCCGTCCCCCATTACAGAGTAAGAAACAAGACGTGCCCTGCCCGGTTTGTCCCACAATCTCTGCCTTGTGCCATCAAATCAAGGCCTGCGAGAATGTGCCTTCATTAAAGGCATTCATTCAGGACTTCAGAGTTGGGTCTGTGGTTAAGAGCACTTACTTGATGCTCTTCCAGAGGACCCAAGTTCAGCTCCCAGCACCCACAGCTCATAACTGTCTGTAACTCCAGTTCCAGGGTATTCAGTGCCCTCTTCTGGTTTCCAAGGGTACCAGTCCCTTACTTGGTACAGAGACTTACATGCAGGCAAAATATTCATATACATTAAATAAACAAACAAGAATAAACAAAAGCATTAATTCAACTAGTATTTATTGACTAAACACTACAGACCATTACTTAATTTAATGAATCTTTATACAGGCCATGTACTATACATATGTATACTATATACTATGTATTAACACTCATGGTACTGTAGCGAACCAAAGCGATGAAAATCTCTTCCTTTACAGACTTAAATTCTAGCGGGGAAGCCAGACTACCAACATGGAGAAGAATTAAATATGAATATGTAGGATGGTAGTGTTGAGTGCCACAGGGAAGAAAAATAAAGCAGGAAGGCGGGCATGTAATGCTTGGGCCAGATTGGAGTTTTAGGTAGGCTACTCAGGTGACCAACAAGGTTGTGCTGTCTCACTGGGAAGAGCATTTAGACAGTGGCAGCACCAGGTGAGGGGCCTGAGAAGGGCAGCTGTGCAGTCGAAGCAGGGTGAACACAGAAAGCCGGGGAGTGGGCTGAGAAGCAGGGAGAGCTCAGTCAAGTGGAGGTTTCGGGGAAGAGCTGTGAGCGCCTGAGGTGAGAAGCCACTGGCACCGGGAGCAGAGGTGGCATGCTCTCACATCCTCGGAAGCACTGTGGATCCCCGCAGTTCTGAGCAGGGTTTCTCACCGCATGCTGTCCGCCTTGAGGCCAAGACTGCTTAGTTTGGGGACCTATGCTATCCTTGCAAGATGGGTAGTGGCATGGCATGTCTCTGCCACTAGGTGCCAGGAGAACCCCAGGCCCCACCCCAGCTGTCAGAAATGTCTGCAGCCATTGCTCACGTGGTTGAAGAAAATTGGACCTGAAAAGGTGAGAAGAAGGGAGACCATCAGGAAGCCACTGAAGTTTCTAATTCATAAATACCAGCTTGTGGGCTGCAGAGGTGGCCCAGCAGCTCAGATCACTTGCTCTTTAGCCACAGGATTCGAGTCAGTTCTCAGCACCCATGACAGGCAGCTCACAGTGGCTTGTAAGTTTAGCTCTGGGGGATCTGATACCTTCGTCTGGGTGACACACACATGTATAAATGACTCTTTATAGCCACAGAGGAAATGGTGAGAAGTACCGGGCTTCTGGACATATTTCCAAGAACCAGCAGCAGGGTTCCTGAACAGTTGAGCGTGGAGAACACGAAGCAGGAAGTGAGGCTGCGTGCTATGCGTGTCGCAGTGGCTGAGGCAGAGTTCTGAAGTGCAGGTAGATAGAGTTCCAGGTGCCGGGTTCAGGGCAGGCCTCAGGGATTGTCCTGAGTCAGTGTCAAGATGGGACGTGAGCAGAGACTGAGACTGCCCGGCAAAGAGGTCAGAGAAAAGATGCAAAGACTGAATCCTGGACTCTGCGCCTCCCGAGTTCACAGAGGGGAGAGGAGCTGAAGAGGAGCATTGGAGGGGAGGGGAGCACTGGGTCAGGTGCTGCCGAGTCGGGTTTGAGGGAGATTGGCAGTTGGTCCCAGACCTTGCGAGGCCAGGCGACTGGCGGTTTGACCAGAGCACTGGAGCAAGGTGAAGCCTGCGTGGAGCAGACAGAACTGCAGCTTGTGCTCTTTGTTTTCCTTTCCTAAAAAGAGCCACCAAAGAGCATCATTAAATTTGCCTTCCCTTTCCATGAATGGCTTTGACAGGCCATGAGCTACCTAGCAGGGCAGGGAGTATTTGAAGCAGTGTATTTGAAGATAGCACAGAACTGAGATAAGGTGTGACATTGTGATGCCATCCTGGCCATAGCCTCCAGATCTCGGCCATCAACTCAAGCAGGTATCCTGGGAGCTGCCCATGCGCCCCTGAGATTTACCACTTAGCTGATCTCCGGTGCTCCTGCTCCAAGCCTGCATCACCACGTCCAGCTGCGTTGCTTTGGAACTAAGTAGAGAGCCTGCACGTAGAGGTCAGCCGGAGCCAGGCCTCTGCCAAGGCCTACCACTTCCTGTGAGCTAAGTGTGGTGGGAGCTCTGTGGTTCCACTGAGGTCCCCTCTGAGCTGAGGGATGCAGGGTCAGGCTCAGTCAGCTCATTGTCTCCATCACTGCAAAGAGAGGGGGTCAAGAGGGAAGCAGCAAGGAAATTAGGGACAGTAACATCCACAGTGCTGGGCGGTCCTGACGAACATGGGCAAGCTGTCTTGACAACTTACGGTGACTTGATGGTGCGTGCTGTGTGCCGGGAGTTTCACAGGTCCTGATCCATATCGACCACACAAGGCAGACACAGATCATCTTACCGTTTAATAGGCAGGGAAACCGAGGCACAGAGTGGCAGCTGCCTCTGTGCTGTTTCTAGGAAAAACATAGGTTTGTAGTGTACAACCATAGAGCAATACAATATTAGTTTTAGATAGAAAAAAATAATTATGTGTAAAGTATGTCAGGAGAATGATTTCTGAGGGATGTATGTGTATGTGTGGTTTTTTTTTTTTTAATATGAACAATGACTTGGGAAACAACTTTAGCCCAGTAATGAATTGCTGGCATTATCTTAGATTATAACCTGAACTTTGGAGCTAAATAAGTCCACCTTTGTTTAGACTCCGGGCACCTGAGCTGTGTCACTTGGCTGTTGCATTCAGTGGGTGAGATGACTCAGCAGGTGAACCTTCCACAGGCCTGATGACCTGAGCTCAAGGGGCCCACACCGTAGCTCCATAAGTTGTCCTCTGAGCTCCATACATGTGCCTTGGCATGTATGCACACACACGCACTCACACATGAGTACATAAATAAAGTATTTTTTTTAAATCAGTAGACTCTCTGGGCCTCCAGAGTTGTAAAGTGGGGGAGGTGAGAAGCAGTGGAGGCAGGGGAGGTGCTTCTGGAAGAACTCCTGGCAGTGCCTGGCGCTGGTCTTGCTCCCTCTCCGGCTCCTCTCTCCCTTGCCCTCCTAATCTTAGGCATACCCGAAGTTTTCATTGCGTCAACTCCCTGTCATTGGCACATCTCAGCTCATTGCCAGTGACAGTTTATTAGGGATGCCATTCCATATAACCATGAAGTGCTGTGCAGATGTCTCTCTGTCCCTCCCTCTGCATGTCCTCTCTAGAGGTCATCAGGAATGCTTGAGGCAGTCTCCTGTCACTTTGGAGTGTGTGTTTATGTAGTTTATGTCCAACCTGAAAGAATAAATAGTGTTGGGGCTAGAGAGACAGCTCAGCAATTAAGGGCACACCCATCACTCACCAGGTGGCCAAAACTGCCTTTAACTCCAGCTCCAGGGAATCCAACATCCTCTTCTGGTCTCCATGGGCATCAAGCTCACATGCACAGACAAAACACACACACCCTCTCACACACACACAGACACACACACACACATAATTTTTAATGCAAAGTCACCATTTTCAAATCTATTTGTAAATTGCTAAAACCATGTCCGAAGAAAGTCTGATTGACCCAGCATGTCACCTAAGTGTCTGTTCTTTAAATGCCTGGTGATTGTTGAGTCCATATTACATGAAGCTCTTTCCAGCCACAGGTAGCCTTTGTCATGTGAATGCTGTTAACACACCTGTGTGACCCTAACATCTGGCTCATTGCTTGTTTGTCTCCTTATCTGAACACCTCAGCTATAACATGTTCGGACACTTCAAGTTCTGCATCACCCTGTGTGGAGGATACATTTTATTTAAGGACCCGCTGTCAGTTAACCAGGGACTTGGCATTTTATGTACGCTGTTTGGCATCCTCGCCTATACCCACTTTAAACTCAGCGAACAGGAAGGAAGTAAGAGTAAACTGGTCCAACGGCCCTGAGCTTTGGCGGAGAAAAGAAGGCTGAGAAAAAGATGAGAAATGTGTAAGTCTGTGGAAAAGCTACCATGCAACATTCCCCCAGTGACTTACAAGAAGTATTTTCTTCAAAATGTGACGACTGTTAGTACTTTTCATCGATTTAATTTTCTAAAACCAAAATGGTTAGCGCTTCTCTTCAAAGACTTTCTGGAGCTGCCACTCAGCAGTGCAGCTCCAGACCCTGGGCTCAAACTCCGGCGCCTACGAAGAAGTGGCACGGACTGCGTGGAAGGTGGTTTCATCCTGCCAGCTGAGACACAGGAAAGTTGTGTTCTGTGGGAAGGACAAAGGGTGCACGCTCCAGTGCTGCAGGCAGTGCTTACATAGCACTCCTGCCCGCTAACAGGGTTTCCCACTGTGAGGTGTAGTATACGTTAGTCACTGTGCAGCACAGGAGATTGAACCCAAAGCCTTGCACTTGCCAGACAAACACCACCATTGAGTTACATCCAGAGACATGGAGTCAGAATTTAAATTAAAAAGTGGTTTATTTTCTTTATCATTTGGACAATGATAGTAGATTTGAGACAGGTTCTCAAATGTAGCCCTGACTGGTCTGGAATTCTTTTCTATATAGCCCAAACTGGCTTTGAACTCATAGAGGTCTGCTTGCCTCTGCCACCATACCTGGCCTTTAGCTGCTTTTATTATTTCATTGTAGAACTGAAATATTCATAGAAAGCAAACTGTCATAGATATGGTCATAGAACAGACCACGGCTCTGAAAGCCCTACTCTTTCGGTAGCAAGCCGATATAAGAAGTTCTTCCCTGTCAAACAGGGCAGACTGCTTGCAGCAAGACCTACTCAACAGCGTAGACTCTGTCTGTGCTAGTGAGTATCTGCGGTCGGAAGTAATGGGGTTGGGAGGATGGCAGTCTCATTGGTCCTCGCATGGCTTTGAGCTTTCAGTGAGCTCTAGCTACTGTTTGTGGAGTTAAAAAGCAAAACTAAACCCCACGATTAAATGTCTCAAAGAAAGGCCTATAGGGCCAGAGGGAATAGTCCCGCAGTAGAGAACCTGCCTACAATCCTCAGCAGCAACCACAAAAGCAGACTGTACATGTGGAAAGAGGTAGGTGTCTACCCTGGCAACTGCTTGTCCAGCTTGCTCGGACATTTCATCTTACTGATTTCTGCTATGGCCTCCATTCCAGCCCTCCCCTCCCCCCCCGCCTTCCACAGAATGAAGCAGTGTGGAAGGAGCACTATATGGCGTTGAAAACTGGATCGCACTGTGCAGAAAATGACAGCAAAAGCTCTCAATTCTAGGCTGAAACTTGGTGGAAAATAGGGAAGATGTGAAAGAAGTAAAAACACTAGCTAGTTGTGTGAGATTTCACAGGGGTGGAGAAGTACTTTTAATTGAGATGCTGACAGAATGCGTGGTCTCCAGCAAATAGGGTGCTGTGTATTGTGTCTGCCTTGAGTAGCGTGACGCTTCACCATTGCAAACTCCATTGATGACCTCGCAAGAGTAGGATCTCTCCTCTTGAAATAACTTTCTGGATATGCGCTTTCTGTGAGGGAGAGAACAACTAAGACAAAGAGCCATGTCTGTATCGATATTGTGACGACAGATTTTGTCTTAGATTTTATTTTCACGGAGAAAGGTAGCTTTTAGTATCTCTTAGGGTTTTTTGGTGGTGGTTTCTAGGGTTTTTTGGTTTTCCAAGACCGGGTTTGTCTGTGTAGCCCTGGCTGTACTGTAGCTCTCTGTAGACCAGGCTAGCCTCGAACTCACAGAGATCCACCTCCCTCTGCCTCCTGGATGCTAGGAGTAAAGGTGTGTGCCAACACTGCCCAGCATTTTTTAGTTTTTTAACCAAATAAAAAAACGTGGGTTCTATCCCGAGCACTGCCAAAACAAAAACTTTTTACTTTCAAGAAATGAGGAAACAGGCTGGAAGTTCCTTGGCCATGTAGACCACTTGGACTTCCAAGGCAGCCTGAATTAATGGTGAGATCCTGTTAGCAGGAAATAAAAAGGAAAGGCAATATGCCTGTTTCAGGATCATGTGTTTGGAGAATTTCACTGTGTCAGTCTGTTGTATGTCAGTGTATGTGCTGCTATGTTTTTATTCTGTTTACAGAGCTAAGAACTGCAGAACACATGCATCTTTGGTATTATGCTTAAGCATTTTCTATGTGTGTTTAAATTAGTGTGTAACTGTTTCCCAAAAGCTAAAGACATGATATTCCAGCACAGAGACCATCTGGTTTCTGAGCATTAACAACTGAGTTTATTTGTGCTGTGTGCAAGCTCTTAACTGTCCATAAAACCTGGGGACAGAGGGCGATCCGGAAAGGAAGGTGTAATGAGTGGGAGCTCCGTGGGGATGAGATAGTGAAGCTGTGTCCGCATAAGTGAATAAACTGCTCTTACAACTGCAGACTGACAAGCATTTTTCACCCAAAGGTGATCGTCAAATTGAAAGAAAGTTTCCGAGGAAAATGCACCAATACCCTAGCAAGCCCAGCGACCGACTAAACACAGGACTCTTGTTGCCAGTGGAACTGGGTTTAGGTTGGTTTTGTTTTTGTTTGTTTGTTTGGTTTTAGGTTTTTTTGTTTTTTGGGTTTTTTTTTTTTTTGAGCCTGTCCTGGAACTCGCTCTTGTAGACCTCAAACTCTCAGAGATCCGCCTGCCTCTGCCTCCTGAGTGCTAGGATTAAAGGCGTGCGCCACCACCGCTCAGCTCGGTTTAGTTTTTAATCACTTGTGTTGTGGACTGGAGCTCATGAAGATGAGGTTCGTGTGTGATGTGCTGCGCTGCTGTGTGTGCAGACTCACAGCTCCACTGCAGCAGAAGTCCAATTCCTTTTCAGTCCATGTGTGTGCGTGAGTGGGGCGGGGGTGCCATTTAGACGGCTCAGTGGGTTAAAATACTGGCCGCCCAAGCATGAGGATTCAAATTTGAGTCCCTAACCACCCACATTAAAAGAGAAAAAATAGCCACGTGGGGTGGTACACACCCTTTAATTCCAGCACTCCGGAAGCAGAGGCAGGTGGAACTCTGAGTTTGAGGCCAGCTTGGTCTGCAAAGTGAGTTCCAGGGCTACACACCGAGACCCTGTCTGCAAACAAAACAAAACAGGCTTGGGGGACTGGAGAGATGGCTCGGTGGGTAAGAGCACTGACTGCTCTTCCCAAGGAGCTGGTTGGATTCCTGGCATCCGTGTGACAGTTCATAACCATCTAGAAATCTGGTTCGAGGAGATCAATGCTCTTCCCTGGCTCTGTAGGCACCAGCTGCACAAGTGGTGCTGTAAAACTTGAAGACAATTCTGACACCATTTCTGACAATTCTGAGCCCTCTGAGTCTCAGCAGCAGTGCCCCCCCCCCTTCTCCCCTGGGAACCAAGGACCTAATAATTGCCCACACATGTACTGAAATGTTGGGAACTTTCTGTCATCTCCCTGAGTCCTTGTGAATGTTCTCCAAATAGAACTCACTTATTGAATAGGGGCAAGGTAACCCTTAGGTGTTGACTCAGTTACTGATGTTTTGACTTAGGCCCTGGGAAAGAGGCAAAATGACCCTCAGATATTTTCCCTTACCTCATCTGATCTGGCAACCGCTCTCCAGCCAATAATTGGTAGTAGCCCTTTTGAGTAAGCTAATCATAATAGTTAAAGAACAACCCCCAGACACCCCTTCCTTCTGTGCTTTTTTTCCCTTTAAAAATAGCCTGTACTGGCTATTCGGTGTCTTTGTAGCCTCCCGAATGCTGGAAGACCCTGTCATGACAGAATTACTAAAATCCTCATGCTGTGGTGGTGAGAGACCGTCTCTGGGGGGTGACTTCTCGGTGATTGGACTCTAGGGTCCAACAGTGCACAGACATACATAATTTTTTGTAACAGTGACTGTTTTAGAACTCACTATGTAGATCAGTCTTGCCTTGAACTGAGAAGTCTGCTTGCCTCAGCCTCCCTAAAGGCATCTGCCACACTGCCTGTCCATACACATAATTTTTTTTAAGATTTATTTATTTATTGCTGGCCCGAAGAGGGCACCAGATCTCATTACAGATGGTTGTGAGCCACCATGTGGTTGCTGGGAATTGAACTCAGGACCTCTGGAAGAACAGTCAGTGCTCTTAACCTCTGAGCCATCTCTCCAGCCCCACATAAAATTTTTTAAATAAAAGCTAGGAAACCCTTGATCCCTGTACTGTGGGAAGGAGGGACTGGAGGCCCTGTCTGGGGCCCTGTCCTGGCTTCAGGTTCTGTGAGGTCTCAAGGGCACAAGGCAGTGAGTGACAGCAGCATACTGCAGTCTTCTCTGACAACGTTTGTGGCGTGCACACGTGCACACACCCATTCCTTGCACAACAGGAACACTGGCAGGAAACGAAGCATCAAGAGATAGTGAGAGTCAGGTGTGGCTGTGCAGCCCTCAATCCCAGTACTCAGGAGATAGAACTGGGTAGATCTTTGGAGTTGGAAGCCAGCCTGAGCTATAATACAGAATTGTAGATCTAATCAGGGCTGTTGGCACCTGTTCTGGGTTAGAAAGGAAAGCCATGCTTGCTGACGGTGCAGTTAGCGATTTGCAACTTCAGGCATGCCCCTGCCCCTGAACCTCTTTCTCTCTCTCTCTCTCTCTCTCTCTCTCTCTCTCTCTCTCTCTCTCTCTCTCTCTCTCTCTCTCTCTCTCTCTCTCTCTCTCTGTGTGTGTGTGTGTGTGCGTGCATGCATGTGTGCATGTGTGGTACTGTCTCGATCACAATGATAAACTAAGAAATGCAGCCTTTCTTTGCTTTATTTTAAAAATACTTCCTAAAGATACTGTTTTAAAGTCACCAATGTCCTAAAACTTATTTCTGAGAAACATTAATCACTCAAACCACAGTGCGCTTCTTGTTTTGAGACAGCATCTACTGTAGCCAGGCCAGCCTTGACTGACAACTGTGGAGGCTGCAGGCTTCTCGCCTTCGCCTCCAGAGTGCTGGGATTGCAGGTGTGAACCAGCACACCCGGCTAAATGTTTAACTTTTAAGGTTTTCCTTATGAACCAAATCATCTGTACCTAGCATGTGTCTTCGTTCTCTCCTTCCTGTGTCTGACTCACCCCAAAGTCAGTTTCCTGTCTCTGCAGTTCCTCTTTTCTCAGTCAGAAATCAGGCCTACATTCAGCACAGGAGAGGGCTTACCAGGTCACAATGGGAGACACAGCCTGGATAGGACTCCCTGAGGCAATGCCTGGGCTCTGGGTCTGTCTCTGACTGGAATTGAAGAGCCAGGCCAACTCTCATGGCCTGTACTGTACATCTTGGAGAATTATGGAGAGACTCACTGACCACACTTGGAAGACTCAAAAAGGGGGGAAAAAGAATGTGTATAGTGTTTTTGCTTGCATGTATGTCTTCATCACAAGCTTGGCTGGTTCTTACAGAAGCCAGAAGAGGGCACTGAATGCCCTGGAACTGAGTTAAAATGGTTGTGAGCCATGTGGATACCGTGTTCTCTTCAAGGGCTCTTGACCACTTAGCCATCTCCAGCCCTTAACATGTTTTATATAACAAAACGTGGAAGGGCTGGACAGTGGTGGCGCACACCTTTAATCCCAGTACTCTGGAGGCAGAGGCAGGCAGATCTCTGAATTCGAGGCCAGCCTGGTCTACAAGAGCTTATTCCAGGATAGGCTCCAAAGCTATAAAGAAACCCTGTCTCGAAAAACAAAAACAAAACAAAATGTGGAAGGGAGGGGGAAAAAGGACAAAAAAAAAAGGTAAAATGATTGGCTTTCCACCCAGAATGTTCACGTTTGCTCACTTCCACCCTGAGTTTTAAGTGAGTGATTCTCTATCCTTGTGTATAGTCAGGGCTGGTCCTGTGCCGCCTCACGCATGGAGCACAAGCAAATCTGAGGTATTTCTGGGGAATCTTATGCTGTTCTGATCTAGGGGACAGATGTGGCTGCTTGTGCCTTGTCCTAGCTCTTTTCTGTTCCAGTCCAGCTGTGGCTGCTGCAGCAGCACCCTCTCCTCCAGGCTGCAGGCTGCCTCTCCAGGTTGGGAAGGACAACTCTGTTTGCTGACAGTGCTTTTAATTTTGATTCTTGCAGCTGTGGGTGTATCCCTGAACATCTGGATGTCATTGTGTTTATTTTGTTTCTCGTAATATTTTAAGATTTATTTTATGTGAGAGTGTTTTGCCTGCATGTTTGCCTGTGCACCGTGTATGTGCCTGGCATCCACAGAGGTCAGAAGAGGGTGTAGAAGCCCTTGGAACTTTGTGGATGCTGGGAACCAAACCTAGGTCCTCTACAGGAGCAGCCAGTATCGCTGACCACTGCACCATCCCCCCATTCATGTCCTTTTATCTGGGCAGGTGGAGAGGACTCTCTCTGTTGGGTTTTAGGGCTCAGGGAAACAATCAAATGTAGTCCATTATGAATAGACTAGTAGGACCCTGATCTTAGCCATTCTTCCGTTTATGGGGCACTAAACTCTGGGCCATTGGATTGACAGGAGAGAGTGGTTTGGTGGCCATATAGACTTGGATAGAGTAATAAAGCCTTTTGAACCAGGAGCAAACTTTCCCACCAGGTGCAAAGGCCTGCTTTGTCCTTCACCGTCCTCTTTTTATTCCCCAACTCTTGGCATGCTAACTGCACAGTACCCCAACTCTGGGCATGCTAACTGCACAGTACCCCAACTCTGGGCATGCTAACTGCACAGTACCTCAACTCTGGGCATGCTAACTGCACAGTACCCCAACTCTGGGCATGCTAACTGCACAGTACCCCAACTCTGGGCATGCTAACTGCACAGTACCCCAACTCTGGGCATGCTAACTGCACAGTACCCCTGGGCATGCTAACTGCACAGTACTCCTGTGTCGCATCCTTGTGCCCATTAACTCCTCCCCAACATCCCCACTCGCTCCCCAGTTTTGCTGCAGGATGAACTGGGAGAACAAGAAAACAGTCTCATCAGTGATGGAGAGGTCACACCCAAGTCTTGGAATTGAGCGTCAGTGTGAAGTGTGAAAAGCTGGAGCAGAGGTTCTCAACCTGTGGGTCGTGACCCCTTTAAGGTCAATGACCCTTTCACCTAAGACCATCCTGCATATCAGATATTTACATCACATTTCACAACAGTAGCAAAATGACAGGAAGTAGCAGTGAAAATCATGGCCGGGGTCAGCACCACATGAGGAACTGTGTTAAAGGGTCGCAGGGCTGGGAAGGCTGAGAACCCCTTCTCTAGAGGAAATGGCATAGTTTCCTTAGCACACAGGCACAGACAGCCCTCAAAGTGGGATGCTGGTCTTTATGAGCAGACCCCAGTACAGTCAGCACCAGGAATGTGCCAGTGGTCTTTGCTGTTGCTTCCGGATAAGCAGGGTTTACTCTGGCTCGAATAAGAATCTCCTTTGCCCTGCTAATACAGAAGCCCTTTCTTCCAACCATCTATATATCCATCCACCCCTCACCTCCCATGCTGCCTTATACCGGTTCTCACATGCAAAGCCCAGGTCTTTAGAATTCACACACCTCACAACGGGAGGCACAGGAAGAAATTCTAAGGAACTGGGGGTCCTGCAACCCTGCTTTTTGTGGGGTGACCGAATAGACAGCTCTTCAGCCACATTCAGAGCCATTCTTTGAATTCATAAGGTATGTCACGAGGCCAACATGCAGTGCTTGTACTCAGTGCTTGTGCTCAGTGCTCCTTTCAGGGACGCCAAACCTGAGTGTCTCATCTCCACTTTGTAAAACTGTATAGCTGAGATTGGTGTAATAAAAAGCTGAACAGCCGGGCTGGAGAGATGGCTCAGTGCTTAAGAGCATTGCCTGCCCTTCCAAAGGTCCTGAGTTCAATTCCCGGCAACCACATGGTGGCTCACAACCATCTGTATGAGGTCTGGTGCCCTCTTCTGGCCTGCAGACATACACACAGAATATTGTATACATAATAAAAAAAAGCTGAACAGCCAATAGCTAGGCAGGAGGTATAGGTGAGACTTCAGGGCAGAGAGAATTCTGGGAGGAAGAAAAAGAGGAGTCACCAGGAAGACTCCGAGGAAGCAGGACGGACAGTGCAAAGTAGAGGTGACCGAGCCACGTAAAAGAACATAGTTTGAAAATATGGGTTAATTTAAGTTATAAGAACCGGTTAGGAACAAGCTTAAGCTAAGACCGAGCTTTCATAAATAATAAGAAGTCTTGGACTGGAGAGATGGCTCAAAGGTTAAGAGCACTGCCTACTCTTCCAAAGGTCCTGAGTTCAATTCCCAGCAACCACTTGGTGGCTCACAACCATCTATAAGGAGACCTGGTGCTCACACCGGGCGGTGGTGGTACACGCCTTTAATCCCAGCACTCGGGGGGCAGAAGTAGGTGGATCTCTTACGTGTTCAAGGCCAGCCTGGGCTACAAAGTGAGTTCTAGGTCAGGCTCCATTCTTACTGAGAAACTCTTGTCTAGACAAACCTAGGTGCCCTCTTCTGGCCTGTAGGCATAAATGCAGGCAGACCACTGCACATAATAAATCATTAAAAGAAAGAAAGAAATCTCCATGAAGCTTTGTGAACTGATGGCCCAAAGGAAAGTCCGACTAGTTCAATAATGTTCTGGAATGCCAAGGCCCCAGCAGCTTGGGTCCAGGAACTCTTGAGTGGGAGTGAGCATAGGGATGAAGAAAGGGCAGACACTTGTACAGTAAAGCCAGGATCAGGTGAGAGTTTTCTAAACCATTACAACCTGGAACCCCAGTGTGTTTGTTCCGTACAGCACACGGGGAGGGCTTTCTCTAGGTGAGCATTGTCAGGCTGTAAACATCCAGGGTGAGGAAGCCATAGTTGCTAGGCTTATGCACACTGGTCAGTCACTCGTAAACACTCCTGTAGACTCCTGAGAAAGCTCTGATTTTCCTTGAGCCTGGGCCTCAGAGTGAGTCCTTGGATTGGCCACGCCCACGTCAACAGTGCAATTCACACAGGGCTCAGGACCTCAGTCAGGATCTCCTCTGCTCCCTACATTGAAACTAGCCAAGGAATCTCTGAGCCACAGTTCCACTCCCCCGACCCTGCACCATTTGGCTCCGGTGAACTCTGGCAGAACCTGCGAAGGTGAGGTTTCTCAAGGTCCTCACGCTCCAGCTCCACCCAACACTGCGCCCCCCACCTCCATCCCCGCCCTGGCAATTTCTGGGATTTCCCTACCCACGGAGTCAGCGAATCAAACCAAGTCACAATTCCCGATCTTACAGTTTACAAAAGGATTCTTTTCTTCTTTTGGAGGATGTCAGGGAGGGGACTGCCACTAAGCTGTATCCTTAGTCTCTTTTATTTTTTTATTTTTTTGTTTTTGTCTTTTTTTTGGTTTTTTTTTTTGGTTTTTTTCTTTTTTATTAAATTATATAATTTTACAAATTTTCACCTCCTCCCCTCCTCCCATGTCTTTCCCCCTCCCCCATTTCCCTTCCCCCTCCCTCTCCAGTCCAAGGAGCAGCCAGGGTTCCCTGCCCTGTGGGAAGTCCAAGTTCCTCCTCCATCCATGCAGGTCTAGGAAGGTGAGCATCCAAACAGACTAGGTTCCCACAAAGCCAGTACATACAGTAGAATCAAAACCCAGTGCCATTGTCCTTGGCTTCTCAGTCAGCCCTCCTCGTCAGCCACGTTCAGAGAGTCCGGTTTGATCAGTCTCAGTCCAGTTGGCCTTGGTGAGCTCCCATTAGATCAGTCCCATTGTCTCAGTGAATGGACGCACCCCTCATGGTCCTGACTTCCTTGCTCATGTTCTTCCTCCTTCTGCTCCTCATTTGGACCTTGGGAGCTCAGTCCAGTGCTCCAATGTGGGTCTCTGTCTCTATCTCCATCTGACGTCAGATGAAGGTTCTATGGTGATATGCAAGATAATCATCAGTGTGGCTATAGTATTTATTGTTTTGAGACAGGGTCTGGGTAAGGTTCCCAGGCTAGCCTCTGACTTAGAATCCATCCCCAGTTTCCTGAGTTGTTGAGGCTCCAGGCATACACCACCACATCGGAGTCAACACAGTGTTTTATAGTTTATGAAAAGGTCAGAACTGGAACAGTGGTCCTCACACACTCACGGAAGACTGGCCCACCCTGTGGAGAGACAGCCGAAGTTCTGAGCACAAGATAAGTGGACTGGGGAGCCTTGTGCTTGGCTAACTTGGCCCGGCCCTATTTGCTGGCTTTAAAGTGGGTCTCAGGTTAGGGATTTGAATTCCTCAGCTTGTTTTCTCAGCTACCTTGGAGTTTACTGAAAGAGCACAGAGTCCAGAGGACAGAAGGTTGGGTCACCGCATATGGAACTCCATCAACCAGAGGACCCCAGGAGACACTGAGCTCGCTGTGTCCTCAGCCCCACACTGTGCTGACATTTGCTCATGGGCAGCTTGAGGTCATTATCGATGCTTCTTCTTACTCGCCTTCTAGTCCGGCAGGAAACTGGCCGACTCTTCCAAAGTCTGGAACCCACCTACTGAAGCTGTCCCCCAAGGATCTCCCCACATTTTCCCTTGCTCCCCATATCCTGTTCTCCATAGCCAGAGTGAGCCTGTCAAGTCACCCTTGAAGCCCTTCTGACTCAGCTACATTTCCTCAGGGACCTATAACATGTGATCTGTGTCCTCACCTAGTCTCCTTGGTTCCAGCCACTGCAAGCAGGCCCATCTTAGGACATTCTCTCAGCCTCTGCCTGAGCTCTTTCCTGGGTTGCCCTTTGGCTAGTTCTTACTTTCTTATTGTCCTCCATGGAATCCCACCCCTCCCCAGAACATCCAAACTGCCGAGGAGTTGTTACAGAAGCGCTTCTCCATGTTCTACCATGTTCATAGCTGCAGCTTCCTCGGCCTCCCTCGGTGCTCTACCCTACTTACACTACCTGAATCTCTCTCCCCTGCCCCCAGAATTTATAACTTTATCACGCGCTTTTTAAATGTAGTCATAGTTTTTATGGTTTTGGTCCCTGGTCCCTTTAAGAGACAAGCCACACCCACTCCCTCCCCCATCCGCTGAGGCAGGCTGATCTTTAGCTTCCAGCCTAAGCTCGCTCTCTTTTCCATCTTCCTCTCGGAGAGGCAGCTTCGCTTCTGTCTCTCTCCCCACTTCCCACTTCCCCCATCTCTCTCTCCTCTCTCCTCTTCTCGTCTCTGTCTCTCTGTCTCTCTCTCTCTGTCTCTCTCTGTCTCTCTCCCCCCTCTCCCTTCCCCCTTCATAACCCCCTGAATAAATATTCAACCTCACACTGCAAGTCGTGTCTATCCATGTCTCTGTCTCCTGCCTGCCCGCCGTGTGTCTCCCTGCCTGGGACCAGCCACTGCTCCGGGACCAGCAGCCATCTCTCCCTGGGACTGGCTGCTCCCAGAGCCCACTGCCTGCCACCACATGGCCTGCCACCACAGCTAGGGCCACAGCTCTAAGACCGGCAGCCATCTCTGCCTGGGACTGGCTGCTCCCAGGGCCCACTGTCTGCTGCCACATGGCCCACTACCACCATTTGGGACCTACAGCATTTCTGCTGCCTACTGCTCCCTACTGCCGCCGGAGATCTTGTAGCATTTTTTTTAAAAAGAACAATATTGGTGCCGTGACTCAGATAGGCTCTCCCACTCCAGTTTCTCTCCAGAGATTGGGTTCCTGAACCAGGTTTTTTCCTACTTCCACCACCGGCTTCCATTGGTAAGTTTCCCCCATTCAGCTATGGTTGCTTTCCTCAGCCTAAATGTGTTTGGGATGGCCCAGGGCCAATCCACCTGTGACTGAGGGCCCAGGATCCCTCAGATCCTTCTTTCTCTTTTTTTTCCATTTCTTTTCTTTTCTTTCCCTCATCATAAAAGGCCCCTTGGAGCGGCCTCTGGCCTCTCTGGCTTCTGAGTCACCCCAACCGGATCCAGTCAGGCCATAGCACCCCACCCAGAGTCAGGACGCCCGGCTCATGGGTCCTGGGTGTTCGTGCCAATTTACACCCTGCCTATACGGGGAGATGTCCCTGTTATAGGCCTTGGGTGTTGCCGTTTCACGGGTTTTCACAATTTCAACTGTGGATAGCAACCATCTATGTCTGTCCCCTGGCTTTTTTCAATTCCAGCCTTTGCTCCCCGCCGTGGAGCTGCTTGTGGCTGCTTGTGGCTCAGTGATAGGGTGGATCACGCTTCTAGGTCTCTCTTATTATTAAGCTTAAAATACCTACAGCTCAAAATTTGTGGCTTTTCCATCTCTTATTATTGATTTTAAAACCCATACAACTCAAAAATTATGGCTTTTTTTTTTCATACAGCGTGTGACTGCTGCCATTTTGACTGAGGTCATGTGACCTCACCACCATCTTAACTGAGGTCAAGTGACTTCACCGCCATCTTAACTGAGTGACTTTTCCATACAACATGTGGCTGCCGCCATTTTGATTGGGGTCAGGTGACTTTGTTGCCACTGCTTCAATCAGTGAGTCTCTCCCCGTTCTGCTACAGTTGCTTTCCTTTACTGGAACCGTGTTTGGAGTGATCCCGTGGGTCAGTCTGCCCATGCGTTAGCACTGCACACTCTATGTGCAGTGCATTCGACTGGGGACCCCGGGTCCTCAGTTTCTTTATCTTTTTCTCAACTGGAATCGTGTTTGGACTGATCCTGGGAGAATTGAGCAGAAAGAAAACAGAACAAGAGCCTAAACAGACTCAAACATACAGCAACCCGAGCCATGTGAAGTTCATATTAATTTAAAAACAAAGCTTTCAATAGAAAAAGTTTATTTTCATTAGACACTTCCTAAAAAGAGAGAAGAAGGAAATCTTGCTTCCTGCCAATATCAGACAAAGTAGAATTCAAGGCAAAAAATAATTTGAGCTGGGCAGTGGTGGCGCACGCCTTTAATCCCAGCACTCGGGAGGCAGAGGCAGGCGGATCTCTGTGAGTTCGAGACCAGCCTGGTCTACAAGAGCTAGTTCCAGGACAGGCTCCAAAGCCACAGAGAAACCCTGTCTCAAAAAACAAAAAAAAAAAAAAAAAAAATTGAGATCTGAGGATAACTCAGTGGTAGACTGCTTGATTTGCACACTGGTGGTTTGAAAGAAAATAGACCCTGTAGGGAGTTGGCAGTGTTAGGAGGAGGTGTGACCTTGTTGGAAGAAGAAGTGGCGAGCTTTGAGGTCTTATAAGCTTAAGTCTGTCCATAAGACACAGACTCCTGCTGCCTATGGATAAAGATGTAGAAGCCTCGGCTCCTTCTCCAGCACCTTGTCTGCCTGCACACCACCCCGAGTCCCACCATGATGATAGTACCTCTGAACTAAACCTCTGAAACTGTAAGCTAGCCCCAATTAAATATTTCTCTTTATAGGAGTTGCTGTGCTCAGGGAGATCAAAATCATGATGAAGAAATCTATAGAGACAGCTGAACCAAGCTCACGGAAACTCATGAACTCTGAACCGACAGAGCCTCCACGGGACCAAACTAGGCATCTGTATGTGGGAGACAGTGATGAAGCTTGGACTATCTGAGGGGCCCCTGGCAGTAGGACCAGGATCTATTCCTGGTGCATGAGCTAGCTTGCTAGAGCCTACTTCCTATGGTGGGGTGCCATGATCAACCTTAATGTGGGGGGAGGGGCTTGGTCCTGCCCCAACTTAATGTGCCAGACTTTGTTGACTCCCCATGGAGCCCTTACCCATTGGGAAGAGTGAATGAGGGGTGGACTCGGGGGAGGGCAATGGGGGTGGGAGGAGGTATGAGAGGAGGAGAGGTGGTAAGGAGGAGGGATGGGAGCGATAACTTTGGTTGGAATGTAAAATGAAATGTAAAAAAATAAATTTAAAAAAATTATAATAATTTTAATGTTGATGCTATGTTTTAATGAAAATGTAGGTTGTTAGAAAGAGATGTCACCTGTTGATAGTTTGTTTTGACAGCTCTTTTGTTTTCTTTGTTTGTTTTTCGATACAGAGTTTCTCTGTAGTTTTGGAGCTTGTCCGTCAGCCTCTGCCACCCAAGTGCTAGGGTTAAAGGCATGCGCAACCACTGCCCGACTGACTGACTGCTCCGTTTGTAAATCAGAGGAGAGGCTGTTGCTTCTGTTCTCCTTATTCATCAGGAGAGGCTTTGTTGTTATTTTGTTTTGTTTTTATTTATTTATTTATTTTTAAAGAGAACGGATGTCTTTAGTAGAGCTCAAATATACTGAGCATTGCTACGTGAAAATGGGATGGGATTTACCAGAATAGATGCCACACATAAGCAAAATTACAGTATTACATACAGGCTTGGGGAGTTGAAAAAAACATTTTAAAAAAACATTAAAATAAATGATTGAATGAATCATCAATTTTCAGACTCGAAAAATAAAGAGTTGCTGAGCTCACGTGGTGTAGGAGGTTCTTCTTTCTATGTGTTGCTTTCATTGGTCAAATAAAGAAACTGCCTTAGGCCTTTTGATAGGGCAGAACTTAGATAGGCGGGGAAAAGAGAACTGGATGCTGGGAGGAAGGAGGCAGGCAGAGAGCCGCCCGCCATGAAGCTGCCAGGTCAGACATGCTGAATCTTTCCCCGTGGGCCACGAGTTCATGGTAATACACAGATTTAATGGAAATGGGTTGGATCAGGATGTGAGAGTTAGCCAATAAGAGGCTAGAACTAATTGGCCAGGCAGTGCTTAAATGAATACAGTTTCTGTGTAATTATTTCGGGGGTTAAGCTAGCCGGGCGGCTGGGAGCCGGGTGGCGGGATGCAGCCCGCCGGCATGCTCCTTTTACTACATCACGGTATCTCTTCACAGCAATAGAAACCCTAACTAAGATACACACAAAGCTCTGAGTTCATCCTCACCTCACCATCATCCCCCTGCAGAGGAAGGCAGATCTCTGAGGTCAAGGCCAGCCTGCTCCAGGACAACCAGAGAAACCCTGTCTTGTAAAAAAGGAAAGGAATTATGAGCTCAGAGATGGTAAGGACAAGGTCTAATACATAGCGGCATGGTTTTGCTCTCTAGGGATAGACCATTGTGTAAAGTAAGAAACTAAAGAAAGAGTAGAGAACAAGAACACGGTTTGCACATTGTGTTCAAAGCTGGGAGAAGGGGAGGTGGAGGAGAGGCCCAAAGGAAACATGGTAGAGAAATGTCTGTTCTAAGCAGTGTTATTTTATTAGCTGAGCAGAGTGTGCCATGAGCCAAACATACAACCCTGTTGTAGCAGTAATGGTTTTATTCAGCAAAGAGAGTTACACTAACAGAAGCCCTTATTGTTGGTGATGGGTGCAGTGGCACACATCTTAATCCTAGCACTCAGGAGCCAGAAAAGACAGATCTCTGTGAGCTTGAGGCTAGCCGGGTCTGCATAGTGACCTCTAAGCCAGTCAAGGTTATATAAGTAAGACTCTGTCTCAAAAGGACAAAACAAACAACCTACCCCCCAGAAAAATCCTGTTGGTCTTTTATAGAGAACCCTTGCTCCCTGAAACAGCTTTCAGCCTAACATTCAAAATCAACTGACGAGTGGTGTCCCTGTGGATGTCCCTAATTACAAACACCTTGTCACGTTCACAGAGTGTGAACTTGTCACTTACATTGTGATAGCCATCTTCAAAGTGACATAAATTTATAGTATATTATATTATAGTCACAAATCTTCTAGGTTTTTTTTAAAACATGCTCTTAAAAATTCAGCCTAAACTTTACCTTCCTGAAGACTTTTGCTGTACCCACAGTTTAGACCAGTCAGTTCTCTCCTTCCACCATGCAAGTTCTGGGGGTCAAACGTTGGGTCATCAGGCTTGGTAGCAAGTGCCTATACCTGCTGAGCCATTTTGCTGGTCCTGGATGAGGACAAATTTAAATGAAAAGATTAACTAGGCAAAGTAAATGATAACTAGAATAGTCCGATGTCCAGGTACCCTAAATTAGAAGTTGAAGCAAGAAAATGCCCAAATGTTCCTTTTGGTGCTTCTTCTTATGGCTCCTAGCATCCCTTGGTTATGTGCTTGCTTATAGCTAGGGTGTCACTGTAGACCCACTGACACTGGTTATGTGCTTGCTTATAGCTAGGGTGTCACTGTAGACCCACTGACACAGACCAGGCTAGCTTCACACCCTTACTGTAGTGGTTTAAATGAGGAAGGTCCCTCAAAGGCTCATGCTCCCAGTAGGTGGCACTGTTTGGGAAGGTGTGCCCTTGCTGGAGAAAGTACATCTATCTCTCAGGGTGGGCTTTGAGGCCTTATAGCCTCACCCCACTTCTTCCTGGCTGGTTCCTCAGCTTCCTGTGTGCAGTTGAGATGTGATCTTATTAACTTCTTATTAAGTAATTCTTACATAATAAATTAACCCATTTCTGTTATTTTATGCTTTAGCAGGAGGCTCGTGGTTTGTTACCTCACATCTTGCTTCTTGTTCGGCTACATGGTGTCTGCCCAACTCCGCCTTCTTTCTCCCTGCATTCAGTTTAGTTTCCTATCTAGCTATATTCTGCTCTGCCATAGGCCAAAGCAGCTTCTTTATTAAACAATAGTAATAAAACATATTCACAGCATACAGAGGGGAATCCTACATCATCTTCCTATTCTGTCTAAATAAAAAGGAAGGTTTTAACTTTAACATAGTAAAATTACATATAACAAAACAGGTATCAAGCAAGAATTACAGTTACACTATTTAGTCTATTTGTATCTGGCAAAATTAAAAAAATATTTTATCATATATGTTATCTTTGTGAGTCTAAAGTTTTATATCTAATTTATTTTTATCATTACTAAGGAAAACCATAACTATAATTATCTGTCTTATCTCCATCAAAGATCCCAGAAGGATATAATATTACCTAAGTAAAAAGGAAGTGCATTGTAAACAATTTCCAAAGTTCTAGGAATGACAGGGACATCTTGCTGTCTGGACAGTCACCCAAACTTCTTTTGTAATGTTGGGGCATCCATCTTCAACCTACAGGCCCACTATATCTGGCAGACTTTTCAGTGAAGCAAAAAATTTGAAGACCTGTTCTGCCTTGTTCTGGCAAAGTTAGTCAGTTGATTTCTTCTGTGTGCTGTAGAATGTCTGTTTCTTCTGTGAAGCAGGAACCCTGAAGGACCATAATGTTGGGGAATATTATTTTCAGGTGTGTAAATTGTGTTTATGCTGCATCTGTTTAGCTCTGTGAAACTGTTTTACTGTGCCAGTCTGAAACACACGCTGGTCCTAATAAAGAGCTGAATGGCCAGTAATGAGGCAGGAACAAGGATAGGTAGGGCTGGCAGGCAGAGAGGATAAACAGAAGGAGAAATCTGGGAGGAGGAAAAATGAGCAGCAAGAGAACAAGGAGAGGAGGCCATCAGGGGAGCCACCCAGTCACCCAGCTACACAGCAAGCCATGGATTAAGAGTTTCTTGCTGCCAGGCAGTAGCTCACACCTTCAATCCCAGCACTAGGGAGACAGAGGCAGGAGAATCTCTGTGAGTTCGAGGTCAGTGTGGTCTGCAGAGCGAGTTCCAGGACAGGCTCCAAAGCTCCAGAGAAACCCTGTCTTGGAAAAAAAAAATCCTGCAAGATTCTCAGAAGCCAAAAGCAAGTAAGTTTCTGTGAGTTCAAGACCAGCCTGGTCTGGATACTGAATTCAGGCTAGCCAGGGCTACATAGTGAGGCCCCATCACAAAAACAAAATGAGAAGAAAAAAAGAAAGAGAAAAACAAAACCCAGAAAAAATCATTTCGTGCATGCAACACACTGCACCACACCCAGAGAAGCAGAAGGAGTGCTCTTGGTTTACTGACCAGAACAAAGCAAACACTAAAATGTTACAGGATGACACACATGAGAGCATGATACTGACTGTACTGAGTGCTGTGGCCCTGAGTCACCAGGGATCCTGACTCACAGTGTCTCCCTCAGAGTGCTCACTATCCTGCTGATCTCTGAAGAGCCGAGTTCCTTGTCTTCAAAGGCCTCATCCCAGTCTGCATTTGGATAGCAATCAGACAGTCATTTCCCTTCACACCACTGCAAGCATGAAAGACTATAGATAGACAGACAGACAGACAGACAGGCAGACAGGTAGATAGATAGATAGATAGATAGATAGATAGATAGATAGATAGATAGATAGATAGATAAAGATAGATAAGTAGATAGGTAAATAGATAGGTAGAGCAGTCCAGATAGATATAGTCCAAATGCCTGCAGTGTACCAAAAAATACAAATAGCATATGAACTGAAGATCATGGTCAAATTCCTTCTTAAAATGTTTCCTTCCTGGGAAGGATAGCAGCCATTCAAGAGCCTAGATGAGGGCGCACTCAGTACTAATTACATAACTGACCACAAATGCTATATGCAGTCACACCCAGGCAAATAACTATTGTTATTTTTACAGAGTAAAACTCCAATCCAGACTCTCTCTCTCTCTCTCTCTCTCTCTCTCTCTCTCTCTCTCTCTCTCTCTCTCTCTCTCTCTCTCTCTCTCTCTCTCTCTCTCAACTGGGTTTCTCTGTGTAGCCCCAGCATCCTCAAACTTGCTCTGTAGACCAGGCTGGCCTTGAACTCCCGAGGTGCACCAGCACTGTCAGGCTTAACTTTATTTTCTGCTATGGCGACCACTCAAGGTGGCTATTAAAACAGACTGCTCTTTAGGAATACTTGTTCATGTTCTTACGTGATGATGCATTTGGGTGTAAGCAGAAACCCAACAAAACACATTTAAGAAATGTGAGTAGAGACGAACATGTAGTCTTTCAGAAATAATTTTTTTAATCACATAGAGATGTTTTCAAATCACACAAAAGTCCCCAAGCTTGGGAACAAAACCCCAGCTAGGTTTTTCTGGTCTTAGGTGAACCCAGTGCTTTCTAAATCTGAACCTACTGACAGAGAAACTACAGACTTTCTCACAGTCATTTTACAACCAAAATCTCTCTCTCCCCCTACCCTCCCCACCTCCTCCCCTCTTTTCTTTCCCCTTTGGGACCGTCTCACTCTATCACCCAGGTTGGCCCTGAACTCCCAACTTCAAACAATACCGAGTAGTTGGAAACACAGGTTTTCATTGCCACACCAGCTTTTTGTGTTGAGTACTGGTTTGTTTGTTGGTTGGTTGGCTTTTTAAGATTGAATTTAATAGCCGGGTGGTGGTGATCACCTTTAATCCCAGCACTCGGGAGGCAGAGGCAGGCGGGTCTCTGTGAGTTCGAGGCCAGCCTGGTCTACAAAGCAAGTTCCAGGATAACTAGGACTATTACACAGAGAAACCCTGTCTCAAACACACCCCCCCAAAAAGATTTTGAATTTAATTAAGTTTAGTCGAGCGAAGTAAAACCAAACAGATAGGACTGGTGAACTAGGGATTTCCCAGAACCAGAGCAAAGTCTAAAGCTTCAGCCAATATCATTGATATTGTTAAAGTCAGAGCCTGGGGTGGGAAGTCCTAAAGAACTAGAAATCCTCAATGGGTCAATTAAAGAGACAAGTAGCAATAAAAACCAGAAAGGGGGTGGGAGGAGGACTTTGTTCAATATGGCTACATTAGACAGAGGAACAAATAAAGAGGTCAAGTCTTGACATGAAGTTTAGGTTTAAACAAGAGGTGTGCATAGAGAGCTAAGCAGTCCTGGGCAGGACGGAGCCCTGCTCACCTGTCACTGCCTGAGTCCTGGTCAGGACAGAGCCTGCTCACCTTTCCGCCCGTCACTGCCTGAGTCCCTGAGTCCCTATCCCACAAAGGATAAGTTGGTCCCACAGTGTCAGAACAGTGAAATCTCTTTCCTGGAGACAAGCTCCTCCCCTGGCTGCACCAAGCTTCTGCCTTTCCCTCCCCCTTCCTGGGGGAATTCCAGTTTCAATTAATTGCATGTAGTCTGAGAGAAGGACGCAAGAGTCTCTTTGGACTGTATTCATTTATGCCAAGACAATCTCACAAACACATCAACAGACAACATTTGAGGAAAAAAAGTGAGACACAGACAGCAAAGGTATTGGCCACAGCCAGGCCGGTCACCCAGTTGTTGGTTACAGGGTCTCCAACAGCCAAGAGAAGGTTGGTGACAGGCATTACATTCTTTACTGGTCTGGACTATTAAGCTTAAGGCAGGTGATCAAAAATCTATGAACTCCCACAAATTTATTTACCAGTATTCACCATTACTTTGTAGCTCAGGGAAATCTCTTAAGTAGGAAAGAACTGAGAGAAAGAAATACATAAAATATATAGCCAGAAATGCTGCTCTTTAGAATTTAAGCTCACTCTTAGACTTCCCTGAGAGGTTGGAGAGACCCTGCTGGTTTTAATCATCACAGTGACCGATTAGAATCCCAGAGAGGGGACAATTGAGAAGGAAGGAAAGACTGTTGTCTGAAGGTCAGAGCATTAAGACCTGGGTGACTTAGCAGGTTGCAACACCAGAATTACCCCTTTCAAACAGAGACCATTCTGTGTGGCTTTCTCATCTTGGCTCCAGGGGTTACTCTTCTGCCTGTAATTGTGTTTGCTTTCCTTTCCTCCTCTAATGAGAAGGGAAGCTGCAGTTGCTAAGTGTTTGAAGAAACATTAGAGCAACTGCAACGGAAAGAGGGCCAGGCCCTAGCCGGGGGAGGAAGGCCGGATCCTCTTGCTGCCCATCCTCTTCTCCTCCCTTCTGTTCTTTCCATCCTCATCTCTTGTCACATTACGTTCTTTCTTAGCCTTTCCCAACACCTCTTCCCACTTAAGGCCAAAGTTAAACCACTGACAAACACTTCTGCCCCAGCTCTGGAAGGCGGCTACAAAACTCTTCTCACTAGCCAGCACAGTGGAATGTGAGGAGCTGGAGAGATGGCTCTTCCAGAGCACCCAGGTTCGATTCCTTACGCCCATGTGGTAGTTCACAAACATCTGTAATTCTACTTCCGGAGGATCTGAAAGAAAAGAAAAGTCCTTTTCCTGTAAAGTCAACATGCAAGTCCTCCTCTCTCCTCCCTCTCCTCCCTCTCTGGAGAGACGGAGGGTGGTGGTGTCTTATGCCTTTAATCCCAGCACTGGGCAGATAGAGGCAAGCTTATTTCTGTGAGTTCGAGGCCAGCCTGATCTACAAAGTGAGTTCCAGGAAAGCCAGAGCTACAGAGAGAAAACCTGTCTTGAGAAATTAAAAAAAAAAAAAAAACTGGATTGGAGAGATGACTCAGAAGTTAAGAGTACTGGTTGTTCTTCCAGAGGTCCTGAATTCAATTCCCAGCAACCCCATGATGACTCAAAACCATCTATAATGAGATTTGGTGCCCTCTTATGGCATGCAGGAATACATGCCAGAACACTTTCTCTACAATCAATAAGTAAATATTTGGAGAAAAAAAAAGAAAAACCAAAAAAAAAAAAAACCAAAACAAAAATAGCATAACTAGTTTGGAGTTTTGCTATCTCTGATTCACTCAATGAAAAATTGCATCAGGGCTGGATAGAAGACTCAACCACTTAACAGCACTTGTTGCTCTTGCATAGGACCTGGATTCAGTTCCCAGGGTCCACATGGTGGTGCACAATCATCTGTAACTCCATTTCCAGGGGATTCAGTACCCTCTTTTCTGAGGGCACCAAGAATGCATGTGGTGCACATCCACGCAGACAAAATACGCATAAAATAAAATGAATCAACTAAAAAAAAAAATAAGAAAAAGTAAAAGAAACATTGCATCAGTCATGATCCTTAGGTGTAAGCAGCAGAAAGCAACACTAACTTTGAGTGATGCAGGAGAGAAAATATGTTTAAAAAAAAAATCAACTCAGCTAGGCAGTGGTGGTGCACACCTTTCATCCCAGCACCTGGGAAGCAGAGACAGTGGATTGCGGTGTGTTCGAGGCCAGCCTGGTCTACAGAGTGAGTTTCAGGACAGTCAGGACTGTTATACAGAGAAACCCTGTCTTGCAAATCTGGAGGGGGGGGGGTGTGAACTCAATGAATCAGGAAATACTCTAAGAGATAGTCTGGGAGTTGAGCAGGTTGAGAGGAGTCAGGCACAGTCAGACCCAAGCCAGCCCAGAGAAAACACCCCATCATCTGTAGGACACTGGGCAGTAGAGCCTGCACCGCTCCAGAATCTTTTGTGAAACCTTGATTTTCCCCATCATTAGCACCTGATCTAAGTGGAGGTAGCTTGCCCTTCGTCTTAGTTGCCCTGGAACTAAGAAAGCAAGCGTGTGGACTTTTGCCTTAGTTGCCTTCCAATGAAACATGCACAGAGAATGCTTTAAGCACGGAGAAGGAGGTTAGAGGTTAAGCAATCTAAAGAAATAATGAGTGTCCACTCCAAAGTATGTGTACCATCTCCACTCTTGTTCATACAACCTCTAGACACACAGTATTTGGGCCACAATGCTGAGCTGCTTGGAACTCCTAGATTAAAGTAATCTCTCTGCTTTCATGTCATGTTTCCTTTTTCTAGGGAGATGGGTGACCAGCTGGGGTACCAATGACAGAACAAAGTACAATTCCACTTATTAGAACATAGGTCTGCAACTTTTGGCCTGATCTCATAACCTGAATTAGGCCACGCCTCCTTACAGCTTCCTCTGGGACAGAGGGTTAAGGACCTTGTCTGAGGAGGACCAATGGAACCAAATAGAAGACCTGGATATCAATCCACACATCGTCGAATACCTGATCTTCGATAAAGAAGCAAAAAATATCAAATGGAAAAAGGAAAGCATATTTAACAAGTGGTGCTGGCATAACTGGATATCAACATGTAGAAGAATGAAAATAGACCCATATCTATCACCATGCACAAAACTCAAGTCCAAATGGATCAAAGACCTCAATAAGAGCCAGACACCCTGAACCTTATAGAAGAGAAAGTGGGAAGTACACTTGAACGCATTGGCACAGGGAACCACTTCCTAAATATAACCCCAGCAGCACAGACACTGAGAGAAACAATTAATAAATGGGACCTCCTGAAACTGAAAAGCTTCTTAAAGCAAAGAACATGGTCAACAAGATAAAACAGCAGTCTACAGAATGGGAAAAGATCTTCACTAACCACACATCGGAGAGAGGTCTGATCTCCAAAATACACAAAGAACTCAAGAAATTGGTCACCAAAAGAACACATAATCCAATAAAAAAAAAATGGAGTACAGACCTAAACAGAGAACTCTCAAGAGAGGAATATAAATTGGCTAAAAGACACTTAAGGAAATGTTCAACATCCTTAGTCATCAGAGAAGTGCAAATCAAAACAACTCTGAGATTTCATCTTACTCCTGTAAGAACAGCCAAGATCAAAAACACTGATGACAACTTATGCTGGAGAGGTTGTGGGAAAAGGGAACACTCCTGCATTACTGGTGAGAGTGCAAGCTTGTACAGCCCCTTTGGATATCAGTGTGGCAATTTCTCAGAAAATTAGGAAACAACCTTCCTCAAGACCCAGTAATACCATGTTTGGGTATGTATCCAAAAAATGCTCAATTGTGCCACAAGGACATGTGCTCAACTATGTTCATAGCAGCTTTGTTTGTCATAGTCAGAACCTGGAAACAACCTAAATGTCCCTTGACTGAAGAATGGATAAGGAAAATGTGGCACATTTACACAATGGAGTACTACACAGCAGAAAAAATAACGACAGCTTGAATTTTTCAGGCAAATGGATGGAGCTAGAAAACATTATTTCGAGTGAGGTAACCCAGACCCAGAAAGGCAATTATCACATGTACTCCCTCATAGGTGGTTTTTAAACATAAAGCAAAGAAAACTAGCCTACAAATCACAATCCCAGAGAATTTAGAGAACAATGTGAACACTAAGAGAGACTTACATCGATATAATCTACATGGGAAGTAGAAAGTAGAAAAAGACAAGATCTCCTGAGTAAATTGGGAGCATGGGGACCTTTGGGGAGGGCTGAATGGGGAAGGGGAGAGGCAGGGAAGGGAGCAGAGAAAAATGTAGAGCTCAATAAATATCAATAAAAATGTATTAAAACAAAAAAAGAAAAAAAATCTTGTCTGGAGTCGGGTGGTGGTGGCGGCGCATACCTTTAATCCCAGCCCTCACGAGGCAGAGGCAGGTGGATCTCTGTGAGTTCAAGGCCAGCCTGGTCTACAAGAGCTAGTTCCAGGACACCTAGGCTGTGGCCTAAGAGCATATCCTGATCTATGGTCCTAGCCAGTACTGGGTTTCTTCATATTCTTTGTCACACACACAATGTTGAGCTAAATCATGTGATGTGAACCTTTCAGCCATCCCTAGAGGCTATAAAAAAACCAGATCTTTCCCTTGTCCTAGGGACTGGGTTGAAACTCCAGGTTGGGGGTGGGAGTAGGGGGCTGATGTAGAGATTCTCTGAAGGAATCTGTTATCTGGTCTTCCACTATCCTGCCTCCTTTCATGACAGTGTCTCCTCCCCTCCACAAACAGTCTGAACGAATGTCCTCTCCAAGTTTTCAAGGGAAATCTCTCGATCTCTCTTTCTTTCTCAGACTCTATCATGTTTAGATCTCCAAATAGTGTATTGTTTCCATCTAGTGTGATCCACTCTCCTAGAGGCCCAATTCTGACCTTGAGGGCCTTCTAATAAACCTCGATAAAAAGAAATATTTCTCAGCTTCCTCTCAGAATCAGCAGGCTGGCTCTTTACCTTTTTATATTTGATATTTAATACCACAAAATTCAACTTGACAAAACAATGAGTTTCTTGAATTCATGTTCAGAACATGGGTGAAGGGTTACTTATGGGAAAATGAGTGCCCCTCTACCCCCCAAACAGCTGCATCACTGCACAGCCTCACCTCATGTGGATAACGACCTAAAAGAAGATGCCGGGCGGTGGTGGCGCACGCCTTTAATCCCAGCACTCGGGAGGCAGAGGCAGGCGGATCTCTGAGTTCGAGGCCAGCCTGGTCTACAAGAGCTAGTTCCAGGACAGGCTCTAGAAACTACAGGGAAACCCTGTCTCGAAAAACCAAAAAAAAAAAAAAAAAAAAAAAAAAGAAGTTGCATCACAGAGCCCTCCTTTTAGTTAATCTACCCCTCCCTATATGCTGTATAGGATAGATAGCATATATTCTACCCTTCCTATATGCTGTATGGGATAGATAGTATATATTCTAGTCTCTCACCAAATCACTTGCAGTGATTTGAGGAAGGAAAAAGAAGGGTAATGTTTGGAACCCTGTAGTGATGAGCGGCAGGCTGCGTTCCTGCCGCCCGGATCCTGGCCACCCGGCTAGCTTATGCCCTGAAATAATTACACGGAAACTGTATTCTTTTAAACACTGCCTGGCCCATTAGTTTCAGCCTCTTATTGGCTACTTCTCATACCTTGCTTTAACCCATATTTAGTAATCTGTGTAGCACCTCGAGGTGGTGTCTGACCGGGAAGGATCTTAGCCTGCGTCCATCTCGGAGAGGAGAGCTATGGCGTCTGACTAACTTCCCTTCTTCCCAGCATTCTGTTCTGTCTACTCCACCTATCTAAATCCTGCCCTATTAAAAAGCCAAGGCAGTTTCTTTATTAACCAATAAGAGTCCTCCATCAGAACCCCAGGTGAGGCTCTCAAGACCCTTCCATTCACCCTTCTAAGGAGTACTGATAGCTCCATCGGCATCATTATAGAAGGACCTCACTACCTTTGTTTAAACAGTTGGCATGTCTACCAGGCCATGGTGACCTCTATTCTGAGATGGTGATTGGATGAGCATGTTATTTCTGGAGGAAAAATGTCACACTGCAGCACTGGAACTACGAGTGGAGGTCAGTAGAAAATTTCATTTTTCTCTCTGCAATCACCATCTTCTCCAGGGCCTGCCTGGCCTGGGGGAAGCTCCAGCACTTGTCCATTGCCAGAGGTGAGACCGCTGTCCACCTTCAGCATGCGCCAGCCCCTTCAGCATCATTCTCTTGAGATCTGACCTTATGGCTTGGATAGATTATAAAAGTTGTTCCTTCAAAAGATGACTTCTCTTGTCCCCGTTCCTCCCTGTGGTGGTTCGAATGAGAATGGCTGCCATAGGCTCGTGTATTTAGTGTTTGGTTTCCAGTAAGTGGAGTGGATTTCAACCTTCCTAAAACTGTGATGCTTTAACACAGTTCCTCATGCTGTGCTGATCCCCAACCATCAAATTATTTCGTTACTACCTCATAACTCTAATTTTTCTACTGTTAGCAATTGTAATGTAAATATTTGTGTTTTTAGATGGTCTTAGGTGACCCTGTGAAAGGGCTGTTGGACCCCCAAAGGGTCAAGACCCATGGATGGAGACCATTAAACTAGTGGAGCTGTTTGGGAAGGATTAGGAGATGAGCTGTTGGAGGAGGGGTGTCACTGGGGAATGGACTTGGAGGTTTCAGAAGCCCATGCCAGACCCAAGCTCTCCCTCCAAATCATAGACAAGGATGTAAACGCTTAGCTCCTGCTCCAGTGCCTGCTGTTGCAGTGCTCCCTCTGTGCCACTCATTGCTTTCATGCCCTGACCTGTAAGCAGGCCCCCAGTTAGACGCTTTCTTTCATAAGTTGCCTTGGTCATAGCATCTCTTGAAAGCAATAAAAAGGTAATTAAGACATTTCTTTAAGCATTTCTATGGTAAATTCTATCAAATGAATTTTATTGCTCACACAATCCAGAATCTCAGGGCCCCCAAATTAGGCTTTAGCACCCTATATGTAGCTTAGTGCTAACACACACACACGCGCACACACACACACACACACGCACACACACACACACACACTGTAAAGACACTCAAGTTACCTTCATCTCTCAGCAGTGATGTGGCACTAAGAACATAAGTAGCCAGATGTGGTGTTACTCCCAGAGGCAGGTGGATCTTTGTGAGTTTGAGGCCAGCTTGGCACACATAGTGAGATCTTTTCTCAAAAAAGCCCAATCCTCCAAACCAAAAGAACATTTTAAAAATAAGTGTCAACCTGTCCCCCCAAAAGCCTCTGGCTAAGTGACAAAAGCTTACCATGGTAGACGAACAGCAGCTGCGGACCTGTTTTTCTTCATCTCTCTTTGTGGCACTGGGGGTTGAACCCAGGTGAACTGTTTACTGGGTTTGGGGTGCAAGATTTCCCTTTGGGTGAGTGATTTATTAATGTACTGGACAGGCAAATAGCATGGCTAGGGAAAATGGTGATTTTTGATGAGAGTTTGAACCCACAAGACAGAGTACAGGTGTACCTTTTTGTAAACCCCAGAGGAAGGGGAAGGTTTCACGTGGTCAACCTGTCTTAGTCCCCTGTGGGTAGCAGGGGAGGGGAAGGAGGGGCTTGGGGGAAGGGAGGAGAAGGAGCACATCTGACTAAAAGTGCCCCTATTGTACAGGTTAAGGGATGTGGTACCACTTGTAGGCCTCTGATGTCCTGAGTCTGGAAACTTGGTTGGGGGAGTGAGAACGGCCTCTGCCCTCTCCTATCATTCCCTGCACTAGAGGAGTCTTTTAGGGGATTAGAGATTCACAGGTAGGGAGTTTGCCATTTCCTCCACAGCAGTTGGAAGGAAGAGGCACCTGCAGGTGGGCATGGCCCGAAAAGCAGTCAGGGGCTGCTCATGCCAGGCAACCTCTATCCTTACCTGGAGCCATTACTTTAGAGAGGGCAGATCTAGTTTGATTTCTCATTCCTCAGGGTCCTTAACTTAGGCAGTTGATCCTGGGACTCTCTGCTCCTGCGTGCTGGGATTAAAGGCCTGCGCCACCACCACCTGGCTCTAATTGTTCCTTTTAGTTATCCGTTCGCTGTTCAAAGCTCTACCTCCAAATCAAGCTTCAGTCCCAGGTTTTCTACTCTTGAGTGTTCTGTGATGTTTCCTCACTCCATACTTAACAACTCAACGTTTTGCTCCTTCTAGTATCGTTTTCTTGGGCTGGAAAGAGGGTTTGGCTAGGATCCATTACAGTAATTGCTTCCACGTAATTACAATACACCTATGCCTTTCTTTGTTCGCCTCTCAGTCCACAGTACTGGTATTTGGTCATTTGTCTGGTGTGTTCAGCGTTTCCCCTCTTCTCTGAAGACTCAGCAAACGGTGGACAGACCGAAGTCTAAAATGGCAAATAAAGTTATTGTGTGCAGAAGCATAGAAACTTCACAAACTGTAAGAAAGGGCCCAGCAATTGGAACTTGGCTAATATCCTGCACTACAGAGAGTATTTGAGTACTATTTGAGGCTTGCGGCTTCTGCTGGCGGGTGGCCAACGGGTGAAGGGACAAGTGCACAGTTAAAAGATTGTTTTGCTGTGCCGACTCTGGAATGTTAGCACCGCCCTCAGAAGAGTGGTGACGGCTGGTGGCAGTCTAAATGACCTCATGCGGATTGTCCTTAGGCAGGCATGTCCCGACAGATGCCACGGCTTGTTATCTGCCCTACTAATGTAGGTAGATGGACATTTACTACAAGGGGATGGCTTTCAGAGAGACTCTGTGTCTGCCCTCCCTGTAAGAAGCCATCCCAAAGTATGGCATGAAGTCTATTTCGGGGAGGCGTGTATTGGTTTACTCTTGTACACACTGTAAACAACCAGTACTAAATCCTAGAGAGACTGAAGATTAAAGTCAGGATTTTACACATGCTACAAAGCACTCTCACCATAACCATGGTTATTACCAGCAGGCCTTTGATGGGGATTAACTGTCACTCCCCTCACATACATAGTCTTGTTTGGGGATGAAGTTTTGATATATATATATAGCCCAGGCCAGTTTCTGTTCTTTATTCAGCCTAGGCTGACCCTGAACGTTAGATCCTCTTGCCTTAGTCTCTTGAATGCTGGGCTTACAACTGCATGCTACCAGGCCCGGAATTTTATGTTACTACTTGAGGTTTCTTTCTTCCTCCCTCCTACCCATCTGTTCATCCATCATTTTACCACATAACCCAGGGTGGACTCATACACAAGGTAAAACTCTCTCAGACTCCCGAGTGTTGATTATCACAGGTATGTGCCACCACACCTAGCTTGAAGTTTTCATCCATTTGGTGTTAGGTATAGAATCTGACAATCAGAAATCTAACTGTATTTGATTTCATAAAGGAATGACTTAAAACCCACATCAAGTCCTTGAGGTTAATAATGGTGGGGGACTTATTTCAACACAGGATCTCATGTTGTCTCTGGCTGGCTTCAAGCTTCTGATCCTCCTGCCTCCACCTCCCAAGTGAAGGGCCTACACATGTGCACCATCATGCCTGACTTAGATGGTACTGGGGATGGAGCCGAGCAAGGCTTTATGCTGCTTGGAGAGCCCTCCAACTGCTGAGCTACTTCATCTCCCAAGAATACTATATTTCTTTCTTTCTCTGACAGGGTCTCTCTATGTAGCCCAGGTTGGCCTTGAACTCATCAGTTTCTTCTTCCCTATTGCTGGGGTCAAAGCCTATGCCACTATGCCTGGTCCAAAACCCCAAAGAACAAAAGTTCCTTCTGTCTTCTTGATATGGATTATCAATGTTATTCAAATTAGCTTTCCATTGCTTGTCTCAAGCTATCTTCCTGTCTCAGTCCTGATTATCTTTGACTATACAAATTGCCACCACTCTTGATTTAGGATCTGGGGCTTTTAATTTTGGTGCCGAGGATTGATCAATGCAGGACCACCTCAACAGGAGCCTTATGACACCCTACATTCCTCTTTTTTTTTTTTTTTTTTAAAGACAGGGATTCTCTGTAGCTTTGGAGCCTGTCCTGGAACTAGCTCTTGTAGAGCAGGCTGGCCTCAAAGGGATCTGATCCACCTGCCTCTGCCTCCCGAGTGCTGGGATTAAAGGCATGCACAACCACCCCCAGGCTTACCCTACATTGGTCAATATATCTTTTTTTTTTAAAGATTTATTATGTATACAACATCTACCTCCATGTATGCACACATGCCAGAAGAGAGCGCCAGATCTCATTAAGAGAGGTTGTAAACCACTATGTGGTTGCTGGGAATTGAACTCCCGACCTCTGGAAGAACAGCCAATGTTCTTAACCACTGAGCCATCTCTCCAGCCCCCCCCCCCCCCCTTTTTTTTTTGAGACAGAGTTTCTCTGTGTAACAGCTCTGGATGTCCTGGAATTCGCTTTGTAGACCAGGTTGGTCTCGAACTCACTGAGATCCAGCCTCCTAAGTGCTGGGGATTAAAGGAGTGTGCCACCCCTGCCCAGGTTCTTAAATATATCTTAAAAAGTAGACTCAGAGCTCCAGGACAGGCTCCAAAGCTACAGAGAAAATCTGTCTCGGAAAACAAAAAAAACAAACAAACAAAAAAAAAAAAGTAGACTCAGTCAGCTGTGTTTCTCTCCCTCTGGGATTAGACAGGCACCACTACATGTGGGTTCAGCTTCAAGACCCAATGCCTTCTATAACCACCAACTAGAAAATTTGTGACCATTGGCGTATACGTCTATGGCTTTTTTAAAAAAATAAATTTTAATTATGAGTATGTATACAGTTAGTTGATCATAGAAGCCAGAAGAGGCTGATGGATTTCCCTGGAAACTACAGTTTATGTGGCGTGGGTGATGAGAACCGGAAAAGGAGCCGTATATACTCTTTACTACCGAGCCATCTCCCCAGTCCTATTTTTATTTTCAAGTCTGAAAATAACTCAACTCCAGCAGCAGGCGGGGTGGGTTTAAAATACCACACAGCTGTTGTTCTTGCTTCCGTCTTGGTAGCAGCAACACTTGGATACGAATCTGCCCCGTTACCTTTGCGTCTAGCAATAACAACAAAACTAACGCATCAAACACGGGGCGCCACACCTGCGCTGCGCGGCCCCCAACCCCTCCCCAGGCCCGCGCGCGCCCGCCGGCCCTGCGTGGCCGCCGAGCCCCCGCCCAAGTCCGCCTCCTATTGGTTCTACTGGTCCAGGAGGCGGTGCCGTGCGTGCGCGCGCGCGCGCCGGTTCCCGGATGGGCCGTGACTTCCGGCACTCTCCCCGCGGGCGGCAGGGGGCGCGCGCCGCGGAACTCCGCTTTGTGGCGGGGGCCTCCTCGGCCCGCGTAGCCGGGAGGCGGCCGGGCTCTCAGCCAGGATGGTCGCCGGGCCTCCGCGCGTCCCGTGAAGGGTCGGGAGCCACGCGGGGAGGAGAAGGTAGGCGCCGGAGGCGGGGGCGCGGGGCACGAGGCCGGGTGACCGTTTGTAGGCGGGTGGCCGCGGTGTCCTCGCCGGGCCGGAGGGCGGGGCCTCGGCTGGCGGGGCGCCGGGCGGGGGGCTTCCCGGCAGGCCCCGCGGCCGGGGGTGCGGGTGGTCTCCGGGGTCGCTCTGGGCTCCCCGCAGGGGTCCGGGCGGCCGCGGGTGCCGGTCGCCTGCACCTCTGGGTGGGGCGGGACCGGGCTGCCCCGAGTTGACTCAGCTTTTCCTGTCGAGCTGGTCAAGTTGGGACACGTTCTGCGTCGCCTGCTGGAGGAGCTAAGCCCCGACTTGCCTCCAGCCGGGGCTATTTAAACCCGGCCTTTTCTGCAGCTGTCTGCTGCCGGCGAGCGGAGAGGGGACACCTGTGGCCTCCCCGACGACGGCGCCTCTCCTGCGTGGATCCAGGTAAGGGACAGTTCGCTTCATGTCGTTTTTTGATTTTCGAAAGCTGCTGTTAAAGACGTTTTCTGTTTATATAAAAGTATTTTACCATTTCAAGTTTTTATCGTCTCCTTGTTTTTTTCTTCCTACTTGTAGGCCAATGTGCAATACCAACATGTCTGTGTCTACTGATGGTGCCGTAAGCACCTCACAGATTCCAGCCTCGGAACAAGAGACTCTGGTTGGTATTTTTGTCTTGCGTGTATAAAAATAACTTACCTTACTTAGGTAGTCAAATAAAACGCTTAAACCCAAGCTATAGCACAGCCCTAAAAATGTAACTATGTTTAACGAAAACTTTCTCAGTTGTGATTGCATTAGGGAATTAACAGCAAGAATCTGTATTTTCATAGCCCTTCACCTGAGACGGCCTTTAAAATGAGTTCCATTACATCAAGTGTGGATGCTAACGCTTATGACATGCATTTTCTTGTTTGTTCTACAACTGTGTGAATGCTAATCTTAAAGGCACTAAACTCTTGAAGCTTTTAGTCATTACAGAAATGCATAAAATAAAAATTCAGAGTACCAGTCTTTGCTCTTTATCTTAAGTTTCCTATTCTATATTAATATATAAAGGTGTTCTACTACTCCGCAGTAAACTACAGAATTACTTTTAATGACTGCGGAGTATTTGATAACATGAGCATACCATTTGAGTGTTTTTCGTAAGTCTTTACAGCTTTTGTTTGCTTTTGGTGTCAGATTGGACCCCAGCCTTTGGGGTGTGGGTGCATAAGTACTGCCCCACTGAGCTGAGCACTGTAGTCTTAGCCCTGTGCCCTACTGGTAGGTGTAAAAGTTGCCTCCTGTTTGTCAGTAAAATAAGTGTGGGAAGTAGAAATCCTAGGACCTGAAGAAACACATCTGATTGCTAACTGGTGACTGGTTCAACAGAAGGTGATGATGTCTTCACTCTGCCAGCACTGAGTTAGTATCAGCTTTCTTTTTTCCTTTTGATGTCATTGTGTACATATTTTTGAAGAATGTGATGATTGCTACATGCATACCTGTCAAGGTATTTGAGCTCTCCATTTCCTTACACATTTATCGTTTCTTCGCACTCCTCTTCTCGTTCTTTGTAAACTGTGTCCTAAGACTGTGAGCCAGTCTTACTGTTACTGGACTGTTGTTTCAGGATTCGGGCTTGGATCTCTGGTGAGGCAACCAGTCCTTTTATTTGTCAAGTAACTTGTTTATCGGGAGTTGTGCTCCACATCTGTCTCTATTTAGCCCCCTCTTTTTTTCCTCCCTATTTCCTTCTCCCCTCATTCCCTTTTGCGTTTTTCATAGTAGTTTGCATGATTCTCTAGTTCTGGGCATTTTCAGTGTAGTTAATTTTTTTTACTAGTACTGTATGTAACTTGATGTCTTTACCACTGAAAATATTGTTATTTAGTCAGATTTATCTGTTTTGATGACGAGCTTTCTTAGAATGTTTTGTAAGAATCTTTCTGTTCGAAGATTATGCACGTATTTATCGTATTTTCATGTAGTACTTTAAAACTTGTTTTTTGCATGTAGGCTTATGACAGACTTAGCTGTGCTGTCATGCTGTCCTTGAACTCACAGAGATCTGGCAGCCTCTCCCTTCTGAGTGTTGGGATTGAAGGCATGCACCACCATGTCCAGCTGGTTCCCTTTTTTTTTTAAAAAACTTATTCCTTGTTTTTGAGATTATAGCGTTTGTTCCTTCTTTTTCCAAAGCCTCTAGTATGCTTTTTCTATTTTGCAAATTCATGACCTCGTTTTCATTAACTTGTTACACGCATACACATCTTCCTAAATACAAGTTTCTCTGTGAATAATGCCATTTATATGTATAGTTACAGTACTATTTGGTATTTGATAACCTATTTGTGTACTCTTTAGGAATAAATGCATTTCTTTTTCTTTTTGGTTGTTTTGGTTTGTTTTTCAAGACAGGGTTTTTCTGTAGCTTTGGAGCCTGCCCTGGAACTAACTAGCTCATGTAGACCAGGCTGGCCTTGAACTCACAGAGATCCGCCTGCCTCTGCCTCCCAAGTGCTGGGATTAAAGGTGCGCCACCACCGCCTGGCATGAATAAATACATTTCTAAAGAGCATTTTAAAACTGTTAAAGAGTCTTTAAAAAAGTGAGACTGGGGGCCTGGAGAGATGGCTCAGAGGTTAAGAGCACTGACTGCTCTTCCGGAGGTCCTAGGTCCTGGGTTCGATTCCCAGCAACCACATGGTGGCTCACAACCATCTGTGATGAGATCTGGCGCCCTCTTCTGGCCTGAGGGCACACATGGAGGCTGAACACTGTGTACATAATAAGTAAATAAATCTTTAAAAGAAAGTGAGACTGGAGAGAGGGCTGAGTAGCTAGTTACAGTACACTTGCTGCTCTTTCAGAGGTCCAGGTTGGATTCCCTTCACCAACAAGGTGGCTCAACCCTCTGTAATTCCAGTTCCAGAAGATCTACTGGCTTCTTTTGGCCTCTAGGGGGACTGTATGAACATGGCGTACCCGTATACATGCAGGTGAAACACCAATACACATAAAATAAAAATAGCTAAAAATCTTTTTAAAAAGCCCCAAATATCAAAAATAAATATGCAGAGATAATGATTTGTGTGGGGGTGAGTTTATAAAAGTTGAGTTTTGCAGATACAATGAGCATGATCACATTACATGCCTGCCTACTCCATCCTGGTTTTCCAAACATTGTTTCAACTTCAGTTGACTCAGTGTACCTACTATCCTAAAAGCATTTCACAGTATTTTAAAAATAAACCAAATGCTGTCTAGAAGTGGTATTCACTTTAGTTCGGTTAGTCTTCAGGCTACCTCATGAGGTCGCCTTCTAGGCCATGTAGACAAAGAGGGTTAGCGCCATGTGAAGCCATAAAAACTGTCCTGATGGGGACAGACAGCTCAGTGGCTAGGAGTGCTGGCAACCTCAGTGGACCTGGTTCTATTCTCAGCACCCATATGAGGACTCAGCCACCCTTAACTCCAGTGTTAAAGGATTTGACATTCTTTTCTGACCTCCTTGGGGACTAAGGACACAGTGGTGCACAGAAGTGCATGCAGGTGAAACACTCCTATGCATAAACAGAGCGAAACAAAGCCTCATTAGAGCTGTAAGGGACAGGAGCATCTTCAGAGTAGTGCATGACTGACGGACATAGGCTGACTCAGCTTTAGATGTCCATAGCAAGTTCATTGCCGCTTTGTTATGGTGCCCCTTGTGTTGATGTTCTGGTGGATACTGGCTGCCAGACTGGGCTCACCAGAGGCTCTGTGTGTGGGTCACAGCTTGCCAGTTAGGTGGCAGTTGTTTTTTTTTTTTTTTTTTTTTTTTTGGAGACAGGGTTTCTCTCTAGCTTTGGAGCCTGTTTCTCGAAACTAACTCTTATAAGACCAGGTTGGTCTCGAACTCAAAGATCCGCCTGCCTCTGCCTCCCGAGTGCTGGCATGTGCCACTACCGCCTGGCTTTTTAAGGATTTTCATTTTGTGAGTATGAATGTTTTGCCTGCATGGGTATATGTGTACCATGTGGATGCCTGGTGCCTACAGAAGCCAGAAGAGGGTGTCAGAGCCCTTGGAACTCGTTACAGATGGTTTTGATCTGTTATGTGAGTGCTGGGAACAAAACCTAGGGCCTCTGTAAGAGCAGCAAGTGTTCTTAACCTCTAAGTTATCTGTTTAGCCCTACCAATTATTATCTTACTACTGGGAAAGCTAGATTAGAGTCATACTGACTCTTCTGGTACAACTAGACCTGTTGTTACAAATAAAGGTTATTTTGTATTCGCTACTGTAGTTCATTTAGTACTTTGCTTTTAAATTGGCTAGACATGAAAAATACCTTCTGGCTCTTCTGATTTTACTATCATGCTCTTTAAATAAAAGTCCTGTGTCTTTTTTTTTTTTTTTTGTGGCACTATCTAGCTTTTGGGTGCATTGAAAATGATTATAAGTGGGTGTTTGAAGTGTAAATCACATAGGAAAAAAGTACTGAGCTGTAGTTGAGGGACATAAATTGTAGTCTTTGAATTATTGTTCATTAATTACCTCTTTGGTTTAGATTTGTTCTGTAGCAGTTGGGTGTATAATAAATTGCTGATAGTTTTAGTCCTAAAGGTGTATTTTTTTCTTCTTCATTCTGTAAGTTTCCTTAGAGCAGACCCTTGGGTTTGCACAATACAATAAGCACACTGGATCTCAACTAGATTTCGTGGTAGTAAACAGATGATAGCTGGAGAAAGGAAATAGTATCACATTCCCATGTATGTGCAGTCCCTGCAGAAGCCAGAAGACGATGTTGAATCACCTGGAACAAGCTGGAGTTTCAGGCAGTTGTGAGGTGTCTGATGGTTTGTGGGTCCTAGGAACTTTTAATCTCTGAGCCTCTTGATACTGGTTTTTTGTTTTTGTTTTTTTTTTTTTTGAAACTGGGTTTCTCTGTAGCTTTTGAGCCTTCCCTGGAACTAGCTCTTGTAGACCAGACTGGCCTTGAACTCACAGAGAGCCACGTGCTTCTGTCTCCCGAGTGCTGGGATTAAAGGTGTGCACCACCACTGCCCGGCCCTTGATACTGTTTGTTTTTTTATCGCAACTAATAGTATTTAATGACTTCATGATGATTGCTTAATAGGATAGTTTTTTCTTTAGCATTTTTCCTCCTCTTTGGTGATGTGTGCTTCTCCATTTATGAAGTCTATTGCATTTAGTGTAAAACCCAACTTTTTGAGGTCTGACTCTGTAACAAATTGTTAAATGCCTTTATTGCCTTTATTGGGCTTCCTTTTGGACAGACTTGGTGGGCTTATGCTGGAGAGTGCTCTTGTGGGTATAACAGCAGCTCTTTTCTTTTACAGGTTAGACCAAAACCATTGCTTTTGAAGTTGTTAAAGTCTGTTGGAGCGCAAAAAGATACTTACACTATGAAAGAGGTGAGCAGAACTGAGAGAGAGAGAATTGATGTCTTTTTTTCCTTTTTTGATTTTATTATGTATACAGTGTTCTGTCTGTATGTACACCTGCAGACCAGAAGAGGGCGCCAGATCCCATGTGGTTCCTGGGAATTCTACTTAGGTCCTCTGGAAGAACAGCCAGTGCTCTTAACCACTGAGCCATGTCTCCAACCTGAATACTTAATAGTTAATACTATTAATACTTAATAATAGTCCTAATAGCCATCCATATGTAGTATTTTTTTTTCAAGTTTGTGGGTAAGATTTGTTATATAGAAAGATTTTGTAATAAGCAGGGACATTGTTTAGTGACCATTTGAACTATGTTTTGAAGCTAAAAATACTAATTAGTATGACTTTTTTTTGGGACAAGGTTTCTCTATGTAGCTCTGATGTCCTGGAAATCTCTTTGTACACCAGACTGGCCTCTAACTCACAGAAGTCCACCTGCCCATGCCTCCTAGTGCTTGGGGTTATAGAATTCTTGGCATTTGTGCTGTGAGCTCATTTGGCAAATTGATAAAAGTCTCAGATTTGTAATTTCTCAGAATCATTTAAATGTATAACAGTAAACAGATTTATGGTAATGTACTTTTAGTTACTTTTTAATTTTTAAAGCTTTATTCATTTTGTGTATATGTACATGTATAATGGAGATTAAAGAACATTTTGAGGGAATCAGTTCTCACCTACCCAGTGAATCCTGGGTCATCAGACAAGGGTCATCTGGCTTGGCAGGAAGCGCCTTTACCTTTTGAACCATCTCACCTGCCCAGTATAAACCTTTTAAATTAACAAAATGTGGGGCTGGAGAGGTGGCTCAGCAGTTAGGAGCACTGACTGCTCTTCTGGAAGACCCAAGTTCAATTCCCAGCATGCACATGGCAGCCCACAGCTGTCTGTAACTTCAGTTCCAGGGCACCTCACCCAGGCATACATTCAGGCACATATCAACGCACATAAAAACAAAACAAAACACTGACAATAAGTTTGAATTTAGTGTAGTAAGGAATGAAATAAAATGTTAATGTATTTGTTTTTAGGGATAGCACAGTACAAAAACAGTTTATTGGTGACAGATAATACAAATATTATCATTTGTTGCCTATATTCATAATTGATGAGAAAACTAAATTTCAGTTCAAATTTAGTGAAAATGAAGATCATACCCCCTTCCCCATCCCAATTGTTGAATTCCCTTTATTTTACCCAAGGACTTCTTGGGTATCCCTGGGTCCCAGGTTGGAACTTGTACTCTAGAGCTACAAGAGTACAACGAACGTACTGTACTGACATTCCGGGTGAGCTGAATTCGTGTATCTGTGGTCTGTTCATGGACCCAGCATTGTATTGTTGTTTACCTTAAAGTTGTTATGAACGTATGGTTTCCAGTGAGTGGCTGGGCAGTTGTAGGCAATTTCAGTGTGAGAGAGATACAAGTGTTATCTTGTTTACTTAAAACACTCAAGTTTTGTTTTATGACTGGTTAGTGGGACAGGAAGAGACTGAATCTTGCCTTCAGCTATACCGTTAGAAACCTCTCAGAGGATACTTTCTAGGAGGAACCTATTTTTCTTGTCTCACTGCCTGTCAACAGCGTCTGTGATCATGGACATGTAGGCACATTCTTTAGTATTGGGTGGTGATGGCACACGTCTTTAATATCAGCACTCGGGAGGCAGGGGCAGGCGGATTTCTGAGTTGAAGGCCAGCCTGGTCTACAGAGCAGGACAGTCAGAGCAGTTAACAGAGAACCCTGCCTCGAAAAACAAAACAGAACAAAGATAGTTGATTGATTCCTGCTTAGCTACTAAAACTACTAAGTCTCTTAAGTGTTAAGTGATGTTTTTAGGGTCATTAACTTTTTAGGTTGATCTTTATAAAATTAGTTAAGGAAATAAGAAAGTATGGATTTAGCAGTAGACAGAGTAGAACATAGATCAAGACCATCAGAAAGATATAGGGTGCTTGTATTGAGCTGTGTGCAGTGGCTCAGTGATGTTCCTCTGTTCTCACAGGGCATTGCCTTCCAAGTCCCTTACTTTAAAAAATAAAACTTTTAATTCCGTGTATGTACAGTTTTCCTTATGCTTTGATATCTCTATATTACCTAATACATGATGCAAGCAGTTGTTAATACTGTATTATTTAAGAAGTATTAACAAGGAAAAACATTTCCTTGTTTAGGACAGATCTTTGGAGTTAGTTTAGAACCAGAGTTGGATGGACCGAGGACGTGGGACTTAGAGCTGTTTATATTGTCTGTACCTGTTTTCAGTTCTTTCTCCTGGGGCACTTGAGAGAGTAGTGAAAACCAGTATGGGATAGTAGCAAGTGCACTGGAATTGAGGTCAGTCCTAGAGTGGTTTCCTCATCCTTTTTCTATTTTGGCGGTGCTCGGTGTCAGACCAAGGGACCAAGGCAGCCTTTTCATTTCCATCCCGTGATAACAGTTGTGTCAGGACGATGAGGCTGTACTGACAGCTGCACTGTGCACTTACAGATTTACCTTGTTGATGGGCTTCTTTTGGGATAACAGTATGTGCTAAAACTGATTTAATGGAGCACGGAGCACTACTATTTAATTTAATAGTGATTGGGACCACGGACTGCTCAGGTTGAGTGCAGTAATAACTGAGACTGTTTGATTTGGAGATGCCATTGGTGATTTTTCTGTTCCTCTGGGATTACTTTAGAGTTGTTGAAGTATATGTTTTAGGTGATTGTTTTCTTCATTTTTTTTTTTGCCTCCCCTTTCTTTCTTTCTTTTTTTTTTTTTTTTTTTTTTTTTTTTTGGTTTTTCGAGACAGGGTTTCTCTGTGGCTTTGGTGCCTATCCTGGAACTAGCTCTTGTAGACCAGGCTGGCCTCGAACTCACAGAGATCCGCCTGCCTCTGTCTCCTGAGTGCTGGGATTAAAGGCGTGTGCCACCACCGCCCGGCCCCTTTCTTTCCTAGAATGTTAGTATCTAGATTTCTGAGCAGAATTAAAGTTTATGAGAAAAAAGAAACACATTTAAGTAATGTGAAGGAAAGAAACAGTTACTTCTGTTCTTATCAACTTAAAAAGAGCTTCTAGACACAAAATGGTCTTGTATAGGATTGTGGATGTGGTTGGTTAGATAAAGGGGGGGTGTTACTCAATGTATGCAAAACTGATATTTAGTTTTCTTTAATACTTAAAAATGACATTTCTATTTCAGATTATATTTTATCTTGGCCAGTATATTATGACTAAACGATTATATGATGAGAAGCAGCAACATATTGTGTATTGTTCAAATGATCTTCTAGGAGACTTGTTTGGAGTGCCAAGCTTCTCCGTGAAAGAGCACAGGTAAATAAGTCAGTAAGCTGCAGCTTGCCTCCATCTCTGTCCCTCTGTCAAAAACTGTAGCTGTGCATACAAAATGCTCTACTGCTGTTGATCCTGATACTTATTTGGGGAGGGGGTAGTATATTGTTTGGGAACCTGAATTCCTGGAGTATTAAAAACCCATTTGTTGATATTTGTTGTTGTTTGTTTAATTGTGTGTGAGCATGTTCCCTGTGAGTGTGGCGTTCAGAAGATGCCTCCCTCCACCATGTGAGTTCTTAGGATTGAACTCAGGCCATCAGGCCTGCCCAGTCTTTAGTTGTTTGGGTGTATAAGGGATCTAACTTCATTCAGCTCTAGGTTCTCTATTTATAATTTTTCTTTTCCTTACAAGGAAAATATATACAATGATCTACAGAAACTTGGTGGTCGTAAGTCAGCAAGGTAAGTTAATTTTGAATACTCTGAAAATACTGTAACTTTGAAGACAGTTCTTTCTGATTCAGGGTCTCATGTATCCTAGTCTAACCTCAAACTCACTATGTAGTTGAGAACCCTTGAGCTTTTAGAAAGTGTCTGAGTACCTTGGTGTGTGTGTATATGATACATGTCTGTGGGTGGGACAGGTGCCATGATGTCCATGTGGAAGTCATGTGGCATTCTTTTTATGTGGGTTCTAGAAATCCTCCTCAGACTTCTTTTTTTAAATGTATTTATTTATTATGTATACAATATTCTGTCTGTGTGTATGTCTGCAGGCCAGAAGAGGTCACCAGACCTCATTACAGATGGTTGTGAGCCACCATGTGGTTGCCGGGAATTGAACTCAGGACCTTTGGAAGAGCAGGCAATGCTCTTAACCACTGAGCCATCTCCCCAGCCCCCTCCTCAGACTTTTAAGCTTCCATGCAAGCATCCTGCCAGTTCCTCTAATCATGTTTAAGGACTTGGAGACATACTTAGTGGAACAGTGCTTTCCTAGCCTGTGTGCAGTTCTGCTGTAATCCCTAGCACTGCAAAGTAAAAGGCAGAACAAAACGGTACAGAGACATTGTTGCTATCTGGTTCTCTATTATTTTAGTCAGCTCTTTCAGTGCTGACTAATTTTGTTGTAAATTATTACTTATTTTTATGGTGTCAGTGTTTTGCCTGTGTGTGTGTCTGTGTACCATCTGTGTGCAGTGCCTGTGAGGACAGAAGAGGCCGTCAGGCCTAGAACTGGAATTACAGACAGTTGTGAGATGCTGTTTGTCTGGAATAGTAGCCAGTGCTCTTAACCACTTAACCAGCCTCTGTTTACTTTTTTGCTTTGTTTTGAGATTGGATCCCTGCAAATTTTCTAGGCTGGTTTGGAACTCAGTTTTCCTGCTGCTCTCCCAAGTAGCTGGGATTACACCCCACATGGCATTCATTCATTTATTCAGCACTTCTGGGAATTGGACACAGGGACTCATCTGTGCTTGGAAAGTGTTGTTCTAGCTAGCTGCCTCAACAGTCCTACGGCCAGTGGTGGCACACGTCTTTAATCCTAGCACTCAGATGGTAGAAACAGGTGGATCTCTTGAGTTCAAGGCCAGCCTGGTCTCCAAAGTGAGTTCCAGGACAGCCAGAGCTCTTACACAAATTTGGTTTTCATTCTATAAAGATAAACACGTGGAATAGTGTTTTGATACTTTTTAAAGAAAGGGGTTGGTCTCTTCTTTCTTCTTCAACCCTCCTTCTCCCCTCTTCCTCCACTCCCCCCTTTTTTTTAAAGACAGGATCTCACTACATAGCCCTGTCTGGGCTAGAACTCACTATATAGACCAGGCAGACCTTGAACTCATAGAGATCCACCTGTGTCTGTCTCTTAAGTGCTGGGACTATAGGTGTGTTCCACTATGTATGGTCCCTTGATCCATTTTTAACAAGTCTTTCCAAGGGGGAAAAATTACTGATTTTTAGTAGTTGCAGATTTTCAGGGTATAAATGATATCATTTCTACAGTATAAAAATACTAAGTTGGGAAGACCGATAGCATCTCCCAAACCTTTAAAGATGTTTTGAGACAAGATTTCTAGTATGCATCTCAGACTATTTTGGAGTTAGTGATTCTCCTCCAGCCTCCGAAGGACCCTAGGATTATAGGATTACGTACCACCATATTTGATTAGTAGTGTGTATTTGAATACTGGTAGGTGTAGGCTTCAAAACACTATAAACCTTAAAAAGTTTATCCTTAGACTGGGTGGTGGTGGCACTCACCTTTAATCTCTGTGAGTTCGAGGCCAGTCTGGTCTACAGAGCGAGTGCCAGAACCAGCTCCAAAGCTAGAAAAACCCGGTCTCGAAGAAACCAAAAAGATGGGGGTTATCTTCTATATCCTAAACTGTGTTCAGAAACCTGTTTAGTTTGTAGACTGAATTGACCACTCTTGTGAATACACCATTCTGTATTCAGGGTGTATTGTGTTATGTGTTATTGTGTATACTGCACTACATACCTGTTGCCTGTGTATCATTGAGATTTCGCATATTGTATAATATAAGTATTTCATTGAATTTTTATATGTTTGGGTTTCAATACCAAAATAGTGTCTCTAAAAGGCACCAGGATCTTATCTTAACCCAGAACAAAGTAATGACTGATTTGATAACTGAGACTTTTTTTTTTTTTTTTTTTGTGAGAGAGTATCTAGGTTGGCCTTGAACTTGTAGTCTTTCGGCTTCTCTTGAATGTGCTGGGATTACTGGTGACCTCTAAGGCTCTTAATAAAAGTCAAATGGTGGCGCAATACACAGTTATGGAATCTGTGGTAGTACTTTAAATTTTCTCCATTATCTTTTTTTTTTTTTAATTTTTGTGCAGGGGCCATGCTAATATTCTCTGTATCGTTCCAATTTTAGTATATGTGCTGCCAAAGTGAGCACTCAAGTATCTTGTTTTTCGAGACAGGGTTTCTTTGTAGCTTTGGATCCTGTCCTGGAACTAGCGTTTGTAGACCAAGCTAGCCTCAAACTCACAGAGATCCACCTGCCTCTGCCTCCCGAGTGCTGGGTTTACAGGCGTGCATTTAAATAAACTGACAGATTACTAGAAGAATTAAAGGGTCAGCTGTAAATTACGTATTTTCATTTTTGTATTTTAGTTCGGTTAAAGTAATTTTGAAAATTCTAGATCAATATTGTCAACCTTGTCAAACCTGGCACTTTATTAATTTGTCCTGTAATTATTACGCGTACTAAGGGAAATTCCCAGGTAACATAGCCTATCTATGTATTCGGTTTATAATCTGTATATTTCCATAGAATGCAAGAGTTTTTATGGTACTACATCATTTCAGAGTGCTCACAGCCCAGGCTTGACTGCGCAGTTGATGGAAGTGCTTCAAGGTGGCAGTGAAGGGTATTTGACTATGATTTTAAGTAATTTTGTCCTTCCCAGTTCTGGAATTTTGTTGTTTTGAGAGCTTGATCTGTAAAACTAAATACCAACTGTACCTGCCTACCTGAGTAGCTCATTTAAATTAATTATTTGCAATCTAAAGCGTTCACCTTCCTACAGTCTCTTGTTGAGTACTGTCACACATTTTTTCATCTAGTTAGACTCTTGGTATCCTCTTTATCAACTCCTTCCACACTGCATTTCAAACTTCTGGCCTTTTGGTTTTTTTTCAAGACAGGGTCTCTGTGTGTGGGACCCTGGCTGTCTTGGAGACCAGGCTGCATTAAACACCCGGCCCTACCCTGTGTCTGGTCCTGTGTTCTATTATTTGTTTCCCATACTGGACTTTGGGCCCAGGACCTCACATGTGCTGAGTGAGACCTCTTATGTAGGCCCCTGAATTACCTGTAACTTTTTATTTTGACAAGAGTCTCACTGAGATGCTCAGGCTGGCCTCAAATTGTAATCCTATCTGAGTCTGCCCAATAACTGGGGATGATTGGTATATATCATGCCCAGTGGTTTGTTGTTGTTTGTTACTATGGGTTTTTTTTCTTCTTTTTAAATTCTGTTTTGTCAGTGATTTGCTACTCCTTATTTAGGAGTTTTATGATTGCTCCCTGGGGAGAATAGTTCTGTGAGCTAGGAAATGAGCTTTATTTCTTAAACTAAAACCCTATTACAAGATGGCCTTAGGAAAGTTTATGGAGCTGCTCAGAAGAATGATATGTTGTGCTGTCTGGCTGAACACACATGACTCTTTGCACAGTGACCCTGCTTCCGCTCCAGTAAATGAGTTAGTTTAATTTTGTGCCACAGGAACTGTGTGTGTCTGGATGCCCTTCTCGCAATACTTGTTTTTCTCTCTGAAATGCCTGTCATACACCAGCTTCAGCATAGGCTATTACAAAATGTGTCCTGACAGTTTCTGTCTTTTTCCCCCACATCTATCAATGATGCTTCTTTGTTTCCTCTGCTAGTATATTCTCTCCTCCCCACCACCCCCAAGACAGGGTTTCTCTGTGTAGCCCTGACTTTCCTGGAACTTTTCTTTGTAGACCAGGCTGGCCTTGAACTCACAGAGATCCACCTGCTTCTGCCTCCTGAGTGCTGAGTGCACTACCATGCCCGATATCTGCTAGTACATTTTAAAATTTTGCTTATTTTACTTTTTATTAATTATTAATTACTATTATTTTGATTTTTCGAGACAGGCTTTTTCTAGCTTTGGAGCCTGTCCTGGAACTCATTCTGTAGACCAAGCTGACCTCGAACTCACAGAGATCTGCCTGCCCTGCTTCTGCCTCCCAAGTACTGGGATTAAAGGTGTGCACCACCACTGCCCAGTTTATTTTACTTTATAATTTTTTAAAGTTGAATTTATCTCCAGGTTTTAGCATGCAAATGACACTTGGGACATACATGGCTAATGTTTGTTAAATTTTGTACAAGGTTGGGCTAAACTGGTATATGCTGAATTCTTATTTGTTTTGAGTCAGTTTCTCCTTTCTCTTAGAGTCTTCAGACTCTGGCACATCAGTGAGTGAGAACAGATGTCAGCCTGCAGGTGGGAGTGATCAGGAGGTAATAGTTAATTAATTTCTTACTCTACTACAAGGTTTCTTTTTAAAACTTTCTATTTGTGTGTATTGTCCGTGAGTGTTTGCATTCTCGGGCCAGTAGCGGATGCCGTATCACCTGGAGCTGGAGTTACAGGTGGTTGTGAGCTGCCCCAGACGTGAGTGATGGGAGCCACAGTCCTCCAGTCCAGAACAGTACATGTTCTTAATCTCTGACTCATCTCTCCAGCTTCATGACAAATAGTTCTTGAGAATTTGGAGGGTTATATAAAACAGCTCGAAGCTGTGCTGTGTCTACTTTGTCATATTTTACGTTTTCTTGTGTGTTTAGGACCCTGTGCGAGAGCCACAAGAAGAGAAGCCTTCATCCTCAGATTCATTTTCTAGACCGTCTACCTCATCTAGAAGGAGAGCAATTAGTGAGACAGGTATATATGAGTAATTATTTAACATATTACATAGTTGTTTGGGGGTTCTTCCTTTAATACTGTGGTTTGGGGGTCAGATGACCTTTTCACAGTTGCCTAAGACCATCAGAAAACAAATATTTACATTATGATTCCCAACAGTAGCAAAATTATAGTTGTGAAGTAGCAAAAAAATAATTTTTTTGGTTGGGGGTCACCATACCATAAGGAACTGTATTAAAGGGTCACCGCATTAGGAAGGTGGAGAACCACTGCTCTAGACCCCTGATTTTGTTTCTATAATAAAAGGAAGATGAAGTCTTGTTTTCTATTTTATTTTAATATTTTTTTTGAGACAGTATCTCTGCAGGAGACCAGGCTGGCCTCACTCACAGATTGACTGGCCTCTGCCTCCCAGGGTTAGGATTAAAGATGTGTGCCACCATATCTAGCATACTCAAATTTTTAACGCTTATTGTTGACAGAAATAGTGTATATTGTTGGGTCAGTAAGAGCTCTAAGTGGATCCAGTTTATTGTAACGTTCAGAAAAAGCATTGGAAACTTTGCAGTGTTTGAGTTGGACAGATCCAATGAAACACTGACTTCTGTTACAGATAGGCACTAAGACATTTCAGTTTCTGAAACTACCTGTTTCCTTTAATACATAGAAGAAAATGCAGATGAACTAGCTGGTGAGCGGCAAAGGAAGCGCCACAGATCGCTGTCCTTTGATGAGAGCCTGGCCCTGTGTGTGCTGAGAGAGATCTGCTGTGAGAGGGGCAGCAGCGAGTCCTCAGAGGCCCCCTCCCACCAGGTGGGCATCTGCTTTATTATGTATACATGTATTATTTATATATTTATTTAGGTATTTATGTTTTTGGGAGACAGGGTTTCTCTGTGTAACAGCCCTGACTATCCGGAACTTGCTTTGTACACAAGGCTGGCCTCGAACTCAGAGAGGTCTGCCTGCCTCTGTCTCCCAAGTGCTGTGATTAAGGTGTGTGCTGCCACCACCACCAGGATTATTTTTTATGTAAGTGTTTTGTCAGCCAGAATGTTTCACATGCATGCGCTGTCCTTGGAGGCCAGAAGAGGATGTTGAATCCCCTGGACCATAGTATGAGTGTGGTTATGACCTCTGTGTGGGCGTGGAGCCTGGGTCATCTATGAGAGCATCAAGTGCTCTAAACTCCTGAGTCATCTCTGTAGTCCTGTTTTCCGGTTTTAATTTTTTTTTTTCAAAGGCCTAGTCCTTAAAGTTCTTTTTTTGGTTTTTCGAGACAGGTTTCTCTGTAGCCTTGGAGCCTGTCCTGGAACTCACTCTTGTAGACCAGGCCTCGAACTCAAAGAGATTTTCACCTGCCTCTGCCTCCCGAATGCTGGGATTAAAGGTGTGTGCCACCACCGCCCAGCAAGTCCTCTAAGTTCTAACAAACTTATAAATAGAATGCCTGTTACGGGCCCATTGAGAGGAGCGTTTTGGTTTAAGAGATGGGGTTTTCACTGGGGATAGATGTGACTGAGAGAAGAGGCAGAGCCAAGGGATGTGCTGCTAGGAAGCTAGGGTGGGGCTTGTTCAACAGTAGCTTGCCATCTCCTTCAAGCCTTTATCGTACATTTTGTTCCATAATTTTATAATAAATAAGCATAACAGAAATCTGTAACAAGTGCCCATGTTTGATGTGAGATTGATGCTGAACACGGTGGTAAAATTTAATCTTAAGTCTGTATAGAGCCCCCTGCTTCTAGTCCTAGGTTTGGAGAGAAGAGAGAGAGCAGAGCAGCAGTGCTCCTGGGAAATGAATAGATTCCGTCCTTACTGACGTCATCCTTAGGTGTGGACCTCTGTACTAGTAGTCAGCTCAGGTGTGTTGGGGCAGAAAGCAAACTGAACATTTAGAAGTTACACTTTTTAAATAAATGAAGGAAACTGAAATTCAGCTCAGTTACGTACTGAAATCTAAGGCAAGTTTGCTTTGATTGCTTCCTTGTTTGTTTTCCTTGCCAAGGATCAAACCCAGAAAGAAGTTCTCACATGCTAGGCAAGCACTGTACCACTATACACTTCAGCCCAACTCGGGGGTTCACTGTGTGACTGGGCTGGCCTCTCCTGTGCCCCACTGAAGACGACTTTTGGGAAGTTTAGCTTTGTTGGAGTAATAACCGTGAACCTTAACCTTGCGCCAGTCTCTGCAATAAGAACAGGAGGAGGAAATAGTGGCCCAGGATGAATTAGGAAGCTCTTAACTGAGGCCTAGAGGCAATGTCTTTAAGTTCACTTTATTCTTTTCCCATAGGATCTTGATGATGGTGTAAGTGAACACTCAGGTGATTGGTTGGATCAGGATTCGGTTTCCGATCAATTTAGTGTAGAATTTGAAGTTGAGTCTCTTGACTCTGAAGATTACAGCCTGAGTGAAGAAGGGCACGAGCTCTCAGATGAGGATGATGAGGTGGGTTTCCATGGTTGTTAGCTTTTTAATAAGATTGGAGATGTGTTATGTTCAGAGTCACTGAAATTCTTGCTTTTTGATTTGTGAGCTTAAGGCAAAATATTAGAGCTTCTACTGTCTGGTTTATTATAATCTCATATTACTAAGTCAGAAACTTAGGTCTTGATGGACATTCTTGTAATGGTCTGTCCATAAACTTCTCCATTTGGTTCTACTATTTATTTGTTTGTTTGTTTTTCTTGAGACAGAGTATCACCATGTAGCCCTTGACTGATCCTGAACTGGCTGTGTAGACCAGGTTGACTCACAGTGATCTGCCTGCCTCTCCCTCCAGAGTCTGGGGTCAAAGGCAAGCGTCATTACTCCTTTCCCTCCTTTTTAACACTGATTTGTTTTTCACAAATATAAAACATGCAGCAAACAAAAGTGTCAGATGGTGCCTGTATATCTCTTTCTCGGGAGTGACTATACTTTTAACATTTCTAGTTGTTTTCTGGTTAATAACTCAGAATTTATAAAATAGGTTTTCTTGAATATTTTGTTTGCTAAATATTAACAACTCCGGGCTGGAGAGATGGCTCAGAGGTTAACAGTGCTTGGCTGTTCTTCCAGAGGTCCTGAGTTCAATTCCCAGGAGCCACATGGTGGCTCACAATAATCTGTAATGAGATCTGGCACCCTCTTTGGTGTGCAGACATACATGAAAGCAGGACATTATAAATAATTCTTTTTTTTGTTTGTTTGTTTTTTTGTTTTTTTGTTTTTCGAGACAGGGTTTCTCTGCAGCTTTAGAGCCTGTCCTGTCCTGGAGCTAGCTCTTGTAGACCAGGCTGGTCTCGAACTCACAGAGATCCGCCTGCCTCTGCCTCCCGAGTGCTGGGATTAAAGGCGTGTGCCACCACCGCCCGGCATAAATAATTCTTTTTTTTTTTTTTTTTTTCTAAAAAAAGTAAACAACTCTTGCCATGGTGGGTGAAGAGTTTAGTCGTCTTCTTTTGTCTGCTTTACTGGAACTGCATTTGACTTGCCCTTCAGATCTCATGGAGAGTTAGTGACTCTAGCTGTTTGTTTAGGACTTTTAAGAATTCAGCCTTCTTGGTTGAGAGGTGGTAAATTGATGCTAATGAATTTGTTTTATTAGGTCTATCGAGTCACAGTGTATCAGACAGGAGAAAGTGATACAGACTCCTTTGAGGGAGACCCTGAAATCTCCTTAGCTGTAAGTATACGGATACTTCACAGAAATAAAGACGGCTCTGAGATGAGAATTGGGAAAAGTTAGCTTAATTTACTTTGTAAAGTGAGTTAATTCTATACAATTAAAACTTTTAAACTCTTATGACTTAGAGCATTTTTCCTTCTTCTTTGTAGTAGAATCTGTTGATACACTTGTTTGATTTTATGGGATGGATTAAAAACCTTGAATGTATTGGACCCCTGAAACATCCATCCCCGTCTTATAAGACCTTTTGTGTTTGGTTTTGGGGATGAGTGGAAGCCACACTTAGCCAGAATCAAGGAATCAGTTTGGGAGAATAAATGGACTTTACCCCCATTTGCTTCCTCATTAGTCCTCTTGCTAGGCAAGGTAAACGATATATTTATCCAGGGTTCACTAGGAAGTTCACATGTTCAGTGATGACTCGGGGATGCAGGAGAGTGTTCTTCTCCATTGTGTAAAGAGAAATTGGGATAAGGAAGACACACTGAGCAGTTAAGAGTCCAGGAGAACATTGACAAGGCTGGATTGTGATGAGAATGGTAGATTGGAGCTCTGGTAGCTGAAAAGAATGGCTTTAGATTTCTCTTGTGGATGAAAACGGGATGTTCAGTTTTGTTTTTTGTTTTTTTTTTTTTTAAATAGTGCTAGAGATTGATCCCAGGCGTGCAATCAAAGAGAAACTAACAGCTATTATTTCACATAGTTCTCCATTTTTGTGTGTATACATGCAGGGAAAGTGTCTAACATCTGCTCTCTTAGCTAGTTTTTGGTATACAGCATTAACTATATTTCTCATGGGCTTTTTACCTATTTTATGTAAAACATGAAATGTTGAAAATTAAACTGTGTGATACACCTTTACCTCAGGCGTACTGTGATGGTGCTAGCCTTGCTGTGACTAATAACTAAAGAGTTAATGTCTTCTTTTATTGAAGGACTATTGGAAATGTACCTCCTGCAATGAAATGAATCCTCCCCTTCCATCCCACTGCAACAGATGTTGGACTCTTCGTGAGAATTGGCTTCCAGAAGATAAAAAAGATAAAGGGGAAATCTTGGAAAAAGCCAAGCTGGAGACCTTGACTCAGGCAGAGGAAGGCTTAGATGTGCCCGATGGAAAAAAGTCTACAGTGAATGATTCTAAAGAGCCCTGCACTGAGGAAGATGATGATAAAGAGGTCCATGCCTCCCCATCACAGGAGAGTGAGGACTACTCCCAGCCATCGACTTCTAGTAGTGTTGTTTATAGCAGCCAAGAAGATGTCAGAGAGGTGGAGAAGGAGGAGACACAAGACAAGGAAGAAAGTATGGAATCTGGCTTCTCTCTTAATGCTACTGAACCATGTGTGATTTGTCAAGGGCGGCCTAAGAATGGTTGCATTGTTCATGGTAAAACCGGACATCTCATGTCATGTTTCACATGTGCAAAGAAGCTTAAGAAGAGGAATAAGCCCTGCCCAGTGTGCAGACAACCAATTCAAATGATTGTGCTAACTTATTTCAGCTAGCTGACCTGGCCATAGAAATAGAATTATATATTTCTAACTTTATAACCCCCAAATTAGATAAGATGAGTTTTATTTTTATCTGCATACACTAAAGCAAGAAAAGCGTCTCAGTTCATATAAAATTTGTTGTATGATTTAGCTCCTTGAGGGTGACAATAGTGTTTCCTTCCTTTTAGGATCGATTATATTTACATTTGGGTTTTAATGTAATCAGCATTGGCTGTGTAGCTCCTTTTCCATTTTCTTTATATTTTAAGTATGTTCCACCTGGAAGGACTGTTGGAAGTCCTCTCCAGCTGCAAATGATGGGTCCATTCTGAGGATTGGCAGCCTAAGAAGTATTTGATTTTCTTTTTTCCTCTGTGAATATAGAACATTTAATTTATTTAATACCTCTTATGTAAGGAGTTAAAGCTGTGTGAAGGATTGAATATATAAGTTACTAAATTCTGAAACTTCTTAGTTCTCCAGCGGTTATGGGTGTGGGCTGGAGAGAGGATGCTGGTAAGGCACTTGGCTGTGTAAATCTGATGGTATAAGCTTGATCCCTGGAACCTTTGAAAGGAGAAGGAGGGGACCAATCCACAAAGTTGTTCTCTGATCTCCACACGTGCCCCAAGTGTACACACTTTTTTAAGGTACGAGTTGTATCTGGTGCCGTGTACGTAAAAACATGCACCTTGTTTTCCAGCTTTTGTCATGAGGAGAGGGACAGGCACTCTTGTCTCACGTTGGAAATTCTGAAGCACCTTCCTGGGCTCAGCTCCATGCTTCCTGATGTTGCCTAAGTTTCAGGCTGTACTTAAGGTTTAGAAACCATTCAGAAAGATTAATTCAGAACATGGATAATGAGAACTCATTTTAAAACATGAATAGTGTTTTAGAATTTCTCCATCCCTGTAGATTAACTTCTTGGTTCATAGTCTTTGAAGGGCCCTGTATTTTTCACATGCTCAAGTGTAGAAAGTGAAATCATCTGGACTGTAAGTTTAGAGTAACTAGAGGATGGTTTTGTACTAACTAAAGGAATCAAACAAAACCACTCCTTTTGATGAGTATTACATCTACATAGGAGAACAGTGAGGAATGATTGCTTCAGCTTTGGCATCCGGTGACTAAGTAAAACGTCAGTCTTTCAATTTGTAATACTGAGGTTATATCCTTGGGCAATACTAGTTCCTAAATATTTAGGTGTGGTATACATACATTATTTATTTGCTAATAAATGGTTTATTAAATAAAGCATTGTTTTAAGAGGTTCGCTGACTCTTACATATTTTTCGTAACAATCTATGTGGCTGACAAGTCTGGATGTCTCTGCGTTTGACTGCCTTCTCACTCTGCCATGGGCAGCCGGATGCTCCTCTCCCTAGGCTAAAGTGGCCATCAGGGAAAGGCCTTCCGTGCTGTTCACTTGGTTGTAGTGAATGCTATTGCCTTATTTTAATTGCTTTTTTGTTTTCTTTGAAACTAAATCCTAGGAAGCCAGGGGTGTCTTGTCATTTTTATAGGTGCTCAACAGGAATTGACTGAATGGGGCTGGTGATGGAGCTCAGTGCACTGGGGAACAAAGTAATTTAGTTTTGCTTGGGACCTGGGTCTTGAGGCTAGCTATGCAATAGCCACATGCAAACTTCAGACCCCCAAACTCAATCCTAGGAAGAAAGTAATTGCATCAGTCTTGGGGCACAAGTCCTAAGGCTGACCACAAAAAGCAGCATGTGGACCTCAGACTCCAAAGCTAAATGGAGCTTTAGATCTCTTTTTTGTTTAAATTCAAAATTCCTTGTGTTCTCATTTAAAGATGTTCTGTAGGTATGAAGGCTCACTGTATTGTATAAAGTTTATAGTAGTTCTTGCTGGTTGAATGTTCTGTAGTCCAGCTTCTGCCTCCGGAGTACTGGGATTAAAGCTGTTTCTACCATTGCCCAGCCTCAACTTTTAAAGGGCTTTTTCAGTTTATTCTCTCTCTCTCTCTCTCTCTCTCTCTCTCTCTCTCTCTCTCTCTCTCTCTCTCTCTCTCTCTCTCTCTCTCTCTCTCTCTCTCTCTCTCTGTGTGTGTGTGTGTATGAGAGAGACAGACAGACAGACAGTATACCACAGGACACATGAAAGTCAAAGGACAATTTCCTGAGTTGGTTAACTTGTGGGTTCAGGGAGTTGAACTCAGATCATCAGACTTGGTGGCAAACATTTGATGAGCCATCTTCCTAGCTCCTGAATTTGATTTTGTAGTTTGTGGTAGTTTGAATGTAATTGTCCCCCATAAAACAAGGGAGATGTCCTTGTTGGAGGAAATGTGCCACTGTAGGGCACACTTTAGGTCTCCTATGCTCAAGCTACATCTAGATCAGTTCGCTTCCTATTGCCTTCCGATCAAGATGTAGGACTCCGTCAGCACCACGAGCCTGCATGCTTCCATGTCTTGCCATAATGATAACAGACTGAACCTCTGAACCATAAGCAAGCCCAGTGAAATGTTTTCTGTTATAGAGTTGCTGTCATGGTGTCTTTTCACAGAAATAGAAACCCTAAGACGTTTACAAAATTTAAAATTTCTGATTGGGGATGCAAAGTCCATCTGGCTGTGACATCTGTAATTCCATTGCGCATCGGGATTGAGCTGATCTGACTTGCTAGGTCCCGTGTATCCCTCCTGAAGCCGTATGCTTGGTCACAGAGGATGACCTTTCCTGAGGGAGGAGGACCATTCTGGGTCTGTTGTTTGTTTTGCTTGCGAACTAATTGGTCAGGGCTGGCAGTGTAGTCCTTTGGTAGATGGATCGACTGGTGTGTGTGTGAATCATATCCTCTGGATTCCTCTGAAATGGTTGCTTGCTTTTCACATACTAAAACTTTTTTTTCTCCTGAAGTATATGTTTCCTTTAGTGGGAGGTCAAAAGGCTACATTACTTGAGTGACCCTTGAGAGCTAAGTGTAGCGACTAGGAGAGGTTTGGCACAGCCACCCAGAACAGACTTTAGCTTAACAGGACAGACCTCAGCGTAGCAGGATTCTATTGGATTCATTCATTACTAACCATCTCCAGAACCCAGCTAGGCAGCTCCTATTCCATCTCCTTGAATACATGGTCACAGGTCCCTTTGGATTTTCTCTTCCTGGGTTGCTTCCTTTTGTGCCCGTCCTTAAACTGTCAAGTGCATTGTGCGTACAATTGGGCATTCAGGATGTTGACAGCAATGAAGACAGCTATGCAGGTTTGTCTCTCTAATTTCAAAGAAGACAGCTTCTTAATATGTGAAAAGAATACTGTTGGTATAAAAATTGTCCCTCTGTTGTGAGAATTCATTCCACCCACCTAAAAAGGTCTATGAATTGTAACAGAAAGGATCCCCGCAAACCCTTTATATAGTCTTTTATATTCCCTCTTCCCATTTCCAGACATCTTTCTATAAAAACACATTTCCAGAGTTAGTGAGCATGGAACTGTGACTTGGAAGCAGTGTGTCAGGAAGACAGCTCAGGCATCCATTAGCGATAGACCTAACTGCTTCAAGAATAGCTCAAGGAGGGAAGTTGCTGGCTGACAGAGCAAAGAATTCTAGTCCAATTTCACTTAAGAAATACTGTGCATACAAAATACGATGCTTTATTGTTGGGCAGAGGCCTTGATTGGTTAATACTTTAATTTTGACATAGCTAATGAGTTGCCTTTTTTCCTCATAAAAGCAGCATGGCAAATTTGGAGGCTGGGGTTTCAGCTCTGGAGAGAATTGAGCTCTCTCACTCCCATGAAGGAAATGGGGAGAGAAAACAGTTCTATCTAGAAACTTCATACTTTCATTTTTTCTTATTTTCCCTTGTCTAATGTTTTAAAATTCTGGTTTAGGGCTGACGTAGTAGGGAAAAGAAAGCACCCGCTGCTAAATCCTGGGACTCCGGGTGGAAGGAGAGCATCTGGAAGTTGCCTTCTGACTGCCACGTGTGTCCATGGATTGTGGACATGCATTGTGGACGCACAAATGTGATAAAAGATTTAAAGATTAGTTCGTCTTAAATCTTTCTGTGAGATGGGCTTGTGACGGATGTTTCAATAGTGGCCCTGCCCTGATCTCTACCTTCTGGCCAAACAGCTTTTTTTTTTTTTTTTTTTTTTTTGCTATTACCAGCATGTAATTTTTTTTTCTTTCGAGACAGGGTTACTTTGTGTAGTCCTGGGTGCCTGGAACTCACTGCTGGTCTCAAACTCACAAAGATCCATCTGCCTCTGCCTTCCAAGTGCTGGGATTATAGATGTGTACCACCAGCATGTGAATTTTAAACATTGTTGGGTTGGTAGTCCAGATCCATCAGCTCATTCAACTTCAATAGCTACACATTTAAATGTGTAAGTCTAGGCAAGATGTGTCATGGAACTTCTGCCTAAGGTCTCCTAATACATTATTTTGCAATTTTCTTTTGAAAGTGGGAAAACATTTGCAACTTAATTTAAAATTGAGATATTTGGGTGGATGAGATGGCTCGGTGGTAAACGAGCCTGGTGACCCGAGTTCCATCCCCAGGAACCATGGGGAAAGCTGGGTGCAGTGGCACTCACTGGCAACTCCAGTCATCGGAAGCTTTCTGGCCAGCTGGCTGGGAGCGCATCATAGCAGAAACGAGAGACCGCTTCAGCAAGGCGAAAGGCAGGAGTAGTTCCCTAATCCTCTGACAATGTATGTCATACGCGTGCTAATTACATATTTATGTTTAAATTTTTTTTTTTAAGAAACTGGTAACTACTGTGTAGCCATTTCCTATTCAGGGACTGAAAAGATGGCTGCCCAGTGGTTAAGAATGCTGGCTGCTCGATTCCCCGCACACACGGCGGCTTATAACCACTTGTAACTCCAGTTCCAGGGAATCAGATGCCCTTTACTGACCTTTGTGGGACCAGGCACTTTAGTGGTATGAGAACACGCATGCAGATAAAACACCCATATACATATAAAAGCGCCGCATGTAGTGGTTTCGAAGGTACATGTGCACTCAGACCAACCTGTCCTTGACACAGCAGCACAATTTTAAGTTTCTCAGCTCCCAGAATGGAAGCAAATCCATGCTGCGTGTTTGGGAGCCAATAAAACTTATTACTGGGGCATTTTTTTTGTGGGGGGGGAGGTCAGGATTCTTAGATTTGAAATCTAAGATTATAGTAGGCTGATGATTTAAGGAATTGTTCCATGGCTAAGTGTACTTGGGAAGTCTGTTTCCCTCCTGCATGATTTCTCAGATCTTTTACTGGGTTAATATGAATCTTCCAATAGTGTTTTGTTTCTGTGGTGTTGGCGACTGAATCCAGGCCTTGTGTAAGCTTGGCAAGTACACTGAGCTGTACCCGTTGCCTCAGATTATTTTTGGTCAGGGACACCCTTCCTTATCTTCTTGTCCACGCAACACATAGTCACGCTCGGAATATGTCACAAATAGCATGAAGAACCATCTGGACTTCGGGAGGATTGTTGAGACATTCTTGTCCAAGATCTTAAATTTGGTCTCTCCTGGAGTATATTTGATGGCAGAGTTTTCTAGTTTGTGGATTTTGTTACGTTTGCAAACAAAAAGTAATGGAAAGAAACAGCATTCAGTACATGAACATTCCTTATTGACAATGTAAATTTAATAAGCTCAGAGGTAGTCATGGCCCCTCCACAGCAAATGTTACAATCTTAGACAATCTGAGCATTTTTTTTTTTTAATTTTTTGTTTTCCAAGACACATTTTTCTCTTTGTAGCACTGGCTGTCCTGGAACTAGCTCTGTAGACCAGACTGGCCTTGAACTCCTGGAGATCTGTCTGCCTTTGCCTCCCAAGTGCTGGGATTAAAGGTGTGAGCCACCACCACCCGGTTCAATTTGAGCATCTTGCTACTGGTCTTTTAATGCTAAGAATCACTGAGATGCTTGTAATAAAAGAACAGCAAGAAGCCGCTAAGGGCTGTGGGGTGGCCTGTGTGCTAAAATATAAAATGGTCTGTAACACAGTACAGTATCTGCTTATTAGTGACATAAGTCTAGAGTAAGCCCGGGCATGTGAACTCTGTTGTAGGGTACCCAGAGCACAGTGTTCCTTACCTAATCTGGCCACCGCCCCCACACACCCAGGCCACAGGCAGGCAGACGTGAGCTCTCAAACAGCCATTAGCTTGTCTTCTCAACCTGCTGCTGCCATGCGGACCTGTACACGCTCCAGGAAACCGACTGCACCCAGCATCAGTTCATATGTCGGAAAGTAGAGCTGGTGTGCACCATTTTTAGAGACCAATTACACGTACAAGTTCGCTTCCGGAACAAAGCATGGCATTGATTCTTGAAAGACATTGAGAAGTGGAGAGGAGGCCAGACATGTCCGAGTCACTCAGCAGTTTATTGGGTGAAAAGCACCAGCTTGTGTTTCTCTAGACACCCCCACCTTTCACCCATCTTCGTGTGTGTGTGGCAGGGTCTCTCTTAAGTAGCTCTGACTATCCTGGGACTATGTAGACCAGGATGGCCTTAAACTCAAGAGACCCACCTGCCTCTGCCTCCCGAGTGCTGCAATTTCACCCATCTGTTTCAATAGGCACACAGGTGAACTTGTAAAAGTTTCCTTTAAAATAACAAGGTTCTTGCTAACCAGTATTTCAGTTTTCAGCTCACCTTTAATAAGGTGGGTGTACTGCCTTCAGAGTAGTTTCTCACCCAAATGCTAGCTGTGCTTTCTCTCCCTGGAGGAGCACCGAAATGTGGTCTGTGTCAGGAGTGCGGTGGAGCATGGGTCTCCATCACCCTGCTCTGACTTCTCTGTACAAGGGTTACACCTGAACTGGGAATCTCAAAGCGCATCCACCAGGCTAGAGGACACACAGGGACAGGCGCTGGGGAGATCTGAGGACCCAGACCAGAGAATAATTTCACGGTCATGTTTTGTCTTGAGGGTGGGAGTACTTAGTGGAGACTGGACCCAAGACTTCGTATATGCTAGGCACACTGTCACCAAGCTACACCTCCTCACCCTGTTTAACTGACTATGCTGGGTTTTGATACAGATTTCTGATTTAAATATCATCTTAAGAAAGACATCGTGGTAATAGCTGCTCCGGAGGCTGAGGCAGGCAGATTGAATTCAATGCCAACTTGGATTACGATGAGTTCCAAGTCCAGCCTACACAATCTAATGAGACCCTGTGTCAAAACAGAAAGTAACAGAACAAAAAAGTAGCTGTGGCTCAGATCACTTTCCCCGCGTGCGCCAAGGCCTGGGCCAGTCTCCAATAAGACACATCTGTGTGCAAGTTATTTCGGTAATAAGTTTTCTATTAGGCCCATGAGCCCATTCAGAAAATAGCTCATTTTTTTTAAAAACTTCCCAGGGAAAGGGTGTCTGCATTTAGAGCCACCCTGACCACATTGCAAACCAAGTCTGCGCTTACAAATTTAATTATTTTTGTCTTTCTAAGATGGGTCTCACTTACAGTCCAGGCTCGTCTTGACTTTCTTCCCAAGAGCTGGGATTACAGGCATCAGCTACCACACCTGGCTTAGTCTTCTCTACTTTAAATGTACTATACCAAACCACTTTCTGAAGTATTAATATGTGCTTTCCAGATATTCATGCTATTTTCAAATTTTGAAGTGGTTAAAAACTACAAATACTATTGATATTAAAATATAGAATAAGTTTGGCACCAAGAAAAGGCATCAGATGCGCACATGTCTCTTCAGTCTGTTAGAGTCTCAAGCCTTCCCCATGTGCCAAGCCCCGCGAGGTTTCACCGGGTGATGCAGTTGCCATGGAAGATGCACAGCATCCAGGAACCTGCACACCAGAGTTGCTGCTTGGTTTTTCTGTTTGAGCTTTATTCTTATTTATCTACTTATCTATTTTTGAGACAGTGTCTCTTGCTGTGTAGCCCTGCTGGCCTGGAATTCAGAGATCCCCCTGCCTCTGTCTCCTGATCCTGAGTGCTGGGAATCTCTTAATTCTTGCAATGAGTTAGCATAAATTTACTTTCACAGGTGGCATTTCTACTTCAAACTGATTGTATGAATTTTTTTCTTTCTGGTCTAGAAGGCAGTGCGCAGTGCGGCTAACAGCGAGCAATCGCCCTCTCAGCAGCCCTTACAGTGTGCTTACTCGCATATCTCTGGAATGTTTTCCTGACGTATCCACGAAAAGTCTCTCTCCTCTCTCCTCTCTCCTCTCTCCTCTCTCCTCTCTCCTCTCTCTCTCTCTCTCTCTCTCTCTCTCTCTCTCTCTCTCTCTCTCTCTCTCTCTCTCTCTCTCTCTCCCTCCCTCTGTGTGTGTTTGTATGTGTGTGTGTGTACACACTAGTGAGCTGGATGTTGCAAAACATAAAACTTAATTTCATAAAACTGCTCAAATTGCTACAGTTCTAGTAAGGTCTGTAGCAGCTGGCTGAAACACCTCCCCCAACCATTTATTTCCTATTTTGTGCTAGGCTCTGAGGATACAGGAGCGGACTTTTCCAACAAGCAGATCCTGGCTTCAGAGAGCTCATGCCGTCCTAGAGAAGGCCAGCATGAAGTAGACAGCGCGTTCGAAGGGTCCGGAGGCCCGGAACTACACGCGCTAGGAATGGCAAGGCTTCCGGGTGATGGTGATGCCTGGAATGCAGTTTTACTGAATGGGAAACAAGGTGTGGCACCCTCCTCCAGTGCTGTGTGGAAGATGGACCTGGCAAAGAGATATCCAGGAGCAAGAGACCGTGAAGCTGGGTCAGCAGTGAGGGAGAGGATGGGATGGATCCGTACAGCAGCTTTCAGTGATGAGGTGAGGTTCCCACGGGTTGTACCCAGGCGGCTGTGTCTAGTGAGCAGCTTGCCATGCATCTGGGACTCGATGATGTCATCTTAACAGGACTGCGGTGCAAGGAGGCAGGGGCCACCTCATGTGTTCTGCTCTACACACACATCAGGCATGTTTGCCCATTTCCTCTCTTTTCCTCTTAGAACACCGGAAGAGTAGACGTCCTTAGTTCTGTTATCTAGAAATTTCTTCCTTTGGGGAGAACCGTTTATACGTAGTACCAGCTCTTTACAAATGGCACCATGGCAAGGTCGCACATCGTGGGTAACCAGAAGTGTCCATCCATTTGGGTTTCTGTGTACAAAACTTAACTTTTTTTTTTTTCCTTCTAGGGATGTCTGTTTTGCTTCTCCAGTTTCTTACAGATTTCCGGGACTCCGTCTGGGTGGTGTGTATGTGGGCGGCTCTTGCGAGGCAGCGGCCTCCATTCGTCCAGACTGAGGATCGCCTTTGTCACCGCTGAGCTTGGAAACATCCCGTTTTCTTCCTCTTGGGGAAAACAGTGGAGTTTATCCCACTGCGGTCTCACAAGAGGGACAGTTGCCCTAACCTGGAGTAACCAATCCCTGATTCTAGGCGGTGATGGGGCTTGAGTTTCACAGTTTACTTTATTTGAAAAATATGTAGCAAAGAGTCACGAAGAACAGGAACAAACTAGGCTTTGTTGCCGCCGAGCGGTTTGGCCTTAGTTTGTACAGAGGAATCGTCGGGCACGAAGGCTCTGATACGAGGTTGGGATCCAGACGCCCTCGCAACGGGAGGTGAAAATCCTTTCTAAGAGCGCTGAAGGTCTGGGATTTCCTTGGAATGGTCAGCTTTGTGAGGTGTGGGTCATGTCCAGGGACTGTTACCTGTGCAGGAACAAGAAAACAACTGCGTGAGTGATTGCCGATGCGTGGGGCCAACGCTCAAGCCCGGATCTGCACCACTAGGATGAAGCCTGCCAGGTCTGGGTGAGCGGGGTGCTGCCTGGTGAGTCTGCCCAGTGTCTGCTGATGCCAAGAATTACAAAATAAAGCTAGGGCAGATACAGAGTCAGCATCTGGCGACGCGAGGCGGGAGAAAGGAGGAAGTCATTTCCCCAGAGAGCGAGGTAAAGATGGCTTCCTTTGTACCAAGCCTATACTAGTATCCTATTGGTTATCACGATTGTAAGCACTCTGCCCAATTTGCTACCCTTCACTTTGCCGTTGACCTAAGTGTACAGTTCTACTCCTTTTTTGTATGCATCGGTATTTTGCATGCACCACTTGCATGCAGTGCTCACAAAGACCAGAAGAGGGCATCAGACCTCCTAGGGTTGGAGTTAGAGATGGTCATGAACTGCCTGCCAATGTGGGTTCTGGGGCTTCAGCGGTGGGTGGGGGTGGGGCTGGGGGGGCTGGGGTGGAGGTGGGGGGTGCTTCTTAACTGCTGCGTCCGTCCACTGCTTTCTTCAAAACAAAAAAATGAAACAAAAGCCTTGAGGTGTTCTAGCTTTGTTCTTGTATATCTTCAGCTAGATTGTGATTGCATTGTATTTTGAGGCCATCTGGCGTAGAACTCACGGTGTAGACCAGGTTGGCCATGAACTGAGAATCCACCTGCCTCTGCGTCCCTAGTGCTGGGATTAAAAGCTTTCTTTTGAGTCCCTTATGCATCCTAGAAACCAGTCTCTTAACAATTAAGTTTGCAGACCCTTCTCCCAGTTCTGAAGGCTGTCCCCGAATCTGCTGGCTGGCTCCTTCGCCATGCTTCTGAGTTTATCTCCTTGTCTATCTTAATTTTGTACCTTTGGGGCCCCATCTAAAAACCTTCAGAGACATATATACTGGGCCACGGCTGCGGCCAGAGTCCGGGTTGGACTACCAGTTCCTGCACTATTCTGGCAGCGACAGCGGAATGGCAAGAAAGAGTTTGAAGTGACAGCCTTCTTCAGAACAGCTCCCTGGACTGGCTCTGAAGCTTGGGATTCTTCATTAATGGTTTCCTGGCATGCTGATGCTGGCTGGCTCTTCCCTGTCTTCCTCACACAGTGCCGGTTCTCCTGCAGGCCTTGGGGTGGAGGTGGGGGCAGGGCAAAGATGCCAGGCGCTTCCTCCCTTCTTTCCTCTGGGTTCCTTTCCAACCATCCCTGTCACTGGGGCTCCCTGTCACTCCTTTGCTAACCTTCTGAGTTTTCCGTCATTCCTTCTGACAATACAGCATCTCCTTTGCTGCCCTGGCCTCTCTGGCAGGGTCACCTTGGCTCACCCTGGCTTGCTTTTAGTCTGAATAACGAGATTGATGTGTTTGTTAGAATAGCCATGACGAGCTGGCAGGATGGTTCACCTTGCAAGTCCGACAACCTGACTCAGTTCAATCTCTGGAATGTTTGCTGGAAAAGCATTTTTTTTGGGGGGGGGGGTTTCGAGACAGGGTTTCCCTGTAGTGTCTAGAGCCTGTCCTGGAACTAGCTCTTGTAGACCAGGCTGGCCTCGAACTCAGAGATCCGCCTGCCTCTGCCTCCCAAGTGCTGGGATTAAAGGTGTGCGTGCACCACTGCCTGGCTGGAATGTTTGCTGGAAAGAACAAATAGATTCCCTTTCCCCAAAGCTGCCTTCTGACCGCTGCACATCTGTCATAGGACACACGCGTGCACATGAAAAATTGAAAGAAAAATAGTACTTGGCTTCCATTAAGAATTATTTGCCAGTTAGGAAAACATGTTTTCTTTCTGGTTTGTTCCTATCATTCTCTACTCCTTTCCTATATCATCATCCTATCTGATGCTGTCTTTTCTTTCTGCCTTCCTGAGCCCACAGTTAGACTCTCCCTACTCTGGACCGTCCTAGGTGAGCAGTGTGCACTCTGTTTGCACAGTAGCTGGCCCCGCACACTTACGTTGATGACGTAGGACCCCGGCAAGAGAAGCAGGTAGTACTCTCCAAGTTTGTTGGTTCGAAACGGGCAGATATGTTTTCTGTCTTGGACTTCCACGATTACATTTGGCAATGGATTTCTACTCTGATCAAACACTTGACCCTTTATACCTGCAAGACAAAAGGAAAACTCAATATGAATAGCAGATTTGGGGCCAGGGAGATGGCTCCATGGGTAAAAGTGCTTGATGGGTCAAGTTCAGTCCTTAGGTCCCACAGTGGAAAGAGAGAAGAGACTCCCTAAAAAGCTGTCCACTGGCCTCCACATGCATCCTGGCACAATACTAATAAACTTTAAGAGATTAAAAGTAAATAAAATCTTTTAAGGCTCATGGAAGAAGTGTCCTCTTTAATGATTTAGAAACATATTCCTAGTATTCATCTGTACTAACAGTGCTAAAGACAGGAGGGTAATCTTGATGCCTGTGAGTCACAGTTGTGCTACAGGCCTGGTCTGTGGCTGTTCAGTCTATAGCACACACATCAGAGCAGAAGACCGGAAGCGAGAAGAACCCACTCCTGCCCTTCCATGCAGTTTACCCCTTCATCAAACTGTGCCGACACATGATGGTGGCGAACCCCACAAAATCCCAAACAAAGCTCACTCACAAGCTACTTGTCAACACATAAGGACTTCGAAGGCTTGTCTTCACAGCAGCAAACTGAGCGGCAGCAAAATTGTACCCGCACTGTGGCTTGAGCCCTGGAAGTGACTGAGGGGCTCTTTTTTGGTAAGAACAGCCAACATTTATTGAGCAATTACTATATTCCAGGCTATATACCAGGGGCTCTGTGTGCATGTTCAACAGATCTTCATACCAACACCGCAGGATGGCAATGCTATTATCAGAATTTCACAGGGCCAAAGAAGAAACTGAGTGGTAAAATTCTTGCCTAGCATTAAGTGTCATAAGCATGGCCACAAAGCATGAGAAGTGATTGCCAAGACTGTAAAACAAAATGAAATATTTATTGCAAATGTGAAGAATAAGCCGCTCTGAGTGACTAAAATAACTTCCTTTTTTATGTGTGTGGGGGTTCAAGGAATCAAATTCATGCCCCAAATAACCTCGTTAATCTTATAGCCAACTAAGTGGCATAGCCAGTCCTTAGATGCCAGTCTCTGGAATCCACATGAAACCTGGTATGCCCCACTTCAAGACTTCAGTGCCCCCCTAGGGCCTCCTGCATCCCAGGAAATCCTCTTCCTTGAACTACACTAGACACATATTGCTGTTTGTCCCTCCAGTGACAAACCAGGGCATCTTAAAGTGAAGTCATTTATGTGTAAGACACAGATGAAAAGCCACCATGCTAAGACCTTGGGCTATCTCCAAATAGCTACACTCAACCATTATTTATTTGTCTTGGAAGAAAAACAGCAGGCACACATTATACAGCGTCCTCTAGAAAAGACCGAGGGGAAAGATGGAGGTTTTGACATTTAGCAAAAGAGTCCCTATCTTGACCACTAAGCAAACTTCTGACCCAGATGGCCTTCTGGTACCTTCTGTCCAGTTCCTAGCTCATTTCCCAGGGAATGGGCTATCAAAGGCTGTGTTTCCTTCCCATGGTGCCTGTGGAGGGCAGCTCCACAAACCTATTTTCACGTGACTTTTCCCTCTTTGCCTTTTTATTCAGAGTCTCTTATATTTGTTCTTACTATTTACTCAGCGTGCTGAGTTGAAAACTGAAGAGGCCAGTGGACCCAAAGGTTCAGAAAGACGATGACAGGAGAGGGGAAAGCCAACAGTTGAAACAAACAAACAAACCAAACAAAACCCACACCAGCTAGTGAGCAAAGATAACAAACCCTGCTGTCAAACCCGAAGACAGTAGACGGGGGCACAGCCTCCTGAGTTCTCCATGGTAGAAACTGGAACCGGGTCATTATTCAGAAGAGTCCCCAGAAGAGTGTGTGTTCCAGCCTGCTGATCATGGGGCACCCTGTTCTGGATCTGATGGAAGAGCCATCTCTTGGCCCAACATGATTCTGAAGCTTAGGTGCCTCTCCAAGTCCTTAGAGCCAAATTACTTAGTTTTGGGGGTTGGGGTACTAGGAAGTGCTGGAGGGGGGTCGTGAGCTATTCCTCAGCCTCTAGGTTCAGATCCACCTTAGAGTCTGGAGAGAGCCAGGCCTGCAGCTGGTCACACTGTCCTTTGTCTCCCAGAACAGGACACTGAAGGCCTGAAATCCAGACTTTCGCCTGCGCTACCTGGGTCTTAGCATCGTGAGGTATCTTTCTAAGCCCACACCGAGTACAGCATCTAATAGCCGCACAATACCACGGAGCCCAGGTTGGACCGAGGCTCCTGGGAGTCCCAGCAGCCCCTCTGGAGCCACAGAACAGCCTGGCACGAAGCAGGGCAGATGTGTTATTCCAGACTCTCAGCCGACCACACTGGCATCTAGTGCTTCCTCGAGCCCTCAAACAGTGTGGCTTCTCCACTGGCTCCTAGGCCAGGCTTGTGCTAGAGCGGAGGCTTTCACATGAGTCACCAGAAGGCCCCTAGCAGGCGGTGAAAGAACCCAGTGTGACAAAGCCCAGGGGGTGCCTGCGTCACCTACAAACGAAAGTGCAAAAGTGTGCTTTGACCTCAGGCAGGGCACTAGTAGGGACCGAGACTTTCTAAGTAATAACAACCACACATCAGTAATTTGAAAGTTTCATTTTTTTTAAAATCAGAAAAAATTTCTGAAAATCAAAAAACAAAAAAAAAACCAAAAAAAAAAAAAAAACCATTACTCTCTTAAGCCCCTAGGGGGCAGGGTCGATTTGTTAATAAACACTGTTAGGTGAATTCACATCTGATTACAGGGACAGGCAGACAGACAAGTATTCTTGATACAACCCAATTAAATGGGCTTCTATTATTACTTCTGCACTAATACTAACAATACCGATGCTACAATTTGTGTGGTATTTATCCGGCTGCCCAGCTCCTTCACGGTCATAACCAACTCACATGGCAGGCAGGCAGGCAAATCCCGCCCCGATTCAGCACTCTGTGAGTCACCTAGACAGCTAGATTAAAAGTCTGCAGGGAGAGCAGTGAGTGTGAACCATGTCATGTTCTGTTAATTTCCCCAAGGATACTGACGGAGGGTGAGTCGTAACATACTAAAGCATCAGTGTTGGGAGAGCTACAATGGAGGGGTGAATGATCACGGGACTCATGGGGAAAGGCCAGGGAAACGGAAACGTCAGATTAACAGCAGAGGACCCAACAGAGCGAATGTATAAAAGGGAGTAGGAAGAGCCAATAAATGTGTTTGTAATGTTATGCAGATGCTGGTAAGATTGGGTCTTATTTTAAAGATTTTTACATTTATTGGTGTCAGAGGCACTTGCGTGCTATGGCGTAGATGTGTGGAGGTCAGAGGACAATCTGCAGGAGTCAGTTCCAGGCTGATCGCAGGTCGTCAGGCATGGTGCAGACACGTTGACCTGCTGAGCCATCTGGAGGGCTCAAACTAGGCTTCTGATTGGAGATGTAAGAACATGATCTTGCTTTCCTGCTCTTTTGCCAGATTTACATATCAGTCAATGTGTGAAGTTAGGGGTACTCTGGGCTTTTACACCCTCGAATCAAGTGAACATGAATCATCCTGTTTTATGAACAGCAAGGGCACGGCATCTCCTGCATACCACAGATAGTATGCATGTAGGGAGTTCACATGCTTAGTCCAGGTTCTGAACATAAAGCCCTGCCACAGGTCCCCAGGAGGTTTTGTGTATGCTTGATGCAAAGATTCTACACATGCCGCGTGCATTAACAAGTAGGAGGAGACACAAACCTAGGTGCACCTGTCTTATATATTCGATCAACGAGGCTCTGTTATCATCCCAAAACAATGGCAGCTTCTCTTCTCGAGGGTATTTGCAGCACGACAGCTCCAACGTGATCTCAAAACACTGGGCCCAAATGTAGTTGTAATCCTGCATTCCACCTAGAAACAAGCACACCTCATCTGTTAGGGTCGCATGCGGAGGGGAGCCAAGCATCGCGTGTCTAGGAGACGCGAGGTAACTGCCTTGGAGCCAACTGTTTTCAATGATGCACCACAATCAAGTGAGGGGGGGGGGAAGACCCCTTTTTATCTTCTGAAACCTGCATTTCACACAGTTTTTCCCTAAGTTGCATTTGAAGTGGAAAGTACCGGGGATATGGCTGAGGGCAGAAGTTACATTGCATATGGGGCTGATGCTAAGAGTTCTTGCTTTTTCTTTGTAAGAATAGTTTATATGGGAGGGAAGAACTAGAGATGATATACATACGGTACTCATGTTCTCAGGAACATTTTTAATTAAAAATACCACAAAAAAAGATAAAAAAGAATAGTTTCTTGACTATACTACAAAAGGCAGTGGAGTAAGCAGCCCAGGACAGCAGAGTAACATTAGTAACATTAGTCTTAAAAATATTTCTGTAGGGCTGGAGAGAATGCAGAGCAGTTAAGAATACTTGGCACTTTTCCAGAAAACCCCGAGTTCAGTTCCCAGCACCCACATCAGGTGGCTCAAAGTCACCTATAATCCAGCTCCAGGAATCAGACCCCTCCTCCTAGCCTCCCCACACACCTGTACACATGTGGCACACACACACACACACACACACACAAACAAAAACAAATTTTTAAAAATATCTCAGTCTACCGGGCAGTGGTAGTACCCAGCACTTGGGAGGCAGAGGCAGGCAGATTTCTGTGAGTTCAAGGTCAGCCTGGTCTACAAACAAGTTCCAGGAAGTCAGAGATACACAGAGAAAACCCTATCTTGAAAAACCAAATAAATAAATAAAAAATCTCTGTAAACTATAAAATTAAATAAAACTAGGAACACTATTTTTGAATTCAGAGAGCAGCTTCCTCCCTTAAGGTAGCAGTCATAGATGTCAAGTCATGCAGGCCCAGGGACTCTTGCCAGTGAGTGGCAGAGACTGGGGCACAGCCATCTTGTAGAAGCCCTGTGATTTTGGTCCTCGTTATGACAAAATGTTTCTAAGGCTCAGAGAAAAGATACTGCTGGTTTCAGGGAAGTTCAAACTCGGGTCCTGTGGCTTCCAGCTGTCACTGCTCATGTTCCCCTTCCAAGTCTGACATTAGGAGACCCTAATCAAAAGGTTATAATTCCAGCATATTTTGTAAGGCATGAAGCTTCATATGCTACATCTCCAGATTTATGTATCTTATATTTTATGCTTGAAAAACGTGTTTAACTGAGGCGATTTTTGAACTGTCTTCCCTGGTTGTGGCATGTTGTATTTTATGGGAATGACCTCTTAGATTTGATGAAATGAAATCCTTTTTTTTTCTTCTTCTCCTTTACTGTGGCGGTCTCATCATACCTACTTAAGTGGCCACTACTGAGCCACATCACTAGCCGGATGGCAGCTTTGAAGGAAGTAGACTTCTTGATACCTGGAATGGTTTGAATAGGAAACGTCCCCCTGCAGGCTCATGTGTTTGAGCACTTGGCCCTCGGCTCATCCTGGCAGAGGCAGGGCCACAGTGACAGGACTAGGGGGTGGCATCCGCCAGGGGCTGGCCAGTGGCCTCTGCTTCCTGATCTGCCACCACCTCAACCTGTCTCGCAAGTTTGCATCTGTCACTCTCAGACAAAAGTAACTACCACAGTATCTGCCTGAGAAAATGCAAGAACACATTCTCGGTTCCACCAGGTATTGGAGAAGCTCAGTTTCAACAAAATGGTTGGGGGTGGAGAGATGGCTGGCTGCGTGTGGCGGGGGTGGGGTGGGGCCGTAAGAGCACTGTCTGAAATTACAGAGGACCCAGGTTTGGTTCCCAGCACCACACAGCAGCTCACAGACCCCTGTAACTCCAGCTCCAGGGGAACCGATGCCCTCTTCTGGCGTAGCACATGTGTGGCGTAGCACATGTGGTTCACAGACACATGCAGGGGGAACATTCACACACAAAAAAATGGATAAATAAATAAATAATATAAACATAAAAAAAGAAAACCTCATAAAGAAAATGTCAAAATGTCAAGTAATCTATGTAGACCCAGATCCTCGTGACAAAGAATTTCTCTGTCCTTTCAATTTCCTTTTTTTAACCTTATGGATTTTTTATTTCTCTCTGAATCCATTTACACACACACACACACACACACACACACACACACACACACGCAAAAAAACTTGCAACAAGTTTGGAAGTTTCCACACATCTGGATGTCTGTCTGGGCAGTTAGTGATCACGAAGGGCAGCTGTGCCCCAGAACAGAAGGTCCTTTGTAGCGATGAAGGGGGAGCACCAGGACTACGTTGGCGACCTGAGGTGGGGGGAACTGATCTCGAACGGCAGAGTGAATTTCAGGGTGCCTCCATGTCTGGCTGGGCCCACTGCCTGAACCATCAGTTGTGGTCTGTACTTATTGACTTCATCTGGAAAACTGGCAGTGGGCCACCCAGACACAAAAGTACCAGTTTGTGCTAGACTGCTAGACAGCCCCTGCACCAAGTGACAGCTGGGGAAGGCGCCTGTGGAGAAGGCCTGTGTGCAGAAATGCGCACTGCAGCTTGCTATTGACGAGTCTGGGAGGAAAGGCTGCTATGAGCTCGCACCTCGTGTCCTCCCTCCCTGCATTTCTCCTTGTGTTTTTCAGTAGCTAGACTATCCCAGTTTCTATGCCCCCGGGCTTCTGTTGACATTACTCTTTCTGGTGTGTGTGAGTTAAGCCATACAGTGCAGGCCTGTAAATCCCAGCTACTTGGGAGGCTGAGGCATAAGATTTGAAAGTTCAAAGCCAGCCTATGCAATTTAGGAAGCCCTGTCTCACACTAAAAGTAAAAAGAGGGCTGGGGATAGTTCAATGACAGAACACTTCAAATCTGCACTTGCTTGTGCAAAGCTCTAGCTTCAATCACCAGTACTGCCAAGAAGACAAACAGCAAAGGAACAGCCCTCCTTCTGAGTCCCCTTCCTCCCTCCCTCCGTCATCGCCCCTCCTTTGTGTGGCCATCTTATTCAAGGGTGGGGAAACCAGAACCCCACTCCCTGGTCCTGCCTGAGGAGCATTTCTTCACCATCTCCAGTTCCATTTATAAAAGTTGGAAGGAGACTAGCCTCATGGGCTCCACTCCCACATGGTTATAATCAGTGGCAGCTGTCCTTGTAGGAGGGACTTCAGTGCCACCTTCCTCCAAGGTCTGCACCGTTCCCTGCTGATGAAGGGGTCTGCCTATGGCTGCAGACCCCTTCGCAACACCTGTGCGTTTTTTGACCCTCTCTTCCGACTCTCACGGCACGGTAACCCAATTCCTGATTTTCATCCCCCAGAGGGCGAGAGGCCTTTCATCTTTCTCGGCATTGTTCCTGGACTCAGGAAGCGCAGAGTAAAGGAGCGAATGTCTGAGTGAATGAAGGGGGCCATGGGAGTGAGGCACGTGTCTCCACACCCTCCAAAGCTCCAGGTCACCTCCACGGCTCCTGTGATATTCTGGGATGGAGACCCGACTGAGGGACTGCATTGTGCCTGAAGGCTCTTTTGACACTGGCTGGTAAGCTCACCTTGCAGTGGATACCAGGAGTACCCGTTAGTGATGCCGTTGGGGAAGTGCCGCTTGTTTTTACACTGATCTCCTTTAGTCATATTGGGATTCCGGGAAGCATAGGTGTATGCGAGGTGTTGAAAAACGTCATCATCTGGAGTTAGACTTCGGGACAACAGCGCCCCCGTAGCTGTGTTAGAAAGACAAAGGGACGCGTACAACACACGACAAAACATGAGTTGACACAGTCACAGTGCACGCAGACAGTTTCAGTCCCCACTTCTGAACACCCCCTGTGCTGGTTTGAATGTAACGGCCCCCTTAAGCCCATAGAGAGTGGCACTATTAGGAGGCATGGCCTTGTTAGAGGAAGTGTGTCACTGTGGTGTGGACTTTGAGGTCTCTTGCTCAAGCTATGCTCAGTGCGACACTTGGTTCACTTCCTGTTGCCCGAGTCAAGATGTAGAACTCTCAGCTCCTTCTCCAGCACTGTGTCTGCCTGCACGCTGCCATGTCCCACCATGATGGTAATGGACTGAACCTCTGAAACTGTAAGCCACCCATAATTAAATATTTGCCTTTATAAGAGTTACTCTGGCCATGGTATCTCTTCATAGTAATAGGAACCCTAACCAATATAGACCCATCTTCTTTCTACTCTTCAAGGGTGTTATCTCACACAATAATGACGTCTAGAAATGACGTCAGCTCTTCATCATGCTTGCCACTTCTGGAGTTAGCAGCTTCCCTTAGGTGCTGCTACGGGTTAATAGATGACACCGTCACAGACAGGGTTTCTCTATACAGTCCTGGCTGTCCCTGGAACTCACTATGTTCACAGGCAGGCCTTCACCCGCCTGTCTCTGCCTCCCAAGTGCTGGGATTAAAGGCGTGCACCACCATGCTTGGCCCTTATACTTAAACACATCTCACAGGGTAAAAACACACATGAGATCGTTTAACAGACTCCAAAGCAGAGTTTTCAACCTTCTAATGCTGCAATTCTTTAACACAGTTCCTCATGCTGTGGTGACCCCAACCATAAAATTATATTTGTTGCTACTTCATAATTATAAATTTTGCTACTGTTATGAATCGTACTGTAAATATCTGATATGCAACCCCTGTGAAAATCTGAAAAGGTCGTTCAACCCACAAAGGGGCTGCAGCCCACAGACTGAGAACCACTAGAGTCAACACCATTCGTGAGATTAAAAAACAAAACAAAATAAAACAAAAACCGGTAAGCCATTTGGTCTTATTTTCTTCTAGCCACATAATCTAAGTCTGTGACACCATCTGCACCTGGCTGTAGGATTTCTCCCACGGGTGTCTTGTTACACTGGCTGTCACTCAGCCACCCTACACATCCACATTCCTAAAACTGGGAATTATAGGAACCCAGGCGGTGGTGGCTCACACCACCCAGCACTCAGGACACAGAGGCAGGCAGATCTCTGTGAGTTTGAGGCCAGCCTGGTCTACAGAGCGAGTTCCAGGACAGGCTCCAAAGCAACAGAGAAACCCTGTCTCGAAAAAACCAAAACAAACAAACAAACAACAAACAAAATTAAAATTATAGGAAGAGCTAGCCATGTGGATCAGGCTCACAGCGCTGGCCAAGCCTGCACAAAACTCTGGGTTTGATCCCCAGTATTTCATAAACCAGACCTGGTGGTGCAGCCTGTGAGGGTCAGAAGTTCAAGTTCAAGGTCATTCTCAGCTACATTGTTCCAGGTGTTCTGTTACACATGAGCTTCATTCTTACTCGGTTTTCTCCACAAACAAACAACAACAAAACAAAAGAAAACACCCCAACAACAGCAAGGATTGCTCAGGGTTAGGGAACATGAGGCTTTTTCTGGCCAGCTAGAGAAAGTTAAAGGCAGGTTGCAGAGTTCATTTGGCTCCCGGGGTGGACTGGTGGCGGTCTGCCAGAGCGAGGCCACATCACCCACCTTGCACGCCATTATCGAAGGGGTAACTGGCCACCAGGGCGCCCCCATGGAGATTCGCAGAGAGGACAAACGTCTCGGTTTTCAGCCACTTCATGACTGCCAGTGTCTCCGGCTGCTTTGACACGTTATTACTTTCAAAGGCATCAGGGAAGTTTCTGTTCAGGTCATAATGGTTGAAATTTTCCCTTTAAAAGAAAGGATTTTGTTTATTGGGGAGTGTGGGTGTGGGGACCGCTCATGAATTAAAGTCCCAGTCCCCTACTGTGTGGTTTGCTCTCCCGAAGGGACATTAGCTACTGTGACACAAGCAAAGGTTGGGCACTTGTTTGCCTTCTGGGACTTTTTGTTCTTGGAACACTGCCTTTTAGACACGGAGGCACCACCAGTAGCCACACGTGGGCTACGAAGAACAATGAGGAGCCCAGGTGACAGCCAGAATGCGACCAGACACATGGCTCTAGGCTAACCGTCTCAGACAGACCTGTGCGGAGGCCCCAGAGGGAGAAGGGACTGATATCCATCAGGCATTGTCCCCTTTTAAATTCGGGACTTCTAGAACCAGCAGTCAATGTTGGCGGTGGCTCCTCACACGGCGCCCAAGGGCAGAAGCAGGTGACTCTATATAAACATGCTTCACATTGCTGATGTGTTCACGCTTAGCCATGCGAGAAAAGCTAAAGATGAAGGGAATCCAGTCCTGAGAGTTTCCTTAGTTATTTTTGGTAAACCCAACAAATTTATAACTGCAAATATATGTGTCTATTAAGCACATATTAACCCCGGAGCGACTTTGAAACAAAATACATCAGACCATGCTGCAACATTCACACTTCCTAGGGTACTGGGTTAATAAACCATGGGTAATGTTGGAGGGGCTGTGTATGATGCTAGGCCAGTAGTTGACCCCTTTGGGGAGGTTGAACAACCTCTTCACGGGAGTAGCCTATCAGGTACTCAGCATATCAGGTATTCACATTATGGTTCATAACGGTAGCAACATTACAGTTGTGAAGTAACAATGAAAATAACTTTACAGTTGGGGGTTGCAGCATTAGGAAGGTTGAGAGCCATTGTGCTAGGCCAATGCCACGCTGACAGTGATAAACCCTTAGTAGCTTGCAGTTTCATGGAGAGAAAGATATTAAATAAGAAGTTAGACATTAGGGGCCCGTGTGATGATGGGTTAACAGGTAAAGGTGCCTTATGCCAAGCCCGGTGACCTGAATTGGATCCCCCGGACCCACTCACATGGGGAAGGGTGAGAAGCAATTCCCACAAGTTATTCTCTGACTCTACATGCCCACCATGGTAGGTTCTAGATCATGCCCCACAAATAAACAAATAAACATAATATATTAAATAAAAACGGTGCCATGAAGGTATAGTGTCGGAGGCTCTGAAAGCACCCAGGTGACTAAATGCAGGCTACATGTTTGGGGAAAGGGTTTTTATAGTAAAGCAAGTTGGGCTGTTGATGGGGATGAAAATGGAAGTGGGTGTACGCAGTACCTGAGCTGAGAGAGCACTCGAGAGCTCCAGGAGGAAGATTAGAGAGGCCGAACGAAGCAGGGTCCTACAAGATGGAGGCCTGTAGAGCCTCAGGGCACCCGTGCAGGGCACAGGCGCTCAGGGCACCCGTGCAGGGCACAGGCGCTGGGGAGCTTCACTGGGAGACCAACCCCTCTTTACCTCCCATTACTGTAGTAACAGTCGGGCTTCTTGACGGCTTCAAATCCATCTGGGTTCATGGAAGGCATGATGTGGATCCTAGTGCTGTTGATCAGATGTGTGATGTCGGCATCGTTCCCGTGACTTCTCACCAGATAGTCGATCAGGTGGAGCAGCAATTCTCGCCCCACAGTCTGTGTGCCAAAGAAGAACGGGGCTGTTATCAAGTCAGAAAAAATAAGGAAAAATTTCCCCAAAGCACAGATCCCCTGTGGGGGTCTCACATTTGCTATCTTTGATAATTTGTGAGGCCACCTGCTTGCTTGCTTGCTTCTTTCTTTCTTTCTTTCTTTCTTTCTTTCTTTCTTTCTTTCTTTCTCTCTCTCCCTCTCTGTCTCTCTCCCTCCCTCTCTCTCTCCCTCTCTCCCTCTCTCCCTCACTGCCTCCCTCTTTTCTTTCTTTCTTTTTGTTTTTCAAGAAAGGGTTTCTCCCTATAACAGCCCTGGCTGTCCCGGAACTCTCTCTGTAGACCAGGCTGGCTTCAAACTCAGAGATCTGCCAGCCTCTGCCTCGAGAGTGCAGGATTAGAGGCGTGTGCCACCACCAGGTGAGACCACTGATTGATTGTCAAGCATACAGTGACAATTGTCAGCTCACAGCAGAACACTGAAAAGGATTCTTTTGTGACAGTTCTGGAACTCGTTTGTAAATCTGTTTTTTGTATGTGTGTGACCAAGTGAACGCAGAATAATTCAGACTTGAAGAAGAAATAGAATAACAGTTCTTTCTTCATTCCCTCGCCTTCCGAGAGACAAGAAAACGGCACATGAAACCCAGCGCCAAGTCAGACACTGAATTTTAATGTGGTGAAGTTCATTAACTGAGCTCAGGATTTGAGCAGGTTTCAGCATTTCATCGTCTCCTTTTACAGCCTCTGCTTTTTGCGTGTCTGTGTTATTTTTCTGTGTATTTCTGATTTTCACATTCTTACGGCCACAGGACTTCATTTGCCCACCATCCACACACCGTTCACAGCGTTTGCCATATGTATGCGTTCGTATACACTATTATTTCCTCAAACACACTCATTTTTTTTTTTTTGTTGACATGAAAAGTAAAGCTTCAGGGCTGGAGAGAGGGATCAGTGGTTAGGAGGAGGGCTGGCTGCTCCTCCAGAGGACCTGGGTTCGAGTCCCAGTTGGTTGTTCACAACCATCTGTAACTCCAGTGCCAAGGCTCAGTGCCCGCTTTGACCTCTGCAGGTACCAGGCACTAATGTGGTACACAGCCATACATACAGGCAGAAGACCCACACATAAAATAAAACTAACAAGCAAACATTAAAAATGAAAGCAAAACCGACTGATTCCAGCAGGTTGTCCTCTGACCTCCACACGTGAGCCTGTGACACATGTGTGCCCAAACACATGTACATGCGTGCGCACACACACACACACACACACCTTCTCTCTCAAGTACACACAATAAATAACATATAATAAAGAAACTAAAAAAATCCAGAATATCAAGCTCTCTGTCTAGTCTTACTTCAGTTTTATATATTAATATATATTAAATTAATATTTATATTACATTTGACTAAATTTCATGCATTTTACATACTGAATGTGCTACACATTTTATTCTAGATTTTTAAACTTTTTCTTTAATTTCAAAATCTTGTTTTCTGTGTATGGCTGTTTTCCTTGCATATGTCTGTGCACCATGTCCATGTTGGGTGAGGCCAGGAGAGGGCATCGGATCCCCTGGATTTGGACTCGTGAGCTGCCATTCTGAGCTGGGAATTGAAACCTGGCCCTCTGGAAGAGCAGCCAATGCTCTTAACTGCTGAACTGTCTCTCCAGCCTCCCCCTGCCTCCCCTGCCAGGTTATTTTAATTTCTCCTATTCTCTTACCACAGAAATATATGACTTTCTAGAAAGGTTTTTGGAAATATTAATAACAGTCAATCTGGGTGATAGTTACTGGATTGCTTCTCAGTGCTTATTTTTCTAGTATCAGTTTTGAAACAAAAGAAAACCCATGTTGTCATAAAATAATACAATAGCATTTCTTTTAGAGGAAAGCCGTGTGGAACCAAAGAAGTACCTGTCTTAATATTCCAAAATAAATTCTTAGTGCCTAACTATAGAAGGTTAAAAAGAAATCTCATTAATGCGAAGAAATGGACATGCAACAGTTAGTTTTAAAAGGCTGAGAACACACACGATGTCTTAGAGGGAGTTAAACAAAATCCTCTCATTTTTTATTGGGCCATATTTGCTGCCCCTGTGATTTACGACAAATATTATTCAAATGTCTTCTCCAGCCTGAATGTAAATGCCTCAAATACTCATTCATGTTTTAAGTATGTTTTTTTTTTTTGAGATATAGTTTTAAGTGCTCCCTGGGAGTGGAGGTGCACACCTTTAATCCTCAAACTCCCAAGGCTGAGGCAGGTGGGTCTCTGTGAGTGCAAGGCCAAACTGGACCACTGAGTTCTAGACCAAATAGATAGGGTAGCGTAGTGAGACTATATCTCAAAAAACAAACAACCACACTGTAAGAAGGCAGCTGGGGATGGCAGAGGCAGCAAAAGTCTGTCAGTTTGGGTTGTTACAGGTTTAGTCCATTTGACTGATTGCTTAGTTCTCCTTGGTCAAATGTTGGCCTGCATAGTGCACTATCTGGCATGCTTTCTCTGGTCTCCACATCTAAGTTGTGGTCCCATTAAACTTGACTTCTCTGCTACTAACACAGATTGTAGCCCCTGAACTAAAACCACCTTCCCGTTCTATATACGCCTTCGGAACAGGGATCCTAACTGTTTTCTTCTTGACCCACAGGTCCTCTGGACTTCATGCCTAGCTTCTGGCACAGCAGACATGTTGTGGAATATTATTTTAACTGAACAAAGATGTGCTACATTTGTTTCTGCTGCCTTTGTTAAGGATGTAAAGACATATTTGTTTCTGCGGCATTTGTTTAATTATGAGAAGATGTGTTTCTGTTTCCCCTCACCTGCTTAAGACATCTGATTGGTCTAATAAAAAAGCTTAACAGCCAATAGTTAGGCAGGAGAAGCCTAGGTGAGGCCGGTGAGCAGAGAGAATAAGTAGGAGGTGAAATATAGGCTAGAGGGAGAACAAGAGAAAAGAGAGAGAAAAGAACGAGGGAGAAAAAACTGGAGACTCACAGGGCCAACCAGCAAGACACAGAAGAATCAGGAAAAGTAGAACAGACAGAAAGAAAGGTAAAAGGCCCTGTGGCAAAATGTAAACAAATAGAAAAAGGATAAAATAAGAGCTAAGTTAAGACCAAGCACCCATAACTAATATTAAGTCTCCATGTCATAATTTGAGAGCTGGTTGGTGACCCAAAAGAAAAAGCCTGGTACACAGTCATCTAATGAAAACTGCTGATAAATTACTGTTGACAAACCCATTATAAGATCAGGACTTGGGGGCTGGAGAGATGGCTCAGAGGTTAAGAGCATTGCCTGCTCTTCCAAAGGTCCTGAGTTCAATTCCCAGCAACCACATGGTGGCTCACAACCATCTGTAATAGGGTCTGGTGACCTCTTCTGGCCCGCAGGCATACACACAGACAGAATATTGTATACATAATAAATACATAAGTATTAAAAAAAGATCAGGACTGTTCTAAGGAAGAAACAAGAGGGCCTAGGGCACGGGAGAGAGACGGACACTTGATAAATTTAGTCAAAAGACTTTCAGTGTTGAGCAGACTTTGCAGAGTGAGAACTTGGGATACCTGGTCCCATTAGCCTCAGGGAGAGGAGAAAGGGCCGATCACAGGAGCAGTGTACTAACACATCAAATCAGTTAGGTGCTTCGTCTGGAATAATCATTAGTTCCGCCCAAATCCCCAAATGAGGAATTATCCAAACCTGTGGGGGACAGCCGTGATATGCTAAGTCTGGACAGGCCACCCAAAGGAAGTTCTTTACTTCCAACCATTATCACCAGGGACTCTGGCCATCGATAAATTTAATGAGAGGTCTGAGTCTCAGAAGTTTACCCTGAGACAATGCCTGCTGCAGGAGGAACCACAGATTGCCCCATCCCCACCCAAGAGCAGACCATTCAAAGGAAATGCCTGACATTCCAAGAGCCGTAGATAAAGACACCTGCCAGCGCACCTCACCAGGGTACCCCTAGACAAATGTCAGCCAATCTGGGGCCCTAAACCTCAGAGACCCCTCACCCCCACCTTTACTACTATAAAAACCCAATTCTAATTGAGCTCGGGGCTGTCCGGTTATTCCAATATGTTGGACATGCAGAGAGACCGAGTTTGCAAACTTGATTAAAATAAAAGCTCTTTGCTTTTACGTACGGGACTCGGTTTCTTGTTGGCCTTGAGGGGACTTCGTGGATTTGGGCATAACAAACCCACATTGCCTACATGAGAGTGCACGACAGTAACAGGAAAAAGATCCTGGAAATGACATTTGGAAGGACAAATTTTACTATTTGGTTTCTTTTAATAATGTGGAACCCTGACCATTGAGCTACACATCTTCCAGGCTGTCTCAGTTTATTTTCTGCTGTTGTGATAAACTACATGACCGAAAGCAACTTGGGGAAGAAAGGTTTTAATTCATTTTAGAGCTTGTAGTCCATTATGAAGGAGACCAGGGCAAGAACCTAGAGGCAAGAACTGAAGCAGAGGCCGTGGGTAGTGTTGCTTACTGGTTTGCTTATACAACCTGCCCAGGCGTGGCACCATCACAGTGGGCTGGAACCTCCCAAATTGATCATGAATAACTTAAGTAATAGTATGAAATGTGATGGCGTTTTTAATTCTACAGCAAACAAACAACCATGGTAAAAAAAAATTCATTGCTGTGCACTATGAACAGATATGATATAAACTTCAGAAATAAAACAAAACTCTCGTGACCTACCAGATACCAGAGCTGCAATCCAGTTAAACTTAACGAATATTCACCGAGTATTTATTTCTACAGTAATTAGAGCATGGGCCTGAGGTCAAGGGAACCTGAGTAGTTCCCTCTCCTCTGTTGCTGGGTTAGCTGAAGGTTTGGCACTGGATTTTTCAGTGCAATGGTGTCTGTTTGGTCCCTCCTCCTAAGAACAAGTAGAGATGGTTTATGAAACTAGAGATTGTGTATCTCAATATTTTCTATAAAAATTTAAAAAGCACAGGCTAGAAAATTGGAACAAAACAGTGAAAGGAACTTGTAGAAGGAACGGGGTTCCTCCCAGTGCTTCTTTCTGGCAACCCCACTGAGGCTAAGGATATTAGACATCCTGGTGTCAGGGTGTAGCCGTGGCTTTCAGGCAAGCTTGATTTTAATTGGTTGTCCTTTTCTCCAAAGAAAGCCAGTAGTAGAATGAAGTGCATGCATGTGCATGTGTGCATTCATGCAAGCGTGTGTGGTAATGGTGGGGAAAGTATCACCCCTGACATGCCATGCATGCACCTCACACGGGTGCATGTGTGCATGGTAATGGAGTAAAAGCCCCTCTGACAGTTTCAAGGTGCCAGGAGAGTAGAGACTGGAGAAATCTACATCAAGATTAACATCTGGAAGAAGCCAGTTGGCAGAAAAAACAGGAAGTCCTTGCCCTTCTGGGCTACTTAAAAGGAACAGAACAAAACCCACTGTCTGCAGAGGCAACCAGAGATCTTAGTGAGCTCATGCCCAGTCAGTGTTAGCTGCTGCTTTGCCTTGTAAAGATCCACAAAGAGCTAACTGGTTAGAGCAGCACTCTGAGCCAATGTCACAAAAAAGACACGAGACAATGGCACAGTCACCGAGGACGAGCGAAATACCCACACTTGGGGCTCAACTCAAGTACATCCACCTGACACCCGTCTGCAAATAGCCATTTTTATACAGTCCCGAGTGCAAGCTAGCTCAGCTCAGCATCAGCTGAATTAGCCCTGAACAGTTCCTGAGACGTACATTAGCTATTTCACCTGCGTTGGCAAATGCTTGCGTTTTAGCTTCACTTCACGGCTCTGATAAACACCCTGACAAGAAGCAACTTAGGAAGAGGGGTTTAGTAGGCTCACGGATGGGGGATTTCCCTCTGTGTGCTGTGAATACCAATGGTTAGTGAATAAGAAACTGGCTTGGCCTGTAGCAAGGTAGAACTTAGTTAGGTGGGGAAAACTAAACTGAATGTGAGGAGGAAGAAGGCAGAGTCAGGGAGAAGCCATGCAGCCCTGCCAGAGGCACACGCCGGTTGGAATCTGGCCGGCAAGCCACAACCCTGTGGCGATACACAGATTAATGGAGATGGGTTAATTTAAGATATGAGTTAGGCAGAAATACGCTTAAGCTATTGGCCAAACAGTATTGCAAATAATATGGTTTCTGTGTTATTATTTTGGGGCTCAGCAGCTGGGAACAAAGAAGCGGCCTCATACAACGGCTTACAGTTCCAGGCTACAGTTGTTTTGGAGAAGACAAAGCAAAGGACCCAAGGAGACTGCCATATCACATCCACAGCAGGAGCAGAAAGCAAGCACACATACACACTCACTTGCTTGTTTCCTTGCGCTTAACTTGGCCCCTCCTCACTCCATAGCCCTAGCTGGGCTGGAACTCAGAGATCAGAGGTCTGTCTGTCTCCTGAGTGCTGGGGTTAAAGGTGTGAGCCACCCTTCCAGTCATTTCTCCATTCTTTTTTTTTTTCTTCATTTCTCCATTCTTACATAGTTCAAGACTAGGGAATAGTGCCACCCATAGTGGACAAGGTCCTCCCTTATTAATTTAACACAATCTCTAAAGACACACCCACAGGCTAACTTTATGAACACGATCCTTAAAGACACGCCCACAGGCTAATTTAATGAACACAATCCCTAAAGACACACCTACAGACTAACTTTATGAACACAATTCTTTTTTTTTTTTTTTTTGTTTTTTTTTTTGTTTTTTCGAGACAGGGTTTCCCTGTAGTTTCTAGAGCCTGTCCTGGAACTAGCTCTTATAGACCAGGCTGGCCTCGAACTCAAGAGATCCACCTGCCTCTGCCTCCTGAGTGCTGGGATTAAAGGCATGCGCCACCACCGCCCGGCATGAACACAATTCTTAAAGACACATCCACAGGCTAACTTTATGAACACAATCCCTAAAGACACACCCACAGGCTAACTTAATGAACACAATTCTTAAAAGCACACCCACATGGTAACTTAAACACAATCCCTAAAGACACGCCCACAGGCCAACTTTATGAACACTATCTTTAAAGGCACAACCACAGGCCAACCCAATGTATCCAATCCTTCACTGAGAGTCTCTTTCTAGGTGATTCTAGGTTGTGACAAGTTGACAATTAAAGATAACCATTACACCTTGAATCTTACTTCTAGAATTAAGTAACCAGGTGACAAGGGCCATAGTAACACTGTAAGGAAGCAATCCTAGAATGTGGGTTCTGCATAGGAGACCACTGAACTTGCCTCTTCTTTAAGCCTAGTATCATAAGATTTTTTTAATTTTATTTTTTTAAAAACAATTTTTTTCATTTTACATACCAATCCCAGTTCTCATTTCCTTCCCTCCTCTTTCTCCCCCACCCCACCCCCAATCAACTCCTCAGAGAGGGTAAACCACATTGCTTTGGGGAAGGTCCCCTCCCTACTATATCTAGGCTGAGCAAGCTATCCCTCCAAAAAGAATGGGTTCCCAAAAAGCCAGTAGAAGTAGTAGGGATAAATCCTGGTGCCACTGCCAGTAGCCTTACAGTCTGTCCCAGCCATACAACTGTCCCTCACATTCAGAGGGTCTAGTTTGGTCTTATGCTAGTTCCTCCCCCCCCCCAAGCCATCCCCCTGGTCCTGAACATTATTATTTTAATGTAAAGATACACAGTTTTCAAAGAAGGTGTTAAAGAGACGAGGCAGAAATTCATTGGGGGGGGGGGGCGGACAGATACAGAAATGGGTCCTGATGCTGCAACTAATCTCAAAGACACAGAACCAGTTATGAACCACCCCTCCATGTGGTGGTGTCTAGAGGAGAGAGGAAATGTCCTCAAAAAATCATGTGGTACATTTGTTCTGCCATGCCGCTCTGTGTATATACCCTTACAGGAATTCACCATGAGGTCCTGAACGTCGGGAAACGCTAAAGATCCTGGGGTCAGGACCAACTGCCCAAGATGTTAGCTATGCTGCTTTTTAGTAGGACTGAAGTCATCAAGAATAGAAAATACTTTCAGCCCCAAAAGTTCTAAGAGAGACATGGTGGGGCAGGCTCCGCTTTTATGCTCAGAATAAGTCCTCTGCTGCCAGGTCTGCAGCTCCTGGAGGCATCAGTAGGAGGACAGAATACACAAGACCTCAATACACTCTTTAATAGCCCCGCAGAGCCTACAGCCATGAGCCAGGACATAAACGGCATTCACAATACTTCAGACCCCCACTCAGAACACACGAAGGTTTTCTCCGCCATCCCTCCACCCCAGGGAGGGCCTGGGTTAGATGGGACACAGCGACGCCCCGGAGAGACGATACTGAGTTTATGAAGGAGCACAGAAAAGGCAAGCATAGCCAGGCAGGCAGAGACCAGCAGACGTAACCTCTGAATCCCAGGGAAGTCAATGAATAACTTCCTGGAGTCCATGAGTGCCATCTGTCTCTTATTAAAAATGGATTCCAGGAGCCCTTGATCGATAGACTAGATAGAAAAAAAAAAAAAAAAGGGCCACTCTGTGTAATACCAGCTGTTCATTCAAAACAATTTTGGGCAGATTCCCAGCAACATAAATTCTTTTAAAGAAACAGACCATTATGATTTAAAAAAACAAACAAAAAAGTAGTTGTATTGTTCTTTATCCATCCCAAGTCAGGTTCCTCTTTTGCAAGCATGTATTTGCATCCTCTCAGCAGGACGGGTTGGGTGACATGCTTGGCAAGGGTTGGCCGTGTGTGTCATAAAGGGAGGAGCCCAGGTCCTATGGAACCAGAGCTTGAGGAGGTTATATCAGGTCACAGGGTCGAGCCTTGCCGAGAGCATCCCACCCCAGCTAGTGCAAATGGTTCTGTAACTAGCAGCCTGTGCTTCCTGCCATATGCAGACTCTGGAACCCCTAAAGGCTAAATATGCCCTTTATATAGGGAACTTTATATATCCCCTATCAATTTCCTTTACTGCGGCAACTGGGAGCTCCCCTTCCTGCCTCAGTTGTGTGGAGTCCTGGTAGACAGAAAACAACAAAAGTATCAAGGTGGGAAAGAGACAGACATCTTCAACACTACTGGCCTGGGTGGTTTTCTGTCAACCGGATACAAGCTAGGATCACATTGGAGGAGGGAACATGAGTTGAGCAAATACTTCCATTTGATTGGTCCGTAGGCTAATCTGCAGGGCATTTTCTCCAGTGAGGACTGATGTGGGAGGGTCCAGCCCACTGTGGGGGGGTGCTAACCTGTAGTGGCATTCACTTGTATTTTAATAAATAAAGATGCCTGAGGATCAGAGAGTGAAACAGCCCTACTGGTCAGCCTTACAGTCCAGGCAGCAAGGACACACACCTTTAATTCCAATAGCCACACTAGCTGCCATAGAAACCAGGCGGTAGTGGTGCATGCCTTTAATCCCAGAACTAGAGAGGATTATAAAATTGGAGGAGACAGCTCTCAGACACAGTCTCATTCTGAGATTCTTGGAGGCAGGATCAGCATTTCAGACTGAGGTCAAAGTAAGAGCCAGTGACTGGCTGCTTTGCTTTTCTGATCCTCAGACAAGATTTATTTAGTTATTGGTCTTGGGACATAAGAGAAAGGGAGCTGACTGTGAGCTAGAGAAACAGACTGTTGCAGGGCGGTGGTACACACAGCTTTAATCCTAGAACTCGGGAGGCAGAGGCAAGTGGATCTCTGTGAGTTCGAGGCCAGCCTGGTCTACAAGAGTTAGTTCCAGGACAGGCTCCAAAGCTACAGAGAAACCCTGTCTTGGAAAAGAAAGGAAAAAAAAGAAGGAAGGAAGGGAGGGAGGGAGGAAGGGAAGAGAGGGAGGGAAGGAGGAAGGGAGAAAAAGAGGGAAGAAGGGATGGAGGGAGGGAGGGAGAGAGAAAAAAGCTGCAAGCAGCTTTCTTTCATGATTTCTGCTTCAGTTCCCATTCTGAAATCCTGCTCTGACTTCCCTCAGTGACCTGGAATAAACCTTTTTTTCCCTTCCAAGTTGCTTTTGGTCATGGTTTTCATCACTGCAAAAGAAAACACACCAAGGCACCAGTCATTCTTGTAAGAGTGGTAGAAAAGCATTTTGTGGAACAAAATAAAAACAGTGTTCGTCTTCTCTAATCTGGAAAAGATGATACTAAGGAGTCTAAGTGTGATCATCGAATGGTGGGTTGGAAGGAACGCTGTGTGCACCTAAGCTCGCTCCCTGAAAGCACTGGAGTGCTGACAGACAGCTTCAAACGCCATGTTCGTTGGCTGGAGGAACAGCTCAGGGATGAAGTAGTTGCCTAGAAAGCATGAGACCTGGTTTAAATCCCCAGCACCATAAATGAATAAAGATTAAAATCAAAAATTAAAACTAAAAATGCCAGGTGCCGTGCATCTGGATGGCTCTTGGTGTCTTCTCATTGCTCTGAGTTCAGGTGCACCAGGACTCTGTGCTGCAGTTCCTAAATGTCGACAGGAGACAGGAGATGGGAAATCAACACAGAAAGCAGCTGAGAGACAGGGCTGGAGGCAGCTCAGAGAGTCCCGGCACAAACATCTCTGGTTAGTCTCTCAGGGGACCAAAGGTACAGCCACACTGTCTGATACTGCTAATACTGGCTCCCTCAGTTTCCTCACAGACCTCCCTCCCAGAGAAGGCCTCTCGGGCCCTTGCTGCTCTACTAGAGGCATGATACTTACCCAGGTTTCTTGTCAGTGTTGACACAGACCACGAGGAACCTGAGGGGGAAGTTTCTTGTAGATATTCACACTGGGTACATACCTCATCCCCATGCATATTAGCCACATATTTGAATTCTGGAATCCCAACTCTGTGTTCCTTTGGAGACTGCCCCACAACGAGAACCCACAGGTTTCTACCTTCAGAGAGAAGGAGAGAAAAATAAGTTATCTTGTAAAATGACAAATGAACTCTGAAAGGACGAGAAGGGAAGCACTTCTCCCTCCTGGGGACTTTACAATTTCATGGTGACTTATGTTCATGTGACGAGCGTTTCCATGCTTCAAATGCTCATTATTCACTGCCAGAATGAAAAGAAACTCAACTTAATAGAAGCATTTATTATTGTAGAATGTAATTTAAAAGAGCAGTATATTAGGTTACATTGATCTTACTTTCCAAGCGTTTATAGACTGTGTTCTGGGACCCTAGTGCCTTGTAGCAGCAGTGTTGCTGAAACACACAATTATACCGGGAAGTCACAGTTGATGGTTGACTGGAAGGGCGCCATAACTTATCAGAAAAGAAAGTAAAGGCAGAAGGAGCAGAGAAACTTGTATTTCAGGAGGGAGAATTTTTTTAAATAAGAAAAGTCTTGTATTCAAGTGCTGATGTGGCCTTGGCTGCACCTTCTGTGTTGTCTTAGGTGTTTTTCAGTGGGGGAGAATTCATCTGAACTCTCTGCATATCACCAAGGCATGTGCTTTGCCCGTTGAGGTACATCTCACCCTCTCCTTGTTTGTTTTTTTTAAGTTTTATTTATTTTTATTTTATATATATATATGAGTGTTTGCTTGTATGTATACACACTGCATGCATGTATGCTTACCTCATGTATGTACACACATGCATGTATGTATACCTCACGCATGCATGCATGCATGTATTCCTCTTTTTTTTTTTTCCGAGATAGGGTTTCTCTGTAGCTTTGGAGCTTGTCCTGGAAGTAGCTCTTGTAGACCAGGCTGGCCTCGAGCTCACAAAGATCCGCCTGCCTCTGCCTCTGGAGTTCTGGGATTAAAGGTGTGTGCTGCCACCACCGGGCGCATGTATTGCTCTTGTATGGTGTTGGATTCCCTGAAACTAGAGTTACAGATGGTTGTGAGCTGCCGGGTGGGAGCTAGGAGTTGAATCCAGGTCCTCTGGAAGAGCAGCCAGTGTTCTTAACTGCTGAGCCATCTCTCTAGCCTTTCTCTTTGGTGTTTTTGAGCTCAGTCTGGCCTTAAACTACCAAGTCTTCTATGTAGGTCTCTCAAGTGCCAAGATGACAGGCATGCATTGCCATGCCTGGCTTTGGCTGTGCCTTTGAGTCTATTGAGTTCTGTCAAGTAAGCCAGAAACCACAGCCCAACCTAACAATGCCAAGGAAAGCTTGCAAGTCCCATTTCAACCACAGACTGATATTTAGGCAAGCAAGGGCAGAAACAAGATCACCGAGGCTGTGCATGTAGCAGGCATAGCTGGTGCTCTGTGTTATGTAATATTAAATGCTTTCTTGTCAGGAACCACTGAGTTAGACTGCCAATCAAACTTTACAAATGAGAAGCTATTATACAAACTGCCATGACCACACAGCCAGTAGGGACAATGACTTGACTCCCAGAGTGAAGAACTGAATCCTGGCCATTTGGACTTCAATTCTAGTACTCCCCCAAGTAACAAAAATACTCCTCTTTAAGGGGATTAATTTCCAAGCTGGTAACAAAATTAAGAAGTCAAGCCAGGCATGGGAGTGCATACCCGTAATCCCAGCACTAAGAGACTGATGTAGGAGGACTGCCACGAGTTCAAGGCCAGCCTGAGCTATTTAAGCAAGTACCAGGCCAACCACGGTCATATAGCAAAAAGCACTGCCTTAATCTGCTTTCCTATCAATAAGCCCAGATTAAGAAGTCTCTTTTGACTTTAAAATCGTCTAGCTCTTTTAATACAGATAAAATAACATTTAAAGTGCTATATATTTATGCATATATATATAAGCATAAATACATACTTATACACAATTGATGTGTCTATGATAACTGCAATGTATGCAGAATTTAAGAGCCTAGGAAAGGAGTTAAACAGCAACAAGTGGGCCAACACTGAGCAGGTGTCTGCAGATTTTCATAGCTAGTTCTTTCAGGCAGGGACACCTAGGCCCGAGGAATGCTCATTGTCCTGAGGGACTAAGGGCAAGCACATACTGGACTCACAGTTTTCAGGATTTACTCGTAATCAATTGGAATAAAACCTTAGGGGAAAGTCTGCCATGACAGGGCAATGCTTTAAACTCAGTAAAACTGCAGTTCTTAGAAAATAGCTAGAATGTGGTTTAGTTGATTAACAGTCCCCACGATATGCAGAGTTCTCTTCATCCATCATCCATCCATTCGTTCACTGACTTATGGAGGCCACTCTATCAAGCCACCTATTTACCCTAATTCAGGCCATTTGTTTTCACAAGGGTGCCAGGAATTGAGTCCAGTATGCCAAGTCCTCGTTCTTCACTGAGTTATACTTGCAGCCCTACATTTCTGACGTAGTGAAGAAGAGCACCAAACAAACAATTACAGCAGTGTGTAGGGGCTGCTGTGTGTGTAGAATGAAAGAAGCAAAGGCAGACACCCTCTACAGGGCTTAGAGCAGGATGCTTCTGAACACAGCTCTAGAGAATGACTCTGAGTTTGCCATGTGGCGAGGAACAAACCCGTCCCATCTTTTCTCCACCTGAAATCAGTTAACTAGAACTTTACCATTTTCCACTGGTGCCAACTTCAATCCTACAAAGTTGACATTATTATAGGAAACAAAGTTGTTATTTATTTATTTGTTTGTTTGATGAGGGAACTGTTAATCATAGTTCTTTGACTTTGTTCTGAGAAATGCTTTTATGTAATCACAGATTTGTACTGAGCATAGTCTTGTTCCTTGCAGTCAAGGGGAAAATTCGGTACTCATCTCAACAACATATTTGTCGGCTGTTGTTCGTCTCTGGCTTGTTACATACATGATAGTGAACGAAGACAAAACTCTCATTCTTGAAATGGACACCCAATATTATTTAGTACAAAGGGAAGGAAATCAAATCAATCAAACGTAGAGGAAAAAAATACTTCAGCGGGAAACTCAATCCCACTTTTGGTGTGGATGACCTCTAAGTGAACTGCAAGATAAGAAACTGACCTTGAGTAACTACAATGGCTCCAAGTCTGAGAACTAAGAGCAAGCCATCAGTCACCTGGAGAATGCACAACCCGTTTGGAATGAGGTCCATAAGGAAATCAGAAGGTGCAAAAGGAATAAGGAAAATTAACCCTCTAGAGGCATTACAGGCAGCCACAAGATAATTTTGAACACAATGGGGCCTCAGGGTCAAATTGATATTATGAATAACATACTTTGAGCCTATTTGTTATCCGGGAAAAGAACTGGGTCCAATAAAAGGTTATCTGGGCAGGGTACCCTGTTTCTATACCCTAGCAAATAAGAAAGATATCTAAAGTAGGAATTTCAGAAAAAGCACTACAAGAAACAAAAAACAAGGTTTAGGGTGGGAAGGTGGATGAGGTCCCTCTTAAAGGGCTTCAACTACCCTCTCTCCCAACACTGGGCCCTCTAGGGTAGACTCAAGAAAGCAAACAAAAAACAAACCACTTGCTTTTAACCACATATTTGCCAAAGTAAATAAGAAAGCTTTTTTCCCCTAGTAAGGTTAGAAATACTTTATTTCCCAGTTCTAGAAAATAACAGGGGTAGGCAAGAGATCCGAGTTAGCAGGGAAAACATTTCCATGAGTAAAAGTGCTTGCGGTGTAATCCTGACCTCAAGTCATGGTGGAAGGAAAGAACCAACACTTTCTCCTTACCACCGAGGAAATGAAACGGATTCAAATGTCTCAGTATCTGATTTACTAACTTGGGTTTGACAGAAATCCTGAGCTTGTGATATGGGTGCTCAACTGGATTTGTATGGAGAATCAGGAAAAGATTTTTTATTTTGTTTTTTTTTGGGGGGGGGTGCTAAGAAGTTAGAGCTAATGGCTAAGCAGTGCTTTAATGAATACAATTTCTGTGTGATTATTTTGGGGCTAAGCTAGCCGGGCGGGTGGGTCAAACAAGTGGCCCCTCCCTACAACAGGGGGGCAGGGATTCTCTGTGAAACAATCCTGGTTGTCCTGGAACTCACTCCGTAGACCAGGTTGGCCTAGAACTCACAGAAATCTGCCTGCCTCTGCCTCCTGAGTGCTGGGATTCAAGGCATGCGCCACCATTGCCTGGTGGATCAGGAAAATATTTACAGTTTAGAAATAGTCATTGAAATATAGAAGTTGGGCCAGGCAAAAAAAATCACACAGAAACTATATTATTTAGATCACTGCTTGGCCTATTGGCTCTAACTTCTTACTGGTTAGCTCTTACATCTTAATTTAACCCATTTCTATTAATCTCTGTATTGCCACACGGCTGTGGCTTACAGGTAAGGTTCAGCATGTCTGTCTCTGGAGGGGCTACATGGCTTCTCTTGACTCTGCCTTCTTTCTCCCAGCATTCAGTTTAGTTTTCCCTATCTAGTTCTACTCTGTCCTATCAACAGGCCAAGACAATTTCTTTATTCATTAACCAATAAAAGCAACACATATACAGAAGGACTTCTCACACCACATGCACACACAGATCACATATACATGTGTACACATAATAACAACGAATAGTTTTTAGATTTATTTATGTGTATGGTGTGTTTGGCCTGCATGTATGCTTATGCATTATGTGTATGCCTGGAGGTCAGAAGAGGGTGTCAGCTAAAACAGTGACCTGCACGTAAGATATGCTGGTGCAATAGTGGCATAAATGTTATACAGGGTAACCATTAACTTAAAAAAAAACTAGATTTAAGGCCGACTCAGTATTGGAGACCATACCTTACACTGCTAAAATGGCCAAGAACCTGAGACTAGACAGGTCATAGGCCTAAAGGGAAAACTTCACTAAAGGAACATAGCCATAAATTAACTCCCAATGGCATATTGCTATACCATAGATCAGTATGTCACTCAACCCACATCAGAGAAGCTTCTTCTCCCAGAAGATGTGAATTAACACACAGACTCACAACTAGACAATGCACATAGTGAGAGACTTTGACGCACTCAGTCCCAAATGGGATGTCTGCTTCAAACCCTTCCTCTCAAGGCTCCTGTGCAAGAGGGTGATGGGTGACCCCAAGGAAAGTGTGCCTTCCAGTCACAGCACCGATGCAGACTGTGGCGGCATGCACAGGACCTGAGAGGCTCAAGCCAGACAGCATCGCAATGCCGAGATGAGGCAGTGGACACCGTGTCCCACCCTGACCAAGATGCTCTTTGCAATTGCTACCTTCTGGGAAAAGAATATCAGGAGTGTCACTGGGCAAATCACCTGTACTCCAGGACAGACCCCAGGTCCAGGAGTAGCTGACCAACACAAGATGAAGTCAGTGTTCTGTTTTTTTAAATTTTTTTCAATGGGCTTTTTGTTTAATTTCATTTTGTTTTTGCCCATTTTTGTCTTATTGGCTCTTTGTTTTGATTTTTGGTTTTTTTTTTGTTGAGAGAGAGAGAGAGAGAGAGAGAGAGAGAGAGAGAGAGAGAGAGAGAGAGAGAGAGAGAGAGACTAGTTTATAAAAGCTTTAAATTAAACAGTAGAGTCACTGGGAAAGGAGCTAGGTGACAGCCTAAGAATACCAAGTAGTTTATTTTCATGTTTTCATTTTTCCAATTTCTAACTCACCATCATATTAAGACAGCACTTGTTAAGTGCAGCTATCAGTGTCAGGCTCTATGCTGGTTCACACTTTATGCTGTCTGATTCCCACAGCTTCTGTGAGGTGGGTGATGGCCACAACTTACAGCTGAGGAAACTGACTTACAGCTGACCCAGAGGCTGTGTTCTAGGGACCTTCCAGAGTGGTGCTGACGTAACAATCTGACCAGATGACCTCCGCATTAAGGGTCTCAGTGGACACGTCCAGAGAGGAGCAGAGGGAGCTGCAGGTGCAGTTTGTCACAAGTCTGTCAAATGTAGGATCTGGTACCCAGAGTACTAAAGCAGCTTCCGGTTTCTCAGACTTCCACATTTCTCTGTCTTTACAATCACCCTTTGGCCTAAGTCAAAGCTTGGGGCGCTCACCCTGTGTGCCAGGTTTCAGTTTCCTTAAAGATCGGGAGTAATCGGCCCACGGGGAAAGCTCCTGCAAGGGTGCCCGGGAACCAGCTACCAACGCAGAGTTCTCTCACCCTTCTTTCTGCTGCAAGGGTGCCCGGGAACCAGCTACCAACGCAGAGTTCTTTTACCCTTCCTTGAAAAGATCCTGGATCTGACAGCGACTCTTATGTACGATCCGATTACCACATGCACAAGTAGCTTATTACATGCAACATGCAAGTAATAGTGAAAGCTACATACTGTCTGTCTAGGTCAGTATAATGCCAGTCTTCAATTTAAATCCATCACCAAAGTTCACATGTCCTCTGCATGTGAAGTAGAGGAAAAGAAGTCATTACAACACCAAAGCAAGACTAATACACACACACACACACACACACACACACAGCCAAGCAGACAATAACAAAACAGACAAAAAGCATGTAGAAAATGTCATGACTGCTTAGTGTCATCTCCAGCTAAAAGCATCTCACACTCACACACACACCCATTCATTCAGCACTAATAGTCACCAGCAGTAGGTGTTAGTAGTAGTCTTCCACACTCAGGCCTCAGAGGGCAGGGATTCTCGAAGTATAGACCCAGGGCAGCCCCATGTCCCCTGCAAACTGGTTAGAAGCCCGCATCTCTGGACCCCACCAGCATCTGGGCTCTGGGGTGTTTTTTTTTTGTTGTTGTTGTTGCTTGAGACAGTGTTTCTGTGTGTAGCCCTGGCTATCCTGGAACTCTCTCTGTAGACCAGGCTGGCCTTGAAGTCTCAAAGCTCTATCTTCCCTTTCCTCCTGAGTGCTGGGATTAAGGTGTGTGCCACCACCACCAGGCTTCTGTGATGATTTTGATAAGCGCTCCAGGCACACACAGGGCAAAGGATCACTCCAGCAGGAACTGTGCCTGCCTGTCCAGCATCCAGCATCCTTGCTGTTCTGCTGTGCTCCAATAAGATATTTAAATATCAATAAGATATTTAAATATATAAATATATTTAATATATAAATATATTAAATATAAATAATATATTTGATATACATAAATATATTAAATATAAATAATATATTTGATATATATAAATATATTAAATATAAATAATATATTTAATATATAAATATATTAAATATAAATAATATATTTAATATATAAATATATTAAATATAAATAATATGTTTTAATATATCAACTATATTTAACTCTCATCATCTGTTTCCTCTCTCTTTCCTCTCTCCTCTCTTCCTCTCCACCCTCTGTTTCCTCTCTCTTTCCCCTCTCTCCCTCTCTATTCCCTCTCCCCCCTTCTTTCCTCTCTCCCTCTCTTCCCTCTCCCTCTCCTCCCTCTCTCTTCCCTCTCTCCCTCTCTTCCCTCTCCCTCTCCCTCTCTCCCTCTCTCTTTCCTCTCTCTCCAATCTCTTCCTCTCTACTCCTATTTAATATATATCAATAAGATATTTAAATATATATTTAAAAATCAAACAAATATGACAATAACAACAAAACACCCACAGAAATGAAGGTTGTGTACCCAACTTCAAATGTGAGACTTTCAGCTTTCCTACCCTGAGGAGAACTGGAGCGGAAGGAGGAGGGGGAGGGGCTCGGTGGGGTAAGCTGTGAGGTTACAGAGAGATACTGCTCAGTCTTGACTTTCTATTTCCCACCAGGCTCTGCTGCACTTGCTGTTGTCTGCCCAGCTTCCTCTTACTCTGGGCCTACAGGCAAGCACAGTGACGGTGTGCTCCAAAGCCGTGGACTCTGGTCTGGTTGAACCCATTTCCACTTGCGTTGTTCTCAGCACAATAGGGCAACCACTGGACTGTCCCTTTCCAAGTACTGTGAATTCCACAAAAAGAATTCTAAGAAATTTACCCCAAATAATTAGCTCACAGATATTGCACCTCAGATACCAGTTTAGACACACACGAGTACATCCATATATTCTCTCTCTCTCTCTCTCTCTCTCTCTCTCTCTCTCTCTCTCTCTCTCTCTCTCTCTCACACACACACACACACACACACACACATACACACACACACAGGAAGTAGACAGCAAAGATACCGACTAAACTCCAAATATGAGACCAAGTTGGAAGCAGTGGCTTTGACAAAGTCAGTGAAGCCACCAGGGGAACTGACCCACTTACAAATCTGCTATGAACTTCAAAATAAAATCAGATACTTGTTCATCATGCAAACAACCACCCTGATACAATGCTTCACTTTTTCCTTTTCTGGTTTTTCGAGACAGGGTTTCTCTGTGAAGCCCTGGCTGTCCTGGAACTTACCAGGCTGGCCTCGAACTTAAAAGATCCGCCTGCCTCTGTCTCCCAGTGCTCCACCACCGCCCGGCCCCAACTTTCATCTAATTCACTCAACAAATGTTGATAGATGTGTCTGGAGCCTGGCATCTGGCCAGCTAAAACAAATGCAAATCACTAGTTGACCCTATTGTTTGGGAACATGCTCAATTCTATTTCAGACATCACTTCCATCATTTAAGAAAATGATCCAAAGCAAGCATGAAGTTTCTATGCTTGGAAACCGTGACTTGGGGGCCTAGTCATGGAGACTGGATCACACATGACACTTGCTTTATCTGCTAAGGTTCCTGTGACTTTAACAGAAAGCCCAAGCCCTTCAGCTGCACACTGGGACTGCCAAGGCTCTGCTCCTTCTTGCCTTGAGCATCCCCCTCGGTCACATGACAGGCTCTAGACTGTCTTCATTATATGCTGCCCCCTAAAGAGCCAACATGCATGGCTAGTGTGACCACAGTGGACAGCTTCCACTCATCCAAGAAATTCCCTTTTCCATCTAACTTCCTCCTGTTCTTCTTTCTTCTCCTGCCACTATTCCATTCCTTTCTTCCCCATCTCCCCCCCTCCCGCCTTTTACATTTTTGAAACGGGCTCTCCCTGCGTACCTAGAACTTGCCAGGTAGACCAAGCTAATTTGCAGCAGTCACTCTGCTCTGCCTTGCTCTGAGTGCACCAGTCACTTGACTGCCAACATCTTTCTGATTCTTCTTCCACAGAACCCCACCTTCCCCCAGCCTGGGTTAGATGCTCATTTAACATATGCAGGCAAAGAACCATGATTCTCTGTGTACAATCCTGGCACATATACTGAGAAGGATCAATACACGTATTGATCATATGCAGGATAGACAGAAAGCGGCTAAATTAACAGGCAAATTAGAGGTCTATTGGAGCTGAGGTCATTCCTGGCCCAGAGATTAGATGAAGGTTTGTTTTTTTTTTTTTTTCCCAGAATTGATGGAAACACCTGCAACCTGCCAACTTAGTGCCTTCTGGAGTGGGTTCTGGAAAAAAGTCAGTTCCAGGAGAGATGGACCTTCTTGGAGTTCTTCCATAAGCGAGTCCTGAGGTCCAAGGCAAACATCTGGTTTCGGGTTAGACTCTGCCAATACACACTGAACGATGGGGCTTCATTTGCTCACACATCTGTCCCCATGTATAAAAACGAACATAAAACAATGCCAGGCATCAGACCCAAGGCTTTGTGTGTGCTCTACCAAGCACACAAGTGGTCAGTTGCAAACACTCTACCACAGAACTGTGCCTGCAGCCTGACAGTACAGCTTTATACAGCTTTATTTGAAAATAGGAAAGAAAATATCTCAAGATGAATCAGGTTGGGATACGTTCTCTTTGTCTGCTTGATTTCAACATGCTTAAGACTCCTAGGAAACACAGGGGTGCGTGTCATCAACGAGCAAAGAGGACAGCCAAGGAGAATCCTTTGCCGTCCTCCTCTTGCCACCTCCATTTTCTAGGTCCCCTTCTCAACTTGTTCTCCTTCTGTACACCACAAACGGAAAATTATTCATGAAAACTTGTGTTTTAAAAAAATAAACATAAAATCATCGTGTCCCAACCATCATAATTTCTGGTTTTTTTCCTGGTCTTTTTTTTTTTCTTCACACACAGAGAGAGGAAACTTGCTTTTAAATCCCAAAGCTGAAAAAAAAAATCTCTAGAGGCCTCATACTATATAAAGCCCCAGCTTCTCTTATTGAACCCTTGGGGAAGAGATAGCAACTTAATGGTTCTCTTTTGAAGGGCAGGTCAGTAGTAATAATGAGAAGTTGAGCATCCTTTTGAAGTGCAAACAAGTACTTAAAGTGATTTCTTTCTAATGTTTTTGGTGTTGGGGCTAAACCCAGGGCCTCACACATGCTATGCGTACGCTCTGACATATGTGTGCTACACCTCCAGTCTCTCGATTTTAATAATGCCCTCACCACAGCCAGCACTACAATGTATTGTCCTTTGGGATTTCTGTTTTATATGACAGAAGCATTCTGGTTCAGTGGGAATGTCGGGCAGGTTAGTCCCAGGATGTACTAACCAACTAACCAACCAGCCTCCAAAGATACAACATAAAGGACTATGGGTAGGTTAACTCATGGCTCCAAATTAGAATATAAGATAATGGTAGTAACTGACTGGTGGTCACTGTGCCAGCTCAGGGCTCCAAACACGGGACTTAAGGATGATGCATGACAGTGAACATTATCTAGATCAGACCAGAACTACTTTAGGGATCTCTTCAGCAGAGGAGCCAAGGCAGAGTGCTCCCTGTGTTCCCCCTGTGTACCTCCCCACAGCAAACTTTACAATGTTAGGTGTGCTTAGGCTCTTCAACACATCCTTACATCCTATACATTTACTTATAATAGACTGAGTTCTGGGTAAAGGGGGCTTTTTCTAGAACATGGCCTGGGAGAGGCATAAGGGAAGGACAAGGAGAAGGGAAATCTAAGTCCCATGATCAGCAAGATTGGGGTTGCTGCTGATTGACTTGGACTCTTTTTTAAAAAAGAGTATATTTAAAAGAAACGAAGATTTTTATTTTGGAACTAAAATTAAATTACATCATTTCCTCCTCTAAGCCCTCCCCTGTGTTTCCCCCACCCCATTTTCTCTCATGTGTGGTCTCTTTTTTTTTGGCTGCTATTATAATCCTATAATGCTACTTGTATGTCTATCACTCTGCGGCTGACCACTGGGGATTGGATAATCAACAGGGGCTCTTCCCCAGCGAAGACTATTTCACTCAGCCTAAGGATTCTTTGGGTGCTTGTAGTTCCTTGTCTAGGAAGGTGTTTGGTGAGATTTATTCCAAGTTAGTGTGTCTGCCAGTGCGGTCCTTGTCCAGGCCTTGTTTAGGCAGCCATTGTGTTGAGATTTCATGGGTGTTACTTCCCTAACATTTCTAGGAGATGCAGCCTCACAGCAGATTGCCTGGTCCTCTCATCCCCTCTTCCACAATGATCTCTGAACATTATGTAGGTGCAGGAGCTGCTTTGTAGATGCAGTGGTTGGGACTGGGCACCATGCAGTCACTTGTTCTCTGCATTTTGATTGGTTGTGGTTTCCTGTAATGGTCTCCATCTGTTGCAAAGAAAAGTTTCTTTGATGATATATTGCTTCCTTGCTTGCTTTAATTAGACTCTTGACTGCTTGACTTGAACACTACTTGCGTTTTGTGGAATTTTTCTCTTTGGGGAGCACACGAACCAAGAGACTGCTGTTGAAGTTGAGACCAGAAGAAACCAGGTGCCTCCCCATGACAGTGATAATGTGGTCCTTCTAGCTTAACTGGTCATTGTCTTCTTCTTCCTCCTCCCCTTCCCTCCCCCTTTCTCCCTCTCTGCCTCCCCCACATTGCTATAGTGAGGGGCAGAGACTTGCATGCCATAGTTCATATGTAGAGGTCAGAGGACAACTTTGTGAATTGGTTCTCTCCTTCAACCTTTACACGGGTCCAGATATTACACACTGGTTGCCAGGCTTGCAGAGCAAGCTCACCCGCTGTAAAGTGGGTGTTCTTAGATCATATCTGTGTCTATAGGTGCATACTACTGTAATTTATGATTAGGTTAATTTTGAGCCCCTTACTCCTCCCCCAAAGTGTGTATTTGGCGTCTGCTTATTCTTATTGTTATTTGCTTCTATTAGGAAAACCCATCTTTCAGAGGCAAAGAACAAAGGTCATTTGTTTGTTTCCCCGGAATCTATTCTGGAGAAGAGAGACTACTCTTGGGCTTTTCCTCCCTGAGGTTGAGACAGAAAGTCTTTCCCTCCAAGGCCAAGCAGGCTAGAGTCTTGAATGAAGGATGGAACATTTCTAGAACTAGCAAAGAGTCTAAAGTTGCTCCAAATGGAAATTCTTTCAAGGACCAACCTAGGATATTTGATAGATTTAATGGATAAATATAGACTCTTTTTATTATTGCTATTTATTTCTCTTTATTTTTGTTTATTTGCAGTGCTGGGGAGTGTAACCAGGGTCTTGGACATGTTAGGCAAGTATTCTATCCCTGAGCCACAGCCCCATCCTTATTTGTTTTTGAGACATGGTCTCACTGTGCAGCCCAGACTGGCCTGGATCCTCACGTCTATCTCCCTCAGGGCTCAGTGCTGAGCTACTATCATATCTAAGCACCATTCTGACATTTAAATGTCCAAATGGATCACTTGTTCTGATAAGGATAGCAAACCCGTATTTGAGTGGCATGCAATCTGCCTCCAAAACAGCATCTTTGATCCCTTAGATCCTATGCAGTTATACACAGCACATGACTGAATGAAGCTCACTGGCTCCAGAACCGAACTGCCAGCCTTTAGAACCTGCTCTGTCGCTTGCTGGCCATGGGGCATGATGTTTCATCTCTTTGAGTGGATCACTTTTCTCATCTATGTCATGGGATTAAGAGCACTGACATTTCATGTGACTCCTCCCAGTCTTGAAACACTGCCAGGGAGCTAAGGAGGTGGCTCAGTGGTATGATGCTTCCTTGCATGGTCAAGGCTGTGGGTGTGAGCCCACGCAACCACAAAGCACAAACAACTACAAGGGCACCAAAACTACTGTAAGGATGTGCTAGTTAAAGGACAAACCTCAGGCCCTCCTGGATAGCACCTCATTAGAGCAATTAAAGCAATGTTTCAAAATATAATGCGTGTCCAAACCATGTGATGAACATCTTGGCCAGCAGTCAGCCAGAGGCGTGTGGTCCAGGAGATCTGCCATTCACTTTAAATAGACCAACACTCACTGAAGTATGCAAAGGAGACTGGAGCATGGCTTTGGAAAACACTCTCTTCTGAAGGCCTTAAAACACGTGCCACAGAAGCTCACACCATCAGGTATCAACTGAATTTACATTTTAAAACTCATTCATAATTCCCAGGGCATGATGCCTGAGGACAGTGCCCAGCCTGGAAGTGGCATGCACACACTACCATGAGGGCAGGGTTGTAAGATAAGTCACCTGTGCTGGCTGTGTTGGATCATCAAACACAAACATCTTACACAACGTTTTCTCTCATGGCCTGTTTCTGAAGTGATTGAGGTCACCATGTATATTTTAACTATCTCAGTGCTGATGAGGCTGGAAGCCATGTTAAGAATCTGTAGTTTGGCTCCTCTGGAGAGACTACAAGGAGCCAGCAAATGGGGTAAGCCGAGGACATGTGGACACGAGTTGGTTCATTCGAATCAACCAACGACAGAACGTTTGCTCAATATGTTTTGTGAACACAGGGCAAAGGGATGGCTCAGGGGTTAAGAGTACTGGCTGCTCTGTTCAAGGAGATCAGGAGCTCAAGTCCACTCCTCTCTACATAGTAAACTCGGAAGCCTGAACTGTGTGAGACCGTGTATCAAAATAGACCACTTGGCTAAAAAGTGGGTCAAAGATTTTACAGACACCTCACCAAAGGAGTCATGCAATGGTAACTAAGTGTATGAAGAGACGTTCAATGCTGTCTGTCAGCGGCTAATGCAGAAGAAAAGGCAGTCCCACACTGCTATGGCCTCAAAATGAAATGTCCCCACAGACTCCTGTTCTGCAGGCTCTATCTCTAGCTGGCGATGCTGTTTTAGGAGATTCAGAAAACTGTAGAGAGGAGGCCTGGCTGGGGGATGGAGGATTCTGAGGCTGTTTCCTTTGGGCTATATCTTGCCATAATGTTTTGCCTCACTACAGGCCCAGAGCAATAGAGCAGACTACCGTGGACTGAAACCTCTCTGAGATCGAGAGCCAAGACAAATCCTTTGTCCTTTTAAAGGTTCTTTCCTGTGTTTTCCATGTTAAAGTGTGTGGCTAACACACCAACATCTGTGACAGAGACAGCATGGAATGTAGGTGAGGCCACGGGACAACAAGTGCTCACTTATGGCTTGTGAGCCTGAGAAGCAGCGTGGCTCTTCTGGGAGACAACTCAGAAGTTTCTTACACAGTTAAATCTCCTCTGATCATATAATTCAGCAATCAAACTCCTCATTCCTTACCCAAATTGATGGAGGACTCTCATTGGTTAATAAAGAAACTGCCTTGGGTTTTTGATAGGCAGGATTTAGATAGGTGTAGTAGACAGAACAGAATGCTGGGAAGAAGGGAAGTGAGGCAGATGCTTCAGTCAGTCGCCATAGGCAATCGTCATGCCTCTCCTCTCTGAGACAGATGCAACAAAGCCAGCCACCAGGTCAGACAAGCTGAATCCTTCCCGGTAAGACACCACCTTGTGGTGCTACACAGATTACTAAATATGGGTTAAAGCAAGATATGAAAATTATCCAATAAGAGGCTGAAACTAATGGGCCAGGCAGTGTTTAAAAGAATACAGTTTCCGTGTAATTATTTCGGGTAAAGCTAGCTGGGTGGCGGGACGTGGCCCACTCACCTCCTCACTACACCAAATGAAATAAAAATTACAACCATAGAAAAACATAGGAATGGGGCTGGTGAACTGGCTTAGGTAAAGGTACTTGCTGCCAAGCCTAGTGAACTGAGTTTGATCCCCAGAACTCTCATGGTAGGAGAGAACTCACTCCTGCAAGTTGTCTTCTGAACACACGCACTCAGAATAAATGTCCATACACACACAAAAACATAGGACATGAACAGATAAATTGTGGCCCAGGCAGACAATAGATTACTAGTGTCAAAAAAGGAATGAATAACTGGGTGGTGGCGCACACCTTTAATCCCAACTCTTGGGAGACAGAGGCAGGTGGATCTTTGTGAGTTTGAGGCCAGCCTGGTCTACAGAGAGTTCCAGGACTGGCTCAAAACAACACCACCACCAACAGAAACAAAAAGGAATGACTTATCAAACCATAGAAAGACAGGGAAGAAACTGAACACATGAGAAAGATGTGGAAAGATGGAAAAGATGACCTACTGTGTGACTCCAAGGACAAACTGTTCTGGAAAAGGGAAAATTATAGAGTCAGTGAAAAGACCAGTGGTCGCCACGGGTTAGGGAGGAAAGAGGGATGAGAAAGTGGCACACGGGATTTTAGGGAAGCAAGGGCACTCTGTGTGGTGGTGTGGGTTTATTCAGAACCCAGTAAACATATAGAGCTCATGGCATTCAGAATGATGTGTAACAGGATCCCTGGCCTTGGCTGGTTACGGTGTGTCTATGGATGCTCACCCTGGCCTTGGCTGGTTACAGTGTCTATGGATGCTCACCCTGGCCTTGGCTGGTTACGGTGTGTCTATGGATGCTCACCAACTATAAAGAGCTTGCTTTTTCGGAAGCAATGCTGAAAGTGCAAAGGCAGAGCCCAAGGAAGGGGCAGAGGTTTTATGAGAATTTGCTGCACCTTCCTCTCAGGGTTGTTGTAAATGCTGCACTAACAACATTAAGTCTTAACCAAAAAGCTGTTGGGAACAAACATTTTAAGAGCAATAGAAGAAAGAAACCATGGCCTAGTCCACTGGTTTCCTGAGAAGGTGGGTCAAAAGACAACAACAAACAACAACAAAAAACAAATAAGGAGAACACAGAAAAATGGAATCAATAAATTATGGTGCCAGGCAACTTTATCACAACCTCCCGCTTCTTCCTCCAAATCTGGCTTTGGGTGAGGGGGAAAATGCAAATGGTTTCTTCTCTTAGGCTAGGACTTGCACTGTCATGCACGGCAGGGCTTCCCTTGTTTCCACCCTAGATGGAAGAGATGTTCTCCTTTCTTAGGACAAAGAACTTGAGGCATTGAACTTAGGAACAAAGTAAGAGCACTGCCCTCCCCATCACTCTCAGCATCCCACCAAAGTGAAGACTGGTGTCCCGGTGACATCAGACATCACTAAGCCACTGTTTGCTGGAGAGTCAATAGTTTATTTTCTCTTGTGTCTGTAAATTCAAAGTCAGCTAACAAATTGAAAGTCAACACCACTTTTAAAGACAGCCCAAGACTAGGCAAAATCCACAATTTACTTTAGAAATCACCAGATCTCATGTCTACCCCCCAAATGAAGCTGTATGTACCTTCGGCAACATTAGCAGTTACCTGTCATTGTAACTTGTGTTCAGTATGTTGCATGCTAAGGCCCTGAACCATTCATTGGCCAGAAGATCCAAGATAACATGGACCACCTCCACCGAAATTTTAAGGCCCAATTTGGTAGCTTTATCAAACTATAATTATCTTGTATCTCAGATCGGCTTCTGCCTTCCAAAGTGTTGGGAAATGCCATCTCAGAAGGGACGTGATGCAGGCAGTTGCCAGTCAGCAACTGAGCTTTCCTGCCCACTCAAACGTATCTTATCTTCATCTTAGCTTGTACTCATTTAATTAACAATTCACACCCAACAATTTCACAAAGGCTAGGAGGCAGTTTGGTCATATAGCACACTGCTCACTGGCAAGCTATTCTCAAGAAAGAGTGGGCCATAAGCCATATCCAGAGGCCTACTATTGACATACGCTCATATATGTGCATGGCTGATATAAGTCAGGCCTCTGAAATGACATAGAAACCTTAGTAGAAAGTCCTCAAAATCATAAGGGGCCATTCCAAAGACACTCTTAACCATATTAGATTTTTCCCATAGTGGGCTAAGGGACTCCTGGTTTATGTCAAATTCACTGGCATAATCAGAACTTTTGTTATTTTTAGACAGGTCTCACTATGTAGCCTAGCCCACAAACTCATGGTTGAGACTAGGCTGGTCTTGAATTCACGATACTCTCTCCCGACTCTGCCTCCTGAAGTCACAGGTGTGTGCCACCATGCCCGGCACATTGTCACAACCCTTGCAGCACTTGGTGGCCTGCCTTTATCCTCTGACAGTGTATCTTGACTCAGATAAGTGGAGGGAATCTGGGGACCTGAGCCATAATTAGGCAGTGATCATCTTTGCCTTACCAAACCACTCAGCCAAATGGTGGCCTGAAGGATGAGGCACATTCCTGGAGAGGAGCTGATGAGAGGATTTGTTAAGGTTTTCTCCTTGCTCTCCAAGTTAGCAATGGCTAGCAACAGATTCATTAATAGGGCAATGCCTGGAGACACGCCCAACCATCATACAGAAAGAGACTAGCTCTTAAAAACCAGGGGTAAGGTATTGTTCAAGTCACCAACTCATCAAACACACTTATAAGTGGGCAAGAATGACATGAAGAGGCCCAGTCTAAAGGCTGGGAAAGGTTTTAGTCACAGCTTTTGCATTTATGTGGAATGTGAGGGAGACGAAGTGGGGGAAAGATAACGTGATAGGCATATACAGTTGATTCCCTGTAATGGGAGATACAGTCTGATAGAATAGAGTTAGGGCTGGCATTTACTCTTCTTGTACTTAAAAGACGGGAAGGGTCTTAAAACATCCCTCGTGCAAGGCATGAGGAGGATCCCAAGAAGCCTGCTTGTGGGCGTTTTCATATACACCTTCTGCATTGTTGTATGCGTGAAAGCACACATGACCAGATGTCCGGTAACAGGAGTTTAGTCTTTCTCAGATAATTCTGAGCCCCGAGTATGGTCTCAGTCTGTAGGGAATACTCTATTTTATTAATTGGTGGTGGTGGGAGGATATGTTGAAGGTACTTGGTGGGGGGCAGAGTTTCTGGGTGATGGGGAATGATCATATATCATGCTTGAAGTTCTCTAAGAATAAATTGTAAAAACTGGACGTTCAAAATATTATGGAGAAATGAAAATTGTAATTTATCTACGAGAGGAAAGAATTAGCATAACATGTCAAGATCTGAAAAATTATATTTTGCCTATTTAATGTGTACACATGAGCATCAGTTTAAGAAAATAAATATAACTTACAGGTTAGGGAAAAGAAGTGACGGCTCTAGGGCTCCAGCCTCTTGAACTGAGCAGGGCTGGGCAGACACAGCACTCAGCAGAACAGACGTGTGGCGTGGGCCGCCTGGTGCCTCTGAACTGAGCAGGGCTGGACAGACACAGCACTCTGATGGAGGCGGGTCTTCTATCAATCTGTTGATTTCATTGGTTAATTAATAAAGAAAACTGCTTGGCCTAATAGGTTAGAAAATAGGTGGGTGGAGTAGACAGAACAGGAAGAAGGAAGTGAGGTAGACGGCTCAGACAATTGCCCTGCCTCTGCAACCAGATGCGATGAAGCTCCAGCCCAAGATGGACGTACGCTAGAAACTTCCCGGTAAGACACTGCTCATGGTGTTACATATATTATTAGATATGGGTCAGTCAAGATGTGAATAAGAGGCTGAAAATAATGGGTCAGGCAGTGTTTAAAAGAATACAATTTGTGTGTTGTTATTTCGGGGTAAAGCTAGCCGTGTGACCAGGAGCCGAGTGGCGGGATGCAGCCCGCCGCTCCTCACTACAGCACTCAGCAGACGTGTGGCGTGGGCCGCCTGGTGCCTCTGAACTGAGCAGGGCTGGACAGACACAGCACTCAGCAGACGTGTGGCGTGGGCCGCCTGGTGCCTCTGAACTAAGTGTCACAGACACCAAGGGCCACAAGGGGCCAATGCTAAGTGAAGAAAAGGAACCGTGGGGGCTTGGGCAGGTGAGCCTAGAGAGTCTAGCTCGGCCATCTTTTAAGAGTCACCCATCCAAATCCTGTCCGTTCGTTATCTCTACTTCGACTACACAACATCATCTTCCTAGGATCTAAGGAGGGTGTTAATCAACACGTTCAAACACGTTCACAGTCCGCTACCTTTCTGAGCCAAAATGAATGGGAGTAATTGACAGTTCGCCTGGGACTGGATGTTTTGGAATAGGGTATCATCTCACTTGTCATCCGGCTCCTGGAAAGCTGTGACTTTTTTTATGCTTCATGTGCTTCCCGAGGTACCTTAGTTACGGGGACACAAAGTAAACCGGGATTGCTCTTCTGGCCTCTTCTCCCTATCTGCACCCATCACAACCTCAGTCTACTCCTTCTCAACCCTTCCCCTTTTCTCTTTTATACTCTATTCCTTGCATTTTTTCAAACTTCTCATGGCTATTTCTGCTCATGGAACGTCACTGGTACTTGAGAATGTGGACATTCATAAACATGTACCATGGGGTGTGAAATCTGGTGACAAACTAAGAGATTCCAGATGAATTTAGGTCCTAAAATGAAACTATAAAAATGCTCGACTATGTTTATGACCTTTGAGTAAAGGTGTTTTTTAAAATGATGCATGGAATGTAATGGTTTAAAGAGAAAGCCTGATGACTAGGACCTTGTATAAATTAAAAAACCTACACAGGGTAAAAAATACTGTGAACAAAATCCAGTAGACAAGCCACAGACTAGATGAAACTATCTGCTGCATTTATAACAGAATGCCAACTGGAAGAAAGTACAAAAAATGTTCACGGGCAGCTAACTGAAGGTTAGGTCCCCAAGGGTGGCAACTGTGTATGTTCATTGGTGTCCCCGGGCACTTCCTTATTGCTAGAAAATGAGAAACTCACTCATTCTCAATTTCAGTCATAAAAACAACATTTAAGGTGGAGGGATTTTAATTCCTAGGATAGGAGAAAGTTCAAGCATTGGTTAAGATTGTGGGACATATGTCCCTGCTCATGTGGCAACCCAAGCACAAACAGCATCTTTTCATATGAATGGCAATGGCCAGGGCATTACCAAGAAGGGCACAGATCCACGTGTGGAGGTTCTGATTTAGCAATGCCCACCCTGGGAAATGATCACGCACCTGTGCTTGTTCAAAGGTCCTTATCATAGCTTCTGTCTGGAATATCTAAAAGTTGCAAACAATCTAAATGCTCTCCGATATGGAATAATTAGAGAGATCATGATAAAAATCATAGCACAAATTATGAAGCAGTTTCAAAGGATAAGGTTGGTACTTGCCGACCAACACCAGGGGAGCAGGGCAGGGTGCACGATGGTTCTTGCCCATTGAACAGAACTGTAGATGAACAGAAACACGTTTACGCTTGAGTCCTTTTGCCTCACAATGTGTTATGGGCATCGTGCCAGTCTAAACAATAAGTCTATCCTATCATCTTAATAAAAATTGTATTCCATCAATGGGGTTTGTTATAAGCTTACCGGTTTTCTGTTTTTTTTTTTCTTAAAATAAAAATCTATAATAAGATCCAATTCAGACACCACACAATTTACTAACTTAAAATGTACAATTCAGTGGTGTGTGGTATATTACATTATTAATTTTTAAAAATCAATGTGAGACATTAGATATCACTAGTCACTGAATACGTGGGTCACACTAACCCATTCAGAAAAAGTAATTTAAAAAATGTTTACAGTTAGGAGGCAGAAGCAAGTGGAGCTCGGTGGGTTCCAGGCCAGCCTGGTCTATAGAGTCAGTTCCAGGAAGTCAGAGGTATGACCTGAAACCATGTCTCAAAAACAAAAATATGTGTTGGGAGGTGGTGTGGCAACACTCAGAAGGCAGAGGCAGGAAGATCTCTGAGTTTGAGGCCAGCCATCTGCAGAGTGAGACCCAGGACAGTCAGAAGAAATCCTATATCAAAAAACAAAACAAAACCAACAACAAAAAAGGCAGCTGTAGAGCACCCCAGCCTGACACGCCCTTCAGTGAAGAGGATTAGGTCATGTCCAGCAGCCTTTCTTATCTGCCCTGTATAACACAAGGTCTGGCCAAAACCTGAAGTTTGCACAAGTGACTATTTAGAAGGATTTGGATTTATAATAAACGGAAACAGACTTTTTGATAGGAACACCTGAAAACATGCGTAATGCCTTGCTTCTCAGATTGCTGTCTTCTAAGTTCCTTCCAAAGTAGGTTCTTTAAACGATTACCAGAAAAAAAAAAACTCTAAATCATATAACAAAATTTGTCATGTGAGTCGTTTTGGGTGGTTTTAACCAGATGGCTGCATTGTTTGATTTTTACGGTTGTAACCCAGGCAGCAAATCTCCATCCCTTTTTGCAGTTTGTGCAAAAGTTTCTTTAGGACAGAAAGCCTATGATGAAGGGCAGTGGAGAAGACAAAAGGTAGCCTAGAAAAATGAGTTTGTTCTTCCCTAAGATTACTACGTTATTCCTGAATGTGATGTTAAGCATTTGAATGAGACAGAAATTTCCAAAGCAAATGTAAAAGTTCGGAAAAAATTAAACCCCCACAAAGCTGATTTTCCTGTGTTTGGTCACTGTCGAGAACCCAGCCATACACCTAAGTGAGAGAAAAGCATGGTTTGCCACCCGGAAGTGTACATATGGAAGATGGCATCTGGACTTATTTTTATATGTATGAGTGCTTGTCTGCACGTATATATGTGCGTTACATGCGTGCCTGGTGCTCATGGAGGCCAGAAGAGAGGTCTGGATCCCTTACAACTGGCTCTACAGATAGTCATAAGCTGCCATGTAGGTTTTAAGTCTTTGCAAGAGCAACAAGTGTTTTAACTACTGAACCACCTCTGCCACCACCCTGAGGTTCTTGTTGCTTTGTTTGTGTTGTTTTTCCCTTTCTTCCCCATACATCCACAAGCAGTTGGGCTCTACCTAAACCTACCTAATGACACAGCTTTGGTATGAGATCTAGTTTCCTAATCCGCACATCATAGCTCCACTGGTACTCGCCTTCACTCTGTGCCCTCAGGATCCTCTTATGCAGGAGAGGTGCCTGTTCTGGGTGTTGTAATGCGTGTGACCCAGATCCCAGTGTGTGCTGGCATCTGGGAGGTGTAGGAACAGGGTCAGCCTGAACCAGTCAGTAACAGAGAGCCAAGTTCTGCAGATGTGCGCTCCAAGTTCCACACTGTTAGCAACTCCCTGGTGGCCCAGAGCAGCTCAGCAACACTACAGGTCAGTCTCTACAGCTGTACAGTGGCTGGGAAGGGTCAGTGAGATGAAGGGCCAGTGGCTGGCCTCATGGCTTACACTCAAGAACATGCCCTTGGTGAACCCTGAAGGTTTGAACAAGTTTGAGCCAGTGTCATTCTCCGGAACTACCACACAGCAATTCTCGGAACAGCACCAATAGTGCATGCATCCACCATGTTCATGTGCGTATTGCTTTCTGTGCACTTGGCACCAACTTGTTTAGCCCTCTCAGCTGTTTACGAAGCAGGGACAATTAAACACACTTTGTAGGGGCAACAGGCACAGAAAGGGGAAGACACTGGGGCAAGATCGGTCACTCAGCTGCAGAGCCAAGACGTGAGCCCAGACATGTGTAAGGTCTGTGTTCTAAAACACTACTAATCACCTTATTGTCTACACATATCTGTTTGTTTGGGGTAAACATGTGAATAGGTGTTTTCTTTGTATTCTCATAGTATCCCAATTCCTATAACTGACATGAAGACCTCCTTCTAAGTTTTCAGAAATCAATATGACAGCCTGGGGACAAAGTTCAGCAGTGCAGGGCTTGCCAAGCATATGCAGAATCCTAGGCCTGATGTCCAGTTAGCTACACAGGCAAACAGTACAACAATGAATTTGCCAGCTTGTTTTCAAACTCCTACCTAGTTGAGGAACCTTTCTTTCTGAGGACCCAGGGACTTGTTCACCTGTCTGCATTCCCCAGGCTGGTCCAAATTTTGATCTCAAGGGATCCCTGCTTTAATTTCCTAAGAACCTGGAACTCTGAGCACCATCATGCCCAGTTCCTAGAGACCCATTTTTTTCCTTTCTTTTTTATCTTCCTTCCTCCCTTCTTTCCTTCCTCTCTCTTTCTGTCTTTCTTTTCTTCTTTTGTTTTCTGGAGGCAGAGTTTCTCTGTGTATTCTGGCTGTTCTGGCACCTGATCTCAAATTCACAGATCTGCCTGTCTTTGCTTCCCGAGTGCTGGGATTAAAGGGTGCTAAGCCACCACCCCTTGGCCTCATTTTTTTTTCAACAGCTACCAATTGATTACTTGTTATTAGGGAAATGTCAAAATAAGAAGTATAAGAAAAGCCACGACAAAGTTCCCATTGGTCATTTAGGACCTCTGAGCTCACACTGTGATCTACAAGCCATGTAGGTTTGGACTCACAGGCTTGCCAATTTGCCTTTGGTGCTGCGACCTCTTCTGCTCCACTATCTTGCTCTGTTTCCCTAGCTTCCCCCTCCACATCCAACAGTTTCTCTCTAGATCACTCGCACCATCACTGCAGCTTGTAATGTAATTCCTTAGAGGAAATGCCGACTGAGCAAGCCTCAGTGTTTTGCTAGTCAAAGGTTATTTTGTATTCTTCTCTTAACCCACTCCTGTCTTCTCCGGGAAAAGCGTTCTCCCTCCAGCCAAGACCACCACCACAGCGATGAGGACATACTAACTGTGATGGGAACCCCCTTTCCAGGATGCTGAGGACCTCAGCAGCCCAGGAGTGGCTCCCTGCATCCCAGTACTGCACTGGCATCTTCGCCCAGACGGTTGAGTAGCCGTTGTCCCTTGCTGAGCGCTTGTTGACTTCAGCACTCTCTCACCACAGCGGACCAGCATTCTTAGTACCGATGGTGTCTGGAACGCCACTTGTCCCTGAGGACCTATTTGAAAACTGGGACGGGGTCTCTCTTGACAAAATTCCATTCCTTACTAGATAAGTTGTTTTCCCCAGTCCTCAGTTGCTCGTCTGCAAAATGAGCATGGCAGTATCTCATTGGCGAGAGTGAGCACTTAAGGGCTGGTGTGTACGAAGCACTTAGTGAAGCAGACCAGCGGCAATGCTCGTCGTCACACAGACCGTTTATTCTAGGGACATAGTTTCCCAAGGGGAAAGAACAGAATGTCCAATGGAAACAGTTCCCTGGAGACCACAAATACTGCCAGTTTTAGTGAGAAGTTATGGGAGTCAAAGACCTTTTCCGGACTCAAACACTGTTCTTTGGACATTCTGTTTTCAAAAATAAAGCTCACAGTGACATAAATATCCCAGACTGTATTTTCCAGGGAGTGTGGTTAAGATGGTGTGGATGCTACGATACACTGGAACAAACCCTCATCCTGGACCATTTGTAGAAGGGGAGTTCCATCTCTTCGGCTTGCACGAGGTGGGAGCTGACTCTTGTTCTGTCCATCAGTCCCCGATCTCTGCACTGACCAGCAACCATGCCTGTGTGAGAAAGCGAGGTTGCCTCTCCACATCTCCTGCACATCTGCTTAGGAGCACTGGGATTACTGTTCAGGCATCAGCTTCCCGATCTCAAGCCTTTCTCAGCTTTGCCGAGCATCCCAAGGTCAGACCTGGGATCGCGGTCCTTCGATAATGCTTTCCCCCACCACAGCAACAGGGTTTTAGTTCCCTCAGCTCCAGGGCTGGAAGGAAGATGTCCCGCTGGAAGGGTTCCATCAGACAACAGGGGCTCAGGGAACAAATGAGTTAAATACACTCATAAATGAATTCTAAAAGGTGGCAGATGTGGGCTAATGAACCAAATCTGTCTGTAACTAAGATCTAATCTCGAGTCGCTTATTTGTTCATTTCTTTCTGTATTTGTTTGCCCACACTTGTATGGAACATGTATATATGTATGCATGCATGCATGCATGTAAGTATGTATGTATGTATGTATTCTTGTAAAGGGCTAACAAACTGAGTTTGTTCCCTAGAACCCACATGGTGGAAAGGAAGAAAGAACCTTCAAAAGTTGACCTCTGCTTTCCACACTAACACTGTGGTAAACACACACACACACACACACACACAGAGTGGGGAGATAGAATTAAAAAATAATCTATCCAATTATAAAATCACTAGAAATTTTCCGATCAAGAAAATGAAGCTGTCACCTTCCTACCAGGCATCAATCCCCAGGACGGTTATAAGGTCCCCCTTGGATGAAGCAAGAAGGTTCTGACCTGGCTTTTAAGATCCTCCCGTGGTCACAGTGGCTTCTTCTGTATCTCTACGTCAGACCCAGGCCCACTGTTCCACTTTCCTGACTACCCACTGACATCCTGCCTGGAGGCTACTGAGGACTTGAAGATTAAAAAACTGTTCAAATCAGAGGCATGTTTTATTTCGAGGCAAGGTTTCACTGTGTGATGTGGGCCAGGCTGGCCTGGGATTCCTGCATTTCCCATCCTACCGGGCTGGCCATCCTTTAGCCTTGCCATGTCCCTGACCCCAGCACTTATGGTGGCCATGTTTCCCAGCTGTCTTGCTTCCCCGTTGCTCACCGCAACTCTTTCAGGGCAGGGGTCGTATTCCTAGGCAAGCACAGGCCTGCCTATAACGGGAAAAGTTTAGAAATCAACTAAATTGCTGTAGCACTTCCATCTGTGGTAAAGTGTTTCTCCGAGGAGAAAGGGGATGTGTTTGGAAGATGAGTAGACGTGCGTTTGAATCTCTGTGTACGAGTGCGTCCCTGCTGGGTGACAGCGAGTCTCTTTCATTACTGTTTTCTCACCTTATGTCTGAGACCTCAGGGGTTGTCCCTAAAGTTGGAGCTCACCTAATTTTCTGGCAGTGAGCCCGAGGGATGGCTCCTTCTGAACCCTGATAAGATTTACATGTGAAGGCACTGCACCTGTCTTCTTACATGTGTGTTGGGCATCTGAACTCGGGTCCTCACGCTTGTATAGCAAGGACTTCACGGAATAAACTGTCTCCAGCCCTCAGTTTGATTCTTCTAATGAATGCTACCCATGTAACTTCTCCATGACCCATTCAACACATTCTGCAGGATAATGCCACTTGAGTGACAGTGAAAGATTATGTTCAAACGCTCAGTAAATGGAAAGTTCTATCTGCCCCTTTGCCTTGCAACACTGCTTATTCAGATAAAATAAAGCTTAGATTTAATAATAGGCAAGAGAAGATTCCCCACTCAGATACTGAATAACTCATTTCAAATGCTCCTTTGGGATTTTATATGTAGGAAACAGCCCTTTTGCTGCAATCCATTGAAAGCCAACCCTGCTGGGCATTGTGGCACGTGCCTACAATCACGTTACTACAGAGAGCTGAGGTAGAGGACCATTGTTGGGGACACAGAGGTCCTTGAGGTCACAGGTCACAGAGAAACCAGGAATGTTAATCACACAGGATTGTCTTTCCAATGGGAAAGATGATAAACCTGTTCTTCCACCCAGAAAGCTGCAAACTGGATGTGGTTAATAGCCTGGCCATCTGTTAGGCCAGGCCCCTTTACCATCATGACCGGAAGTGGCTGGTCATCTAAAGAACCCTTCTAGTCACAGACTCCCTCAAGCTCCCAAAATCAGGACCAGAGGTGGCTAACAGCCCAGATAACCTCTGTGCTATCTATTTGACCTAGACCAGGCCAGACCCTTAGGCTATTTAGCCGGTACAGTCAGCCCAGCTCTAGAACTCTGACCCAGGTCGACTAAGTCAGTCTGCACTGGTTTTCATTCTAATGTCTTTGAGTCATTTGCTTTCCTTAAACTCCAGCACTCAGGAGGCAGAGGCAGGCAGATCTCCGTGAGTTCAAGACCAGCCTGAGCTACAGAGTTCTATTCCAGAAGAGTTAGAGAGTGAAGGGCCCAGACCCTAAATCAGCCCCACCCCCATCCCCTTTGGCAGCCACGACAGGCTGCAGAAAAGACCCAGCAAGAAGCAGGCCCCTGACTCAGCAGAATGCGCTGAGCCGCCCGCCCCCTGCTCTAACTACTGGGTGGATCAGAAGTCAGCTGAGGGCTCTGGAGAGGCATTACTGATGATAGTGGACTTCAGTAGCCGCCCTGCCTCCCATGTCCTCCAGGCATAACATCCTTTCCGCAGCTGACCAATCAGCTCAGGGCAGGTTCCCTCATCCCGGAGATGTGCCAATCCTGAGATTGTTACTATGCAGCTAGCAGACCCTATGACACCTCCCTTGTCTATTCCCAATATATTCCCTTCCCCATTGCAGCTTGGGGTCCTCCTGCTCTGCCTCCTATGTCAGATGGATGGAGTTAACTTGTAATTAAAATGACTCTTTGCTTTGACATTGGGTCTGGTCTCGGTTTCTGGGATCTAGACTCTGGACACAACAGTGAGACCTTGTCTCAATAAACAAACAAAACCAACCAAACAAACAAACACGTTTTTCAGAAAATTAAAAAAAAAAGCTGGGTAAACAGTAGTCCTAAACTGATTTGGTGAGGTGTAGAGAGCTAAGCCTGAGAAATTAATAGTAAATATATTTATATCTGAAAGAGTACACTTGATTGCAAGCAGCAGACAGGATACATCTTTGTTCAACAAATACGCAGTTTATTACACACACACACACACACACACACACACACACACACACGCGCACACACTACAGACAGTGAATATCTGTGCCTTTTAAAAATATCCGGACTCAAGTCACCAGGTTTGAACTGCTTCTCTTGTTTGACCTAAGATTTATCTACACTGTATCAATAGGTTGTAAGAATTCCTTCCTTCTACTTCCTTCTACTAAGTCCAATCTAGGTAAAAAGTATATTTGTGCTCATCTATTGTGTGGGTTTCAATTTAAAAGTAAATGTTTATGGCTGGAAAGATGGCTCACTGGTTAGCACTGGCAGCTTCTCCAGAGGACTGGAGTTCAATTCCCAGCACCCTTGTGGAGGTTCACTATAGCTAGAACTCCAGTTCCAGGGGATCTGATGCTCTCTTTGGAGCGTGTGCACTGCATGCATGCAGTGAAACATGCAGGCAAAACACACATATACATAGAATAAAATTAAATAATCTTAAAAACTCAGTTCTATGAAGAATCATGTAAGCTATGTATCAATAGCTTTATATTACGTATATCAGAAATAACCACAAAGTATTCCATTGTCCCAAGGAAGCAAATGACTAAGAAAATATACACAACTGAGTCTAAAATCAAGAGATTTCAAATCATATTTACTAAAGATGAATAACAAAACAGAATGAAATAGAAAAAAAGTTGAATTTGTAATTGCATCAAGGGAAATGTGATGGATATTTACAAAATCCAAGACGCATTTGGCCAGTTTCGCATTGCTCTCTTCTGGGTGAGGTTGCCTATACTGACCACAGAAGGAAGTAATTCTAGAGTAAATCCTGCTTGCTGAGGACACTCTCCCACAGCAGAGGGCAAAATGTCCAGGAAAAGTTTCCTTTTTTCTTTTTTTTTTCATTCCTTCTTTCCTTCCTTTCTCCATCCTTCCCTCCTTCCCTCCTTCCTTCCTTCCTATGTTTTTGTTTTTCAAGTCAGGGTTTCTCTGTGTAGCAGATAAGAGTGGCTGATTCATGCCACATTCAGAGAGTCCCAGCCATCTTTCACAAGCAGCATCTAGGTGTCTTAACCAAAACACTTAATTTCTATGAATCACATCTGCTTCCTCCACCGAGAATATAGAGTTTCTAAATTAAAGCAAAGTAAGTGATAAACACGAGAATTCCAAGAATATCATTCATTGTTACTTAGCAGGTGTGTCCCTCAAGTGGATATATTCTAAAAGCCGCCTTCGGTCATAGAACCGCATTTTCTCATAACTTTAAGCCACAGGGTTAAAATACATATGCACAGAACTCCGCAAAACTATGGCAATGTCTGGTTTAAAAGCAACCCGAGGAAACAGTAGTTAACAGCCCCAATCAGCGTGTAAGGAAGCCAACGGAAAGGGTAATTGAGTTAGATTAAAGTGACTTCTTAGGAAGTTGTTTACTCTGAAAGAGAACGAAAATACACCTCTCAGATAAACAATGTCTCCTCTTACTGCTTACAACAAAATTGGACGAAACAACAAATAGAGCACAAAACCAACGACCGGGCAAGGAATCCTTTACCTGCGTGGAGCGCGTCCCGGGAGCGTCACAGGCAGGGGACCAGACGCTGCCATTCAGTGAACTTTTGAACGGGAGCTGAGGGTTGGGGACGTGCGCTGGAGGCGACCTACCTCTCACAGATTTCCCGATGCTGTGCAAGTGCGTGATCGAACTGTAGTTCTGAGCAACGCTCTTTAGGAACGCCTCCATCTCTTCCTGGTGGTGGTATCGGAAATCCAGGGCGGTCACGACCGGCAGAAGAAGCCCCAGCCACAGGACCGCGAGGTCCATGTCCTAGAGATGGGGGGAAGAGAAGAAAAGAGCTGCTGAGGACCTCCGGGGAGGCGCGGGCACCTTTCCTCCCGGCCCTCGGGGAACACCTGAGCTTCATGCTCCTTCTCCCGAGATACGAGGTAAAGGTGGCCCCTGGAGCCCCGCAGCCCGCCCGGGTCCCGGCAGCAGCACCCTTCCGCGCGCCCCGTCTCACCGCTGCCAGGCGCGCGTCTCCGCCCGCCGGCTGCCGCCGGGAGCTCGGGGGGAATTATAGCCCGGCCAGAGGGGCGTTCCCGGGACGACACGCCCATAGACACGCCCACGCCGCGCCTTGCCCGCCCCTTGGGGCGGGGTCTCCACCCTCGCTCCAGGGACTGCCAGCCCCGCAGGGTTGTGAGAAGCGGGTGGGCGGTGGAGTGCGACCCGTCGGCGCTGGTGTTGGACGTGCGGCCTGTCCTTGGCCACCGCGGCCCCGAGACGCTGCACAGAAGCCGCCCACGGCCTCCACTGTGCCGATCGCTGGACACGGTGCCCGCGGTGGGTGGTGGGCGGTGCGGGTCACCTGGAGTCCAAGGAGGGCCAGGCTTCCAGCCCTGTGCTGCAGCTGAGGAAGCCGGGGATGGGGAGGCGTGTGTGTTTGTGTGTGTGTGTGTGTGTGTGCGCGCGCGCGCTTTAAGTGTCAAGTTATGCGGTACGGGAACGTGTCCAACAAAAGTAGATAGTAGATGAGATCTGACTAAATCAGGGTAAAGTTTGTGACAAACTCGCAGGACAAAAGCGGAGCCGCTGTCGGCACGCGGATTCCTCAGGCCGGTTCTGGAGCTTCTTCCTAAAAAGCTGCTTTCTGGGAGGATGGGGTGGGTTGTGTTTGCATTAAACAGAACACAAATCATAACTGATGAGAAGTCGATCGTGACACAGACCATGCCGCCGAACACAGATCGTATCTGATAAGGGTTCGCGAGCTATCGTGCTCTGGTACATACCCCACATACATACTCCACATACACTGTCCCACAGTCCGGTGGATTTGCAGAACCCTGTTAGAGAAATACCGACGCCTGCAAGGGTCTGGTGAAAACAAACTTCAAAAGCTACTGATTTGTTATAGCACTCGTGAACAGATTTTTAAAATAGTGACGAGAGGGCCCATCCCAAAGTGATGAGGTGAAATTTTCTTCCCGGAGCACAAAAGGGCCTTGAGAGTGGGAGAGATGGCTCAAAGGGTAAAGATTGCTTGGGTTACAAAACTGGACACTGGACTTTGAGTCTCAAAACCCGCGTAAAGGTAGAAGGAGACACCAGACTCCACAAACTTGTCCTCTGACCTCCACAGGTGTCCTCTGACCTCCCCAGCGGCACCGCGTTCCTCGGTGCTCGCCTCCCGTGCACGCACATAACAAAAGAACAAATGGTTTAAAGCAGTGATTCTCAACAGGGGTCAGGACCCATTGAGGTTGCTTATCAGATAGGTGGCTTATCAGATATTTACAAAACGAGTCTTGTCGCAGTAGCAAAATTACAGTAATGAAGTAGCAACAAAAATTTTACAGTTGGGGCTCAGCACAACGTGTATTAAAGGGTGGCAGCGTCGGGAGGCTGAGACCACTGCTGTAATGGCTCTGTGGCTGGAGACTGGGAGGTGGTGGCTTCAGCATTGATTTGGACTGCCCTCCCTATTCCAGGAAAATGAAGGAAGGGGTGAGAAAAAGTTGCAACCACTGCCCTGGAAGTTCACACTAGATAAGAAGAACCAGCCAGTGGATTGGAATCAGAAGCCTGGAGTCTGGAAGATTTAGCACTTAGTCCCCAAGTGTGGTCTAAAGACATTGATGTCACTTAGAGCATACTGAAAATTATGGATCTCTCCTCCCATTGCAAGCCTTAGCAGAGTTCAGAGAACTGTCCTGCAATCAGGTTTGGGATACACTGCTCTAGAGGAGAAGAGAAAGAGAAAAAGAAAAAGAGAAGGTTCAGTGTGAGAATTTAAAAGCTGGGCAAGAATAAAAGTTTAAGCTATTAGAGAAAAACCACTCAAGTTTATGGTTTCGGAGGTGATCTTCCTTTTCATGAAATGATTAAAGGAAAACCACGGCGATACAAAAGCACATGGTTTCTGCATGGGTAAACCCGGGATAAAGCTTACCAAAAAACACAAGCAAACAAAAACCAAACTGGATGTTATGGTTTGCATAGGAACCTTGTGTTGAAGGCTGGATTATGTTTGGATCGTGAAGGCTGACTTCATCAGATCCACCGGTGTGTGCAGAATTGATGGCATTATTCCAAGATGATGGAAACTGACAGGGCCTGGTTGGAGGAGGTAGGTCACTGGGGGCAAGCCTTTCGAGTACCTGCTTTGTTTCTAGCCTTTTCTGCCCACTCTGCTTCCTGCTTCTAAAGAGCTGAGTGGCTCATTACATGTTCCCTCTGTGACCTGCCTCACAACAGCCAAGAGTGTATGTACTGAATCCTCTGAAACTTTGAACCCAAATAAATCTTTCTTCCTTGTAAGTTGTTTTTCTCAGGTTTTGTCACAGCAACAAAGGCTGATTGGCATGCCAGAAGACAGAATTAACAGCTCCTTCGAAATCAAGAATGGGCAAGAACAATAATAGGCAGGTCCTAAAGCAGCCATCTAAATAGCCAATAAGCATAGCAAGTACCACCAACCTGGCCAACAATCAAAGAGTTCCACATTTAAAGGGACAGGTAGTGTTTTGTTTTGCTAATCGCTAGGCATGATTTTGAAAAGGCACCCAAAGCCAGGAGAAGGTATTTATGCTCTTCCAATTGCCTTTTTTTTTTTTTTTTTTTTTTTTTGGTTTTTCAAGACAGGATTTCTCTGTGGCTTTGGAGCCTGTCCTGGAACTAGCTCTTGTAGACCAGGCTGGTCTCGAACTCACAGAGATCTGCCTGCCTCTGCCTCCCGAGTGCTAGGATTAAAGGCGTGCGCCACCACCGCCCAGCCTTCCAATTGCCTTTTAAACAGTCTCCCTTGCTTGGAGGGCTACCTGTGAGAAGACAACAATGTTTCCAGCCTGCAGTTTCTTCTTTAAAGGTAATTTAAAAATGTGTTGTGTTTACCGTGAAGGTTAAAGTTTCAAAATCAATGTTGTTTTCAAATCCTGACAAAGTAAATAAAACCCAACTGTCTGACACAAGCAAGCTGTCTCCAAGGGTGATTCTCTCAGGAGCAGTATTTCCCAAAGAGACCCTTGGCAATTCCTGGAGGACTTGGGGAAAGTGTTGCTGCCGTCTGGCCCTGAGGCAATGGGTGCTCCCAGAGGGCTTGCGGTCAAGACTACAGCAGTGGTTCTCAACCTTCCCAACACTGTGACCCTTCAGTACAGTTCCTCATGTTGTGCTGACACCTAATCATATAATTATTTTTGTTGCCACTTCATAACTGTAATTTTGCTGCTGTTATTAATCATAATGCAAATATCTGTGTTTTCCAATGGTTTTAGGCAACTGTGAAAAGGCATTTGACCCCAAAGAGGGTCATGACCCACAGATTGAGAACCTCTGCTCTATAGTGTATCGCACTGCCCACCTCAGCAAAATCCAGGCAGAAGTATCAATAGTACTGGAGTTGAGACATCTTACGTCCCCGTCCGAGGTAGGATATCATGATCAGTTGATAAACTGTTTTTCAGTCATAATAACGAGGATATAGTTATGGCTCATTTCCTTGGGGAAACAGATCATTCAGTGGAAAAAAAAAAAAGGCAGATGAAAAAAGTAAAAAAGTAGGAACTTTGGAGGCACAACGGATAAAACCCATTACTGGCAAAATGCTGGGCACTTCTCAAACAGGCTGACTGGTAATCCTTGAGCCGCAGTGTTTTAACTTTCCTTTCTTTAAAAAGAAACCAAAACCATTTTTTTTTTTTGTTAATGGGTGTGTGTATGCACACATCGTAATGCCAGTGGAGACCAAAGGCCAGGCCACTAGCAAGGAATCTTTGTCATCTTTACACCACATGGAGCCTAGGTCAGCACCGGGCTTGGCAGGGCCTCTACCAGCTGAGCCACCTCAGGGCCTTTTTTTTAAATGATGTATTTTTTGAACAACTTTCTTTCCTTACCTCTTTTAATTGAAAAGAGGGGCATTTTTTATATAAAATCAAAGCTTAGTAGAAAGCACAGAGACAGAAGATGAATAGTTCTGAAGGAAGATGATATCTAAATGTCACTGGAGTGAGTCACAGGACCGGAGAGGAAGTAAAAGGTCATTGGAAAAGTGGTATAGTAAGGAACTGAAAAGCTAAGGTGCTGGAGAATTCTTGGTGAGGACATTGAGGCCCCTGAAACAGTAGCATCAATTGGAGCAGAGAGAATTACAGCTAGGGGTTGAACACCCCAGCAGACGTGGACAAGAATGCAAAGAACAGTGTGACCAGACTTTGTGGGCATCTCCCCCATCCCTCCCTCCCTCCCTCCCTCCCTCCCTCCCTCCCTCCCTCCCTCCCTCCCTCCCTCCCTCCCTCCCTCCCTCTCTCCCTCCGTCCCTCCCTCCCTCCCTCCGTCCCTCCCTCCCTCCCTCCCTTCCTTCCTCCCCCGTCCTGCATTTTACATTCAGTTATGTTTTTGTGTGTGTATGTAGGTGTGCACACGCAGAGTCCAGAGAATAGCTCACAGGCGTCTGCTCTCTCCCTTCATTGTGTGGGGCCTGGGGATCAAGCTCAGGTCAGTAGATTTGGTGACAAGCGCCTTTAATTACTGAGCCACCTCAATAATCTTTTCAACTTTTTGAAAGTTCACAAGAAAACATGACTATAAGAAAATAGGGATGCTTGAAAGTTTTTACCTGCCTTGAAACAACCATTCTAGAACACATAGGTAGTGCTGAGCGGTCAGGTGGACCCTTGCGGCTCGGATTTCACTATCAGACACAACAAACTCTCCCAGCATGTCTCTGTTTCCTTAGGATAAATTCCCAATTGTGGGGTTTCCAGCTAAAGGAATATATGCATTTTAAAAACGTAAAGTATTTAGGCAAAATTTTATTCCTATAAAATATCAATTCATTTTCAAACTGTAATGCTGGGGCTGGACAGAGAGCTGACTGCTCTTTCAAAGGTTGGCTCTCTCAGCATTCACACTGGGTGGCTTTCAAATGCCTGTGGCTCTGGTGCCAAGGGATCGGATGCCCATTTCTGGCCTCTGTGTACACCTGACCAGACACAGACACAAATACATAAATACAATAAACCTTTAAAAATAAAACCATTAGTACTTCTCATACAAGCGCAAAGTAAACAGGCCAAAGATTTTACTTTGATTAGTTAGTGAAGAAACCGCAGGGATAGTGAGGAGTGGTGTAAGACTTAGGGATATGGGCCGGAGAGATTCCTTAGTGCTTAGGAGCACTGGTTGTTTTTCCAGAGGTTCTGAGTTCCCAGCACCCACGTGGTATCCCACAACCATCTGTAATTGGATCTGATGCCCTGTTTTGTCTGATATCCTCTTCTGTCATGCAGGCATACATGCAAATAGAGCATTCATATGCATAAATATATAAATCTTTTTTTTAAAAAGACGTAGGAATATAAGAGAGGATAAAGGAGCCAGAGAGATGGCTCACTGAAAGCACTACCAGTGTAAACCTGGTGACCCAAGTTTGCTCTCTGGATGCCAAATAAACAGGCAGATGCAGTGCGTCCATTTGTAATGTCGGCTCCTATAGACAGACAAGAGGAAAGAAAACAAAAAGAACTACCGGGAAGCACATGTGGCTAGCTGGCCTGGCAAATACAGCACAGCAGCAGAGATGGGAGAGACCCTTCCTAAAACAGGAGGCAAGGACAGACACCTGATAAAGGTGTCATCAGACCTTTACGTGTGCACTATGATAGGTGTGTGCTCCCACTGAACATAAACACACACACAGATGGAATTTTGCTTAAAGTATTTTTTAATAATTTATTTTTTTAATTTTATGTACGTTGATGTGTATGTCTGTGTGAGAATGTTGGGTCCTCTGAAACTGGGTTTACAGACAGTTGTGAGCTGACATGTGGGTGCTGGAAATTGAACCAGGGTCCTCTGGAAGAGCAGTCAGTGTTCTCAACTACTGAGTCATTTCTCCAGCCCTTGCTTAAAATAATTTATTCATATCTTTTGTTCATTTTCCCCATGATTTTTCATGTGTAGCATGTTTCTTTTTAGAATATTTAATTATTTCTTTTTTATTGATATTTTTTGAGCTCTACATTTTTCTCTGCTCCCCTCCCTGCCTCTCCCTTCCCCTCTTCAATCCTCCCCCAAAGTCCCCATGCTCCTAATTTACTCAGAAGACCTTGCCTTTTTCTACTTTCTACTTTCCATGTAGATTAGATCTATTTAAGTCTCTCTTAGTGTCCGCATTGTTGTCTAAGTTCTCTGGGATTGTGGTTTGTAGGCTGGCTTTCTTTGCTTTATGTTTAAAAACCACCTATAAGTAAGTACATGTGATAATTGTCTTTCTGTGTCTGGGTTACCTGACTCAAAATAATTTTTTCTAGCTCCATCCATTTTTTTGCAAAATTCAAGCTGTCATTATTTTTTCTGCTGTGTAGTACTCCATTGTGTAAATGTACTACATTTTCCTTATCCATTCTTCGGTCGAAGGGCATTTAGGTTGTTTCCAGGTTCTGGCTATGACAAACAAAGCTGCTATGAACATAGCTGAGTACATGTCCTTGTGGCACGATTGAGCATCCTTTGGATATATACCCCAAAGTGGTATTACTGGGTCCTGAGGAAGGTTGTTTCCTAATTTTCTGAGAAATTGCCACACTGACATCCAAAGGGGTTGTACCAGCTTGCATTCCCACCAGCAATGCAGAAGTGTTCCCTTTTCCCACAACCTCTCCAGCATAAGTTGTCATTAGTGTTTTTGATCTTGGCTGTTCTTACAGGTGTTAGATGGAATATCAGAGTTGTTTTGATTTGCATTTCTCTGATGACTAAGGATGTTGAACATTTCCTTAAGTGTCTTTCAGCCATGCTAGATTCCTCTGTTGAGAGTTCTTTGTTTAAGTCTGTACTCCTTTTTTTTTATTGGATTATGTGATTTTGGTGTCCAATTTCTTGAGTTCTTTCTATATTCTAGAGGTCAGACCTGTCTGATGTGTGGTTAGTGAAGATCTTTTCCCATTCTGTAGGCTGTTGCTTTGTCTTGTTGACCATGTCCTTTGCTTTACAAAAGCTTTTCAGTTTCAGGAGGTCCCATTTATTTTATTTAATTTTTAAATATTTATTTATTTATTATATATACAATATTCTGTCTGTGTATATGCCTGCAGGCCAGAAGAGGGCACCAGACCCCATTACAGATGGTTGTGAGTCACCATGTGGTTGCTGGGAATGGAACTCAGGACCTTTGGAAGCGCAGGCAATGCTCTTAACCTCTGAGCCATCTCTCCAGCCCCAGAGGTCCCATTTATTAATTGTTTTTCTCAGTATCTGTGCTCCTGGGGTTATATTTAGGAAGTAGTCCCCTGTGCCAATGTGTTCAAGTGTACTTCCCACTTTCTCTTTTGTAAGGTTCAGTGTGGCTGGCTTTATGTTGAGGTCTTTGATCCATTTGGACTTGAGTTTTGTGCATGGTGATAGATATGGGTCTATTTTCATTCTTCTACATGTTGATATCCAGTTATGCCAGCACCACTTGTTAAATATGCTTTCCTTTTTCCATTTGATATTTTTTTGCTTTCTTATCAAAGATCAGGTGTTCGAAGATGTGTGGATTGATATCTGGGTCTTCTATTCAGTTCCATTGGTCCTCTGTCTGTTTTTGTGCCAATACCAGGCTGCTTTCAGTACTGTGAAAGCTCTGTAGCTGAGTTTGAAGTCAGGGATTGTGATGCCTCCAGAAGTTTTTTATTGTACAGGATTGTTTTGGCTATCCTGGGTTTTTTGCTTTTCCATATGAAATTGCGTACCGTCCTTCTGAGCTCTTTGAAAAATTTTGCTGGGATTTTGCTGGGCATTGTGTCGAATCTGTAGATTGCTTTTGGTAAGATTGCCATTTTTACTATGTTAATTCTGCCTACCTAAGAGCATGGGAGATCTTCCCACTTTCTGGTGTCTTCTTCAATTTCTTTCTTCAAAGATTTAAAGTTCTTGTCATACAAGTCTTCCACTTGTTTGGTTAGAGTTACTCTGAGATATTTTATGCTATTTGTGGCTATTGTGAAGGGTGATGTTTCTCTGATTTCTTCCCTAGCCCTTTTATTATTTGTGTACAGGACGGCTTGAGTTAATCTTGTATCCTGCTACATTGCTGAAAGTGTTTATGAGTTATAAAAGTTCCTTGATAGAATTTTTTGGGATTGCTTATGTAAACTATCATATCATTAGCAAATAGTGGAAGTTTGACTTCTTCTTTTACAATTTGTATCCCCTTGATCTTCCTTTTTTGTCTTATTGATCTAGCTAGGACCTCAAGAATGATATTGAATAGATACGGATAGAGTGGACAACCTTGTCGTGTTCCTGATTTCAGTGGAAACACTGGGAGTTTCTCTCCATTTAGTTTGATGTTGGCTGTGGGCTTATTATTAAGGCTTATTGCCTTAATTATATTTAGGTATGTTCCTTGTATACCTGCTCTCTCCAAGACTTTTATCATGAAGGGATGTTGTATTTTGTCAAAAGCTTTTTTGGCATCTAATGAGATGATCATGTGGTTTTTATTTTTCAGCTTATTTATATGGTGGATTATGTTGACAGATTTTTGTATGTTGAACCATCTCTGCATCTCTGTGATGAAGCCGACTTGATCATGTTGGATGATGGTTCTTATGTGTTCTTGGATTCGATTTGCTAGTATTTTATTTTGTATTTTTGCATTAATGTTCATGAGTGAGATTTGTCTGTAATTGTTTTTCTTAGTAATGTCTTTCTGTGGTTTGAGTATCAGGGTAATTGTAGCCTCATAAAAAGACTTTGGCACGCCTTTAATCCCAGCTCTTGGGAGGCAGAGGCAGGCGGATCTCTGTGAGTTCGAGACCAGCCTGGTATATAAGAGCTAGCTCCAGGACAGGCTCTAAAGCTGCAGAGAAACCCTGTCTCGAAAAACAAAAAAAAAAAAAAAAAAGACTTTGGCAATGTTCCTTCTGTTTTTTTTTTTTTTTGTGTGTGTGTGTGGAATACTTCGAGTAGTATTGGTATTACTTCTTTGAAACTCTTGTAGAATTCTGAGCTGAAACCATCTGTTCCTGCGCTTTTTTTGGTTGGGAGACTTTTGATGACTATTTCTATTTCTTCAGCAGTTATAGGTCTGTTTAATTTGATTATCTGGTCTTGATTTAATTTTAGTAAGTGATATTTATCCAGAAAGTTGTCCATTTCCTTTACGTTTTCCAATTTTGTGAAGTACAGGTTTTCAAAATATGAAATGATAATTTCCTGTATTTCCTCTGTGTCTGTTGTTATGTCCCCCTTTTCATTTCTGATTTTGTTAATTTGGATATTCTCTCTCTGCCTTTTTTGTTGATTTTATCAAAGAACCAACTCTTTGTCTCATTGATTCTTTGTATTTTTTTTGTTTCTATTTTTTTGATTTCAGCTCTCAATTTGATAATTTCCTGCCGTCTAGTTCTCTTAGGTGAGTTTGCTTCTTTTTGTTCTAAAGTTTTCAAATGTTCTGTTAATTCACTAGTGTGGTACTTTTCCAGCTTCTTTACATAGGTGTTTAGTGCTATGAACTTGCCTCTTAACACTGCTTTAATATGTTCCATAAATTTGGGTATGTTGTGTGGTCATTTTCATTGAATTTTAGGAAGTCTTTAATTTCCCTCTTTATTTCTTCAGGTGAGCATTGTTTAATTTCCATGTGTTTGTGGGTTTTCTGGAATAAGTATTGCTGTTGACTTCTAATTTTATACCATAGTAACATTGGGTTATTCCAATATTTTTTGTATTTGTTGAGGTTTGTTTTGTTACCGAGTATGTGGTCAATTTTTGAGAAGGTTCCATGAGATGCTGAGAAGAAGGTATATTCTTTTTTGTTTGGATGGGATATTCTATACATGTTTGTTAAGCCCATTTGAGTCATAACATCTGTTAGTTCTCTTATTTCTCTGTTCATTTTTTGTCTGACTGACCTGTCCAGTGGTGAGAGGGGAGTGTTGAAGTTTCCCACTATTAGTGTGTGGGGTTTAATGTATGATTTAAGTTTTAGAAGTGTTTCTTTTACATATGAGGGTGCCCTTCTATTTGGGGCAAAAATGTTCAGTATTGAAATTTCTTCTTGATGAATTTTTCCTGTAACTAATATGAAATGACCTTCTTTGTTTCTTTTGACTGATTTTTACCTTGAAGTCTATTTTGTTAGTTATTAGAATAGCTACACCTGCTTGTTTCTTAGGTCCATTTGATTGGTATATTTTTTCCCACCCCTTTGCTCTGAGACGATGTCTGTCTTTCAGGTTGTGATGTGTTTCTTGTATGCAGAAGAAGGATGGATTCTGTTTTTGTATCCAGTCTATTAGCCTGTGCCTTTTTATAGGTGAGTTGAGTCCATTTACATTAAGGGATACTAATGAACAGTGATTGCTATCTCCTGTTAATTTAGTTTCCATCGTTGTTGATATTAATTTTTAATGTTTTTTTCTTCTTTGGGATTTGCTGTTATGAGATGATATCAATTGTCTGTATTTTTGTTGGTGTAGCCATCTTCCTTGGGTTGGAGTTTTTCTTCTAGTATTTTGTGTAGGGCTGGGTTCATGGCTAGGTATTGGTGAAATCTAGATTAGTCATGGAATATCTTGTTTTATCTTTCAATGGTGATTGACAGTTTTGCGGGTATAATAGTCTGGGCTGGCATCCGTGGTCTCTTAATGTCCACGTAACACTTGACCATGACTTTCTGGCTTTCATTTTCGCCAGAAATCAGGTGTAATTCTGATAGGTCTACTTTTATATGTTACTTGGCCTTTTTCCTTTGCTGCTCTTAATATTCTTTCTTTACTCTGTATGTTTATTGTTTTGATTATTATGTGGCGAAAGGACTTTTTTGGGGGGGGGGGATCCAGTCTATTTGGTGTTCTGTAAACTTCTTGTATCTTCATAGGCATATCTTTCTTTAGGTATGGAAAGTTTTCTTCTATGATTTTGTTAAATAAATTTTCTGTGCTTTTGAGTTGAACTTCATCTTTTTCTTCTATACCTATTATTCTAAGATTTGGCCTTTTCATGGTGTCCCATATTACATGGATATTTTAGGTTAAGCTTTTGTTAGATTTAATGTTTTCTTTAACTGATAAATCTATTTCCTCTATTGTATCTTCAGCGCTTGAGATTCTCTCTTCCATTTCTTGTATTCTGCTGTTCATGCTTGCATTTGTGATTCCTGACCTTTTTCTCATGATTTCTGTTTCTATAACTCTTTCGGCTTGTGATTTCTTTATTGTTTCTATCTCAGTTTTCCAGCCCTGGATAGTTTCTTTTATATGTTTGATTTCTTTTTCTTGGTTTTCTTTAAGTGATTTGCTGATATCTTCCAATTTTTGTTTGTCTTTTCCTCAATTTCTTTAAGGGAATTTCTCATTTCATCTTTAAGAATCTCAAACATTCTCTTGTAGTTATTTTTTAGGTCATTTTCTTCTGGTTCACCCATATTTGGTTGTTCAGGTCTTGCTGTTGTAGGGTCTTTAGGTTTTACTGGTGTTGTGTTGCTCTTTGTGGTGTAGTGTGTGATCTTACCTTTTATACTCATCTTTTCCTCTAATAGGTGTGGTTTGGGCTGTCTGATATTCTTTTGAATAATCTTCTAGGTGCCAGTGAATCCAAGGCTCAGATGGCTGTTCCTCGTGGTACAGTCACTGTCACAGTTCTAGTTACCCTGTTGGTTATTCCTGTTCCTGGAGATAGCTCAGCGTTCCTGTGTTTGAAGTTTGTTCCCTTGAAGTTTGTTGTCTTAGGTTTACTTTGGCCTAGGTTGCTGGCTTTGATCTGTTTCTATAAATCCTGGTCTGGATCCCCTCCTGCAGAAGTCCCTGGCTTGGAGTTGGATCTGTTCTGGTGGACATTGCTGACCTATTTAATTATTTTTTAAGTTGCTTATTTGTACGTGTGTACATGTAAGTGTACATGTGTACATGTGGAGATCAGAAGAAAGATTTTGAGTTGATTTTCTCCTTCTACCATGTGGCTGGCTCCTGGGGACAGAACTCAGGGTGGGCAGTCTTTGTGGCAAGAGCCTTTTCCCATTGAGCTGCCTCTCAGACTGTTTTTTCTTCTCAAGAAAGTTTTCTTACCAGTTCTTCAGTTTTTTCACTTGATAATTTGTATTTTCCCCTAGTTTTTGATGTTTTTATTTTTTACTTTTTTGTGTTGGTCTCATTTAAACAAGTTAATTCAAATTTTAGAGCAATTTCAGGTTTGCAGGAAATTGAGTAGAAAGGACATAGAATTCCCACACACCCAGGATTCCCACCCACCCAGGATTCCCACCCATTCTGGATTCCCACACACCCAGGATTTCCACCCACCCAGAATTTCTACCTACCCAGAATTCCCACACACCCAGGATTCCCACCCACCCAGGATTCCCACCCACCCTGGATTCCCACCCACCCAGGATTCCCACACACCCAGGATTCCCACCCATCCTGGATTCCCACACACCCAGGATTCCCACACACCCAGGATTCCCACCCATCCTGGATTCCCCTTTACACAGAATTCCCACCCACCCAGGATTCCCACCTATCCTGGATTCCCACACACCCAGGATTCCCCCTTACACAGAATTTCCACACACCCCTTTTCCCACTCTACCCCACCCCTGCCTGTTTTCCTATTATTAACGTTGTGGGCATGAGGGTTGAAGGAGCAGGTTGGAGATGGAGCCTAGACTGGCCTCGAGCTTCAGACCCTCCTGCCTCAGCTTCCTGAGGGCTGACTTTCTAAGTGTGCATTACCACACAGTTCTTAAACCTCTGGTTTCTTTGTTTTGTTGAGATGGGGGTGAGTGTATAGTCTTGCTAGGTAGCCCAGGCTAGCCTCAGATTGACAAGTCTCCTGCTTTGGCTTCCCAAGTATAGGTTTGTGCCATCCAGTCTTGGTCTTATTGCAATTTTGAGCAGCTTTCCCAGCCAACATATCTCATATTTAAGAAAATGGTAGGTAGCAAACCCTATGTCTGTTTCCCATTTGCTGGCCTGAATGGGTGAGGTGGGAATTGTTCATGACTGTTACACGCCAGTGTCAGGGACATCCTGACCTAGACTACAGTGAGTGAGGTGGGAATTGTACGTGACTGTTACACGCCAGTGTCAGGGACATCCTGACCTAGACTACAGGAGGAAGTAAAGTTTACCTAAAGCTGTCCGGTGGCCAAACTAGATCCCCAAGGCACACTAAAGAAGAGTAAGGAGAAATTGCACTCCCCCACGCAAAGTTATAACCTTCCTGCTAAAGATCAAAGTTCAGTCTTGTATATGCAGTCATAGTAACAATACAAACATCAAATGGATTGTGCAGCAGGTGTCTTGAGAAGTGTATTAAATTGTTGGATTGCTCACATGCTGTGGGTGCTCAGGTAAGAGAACACAGGTGAGCACAGCAACTGTGAAATCTAATGGGAAGCTGACTTCAGGATGAGCCCCCCCAGGGGGTGCTCAGCTCATGTTGGCTCCACTCCCAGCCAGGCTGACCTCCCAGGCTCAGCACTGGGAGTGCTCACTTTCCTCAAATCAAAGTTCCAGAGGGAGCCTCACCGGCTCAGATGGGGCTGCCAAGGACTCTTCACCCATGCCTTCCTTACCACTGTGGCCATGGGTACAGTGGACTCACTGGATCAGGAGGGACTGTGGAGGACCCTGAATTCATGCCCACCCCACAACTATGGTCAGTGAACTCACTGACTTGAGACTTGTTAACTTCTGAACCAGAAAGGAGGTAGCTGCTTTCAAATCAAAAGGAACAAAATTGGAGGAAGAGATGGTGCCTCAAAAAGAAACTGAGGCATGTGTTCCAGAAGGTGAATGATTGTCTTGTATGTAGGAAAAAAAGAAATCGGTATCTGTCACTTTCTCTTACATCCCTCTGATGCCGACGCTCCAGATTCTCAGTTCAATGCTCTTTGATGAATTCCAGTTCTGGAGGACTCCAGGGACTACTTTGGTTCAAGCTATTCAGTTGAACCAAACTGCAACTCTGGTTTCATGGGTGGTCCCAGTAAAACCAAACATAAGAAAAACTGACGTAGGTCCAAACCTGTCCCCTTCAGAATTATGGGAAGCAGCTGGTCATGGATTTAATTATTGAGGAGACTAATGTATTATGTAACATTCTATTAATGGTATAAAATTGGATGTCAGGGAGAGGAAATCTTGTTTTAATTTGTAATAGTAAAGGAACTGGAAAAGGGAAGCTGGAGAAGGAGGCAGAGGCAGGAGGATCTCTGTGAGTTCAAGGCCAGTCTGGTTTTGCTAGCACATTCCAAACTTTCTAGGGCCACATAGTGAGACTATGTCTCAAACACGACAGACAGACCAGACTAGAAAAGGGAGTGAAGTAGTTTCTACTGAGTCATTTTAGGTGACAGGGGGTTCCAGAATCCCCTTTCTTATAGAGTTGTGTGTTACTTGCTTAACAAAAGACACTGTGCCCATGGTTTTGGAGGTACGATTGCAGTGTCAACTCTTTTTATCCCCAGACGGTCAGTGCAGGGCTCTGGGGCTGTAGGCCACCGACAGTTCTTTGTTGCCTTACCTGGTTAGTGTGGGGTGGCAGTCCCTGCAGGTCCTACCAAACTTCCTTCAGCATCTGGGACCCTGGGCCAAGGTGTGCTTGCTCTTGACAGAGTGGTCTGTAGCTCCTGGAAGCTACACTCAGATGGAGGTTGGAGAGGGAGAGATGCCAACAAGATTTCTGGCCCATTGTGGAGAGTCCTAGCTCATCCCTGTGGCTCCAGTTTCTCATTGAGTTTACTTCATTCCCAGCTTTCTTTGGCAATTACTCTCCAGACCGACCGTTAGACTCTGGTAGCAGACAAAGAAGCCACAGCCTTGCAGTTTCTCTGGGCACTAGAATGTGTTTCTTCCAGGAATATTGTGATACAATAAAGGGAAGTTGCTCAACAATGGCCGGTCTCCAAGTAGAATTGCTTCTTCTGCTGCCAGGTTTGGGGGATTCAAGGAGAACAAGGGCAGAATTATTAACCTACACAGGGGTGTTAGCGGGGATCCAGCAGGTAATACCCTCTGGGTCATATGGCCAGAACACAGTGGCTTTGTCCCCGTGCTGAGTAGGGGGAGAAGAGCAGACCAAGGAAAGATTTTCTTAGTTTGAATCTGAAATGGTCTACCTGTGTTTTAAGCACCTGCTCCCTAGGTGGGGATGTAATTTTGGGGCACCCAAGGAGCCTTTCAGAGGCAGGGATGCTTTGTCCCATACTCCTGCTGTTCTCTGCCTCCTGCTCTGTGGTGGTTCCCTTGCAGAGTTCACAGCAGGCAGGGGAAGAATGAACCTGGGCTTAGCCAGATTTTGTTGTAGCCAGCGCTGGACCAGGACATCTGAGCTGGTCCCAGATCATTTTGCTTTGTCATATTTAAACACAGCACAGTTTTGGAAAGAAGTATTCAGATAACGGTTAACTTAGCCCCAAATGTGCAATTTAAGATATGTTTACATTGAGATTCCTTATAAAGTACACTTGGCTTCTTATGCAAGAATGGTACTCTTGACTCAGAGACAGTACCCAAAGGGTGCCAGGACTGACCTGCCCCTAAGATAACATAGAAGTCACTTAGGCTGTTGTAAAGTACAAGTGACCTCATTCATAAGAGTGGGTTTATGGTTTAAAAGCAATGCTTAATAATTTAGGGAAAAGGTCTTGTATGAGTAAAAACATAAATTCTGGGAGATAAGGGCAGAACCTGTCTCATTAGACAGCAAAAGGATCTCCAGGTTGTAAACTGACCTCATTCCCAGCAGTTCAGGAAGAGTGGGTTCGCTTCTCATTCCATGGAAGAGGTGAGTGGTGTGTTAACTTTCCTGGCTTCTCCAGTACTTATTTATCTGTGTGCACAAGGCTCTTTGTTCTCTACTCTGGCCGTTGTATCACCATGCTCCTGCTGCCACGGACTGAGCTGCTCCGCCGAATCTTTCTGCTATGAGTGGTGTACATCCTCTGAAAATGTAAGCCGATATAAAACTTACCCACACTGGGTTATTGCTGTCAGATATTTGGTTCACGGTGGCACAATTGTAAGTACTAACAATACAGCGTCCCAGAGGCCATGACAGTCACACTGAGATCTGAGACCAGGCAAGCAGGGAGCTTCCAGATCTCAGAAAGGACCTGTGTGTGCAAACCCAGGTGGTTGGAACTTAGTGCTTCTCGTCATGGTTGCGGTCACTGGTGGAGCTGTGTCCACAGTGGGGAGTAGAGATGGAGACCTGGATACGGCTGGAGTTCAGGCAAGCAAAGCAGTGCTAGGCGAGAACGTGAGGGCTGGAGTGGAAAGGGCATTGGTTTCCAGCAGGGGGAAGGGTGGAAACAGAGGAATACTTCTGTGTTGGTAAGTGTGTGCCGGTGAAGGCTCTGCAGGAGCCCTGGGGAGTGAGGGAGAGGAGACCGTGGTCCATGGTGGATTGTGTGGAACCAGGGCTTCATCTCGGCCCCATCGAGCTGCATGCCCTCCAGCGCTGCGGGGTTGAGGGGTCTTTCTAGCCCAGTGAGCACCAGACAATGTAGTCAGGAGCCATCCATGTTACTTGACTACTTTGGGGTCACAGGTTGTCATATTTTGAAAATATGTCTGACAGAACAGAACATAAACACGATTTTTTTTTTTTTTTTTGGTTTGGTTTGCTTTTTTTGAGATCAAGTTTCACTATGTAGTTCAAAACAGCTTGGAAACTACTCTATGGCTATTCTGGCCTCAAATTCAGGTTTCTCCTGCCTCTGCCTCAGGTGTGCTGGGATTACAGGTATTCACTACAGCACATCTGGCCTTATATCATATTTTTTAAAACATAATTTATTTAATTTTATTTTATGGACATTGGTGTGAGGGTTTCAGATCTCTTGAAACTGGAGTTACAGACAGTTATGAGCTGCCATGTGGGTGCTGGAAATTGAACCTGGGGCCTCTGGAAGAATAGTCAGTGCTCTTAACCACTGAGTCATCTCTCTAGCACCCCATATTTTTCATTGATGTTTTTGTTTGGTTGTGTGAGCCTAGGGCCTTACGAATGCTAGGCAAGCATTCTATCATTGACCTGTGATGTTTTTCCAGAGGTTAAAAATCTAAGTTTGAATGCTTCCTGCTCAGAACCACGTTGGTCAACTCCACATCCCTTTGTCCTAACATTGGACACACTTGGGAGGAAAAGGTCAAGAGATCACATAAAGGTGCAGGTCTCAGGTGAGGCCTGAGCTTGCTAGCTTCTGCCTCTGGAGTGTGTGAGGCAAAATGAAATTATTAAGGATTTTGAGGTGATTTCAGTGGAGCATTCAAACAAGCACAAGCTCTTTCTGGTCCGAGGCCCTGAGTACCATGTGACTGGTGTAGCCCCTTGGCCTACTCTTCCCATCCTTCCCACACATATGGGGACATTTCTAAGGCAGAGTTTCAGGCAAAGGCAGAAGGCACATGGTCTTCCTCCAGTTTTTCTTGCTCATAATCTTTTCATGTCTCCATGACTCTCGGCTTTCTCTGAATTTAGAAAAGTGTTCCAAGGAGCTACCATCTGGTCTGTTACTATTCAGGTATCCTTGGTGCCTGCCTCTGTTTTCCCATGAAAATACACTGGGAGGCCAGGGGTATGGCTTAGTGGTAGAGCACTTGCCAGCATACACTGGGATCTCGAATTGGACACCCCACATGGCCAAACAAACCAACCAACAGACCAAAGTGGGAAGGGAGGGAAGCCGTTTGTGGTAAACCAGGAACGCTTCTTCTGTGCTTACAGAACATGGGGCTTGTTACTACCCTTGTCATAGCTGGGTTTACAGCAGGAATCTTGCTGGGGCTACCTAGCAAGAACCCTTGTACAAAATGTTCGGGCGACCCAACCCCAACTGCACTTTCTGAAGAAAACAATGTCGGTCAAAAGAGGAAGAAAATAGGGACCTCCACTCCCCTACTCCTTCCTTCCCCCCTCGCTGTTCCACCATCCAGCTGGCATATATACTGTGTCTATAAAATACTTGGTTCAGTGGTAGGAAATGAACTCAAGACATTATGGATTCAATGGATGAAAAGGATGCCCCTGTTCATAGAGGTTTTTGTTCAAGAACCCAAGGACTTTTCTCATAGTTGAACACCTTCCAAAGTACTTTCCTCTCATTTCTATGCCCAGTGTATGTTTTCATCTCCTACCTGTTTGAAGTCTGTTTAACAAGTCTTTAAGCCACAATTTTTCAGTAATCTTTTTTGGACAGAATTCATCCAGTGACCCTTTGTTTACAGTTTCCTACTTATCCTACCATATTCTAAAATGTTTGTTTACTAACTTATTTATTTAGCTGTGTGCCCAATATGCTCATTCCTTCCCTTTTGAATCTATTGGTACACCCCTAACAGCAACTGCCTTTACCTCCGTGTGTGGATCACATTGACCCAGACAAGCGGAGTCCCTGTCCTTATTACTGTGGTAACTTGCTTGGTGGCAGAAAGACTTCTTGCTAGCTTCCGAAGGCCCAGGCTGCTTGTGACTCATTTCTGTCTCCTTCAGCAGCAAGCACGGCTCTTCCTATCAGCTCACTAAAATATTTGTGGAATGAGATGGAACACAGCACAAGTTCAGTAGCAACTTGTGGACAAGTCACATAAAAGTGGGCCACGATTCTAGACAAGTGTTTTGGAAATTATGGGATTTGTTATATTTGGAATTTGGTAACCACAGACATCATCACCCTTTGTTTATGGTTATTTCCTTAGCATTACAACATACATGTTGACCAGGCATGATTTCTTCCCAGCCAGTTTTTCTATTTTTGTTCGGCCTTTTACAATTGCTTTTATTAGTTATTCTTTCAGGATGTCTTGGAGAGCTGCCCCATAAAATTATTATTGCTGGTCTTTCAGGAGTTCTTTCATGGCTCGTCACGGTTTATGAGCTGTGTGGGTGGCAATGAAGCTTTTACAGCATCTTTTTGTTGTTGAGTATCTGATCTGTGTGCCATTCTGTTTTGGAAGAAAAAAAGGACAAACTTCTAAGAATGTCACGCACTTCAGGCTCAGCATAGCACTGGGAATCACCCTGTTTGGTGGAGGATGATCTAGCCACTCCCTCAGCCCCCTCACTCTCTTTCCAGTGCTGTCAAACTGTTCCAGTGACAGCTGCTAGAGACGCCCAAGACCACACATCTGTCTGCCTCTGATGTACCTCCTCGGTCCTGGGCTCAGTTTTTCCTACCTGATCTTTAATTACTACCTCTTTTGTCTTCTGAGACATACCGGGCCTGGGTTTTCATCCAACTCACTAGTGCCCAGTTCTTTGGCTTCCTGGCTAGGGAATGATGCCTTCAATGCTTCCCTTCTAGATGGTTACTGAAGCCAGGGCATTTACATGTACATATTCTACTATTGGCTTTGCTGTGCCCCAGACTCACACATTTCCCAGTTTGACCTGGATGTGTGTAGGGTGCCACAGATGCTGTGTTTATCCAAAAATGTTAATTCTTAAACCTGTTCCTAACCCTGTCTTGAGAAATGACTCAACCAAAACCTAGGAACTGTCTAGGACTTTCTTTTGTATCCCTTCCTGTTGAGACCCAGGCTAGTCCACAGCTCTCCCTAAGGCCCTGATGTATAGAGAAGAAACAGCCTTTTCTATCAAATCTGGAAAATGCTTGGCAGAGTCAGTATTGGCCTGGGGCCTGGGTCTTGAGGAGCTGTGGCTTCTGATAGTAATAATCCTTCTCTCCACAGGGGGCTATGGTCCCAAGGCCACTGTGTGCTCCATTTAAGGTTCCTGAGATGCCTGTGTTCCTATTATGCCTCCCATTGACTGCCTGCCAGGAGATTTTTCTCCGACCCTGTCCCACTTCTTCCTTGGAAATAGTATATAAGACTTCTTAGTCAGCCCAGCTGCCCTAAGATGCAGACCTCCCACGCTTGCCCATTTTGTCATCTTTATCTCTGATCCTCTGGACCTTCCTCCTTAGGACCCTGTCACTAGCCTGGGTTGAACTGGTGTCTGGGAGAAAGAGTAAGTATGGTTGTAATGTACATATAAAATGAGAAAAATCAGTCAGGAGGGCCACCTGAAGAAAGAGGCAAAGAAGAATCGGTAGTAAAACATGGGGCAACTGGATTATTATTTTTTAAATTTATTTTATATCCTGACTGCAGCCTCTCCTCCGTCCTCTTCTCCTGCTACCCCACCCCAACTCCCCAATCTGCCTCTCCTCTGTAATTTCTCTTAAAGTGGCAGCCTCCCATGTTTGGCCATGGATCTCTGAATCTGCCTCCCTCAGCCACTAGACAGAGGCTCTCTGATGATGATAACTAGGGTAGTCGCCAACTCAACCACAGGGGATGGCATCCATTGCTGCCTGGAGTCATCCTTCTAGACTTATGGAAACTTCCCTTGTATTAGGTTTCTACCTGACTACCTAAAGCCCCCCTTTCTAGTCATCTCTTGGTATGGGAGGTCCTTCTGTCTCTGTGTTGCTTTTATTGGTTAATGAATAAAGAACTGCTTTGAGCCTATGGCAGGGAAGAACAGAACTAGGCGGGGAAAGCTAAGCTGTGTGCTGGGAGAAAGAGGGAAAAGTCAGAGAGAAGTCATGAGCCACTGGAGACAGACTCTGGGAACTTTACCTGGTAAACCACAGCCCTGTGGTGATACACAGATTAATAGAAATGGGTTAAATTAATGTAAGAGTTAGCCAATAAGAAGCTAGAGCTAATAGGTCAAGTAGTGATTTAATGAATACAGTTTCTGTGTGATTATTTTGGGTCTAAGCTAGCTGGGTGGACAGGAACCAAAAAATGCCCCTCCTCCTACAATCTCTCTCAATACTGTCCTCCTCTGCCCACCCCCAACCTGATCCCTCAAGTTCCCATGCCCACCCACCCCCAGTAGAACCAGGAGAGCTCCTCTAGTTCTCGTTCCCAGGGAGATAGATCCATGTGTCCCCTCTTGGGTTCTCCTTGATACCTAGTCTCTCTGGGTCTGTGGGTTGTTAGCCTTTACTTACAGCTGATACCCATTTATGAGTGAGTAGATGCCATGCTTGTCTTTCTGGGTTACACCTCTCAGGATGATTGGGGCAGCTGGATTCTAAAGAGCACATTTACCCCCCTGGATGTTTCGTTTGCTTCCGTGTTCTAACTTGTCTAGTGTATTGCTGGACTGCTTAGAAAAATTGCTTGCTTTCATTAGGAAAATCTCCCCTAACATCTGGTTCTAAGAAAGGTTCTGTAAATTTAAAAGCATGGAGAAGTATAGATAAGTGTTTAGAGACAAAGTATATATATCACCTACTAGGGCCAAGTGGTTTCCTATTGGTGGGTTTGCACTTGTGAAACTGGTTAAGAGATTGTTTAGATCCACAGCATAACGTTGATTCAATTGTGATTCAACAGCCCTGTACATTTGGTCAGTCTACTCCAAAACAGACTCAGGGGTGGGGTGGGGGGCTGAGGACAATTCTTAAACTGCTTTCACTTCATGATGCTTCAGAGAATGAGGAAAATGTCTAGTGGTACAGATGTAAAATCACCAACAATGGCTTCTGCCCGTTTAGCAGAGCTAAATGCCCCACTACTACAGGAGATTTTATAGATAAATGGAGTAAGATTTACAGAACACAGTCAGAGAGCAGTGACTGTGAAGCGCTGCTGACAGACACGCTAGCCCTAATGAGGTGTGTGTGTGTGTGTGTGTGTGTGTGTGCGTGCGAGCGTGTGTGCGTGTGTGCGCGTGCACATGCGTGCGTGTGCATGTGTGTGCACATGCGTGCGTGTGTGTGTGTGCGTGTGTGTGCATGTGTGCGTGTGCATGTGTGCGTGTGTGTGCACATGTGTGGGTGTGTGCGTGCATGTGTGTGCGGTCTTAGAGATGGCCAGAGCAGCAGCAGCAGTGGGCAGAGTGACTGGAAAAGCCCTGGATCCAGAAGACGTCCTGATGACAAGGGATCGAAGTCTCTTCAAGTCTCTTTTCTATTTTCATTCCTGCCCATCATTTCCATGCATCAGGTTTTACAAGCTTAAACTTCTACACCTAATTCCTAAATGTCTCCTACATGCTAATAGGAGAGCAAGCCCCCTTTCAGGTCAAACAGAGCAGCCAAACTGTCCTCTGCTGGTTAAGCCAAAAAGCTGGCTCAGGAATACGGGATTTGACTCTCCCATATGAGACTCAGTATGTCCTTAACTGCACCCTGGGACAGATGGACCCTCTGCTTGTATGACAGAAACAAGGGGATCGAAACAGCCTAACATGTAAACACAAAAGGTAAAAGCTAAAATGAAGCCAGTGACATTTCTTAAAGGAACTGAAAGGGTTTCTCTGTTTTATCTACTTCCCCTCTCCTGTCAGCCTCTCAACTTTCTTCAGCTAAAAAGATGTTTTATGTTATGATTTCAATGCTTTGTTTTGTTTTAATTTTGATACAGTTTACATGACATGTAACACTAGCACACACAGAGAAAAGGTTAACTCTTTAAGACTGACAAATTTCAACCACAGCAACAATTAAGAGCAGCTGCCACAAGAGAGCTGTTAAATCGGCTGTTAAGCTTCACTGCCTAAAGAGATGATCGTTCCTCCCTTTAAAGATATTGTCTATGCCTTTCAATATGCTACGCGCACGCGCACACACACACATGCATACACACACATATACACACATACATATATACACACACCACACTCTTAAAGAAATTTAAAGATATTTTTGGCCTCTTTAAATACACACAAATAAGTAAAGGGGCTTTTAAGATAAAATACAGAACTTCTGATCTGTTTCTATATTAAATAGCTACTATCTTTCTACCTTCAGCTGTGGTGGCCTAAAACAATCACAAAATACTTGTTAAATATTAATGTTAAATGCTAATACTCCTTCACAATAAAAAAGTCCAACAAATTTTACTTAAAAAAATAGAAAGGGGGAACTCTACCTAAATGACTATTCTGTCTCATGGCATCAAAAATATAAAGATAAAAGATAAAAATCATTCTAGTAAGTGAAGATTTGTAAATAAAGATTAGAATAATACATATTTAGAGAATGGAAAAACTAAAAACTTTTTAAGTTATAAAGAGCCAAATAATTTATTTAAGGTATATAGATAATAAGACATTGTGAGCAGAGACTGCTTGTTCATTTCCTGGCCACCCAGACCCAAATAATGACACAGAAACTATATTAATTACAATACTGAAACTATATTAATTACAACATTATTTGGCCCATGACTCAGGTATATTTCTAGCTAGCTCTTACATCTTGAATTATCCCATTTCTATTAATCTGTGAATTGACACGAGGCTGTGGTTTATTGGAAAGTTTCCGGGTCCTCCTCTCCCGGCAGCTTCATTCTATATCTCTTCCATCCTGGAATCCTGTCCTGCCATAGGCCAAAGCAGCTTTACTCATTAACCAATAAGAGCAACACATATACAGAAGGACATCAAGACATAAAGATAATGTATATGATATTCAAGTTTAGAGCTCTAAGATTAGCAATTACAAAAAGACTGGCTAAATGTAAGTCAAGGTTTATTTCAAAATCTCTAGCTATTAAAATATTACATAGTTGTTATCACTATCAGACTGAGCTTCTGGACACTTCCCATGAGGCTCCTGCACTATTCTAACTACAATGGGACATCACCCACCTTTCCTGTTTGTCAGTGGTGGGTGTCTTAGGGTTTCTATCGCTGTGATGAAACACCATGACCAAAAGCAAGTTGGGCAGAGTTGGGGGAAGGGTTTATACTTACACTTCATCACTAAAGGAAGTCAAGACAGAAACTCAAACAGGGCAGGAACCTGGAGGCAGGAGCTGATGCAGAGGCCATGGAGGGGAGCTGCTTACTGGCTTTCTTCCTCTGGTTTGCTCAGTCTGCTTTCTTTCTTTTCTTTCCTTTCCTTTCTTTCTTTTTGAGATATGGTTTCTCTGTGTAGCTTTTGCACCTGTCCTGGAACTCATGCTGTAGACCAGGCTGGCCTTGAACTCACAGACATCTGCTTGCTTTTGCCTCCTGAGTGCTGGGATTAAAGGCCTGGTTCAGCTTACTTTCCTATAGGACCCAGGACCACCAGCCCAGGGTTGGCATCACTTACAATGGGTTGGGCCCTCCCCTCTTCAATCACTAATTAAGAAAATTCCCTACAGGTTTGTCTACAGCCAGGTCTTATGGAGGCATTTTTCTCTATTGCCATCCCCTCCCCGCAGATGACTTTAGCTTGTGCCAACCAAGTTGACATAAAGCTATCCAGTGTCCCTCCAAAACACACACACACACACACACACACACACACACACACACACACGTACTCTACCACATATAACCTCATGCTCATACATGATCAGGTACACATGAGCACATACAGCACACACATATACACATAAAAGAAACAAATACTTTGTGTGCATGTGCTTAGGCCCTCACAAATTCTAGGTAAGCTCTATCCCTAAACCCCTAAGCTCTTGTCTATTAATTTTTATACACCTCACCTCAGGCCCTAGAATGTAAGTTGTATTGGAGTAGGGTCCTGGGGGGCAAGAAAGATGACAGTTAAGAGCACTGGCTGCTACAATTCACAACCCCAGAGAACGACAATGAGGACCCTAAGAGAGACATGCATGGATCTAATCTACATGGGAAGTAGAAATAGACAAGATCTCCTGAGTAAATTGGAAGCATGGGACCTTGGGAGAGGGTTGAAGGGCAGGGGAGAGGCAGGGAATGGAGCAGAAAAAATTTAGAGCTCAATAAAAATCAATTTTAAAAAAGAGCACTGGCTGCTGTAGAAGGAGCTGCGGGCAGGCCTGCTTTTCGTCTCACCTGGCTCCCAAATGGCTAGCTTTACACCCAAAATAACAACACGCAAATTGTATTCATTTAAACACTGCTTGGCCCATTAGCTCTAGCCTCTTACTAGCTAACTCTCACATCTTGCTTAACCCATTTCTAATAATATATGTAGCACCACGAGGTGGTGGCTTATTGGGAAAGATTCAGCATGTCTGACCTGGCAGCTGGCTCCATGGCATGTCTCACTGCCTTCTTCCTCCCAGCATTCTGTTCTGTCTTCCCCGCCTACCTATGTTCTGACCTATCAGGCCAAGCAGTTTTCTTTATTAATTAACCAATGAAAGCAACAGATAGATAGATAGAAAACCCACCTACATCATTTCCCCTTTTTCTGTTTAAACAAAAAAGAAAGGCTTTCACTTTAACATAGTAAAATTACATATAACAAAACAGTTATCAAGCAAGAATTACAGTTACAATATTTATATCTACTTTATCTTTTATCATAACTAAGGAAAACTATAACTGTAACTAACCATTCTTCAACTCCATCAAAGACTCAAGAAGGATATAATATTACCTAATTAAACAAGAAGTAAGCAACTTCTAAAACTCTAGAACTGACAGAGACATCTCACTGCCTGGACAGGCACCCAAAGTTCTTTTGTACTGTTGGGGCATCCATCTTTGGCCTACAGGCCCACAGTATCCAGCAGACATTTCCATGAAGCAGGAAATTTCAAAGGCAGTTCAGTCACTATCTGCTGTGTCCTGCAGAGTGTCTCACAGACTCTTTCATGAATCAGGAACCCCGAAATACCATCTCACCTTTAGGCAAGTTCAGCAGTCCTCTCTCTGCAGGTTCTTTGTGTCCAGTCTATGCATCAGTCCAGGCAATAGCAGTTTCTTGCCCAAATGGCTACCAAACTCCCTAAGGAGCCTCTTCAATGCACATCATCCTCTTGAAGTAGTTGGTGCTGCCAGGAGCAGATGTGTCTCATTGTCATGAAAGGCCCTAAGTTATTAAAAACATTAAATGCCATATTCTGTAGTCTTTGAAAGATATGAAGAATGCCTATCTGAAATATATCTATGTACATCTAGAAAATCTAACATGACTACAAACTTGACTATTATAGATGATTATCTATTAACCTTATTTCCTAATTATACATTACATTTTTAAATGAACTACACAATCACAATACCTTAATCAATATCAGAAATACATATACATATAAAAAATTGACCTTAAAAATCCATACCAATGCAAATTATTCATACCTATAACATATTCACCTTTAAATGTAAAAGAACATTTATAAACAATATTTGGGAATATGGGTGCAGTTTTTTTTTCTCCAAACTGCTTCGTGCTGAATGGGGGTGCTGTTATTTAGGTCTTTCATGGTATATATAACCTGTCTACTAGGTTCATCTCAGTCAGCAGTTGAGCAAAGTAAGTTTTTGAGGGTATTCACAGCAACCTTTCAGGAGGGTGTGGTCTATCATACCATATTGGGATAGAAGCAATCCACAGGGTCTCATCCTCTGTGAAAACAAAAGAACTTTTCCAAAGCATCATAATCTTAGATCCAAATTTTGAAGTCAAGGTATTTTCAAAATATCTATCTTGGATTAGTTCAGCAGAATTTATAAGCAAATATCTTTAAGCAGCTGTTTCTCCTTCCTTAGCATTCAAACAATTCAAAGAGAGCATAATAACATACAGTATCAAGATTCTCTGTTTATTTTCCATCTTTATGTGGCTTTACTTAACCTCTATTTCTTTTCTTTTTACTTTTACTTTTTTGAGACAGGTTCTCTGTATATCTTTGTCCTGGAATAACTCTGTAGACCAGGCTGTTCTTGAACTCACAGAGATCTATTTGCCTCTGCCTGGGATTAAAGGTGTGTGCTACCACACCTTGAAGTCACAGAGGTCAATCTACCTCTGTCTCCCCAAGTGTTGGGATTAAAGGTGTGTACTACCACACCCAACTACTCTCCTTTCTTTTTCTCACTTTAAGAACTTTAACTTTTAGCCTGCATATATTTTTAACACACTGCAAACCATTTAGAGGTTTTCTTTGTTTTTGAATCTCTCTTTACTGTATCTCTCTTTTTCTGACCACATGAGTCTTTAATTTACCAAGCAATATCTGTAGGACTAAAGCTGTGGCTTTGGCAGCTGGATAAAGCCCATTTCTTAGCTTTCTGTGTTTCCCGTCTCATGGAGGGGGTACCGGCTGTAGCCATGTTTATCACCACAACTCTACAGTGTTTCAAGGTCCTTGCCAGGAAGCAAGCTGCAGCATTCTGCTCACAGACCACACTCAGTTGGAGTGCCTGCCTGAAAGAGTCAGAGTTTGCCCTGGCAGGACGGCCCAGAAAGCCGGCATTTTAAAACGGCACAGCTTTTTTCCTGCTACAGCTGAAAACTGAAAAGCATGCATTCAGCTTTTCATCAATACCGTTTAAGTGTTTCAAGGTAGGACCTCTTAAAAGAGCTGCAAGGTTTTTCAGCTAAAGCTGAGTCAGGAAGCCTCTCTTAGATGAGAGTGCTTGTTTGCCTCTAGCAAGCATAGCAGACCCAAGAAATTGCTACCACCAAGAAAACATGCTTTACTCTATTCTTCCCCAAGCTTTCTCAGGCTTTCTGTGAATTCAGTTATCCACGTGTGCGCCATTCTGTAGAAGGAGCTGCGGGCCACTTCCTGCCACCTGGCTCCCAGCCACCGGCTAGCTTTACCCAAAATTATTACATGGAAACTGTATTCATTTAAACATTGCTTGGCCCATTAGCTCTAGCCTCTTACTGGCTAATTCTCACATCGTGTTTAACCCATTTCTAATAATGTATGTAGCACCACGAGGTGGTGGCTTACCGGAAAAGATTCAGCATGTCTGACCTGGTGGCTGGATCCATGGCGTCTGAGTCACTGCCTTCTCTCTCCCACAATTCTGTTCTGTCTTCCCCGCCTACCTATGTTCTGACCTATCAGGCCAAGCAGTTTTCTTTATTAATTAACCAATGAAAGCAACAGATAGATAGATAGAAAACCCACCTACATCAGGCTGCTTCTTCCGAAGGACCTGGGTTTGATCTGTGACTCACACCCATCATTAACTGTAGCTCCAGGGGATCCAGCATCCAGTTTTGGCCTCTGCAAGTACCAGGAACACACATAGGAAACAGAAGAACATAAAAGCAAAAACACTCATACATACATTAAATAAAGAAGATGAATAGGGACTGGAGAGATCGTTCAGTGGTTAAGAGCCATGACTGCTCTTCCAGAGGACCCAGGTTTAATTCCCAGCACACACAATGGTCTGTAATTCGATTCCAGGGGACTGACTGACACCCATGGCAAAACACCAATACATAAGAAATAAAAATAAAGGAAATTAAAAAAAAGTATCTCTTTGCTGTAGCGTGGAGTCCCTGCCACAAATCCAGTCCTCAATGCATGTTTAAGTATTGAGTAAGGGAACAGAATACCTTTTTTAAAGAGTCAATTCATAGGTTTCCACCTTCATAGAAAGACTCAGATGTGTTTCAGAGCTGGTGAGACAGAGTCTCAGTTACTTTTCTAATGCCATGACAAAATACCATGACCAAGCCAACTTATAAAAGAAAGCATTTAATGGTTCATCAGTCCATGGCCATTATGGTGGGAGTGTGGAATAGGTAGGAAAGTAGGCATGGCCTCAAAGCAATAGCTGAGACTTTATAGTTGATCCAGAAGTAGGAGGCACACACAGAGACAGTGAGAGAGACAGAGACAGAAACAGAGACAGATAGACAGACAGACAGACACAGACACACACAGACACACAGACACACAGACACACACACACACAGAAAGAGACCTGAGAATAGTGTGAGCTTTTGAAATCTCAAAGCTCTCTCTGAATAATACACCTCCTTGAACAAGGCCTCCAACAACCATACCTCCTAGTCCTTCCCAAACAGTTCTACCAAGTGGAGACCAAGTCACCAAACATGGGAATTTATGGGGCCCTTGTCACTCAAACCATCACAGAAAGCTTGGTAGGTAAAGGCCTTTGCTGCCAAGCCTGATGATCTGAGTTAAATCCCTGGGATTCATGGTAGAAGGGGAGATCTGGCTCCCTCAAGTTATCCTGTGACCTCTGCATGTGTGTCATGGTGTCTACTCCCCAACCTAATGAAATAAATAGATGAATAATGAAGAAAACTCTTTGTTGCCTGGTCAGAAATTCCACCTTTCATACTCACCCCACTGGCCTCTCTGCTAAAATATTGCTATTGTGTGAGATATCTTGGGACAAAAAGAGAGTGTATGAGTCCCTTCCCATGCCAGTGTTTGATCAGTGCCTGGATGAGGAAGTGGAGCTCAAACCTGGCCTCTGAGATGCTGAGACGATGACCTCCATGGGGATTTCAGCGAGATGAAAGATGGTTAAGGAATGAGGCACCAATAATTTAGCTCTGCTATATCCCTTCTTTCCGAATGTTAGTCTATTTCTCTACAAGTGAAGATCTGTTCACTTCTGGGTTTATGAAATTCAGCAAAATACACAACTGTGAAAACAAATGTCACTTTACTGATTTGGAATGGATTCTGCAAGCATCCTCAGATGCAGACACAAATATGTCTTTGTTCATTGCCATGAACAGTCATTGTACTGCTTTGAGTCCCATTCTAAATCAGCCAAAGTAATAATCAGTTTTTCTGATAGGTGTTGGCTTTGCAAACCGGGAAAATAAGACCCACATTTCCTATAACCTATGAATGCACAAGTGGCTCATTCTTCAGCTCATGATGGAAGCATTTAGTTTTGGCCTTCTTGGTTCTTTCTGCATTAACTTCATACATTTTTCTCAGTCAGCTGTAGGTGTTGGATGGGCCTAATTCACAAGAAACATCAAGATAAATGGAGGAACACGTCCAACTATGAATCCCTGTAAATATTTATGAGAAAACCGCACCATCTACAGTTTCTTTTGAAATGGTGTATTTCTGAAACTGTTCTCTTTATATGGCAGGTGACAGTGTTCATTTTGTTTTGTTATGCTACACTGAAACTTGAAGAGAAAATAATCCTTCTTTATCTGTGTGATCCCTTCCCTTGTAGAACAGAGAGCCTTGTGTTGTGGAAGCAGTGACCAAGTGCCACACTGGATGGATGCTGTCTTTATAGGGCCAAGTACAAAATAAAGACAGGAGAGCCTACAAGGCTCATTGACCTTCACTCTTCCACACTGAGATCATGGAAGAGACAGGTTCTCAGTTTCCTTGGGCAGACCAATCTATTCATGTAACTTTTTTTTCCCCATAGAGGTCTTATTCTGTTTGGTCAAGTCACTGGCATACTGAGGGCCCATATCACCTTGACCACAACATGTTGTGTTTCTTCCTGCTGCTTGTGTTTACCGCAGAGTCGGAGAGGAACCCGGGACTCGACCACGTGCATGGAAAGGTTGTTTATTAGGGAAGGGGGTGTTCCACAGTGGAGTGAAGGGGCAGGAGGGGGGCAAGAAAAGAGAAAGAAGCCGGGTGGTGGTGGCGCACGCCTTTAATCCTAGCACTCGCGAGGCAGAGGCAGGCGGATCTCTGTTTATTTTGAGACCAGCCTGGTCTACAAGAGCTAGCTCCAGGACAGGCCCTAAAGCTGCAGAGAAACCCTGTCTCAAAAAACCAAAAAAAAAAAAAAAAAAAGAAAAGAAAAGAAAAGAGAAAGAAGAGAAGGGGGGAAGAGAGAGAAAGCATGGTGGGGTTTTGACTTTTAAAAGGGGGTTTGCGCAGGCGCTGTTGCATGTTGTGGTGTTCCTGGGAAATGTAGTTTTCCGGTCCGGCGGGATGAAACTGTGATCTGCGCTTGCGCACAGGGGCCTTCTGCGCACAGAGGCCTTCTGGGAGACGTAGTCCTTGCCCGCAGTTCCCCATGAGAATCACATCTCCACCCTTTTTGGTTTATTAAAAAAAATTTGGGGGGGACTGAGGGTCTTAGTGGGTAGGGAATAGGGGCGTAGCCCGGTCTCTCATAACTGCTTCCTGCTGACTTTGTGGGCATCGAGGGATTTTTTGGGGGTATCTGATGTGTCCTGGTGATCTGTGTCCTGTTCGCTGATGTCCTGGGATGGCTGACTGAAACCGCACATGTGAGAAGGCCATTGTGGCCATGCAGTCTTGAACCTCGGAAGGTGTGACATGACATAGGCACCCTCTGAAGCGTGGTGGTCAGCCAGCAATGGGAAATAACCAAACTAGCCTTGTCCAAAATAATCAGCTTTAATAAAGGAAGGAAATGGGGCAAACTTACAGAGCCAGGGTTCCAGCGAAGAGCAGGGAACCAAGAGGGAGGAGCTTACACAAACACGGATCTATTAAAGGTATTTTGTGCCCCGGAGGGGTCACGCCCCTCAGACAAGGGATTGGTCAGCCCCCCCAACATCTCCCCCTTTTGTCTAAATAAGACAGATTCAAAACCAAATACAACTATATACAATGGGAACAGATAATATAAAATTACAAGAAGTAAACAATATTAAGCAAGGAACATATAACAGAAGTTTTACTAAGCATTCTACTTCAAGAAGTCTAATGTAGAGGGTAGCTACAATTATCTAATCTTCAACCCCATCAAAGATCTGAGAAGGGAAGTAATATTACTTAAGCAACCAGGAAGTACAAACGAGAAACTTCCAAAATGTGCAACAGATGACAGAGACAACTGACTACCTGGACAATCACACAAAGTCTCGTTAGCAATGTTGAGGCAACCAACTTTGGCTAAGGCCTAACACAACCGACATACCATTTTTCAAAGGCAAGGAACCTTTAGTAGAACTATTCTACCCTGTTTTGGCAAGATAAGACAGTCCTGTTTTATCCACTTATGGATATTCTGTATCTTTGTCAGTAGTTGAGGTATGGGCTTTTCTTTGCCCAAAGGCCAGTTCTGCCAAGAAGACAAACTCCCAGTGGAGTGCCTTTTGTGCTCAATGTTCTCTCGGGAGTAGAGCATTGTTGCCAGGAGTGATTGTGTCTCATAAGTACAAAGCTCTAGGTTAGATTAAAGGCCATGTTCTACAGCTCTTCGAAGAGATCGAAGATTATACTATCTATACTAAATATAGTCTCTATGTATCTAAAAAACTGATTATCCTAAATATAAATATGACAAACATATAATTGTCAATACCTATCTAACTTGAAGACTAAGAGAATAAACAACTGTGCAATAAATGAAGACAATGATTTCCAAATGTAAACAAGGCATTACATAAATAATATCCGAGGTAGAAATGTACATTGCAATATGGTAAACAATGTCATTACATAAATAATATCCGAGGTAGAAATGTACATTGCAATATGGTGTATATCTCAATATAACAATTGTTTCAAACAGAGGTAGAAGCATACTCTCATACAATGTTCAATATATCAATATACAAGAATCAGCACCAATTCAGTTTTCTAAAAACAATAACTCACAAATATCAATCATCCCATCAGACCAGTTAATCCCTCCTTTTTTTTTCAATATACACCCCTGAGTCCATATAATAGCTCCCCCATCCCCCCAACCCTATACCAACCACCAATTAGTGTCCCTAAAATTGAGGGCAAACTCTGTTGGGAGGGGGGCGTTGTCGGCTTCCAGCTGACATGGGGGCGACGTTCTTCTCAGGGAGTTCTGTGAAAGCAAATGATGGTAAAATACCCACAATCTGTAGAAGGAACGGCGGGGCTGCGTCCCGCCACCCAGCTAGCTTTACACCCGAAATAATTACACGGAAACTGTATTCATTTAAACACTGCCTGGCCCATTTGTTTCAGCCTCTTATCTAATTTTCACATCTTATTTTAACCCATATTTAGTAATCTGTGTAGCACCACGAGGTGGTTGCTTACCAGGAGAGATCTTAACCTGCGTCCATCTCGGAGAGGAGAAACATGGTGACTGCCTATGGCGACTGCCTGAAGCTTCCTTTCTCCCACAATTCTATTCTGTCTACTCTGCCTACCTAATTTTCTGTCCTCTTAAAGGGCCAAGGCAGTTTCTTTATTAATCAATGAAAGTAACACATAGACACGCCTCCATCAACCCTCTCTTCATGTCCGTCAGTCTGTGCAATAGTGTTGCTATCTGCAGGAAATGGAAAAAGCTCATTGTTCAAAATGAATCATTTCACAGTGGCACTAGCAGAGTGTCGAACCAAGCATAGTATCGGTAAGCATGGGTCCCACGTGACAGCGCCGGTTACAGGCCTGAAGTCAGCCTGGTCTATGAACTTATTTCAGACTTTAAAAATATGGCTTCTTTCCAGGAATGAGCATTTGTGAATCTACCTGTTCCTGTGTAAAGAACAGGTTAAAAAAAAAAACCAATCCATTTCTAGTTACTCACGTGGACTGTAGCAACCAAAGGAGGAAATAGAGTTCTTCACATAACTGCTGTCTCTGTGCAAGGGCAAGTGTGAAGACAGCATCCTTGTGTAAGGAGACGCAACGACGGCGTCCTCGTGTAAGGAGCCGTGAAGACGGTGTCCTCGTGTAAGGATTTCCCTTGTGCATGCTCTCTAGCTCTTGACAGGGACTTCAGTCCCAGCCCCAGCCCCAGCCCCAGCCCCAGTTATTTGTTGGTCTGCAATAGTCCACGCAAATATTTCCAGTGCTGCTCTTTAGTCCCCTCCTGGAGATCCCCACAAATGCTGGGGACCACTATAAAACAAGCACAGCCATCTGACTGTGCGGGAAAGTAGACTTATGACTAGGTACTTTTAAATGTCCCTGCTGTTTCAAGTTAGCGTATGCCTTACACACTGTTGTGGCATAGTTAAGGAGGTGTGCTTTTTGTGTTCTCTCTCCCTTTCCGTACCCACCCTACTCCCCACTGCCTTATTGCCTTCCTGCCAGACTCTTCCTCTTTTGTGGTCCATTTGTTCTCTTGCCCATCCCCCACCCATCCTCCCCGCCAAATGCTACCCTCCCTCCCTCCCTCCCTCCCTCCCTCCCTCCTTCCCTCCCCCTCCCTCTCCCTCTCCTGCTCTCTCTCTTTTGTTAAACCCACACTTTCACCTGTGGCCATATAGACATGTAGAGAGGAGACACTCAGATCAAATAGAATGAGAAGAAGGGGAAGTCAAAGCTGAAAGGCAAATCCATTTTAAGAGAGGCATGAAACACGCCAGAAACCAGACAGGATGTGGCACAATTACCTGCAGTCATGAGCCGTCATCAACGGTCCAGCTCTCCTGTAAAAAAAAAAAGCCACAGAGACGGTGGAATGTTTGAGAAAGAGGTTAGAGCTTTGGGGTGTTTTTTGTTTTGTTTTTTTTCTTTTTGAGACAAGACCTTACGATGTAGCCTTGCCTGGCCTTAGCTCAAAATAATTGTTAGTCCAAAAGTGTCAAATTTTGGGTGTTTCAGCCTTTCGACCTTCACCAGATTTTGTTAATTTACTTAACCACTGATGGACACCGGGGTTGCTTGTCTTTTTTTGTAAGTATTTCCAAAGTGGTCCATCAAGACTCCCTCCACCAATCTCTGTGAGTTTGAGGCCAGCCTGGTCTAAAAGAACTAGTTCCAGGACAGGCTTCAAAGCTAAAAAAAGACTCCCTCCACCCCCCAAAATGTACAACGGTGTCTCCAAAAGTCCTTCTGAGTAAAATTTGTTCATTGTTACCATCAGAATGTTAGGCTTTGAAAACAAAATAAACCATCAATGGGCAAATGATCATTCCAGGAGAAAGATGTCTCCAAATGCAGCTGAGCAGTGGTCTTCATCTGTCTCCAGCTCATTGCCAGAGGCTTGCTGGCAACAGCAGCTTTAATGAGAGCTTTGGCAAACAAATAGCTGATTTTGAAAGACAATTTTCTTTCTTTTTTTTATTAAAGATTGATTTTTATTCTCTCTCTCCCTCTCCCTCTCTCTCTCTCTCTCTCTCTCTCTCTCTCTCGTAGGTGAGTGTATGCCACGTGTGTGCAGTACCTGCAGAGTCCAGCAAAGGGCACCAGGTACCCCCTGGCCTGGTGTTACAGGCCTTTGTGACTCACTGGACATGGATGCTGGGAACTGAATTTAGGTACATGCTCTTAACTGCTAAGCCATCTCTGCTCTCACCCAACCCCAGGTCTTGTTAATTCATGTTAATCCTTGTTAATTCTTCTTGGAATTCATTGGGGTTTGATGAAGTCAGATGGAATCTTTCTGTCTAAGTGACTGAGGCAATAAGATCCAGGAATGCTTTGTTCTCCGGAAGTTAGTCCTTTGGTTCCCTCCCCCTTCAGCTCATCCACTTGGGTTAGAAACATGTGAGGCTTCAGTCACAGTGTGAAGCCTCTCTGTGTGTAAGGTAATAAGTAAAATCTGTTGTATATAGGACATTTCCTGTCCTAATAAAGAAGAGGGATGTGACTCATTTGGGGCAATACGAAAATGGGAAAGACTCTTTAGAGACTGGAGAGGGACTCTTTATAGATATAAGGCGAGCAAACAGACACACAATCAATACAATGTATTATTGGTTTATTGGCGAGGAAGATCTCGCAGAGAGCAGTAGACAGTTGAAAAGAAGTGGCCGGACTTGGGAGCAGAGTTAAACGGAGTTGATTTGGATGTGTTTGTGCTCGTGACCACAAAACAAGGCAGAAAAGTCTGTCATAGATACATGGGATGCTAGTGAGTATTAGCGGAGCGGTGTGGCTTCATTGGGTGTGTACAGAACAGGACAGTGAGGCAGTATTCTCTGGACTGTCCCTGATGGGAAGCACAGTGACATTAAGATGTACTGGTGTCTAGGAGTAGTTCCAGGACACTGAATACTGTCATGGCAAGTGGGCTTAAGTAGGCAACACTCTGGACTCTAAGTAGGGAGACCTCTGGCTAAATAATCTAGTAGACTCTTAGTTCAATTTGGACCTCTTTAAAATAGGTATTCAAATCTGCCTCCTTAGGACACTAGGCAGTCTCCTACATGAGGTGTCTGTGGGGCTGGAGGGATGGATGGTTCTGCAGTTAAGAGTGCTTACTGCTCATCCAGAGAACCCAGCTTCAATTCCCAGAACCAGAGTCAGGTGACTCACAACCACCTAACTCCAGCACTTAGGGGATCGGAAGCTGTTGACCCTCTTGGGCATTCACACACAAGTGTGTCTACCCTTACACAGACACAGACAGACAGACAGACAGACAGACAGACAGACAGACATACCCACACCATTAATAAAAATATTAAGAAAAAAACAAAAGAACACCAAGCTATACAATTCTAACGTATATGCAAAGGGCCTATGTCAGTCCTATGCAGGCTTCCTGGTTGTTGGTTCAGTCTTTGTAAGCTCCTATGAGCCCAGGTTAGTTAATTCTGTGGATTTTCTTTTTGTTGTTGTTTTGTTGTTTGTTTGTTTGTTTGTTTTTTGAGACAGTGTTTCTCTGTGTAGCTTTGGTGCCTGTCCTGGAAGTAGCTCTTGTAGGCCAGATTGGCCTTGAACTCACAAAGATTCTCCTGTCCCGAGTGCTGGGATTAAAGGCATGCACCACCACCGCCCAGTGATGCTGTGGATTTTCTTGTGGTGTCCTTGACCCCTTTGGCTCCTATGATCCTTCTCCCTCTTCCAGAGGATTTCAAAAGGTCTTCCCAAGGCTTGGTTGTGGGTCTGCATCTGTTTCCATCAGTTTCTAGATGAAGCCTCTCTGATGAGAAATGAGTTGGGTCCCAGTCTATGAGTGTAGCAGAATATCATTAGGAATCATTTCATTGATTTTTCCCCCAGTCTTGTTTGGCTCTATCCTAAGTCTCTGGGTCCTGGCCCTCAGGCAGTGTCAGGGGTGGACTCCCTCTTGTGGTCTGGGTCTCAAGTTGGTCTTCTTGTGGGACTCCTAACTGTGAGAGCAGGGGCTGCCTCTGACTCTCTTGCCTGCTTTTGGGACTCTTTTCCTCACACTGGATTGCCTTGTCTACCCTTAATATGAGGGGAGGAGCTTACTCTTACTTTAACTTGAAATGCCATGTTTGACATACATGGGAGGCCTGCCCATTTCTGAAGAGGAACGGATGAGGAGTGGAGGGTGAAGCAGAGGAAAGGTAGGGAGGAGGACCTGGGAGGAGAGGGGGGAGAGGAGACTGCAAGTAAATAAAGGTAAATAAATAAATAATAGTAATAATAATAATAAAAAACAAAAGGAGGCCTTTGGACCAGGACTCAGAGAAGATTGCACTTGTGCAGAACTGTCTCTTTGAATATTGAGTAGATGGACAATATTTTCAGTCCTTCATGTTCCCAAGAACACTGGAAGCCTAGGTTGGCAGGAGTGATGGTATGTTCCTCTGAAATCCACAGATATTTTCCTAACCACAGATAATATAAAAATTTCTAAGTGCCATTAGACATATAATTACTGTAGCTATTAAGGTGCTGTGGAATGCTGTACAAACCCGAGATGTCAGACTTTTAAACTACAGTCCTCCTCCTCCTACTGTGAACATGGGCTCAGGCTTCTGCAAAATGCTCAGCTTAGCATTTACCATCTTGCTACAGGCCTCTTATTTGGCATGTCCTAAAAAGTACATCAAAAAGAAGAATGTCCATGAAGGCATTCCTTAATGGATGGTAAAGCAATGGGCTTCCACGGTTTCATAGGCTGAGCTAATGTGGCAGGGTGTATAGGGTATGCATTAATGATTTAAAATAGAGATCCATGTGAAACTCTTTTCCTGCTGGGTCAGACTCATTAATGGGGGGTGGGGAAAGATGATTTGTTTTTAAACTTTACCCTCCTGGGGGTGGGGAGGCTTGAGTTGAGACTCTTGAGTTCTGTAACTCTGGATTCTGACTGTCCTTGGATCCACTCTTGGCCACTGGGTATCTGAGTCCTCAGCCCCCTGAAGACTTGAGGTTTCTTCTCTCAGAAGACAACGCAGAGCTGAAGAGCTGGGAGAAGGATGGCACTCCCAGGCACAGGAGCTGCTGGCTCATTGTCCCCAATGATGCAGTAGCTCCAGGCCCCATTCTCCCTGGGAAACTTCTGATCAGCTGAAATAGTCTAAGGTTCTAATAAGGAGTGCTGGATGGAAAGGAGGAAGAGTAATAGAGTCCACTCTGGAATAAGTGTGAAGATTAAAATTTATATGCCACACTGTGCATAGTTACATACACCTTTAATCCCAGCACTAGAGAGGTAGAGGCAGGTGGATCTCTGAGTTCAAGGCCAGCATGGTCTACAGAGTGAGTTCCAGGACAGCCAGTGCTACCCAGAGAAACCCTGTCTTAGAAAACAAAAACAAACAAAACAAATTTCTATGTCTGTGATGGTTTGAATAAGAACGGCCCCATAGGCTCATATAGTTCAAGGCTTAGTCATCAGGGAGCGGAACTCTTGGATAGGATTAGAAGGATTAGGAAGTCTGGCCTTCTTGGAGAAGGCAGGCACTGAGGGTGGCCTTTAAGGTTTCAAAACTTTATGCCAGGCCCAGTCCCTCTCTTTCTGCCTTTAGATCAGAATGTAGCTCTTAGCTACATGTCTGTCATGCCTGTTGCTTGACGTACCATGTTGATAGTGGACTAAACCTCTCAAGCTGTGAGCAAGTTCCCAGTTAAATGCTTTCTTTCATGAGAGTTGCTTTGGTCATGGTGTCTTCATAGCAATAGAACAGTGACTAAGACAGAGGTGAACAGTAATGTGGAAATGTAAACCAAATAAACCCTCCCCCCCAAGTTGCCTTGGTCATGTGCAATAGCACGCAATAACAACCCTAATTAAGACAATGTCTATCTTTGACTTTCCAATCAAATTTTCAATTTGCCCTTAGTAATGAGCGCTAGTAAGGAAAATAAAATTATTATCCTCTGTGAGCTTACAGTTCAACAGATGTCATGAAATCAAATGCATAAAGTATATAGTGTGCTAAAGAGTTACAAATGCTTTCTATAAAAATTGAGTGTTGGTTATGAAATGCCATCTCAGGAGAGTGGATTAAGGTCAAATGGGGGGATGATAACACCAACCATTTCCACACGACCTCTTCACCCAGAAGCATCCCATCTGAACTGCTTTCTGTTCCAGGAACTAACCTGCCAATTCTCTCCCTGCCTTTGCTGTATGCATTCCCTGACCTGTAACACTAGTCTGTACCGCACATGGCCAGGCAGCTTCGGAGCTGTGTTTAAAACTCATAGCCTTATACTCTTATTTGCATTTGCCATACAGGGAGGGAAGGGCTTCAGGAACTTTCCTCAGTCAAGAAAACCCAGTCCTTTGTTCTGTTGGGCTCATAAACACAACCTCCGAGAGCCCTTGCTGGTTAATGATTGCAAGGTTGGTGAGCAAGCTGTACTTTGGCATGGCAAATCTGACTTGCAACCTCAAGGGAACACACTCGATTCTCTACAACACTCGACCACCTAGATGCTGTTCTGCCACTGACATGACCATGCCTCGTCTCCAGGTTACAAAACCCTTCCAACCATAGAGACATGCTTTCAGTATTATAGAACCAGCCTTCTTCTTTTAACTAAGCAGAGAGGAGCCCAATTTCACGAGTATAAGAATGATGGCAGATGCAAATTAAACTTTAAGGAGATGAATAAATATTTCTAACTACCTGTATTATTATTATTATTTTTAAATTAGACGGTGACTAATGCAATGAGCTTAGAAGCATTTCTGCCCCAGCCTAGAGTTTTTCTTTTTAAAAGCCACACGTATATATGGAACATAATTAACTTCAGTCTTTATCTCAGTTTAGGTATTATTTCTCTGGGAAGGCCCCCCTGATTCCCCAAGAAAGAATGCAAATTTTAGTGAACAAAAATTCTAATTTATCAAAATAGCAAATTATTTTTTTTAGAAAATCTAAATTGCAATTTTAGCTACTGATCATGTGCATATGTATGTATGTGTATATATGTATGCATGTATGTATATGTATGTATATATGTATGTATGTGTATATATATGGAGGGTTGTTGAGTGTGTGCTATGGTGTGCCTGTGGAAGTTAGAAGAGAATCTGAGGGAACTAATTTTCTCCTTCAATGTGTGGGTTTCAGGAATTGAACTCAGGTCATTAGGCTTGGCTGCAGTTATCATTAACCACTGAGACATTTTTGTGGCTACACAATCACAAATGTTATCTAAAGTTTTGTGTCTAATCATTTTTTTTTTTTTTTTTTTTTTTTTTTTTTTTTTTTTTTTTTGTTTTTGTTTTTCGAGACAGGGTTTCCCTGTAGTTTCTAGAGCCTGTCCTGGAACTAGCTCTTGTAGACCAGGCTGGCCTCGAACTCAGAGATCCGCCTGCCTCTGCCTCCCGAGTGCTGGGATTAAAGGCGTGCGCCACCACCGCCCGGCTATGTCTAATCATTTAAAAAAACAAACTAGTTCTTCTTCCTTTTCTTCTTCCTCCTCCTCTTCATCTTCTTCTTTGGGACAACACCAAATGGTGATGACATTGGTACAGCGGGAGGGCCTGGAGGACCCAGGGGCCCAGGCTTAGGAGGCCAGGGAGGACTTCCCAGAGGAAGATTTGGTGGGGGTCTTGGAGCCACAGTTGTGGTCAAGGCCATGACCGTGGAGGTAAAGCCAAAGACAAGGAGTGGATTCTTGTCACCAAGTTGGGTCGCCTGGTCAAGGACCTGAAGATCAAGTCCATGGAGGAGATTTACCTGTTCTTCCTGCCCATTAAAGAGTCCAAGATTATTGACTTTCTCTTGGGACCATCCCTAAAGGATGAGGTTTAAAGATCATGCCAAGGCAGAAGCTTGCTGGCCAACCAACCAGGTTCAAGGTTTTGGTCACTACTGGGAACCACAATTAGTCATGTTGGTCATGGTGTTAAGTCCTCCAAAGATGTAGCCACTGCCATCCAAGGGGTCATCATCTGCCAAGCTTCCCATTGTCCCTGTGGGGAGAAGCAACTGGGGGAACAAGTTTGGCAAGCCCTACACTGTTCCATGCAAGGTGACAGGACACTGTGGCTCTGTGTTGGTACATCTCATCCCTGTCCCCAGAAGCACTGGGATGGTCTCTGCCCCTGTGCCCAAGAAGCTACCAATGACGGCTGGTATTGATGACTGCTGAACATCAGCCAGGGGCTGCACTGCCACCATGGGCAACTTTGCCAAGGCCACCTTTGATGCCATCTCTAACGTATAGCTACTTGACCCCTGACCTCTAGCAGGAGTCTGTGTTCTCCAAGTCTTCTTATCAGGAATTCACGGACCATCTTGTGAAAACCCACTCCAGAGTCTCTGTTCAGAGGACCCAGACTCCACCACATAAGGCTTTATATACAAGAAATACAAACAAGAAATTCAAAGAGAATTAAGTCTGGAGAGAGAGAGAGAGAGAGACAGACAGACAGAGAGAGAGAGAGAGAGAGAGACAGAGAGACAGAGAGACAGAGAGAGAGGTACTAAAATGAATGAGTTTGGAAGGAATTAGTCTTTTATACATTGCTAGTAAAGATGAAAATTACCACAACCCGTTAGAAAATAATTTTTCAGTGTGGCCTTAAAAACGTTTATAAGGGTAATTCCACTCTGGTAGTTGTCGTAAGGGGATCAACTGAAATGTGGGATTTCTTTTTCACATGTAGTGATGATCATGTTAGTAGCAGCAGCAAAAAATTTGGAAAGAAGGTTTATATAAAAATTACGTAAATCATGGCTTGGAATATTATGCTGCAGTTAAGATGAGCCACCATGGCCAATGAGAAACAGCGCACACTGTCTGCAGAGAACTGCCCTGTCACGTCAGACTTCCCATACGCCAGACAGTGAGCTCACAAATGCTCCTATTCTAGTTAAAGTAACCTCACTAGGTCTTTCAACTCATAGGTGTCTAAAATTTGTTTTCCAGCGAAAGGTTAGATTCACTGAAATTAGAACATGTCACCAGGGTCTTGAAGAAGAGATATAACCTATGGAATTTACTCAAGCGCCAATTTTTTCATCCTTGTCTAAACTCCGTCAAAGCCGACTCACTGGAGGCTGGCTGGCAGGCTGCTGTTTGGAACACAAACCAAAGGTCAAATTCAGGGCAGCAGCGAGAAAGGAAGAGACTGTTGAGGGAGGCAACCAAAGCGGCCACAGCGGAGGGTGTGAGCTGAAGTCTGCAAGCGTGAGCGCCCACGGTCTCCGTCTCCTAGCATGAGCGCACCACTTTCAGCTGTCTGCTTGCTTGCGGCGTTTGCTCTTTGAGATCGCCTGGGTGTACCTGTCCTGTGTAAAAAGTATAAAAAGTCGTCCTGAGTAGCTGCCTTATTCTGCTGCCACAGCATGTGTAAATCTTGAAGTCTCCCAGCTGGGTCAGGGCCAGACCTCAGCCTGGACCCGGAAGGTTTACTGCAAGATGCACAGTGTCGTGTCCTAGCAACCAGAGTGACTGGACTCCAACACAGAGCATGGGTTTAAAGATGGTACTGTCTACATTAAATAGCAAAGCAGCTGTATTATTCTTAGGAAGTCTGTGGCAGGAATTGGAAAAAGTGTTTCAAGTTTTATAACAAAAATATAATTATTTGGGTTTGTGGGTTGCCAGCTGCTGCAAATTTAATGTTAAATAGAATCAGAAATGTTTGATTTAATTACTTTTTTGATGAAGGCATCTCTTTGATAGAAGATCATGATAAATATTAACTATGCATTAAAGGCCAGATCTGTATCTTTCTCTGAAAATTAGGCTGAAAATAAGAATGGAATCCACATGTTATGAACACTCTAAAATGTCTGAAATTTGTATTTTAATTACTAATACATATTCATCATAAAGGAGTAAAGAGATTTGAATCACCCATAAACTCAGCACCTGCAGTCAAGTGGACTGTAGCTAATATTAATATATTGGCATGAAGATCACCGTGTTTTTTTCCTCTGCATATGTACACGTATGTGATATTTTGTTCTTCCCAACTTTGTTGATTCTAGCAAATATTAGAGTTATCAGCTGTCTTCATTACTTTTCTATTGCTATGATAAGACACCATGACCAAGGCAACTTAAAAAAAAAGAATTTATTTGAGGCTCACAGTTTCAGAGGGTTAGTCTGTGGTCATCATGGCAGAGAGCATGGCACAGGCAGACATGACCCCGAAGCAGTAGCATTCTACGAAGAGAGTGTACATTTTGATCCACAAGCAGTCAGAGCAAGCTAAATGCAAATGGTGTGGACTTTTCAAACCTCGCAGTCCGTCCAAAGACACACCTCTTCCAACAAGGCCTCACCTCCTTATGGTCCACTAGCCGGGGACCAAGTATTCAAATCTATGAGCCTGTGGAGGTCACTGTCATTTAAACCCCCACACTAACATATTGTCAACATCTTTCCTGGCAATAACTTTGTAGTTCTGCCACATCGTTTTTACCATAGCTGTACATATTTATCTTCAATATGGCCCATTTGGGATATTTATAAAGCAATGCTTTTCAAAGTTGAGCTCATGACCCTTAACAAAGTATATAATAAACTGAAGTGCATTATGGCCAGTAATCTTAGTTATTATACTTTGTTCTGACTTTATAATTTCCCATGTGAAAAAAATGGTATAATTTGCCTTTTGTAAGTTCAGGCTTTTGGATGATACTTATAATAACTCTCAACAAGTCCAAAAATGGTGTGGGGGCTTTTTTTTTTATTAAATTTAGAAATTGATCTGGGAATTGATACTTTTAATTTTAATTAATGCCTTTTTTCATTCAGAAATAAAGACTATCTTTTCATCCAGTAGCTGCAGAGGACGCTTCATCTAAGCCTCCATTCCCTCTTGAGTTTATTCACTGCCACTTAATCTTAGGTAGTTCTTGTGCAAATACTGCTGCTGTTGTCCCCAGGGAACACAGCCCTATGCGGACATCCAGGTTTCTATGCTTGTTTTGTTACTAAGTGTGCTGGCGTCTGAAAATAGCTTCCCACCAAGCTGCATAGGTCACACGTGAAGGAGAGCTCTGGGCGCAGCTGGGACGTTGGCTTCCGGCCCTCGGCCTCAGTCTCACAGCATTAGAATCATTTCATTCCGCTGAGTATGAATGGCCATTTCATGAAAACAGGATGCGTGAGGCCTTAGGATATGTACGACCCGTTACCTCCATGGTGGGCAGGCAGGACTGAGCCGCACACGAGAGGACCCACCTGCGGTAGCCTAAGCCCTTGTCCTCATGAGCTCTTCACCCCTAAGCCCATGCTCTCCAGTGACAGGAAGGTCGTGAAGGACGACTAGCTCCACTGCGCATGCTCTCCAGAGACAGGAAGGTCGTGAAGGACGACTAGCTCCACTGCGCACTGTTGATGGTTGCTCTCTGTGAAGATGTCGTCTTGAGTGCGTCTAGTATTTTCATTTTACAGGTGAAAAATGAGGTTGGGAGAGATTAAACACCTCACCTCCTCACACCTCAGTCATTCCGTCTTTCATCTAGTACAACCTTCCCAAGGCTGCGACCCTTGAATACAGTTCCTCATGTTGTGGGACCCCCAACTAAAATTGTTTTTGTTGCTATTTCATGCCTGTAGGTTTGTTACTTTCATGAATCATAATGCAAATATCTGTGTCTTCTGATGGCCTTTGGTGACCCAAAGGGGACGCGACCCATATATTGAGAGCCATGGAGAATACAACTGAGAATCTTGTATGTATCAGCCACCTACCAAACACACATTGGGTAAGCTTGCCAAGTGTTGAAGGTGCCAAAAGACAGGGCATAGTAAAAACACTGGGCCTCCCTGAACTCTGCAAAGGGCCAGAGCCTTCCCTGACCGTTCCTGGCCTTTTGTTCTGCAGCCTGACCCATAGAAGTGAGTACAGTCCCTCTAGGAGGGGAAATGAGGCAACTCCTGTCCCTCGGTCTTCATGACACAGCAAGCGGAAACGGGCACAAGCATGGGGCGTGTCCTGCACTTCCATGGCCTTGCCTGCTGCCTATAGCAGCTTAGGAGGGCAGCCGTTCCGTCTTGTTTCCAGTGCCTACGACAAAAAAATCTCTGCCGTATGCTCCAGCATCCAGAAAAGGAGATGCTTTCTGTAGTGATATCCTTTTTTAAATTGATTTTTATTGAGCTCTACATTTTTCTCTGCTCCCCTCCCTGCCTCTCTCCTCCTCTTCAACCCTCTTCCAAGGTTTCCATGCTCCCAATTTACTCAGGAGATCTTGTCTTTTTCTACTTCCCATGTAGATTAGATCTATGTAAGTTTCTCTTAGGGTCCTCATTGTTGTCTAAGTTCTCTGGGATTGTGGACTGTAGGCTGGTTTTCTTTGCTTTATGTTTAAAAACCACCCATGATTGAGTACATGCGATAATTGTCTGTCTGGGCCTGGGTTACCTCACTCAATATGATGTTTTCTAGCTCCATCCATTTACCTGCAAAATTCAAGATGTTGCTATTTTTTCTGCTGTGTAGTACTCCATTGTGTAAATGTACCACATTTTTCTTATCCATTTTCCGGTCGAGGGGAATTTAAGTTGTTTCCAGGTTCTGGCTATGACAAACAATGCTGCTATGTTTAGTGCTATCCTAATGAGATCCCATGTTCCATTGGATCACCATCTGTGGGAGGAGTGGGTGTGGCCCTAACTCACGGTTTCCATTTATCACAAAGCCTCTGCTGTTGTCGTTGTCAGTGAGCAAGGCCAGAGGGTGCTTGTTTTGCAGCAGAGAGCTGTGCAGCTGCTGGTACAGTTCATCACCCATTGGGAGCACAGCCGAAGGTCCGTGTGCCCACAGATCTCCAGAGAAACCAGGAAGGTTAACGCCGTGGGAAAGATGAAAAACCTGTTCTTCCATCCAGAAAGCTGAGAATTGTAGTTATAAAAGTAGTTAATAGCCTGGTGATCTTCATTGTCTGTTGGGCCAGGCATATCAACCAGCCAGTTATCTACATGACCCTTGTAGCCAGAGGACCGGAGGTGGCTAACGGTCCAGATGACCTCTACCATAACTGTAAGACTGAGAACAGGCCAGACCCTTAGGCCCTTAAGCTAGTTAGTACAGCTAACCTAGCTCTAGAACCCATCTTCTTGAAGGACATGAACCCGGGTTGAGTCTCAATGTAATGCTTCCCTAAGGCATGCTGGGCTTGAGTACATTGGGAATCAACGGCCTGTTATTAGACTCCCAAAAGACTGATTCAGGTGGATGAAGTCAGTCTGCACCGGGTTTTCTTTCTCATGTCTTTGTGGATTCGTTTCCCTGTATGACACCTTCAGGGATCCTCTGACTCATCCTCCGGAGAGAACCTAGCGCCCCTACTGCACGCCTTCCTTAGCGGATCCACGAGCTCAGCTCCACTCGTGCTCCGTACAGGCGGCCAAAGCAGTTACAGCTGCATCACATGTGCGCTTGTGCGTAGTGCGTGGGTCGCAGGGTGATGAGGTCACAAAGCAGTCTGCAAATTGTGTTTTAACTGGGCAGGCATGTGTAAACACCAACAACAAATGTACCGAAGCTCTGGCCGAGGCTGGTGCACCATCTCTCGCCCCTGAAAAGCTAGGCTATCTTGTCCTCTCCACTAATAAGGAAGGTGCAGAAGAGCCAGAATGAACACTGCATATTGTCCATTATGGTTCCTTTTGTCTTATTGACTTTCTATAGCACGGTGAAAATTATTTCTATAAACTAGTGTGTATTTTCTGCAAACAACCTAAAAAATCTAGACTATTGAGGAAGAAGCTGTGCTTCTTTACCAAATTAAATAAGGCAATAACTTGCCTGTCCTTGGGAATTTGAGGAGCAGGAGGAGAAAAAAATGGGTAAGAGGATTTTTTCTTTCTGCCATATGTTATATATTCATCTTGCGGCCTTTGTGCTGTGCTGGGTGCTGGGCCCTGCCTGGAAAATGTGAGTAGGACTGCACTCCTGGCCTGGTGCCGCTCATTTTGCAAATGAGATAGACAAGCAAACAAATCATTACAAGCCTGGGAGACGCAGGCTCTAATCAGAAGCACCTGATGGGTAGGAGCGACTCCCGCACCCTAAGACCCCTGAGGCAGTCCAGCGGGAAGAGATACAAATCACTGCCGAAAGTGCCAGATTTTCAATTTTACTGATTCCAACGATGCTGCATGATACCCAGTAACTGTTCATTCCCTGTCCACATGGGTGGCCAAATGTCATAAGATGGGTAACGTGGGGAGGGTCTCAGACACAGCCTGTTTTTATTCAGAAGCCTTCCTAGGGAAATGCTATATTTCTGTCTTGTATAAGTTGATCTGAGTCTCAGGATGGAGCCAGTGGCCTCTGCCTTCAAAGTTTGCAGTGGATTTACAATGCATCTCCAACTAACAGTAACTTACTGAGTGTCATCTAGATGCTCTCAGCTTATATATCAGCCCTCCCAGAGTCTCTCACTGACAGGGGGGGATTTATACTGAAGCCAATGAAGATTACAGTTTGGACACTCTCACTGGCATGTGTCCCCTTCTGAGTCCTGGAGGAGTGGGCAGTGATCAAATTCCATGCCTGTGTTTCTGTCTTGTTAGTGCAGTAATAGGAAAACAGTTGAACCACAATCAGCTAAAACCCATAGCCACTTCCTCTATGTAAGGATGGGGGGTACATAGGGGCAAAAGTGTGGGGTGCATGCACTATAGAGGCTGCAGTAGGATGTTGGGGTCCTGTTCTAATACTATCTGCTCTATTTCCTCAACACAGCATCCTTCATTGAACCTGGAGTTGTCCTGGCAACCCGTAAGCCCCAACAATCTTGTTTCTGTCCCTTACAGTGCTGGGGTTACAGATATGTGACTTTTTAAGTCTGTGCTGGGGATTCAAACTTGGATCCACGTCTCTTAAACACCCAGCCATCTCTCCAGCCCCTCACCGTCCAGCACAATGCTGATGGTACGGCATCTGGTCCAGGGGCCAGGAACTAATCATAGAGTTTGATGACTCAGGGGCCAGGCCAGGGCAGGGTGAGATTCACCACGAGGACACTCCAACATGGCTTCTCACTTCCCCATCCCACACTCCTTGCTCTGCGCAGGTGTTTCCTGAGAACATCTTCTGTGAATACCGTGAATACCTAAGATCTCCACCTCAGCTACGACATCATGTTTATCTCTGTAGAGCCTGTCCTCAGAAGAACCTGAACTTCAGAGAGCAGCAACTGATGTGTGTTTCTCCTTGCCATATTCTATTTGCCTGTGGCTTCGTATGAAGTTCATTATAACAACATAAATGAATTGAATAATCCGTGATGTCTATACAAATTTTAGTCTCCTTGTGTTTTCTCTTATTCTTATGATACCAGAGAGGTAGGTATTGTTTCATGTCCTATAACAAAGGGGGAAGGTGATGCCTTCTGTTGCTGTTCAGTCTCATTGTCCTTCACTGGGACCTTGGGGTCAGCTTTCCCCTGTGTTATTTTGACCCTCATTTTGGTTGGATCCCTCCCTGACCCGGGCTAAGGCTGTGCAGATGATGAAAGGGACACAGTACAAAGAATGAATCAGCACCACGGTGAGGCCCTTTCCTTGGCCTGCCCCTTCTCTCCCTCCTGGGTTATCTCCCCGAAGATGAGGACAGGCACCACCTCCTCCAGCAGAAGTGGCCTAGTAGTGCCCCACAACACTGGGACACACTGAAGTGTCCAGAGCAAAGGAAGCCTCTCACCCCAGCCATTAAACTTTTCTGCAGAATCCTTACCCCCTAATCTAAAAATAACCCCTTCCCAGGATCGCTGACAAGATGCTCTCTTGTGGCACGATTGAGCGTCTTATGGGTATATACCCAACAGCGATACTGCTGGATCTTGAGGTAGATTGTTTCCTAATTTTCTGAGAAACTGCCATGCTGATTTTCCAAAGCATCTGTACAAGTTTGCACTCCCACCAGCAATGCAGGTGTGTTCCCTTTACCCCACAGCATCTCCAGCATAAGCTGTCATCGGTGTTCTTGATGTTGGCCTTTCTGACAGGTGTAAGATCAGAGTTGTTTTGATTTGCATTTCTCTGATGGCTAAGGATGTTGAGCATTTCCTTAAGTGTCATTCAGTCATTTGTGATTCATTTGTTGAGAGTTCTCTGTTTAGGTATATACTGGTATTTTTATCGGATTATTTGTTCTTTTGATGTCAAGTTTCTTGAGTTCTTTTTATATGTTGGAGATCAGTCCTCTGTCCAGTGCTACTCATAGCAGCATTATCTGTCATAGCCAGAACCTAAAAACAACCTAGATGCCCCTTAACCAAAGAGTGGATGAAGAAAATGTGGCACATTTACACAACGGAGTGCTACACAGCAGTAAAAAACAATGACATCTTAAAATGGATGGATCTAGAAAAAAACATATTGAGTGAGGTAACCCAGATCCAGAAAAATAAATATAATATGTATTCACTCATAAATGGCTTTTAGACATAAAGCAAAGGAAAAACAGCCTACAGGCCACGATCCCAGAGAACCTAGACAACAAAGAGGACCCTAAGAGAGTCATACATGGATCTACATAGGAAGGTGAAAAAGACAAGATCTCCTGAGTAAATTGGTAGCGTGGGGTCATGAGAGAAGGTACAAGGGGGGAGGGGAGAAAAAGAGGAGCGTGGAGAAAAATGTATAGCTCAGTAAAAACAAAAAAAAATTTAGAAGTAAAAAAAATGATATTCTCTTCAAGGGACAGCCCCCAGCTTCATAGGACTAACAAGATAATATATATTATAATTAATGATATATATATATATATAATATAATTATAATATCTCTTAAGTTTTCCTAACAACCAACCCATGACTGCCTACTCCCAGCTCTGAGGAGTGACTTGAATATGACAGGAATGGATGTCACAGAAGGTCTTGCAGATACAGTAAGCCTCATTCAACCCTTGAATCTCTTTAATAGATTTCTTATTTTAACAGATGTTACTCCTGTTTTAGCGATAGTAACCTTATTGGCTTTAAAATGTGTTTTGGTTTACTTACAAAGGACTGTGAAACAGAAGGATAGGGGAGAAGCTGTATTCGCTGGAAGGCTACATAACTTTCACCGTAATGAACCGCAGCATAACCCCCAGATTTCCGCAGCTGGCTTGACTTCCTCCAGAGTGTTGTTGCTAGTGTTTCAGCTGCCTTTTGTGATTGTTACCCCCTCTCTCCTGTACTTCTGTTTGAAATCTTATCTGAGAGTTTTCCTAGGGGGTCAAAGCCTATGCAAACCTAGTTAAAGGAAAACCCAGAAAACTGTGGTATTCTTATCTGAGAATTTGCATTTGGCCTTGTCCTTCTGGGGAACTCAGATCAAAGACTTTGGTATCAGAATTGACTTGCTACAGGTGTGAATCATATTAGACTAAAAGGGCCCTTTGCTCAGGAGAGGCTGAGTTCCCTGCAGCTGGAAAAGGTAAAATCATCCTCCAGGTACCTCTGTACTTCTTCCCATGGGCCTGTGTGAACTCCCACACCTGCACCAGATATACAACACTTGAGTGACATTTAGTAGTGTGTCATCATCTGTGGCCACCACCCTAGGGGCTGGTAAAGCTGAAATGTACACAGTGAGTGTTTGGAACGTGACTGTGGGAATGAGATTAGTTCACGGGAGGAGCTATTGAGCATTGTCTAATTTGAAAATACTGGTAACACTGCAAATTGAACAAGGAGTTAGATTTTGTGCACATGTATGTGCATGTATATGTGTGCGGCACATGCATGTGGCCATGTGGAGATATGCATGTATATGCACATGTGTGTACATGCATGTGGAGGCCAGAAGTCAATGTTGAACATCTTCCTCAATCATTCTTCATCTTACTTTTTGAGACAGTCTCTCACCAAACCTAGACCTAGCCAATGAGCTCCAGGGATCTGCTGGCCTCTGCTCACGAGCAGTGGGCTTACAGACGTGTGTGGCTGTGCGTGGCTTTTACGTGTGTGCTAGAAATCTGGGCTAAGATCTGTGCTTGCCCGGCAGGCACCTTGCGGACTGAGTCATCACACCAGGCCTGGAGTTAGAATTACATAGACGGTTCTGATACTCCTGTTTGAACTTTTCAAAGGAGAGGAGACGTTGGCTGCTGTTGGCTGGAGCTGTCAGGAAGCCACAGAAATGGTACATTTCCTCTCCGTGTCAGTTGTCTTGCAAGGACAGGTCATTAAGATGGGCAAGGAGATGCCCAGGCAAATCCTCACCATACAATGTCCCATGTGACCCTCCCTGGCTGCATAAGACGGACGTTATTTTTTTACTATTTTTTTACTATTTAATTTACTATTGAAGATACAATCTTTGTTACTCAAAAGCTACACTTCACCGTGAAGACGAAGAGGCGAGGTTAGGAGAGATGAGGAATTTACAGAATACCAGCACAGGAAGCGAACTAGTTGGTCCATTGGCAGAGTTGCTCGGTGCATCAACTGTATATGATCTCCTGCAGCCCCATAATAAGGAAGGGAACCCAGCAACTGGGCATCATTTGTTTCTTGAAGCAACAAGAATTCATTCTAATTTATTTTTATGCATATGGATGTTTTTTCAAAACGTTTGTATGGGAAATTAATGCCTTTTCACAATGGCAGAAATAACCTGCGGTTACACAAAACTGGAAGACTTAAGACAGAGCAGGTTTGCTCTCAAAGGAAAGGGGTGGCAAGTGACATCCTGCGGCAGCTGGTGAAGGATGACGTTCTGATCGGCAGTCTTTTAGGTTGCTTGCAGTTTTGGCAATCTAAGCCTTCTCCCACAGACTCTCTAACAAGATTGTTGTGTGTGTGGGAGGGGTGGGGGGGTTGGTGGCTTAGGGAAGGACCCTTGCAGGGAGCACAAGCAATGTTGACTGAGCTGTTTCCAAAGCTGGAGGAGGTGCATGTATCCATGACAGATGAATAAGGTCCAGCCCTTCTCCTGTTTTCTTTCCCCATCTCTTTCATTTACATCTACAGCCTTTCGTCTTATTATTTCAGCACTTGCCCATAAGCAGTTTTCCCTTGGGGTCCTCAGGAGATTAATTCAGGAAGATGCCAACATCACAGATTCTAAAGTTCTTTATGTATATTTTCATATTTGCATATCACATGCATGCATTCATTCTACACAATCCTCTTTATTTTTAATATTACTCTTATTTAGCTTTCATGTTTAATTTTATTTATTAAATTCATAATTTAATATATTTATTAAACCTATAATTTAATAAATTTATTTATTAAATCTATAATTTAATAAATTTATTTATTAAATCTATAATTTAATAAATTTACTTATTAAACTTATTTTAATTTATTTAGTTTGTTTTTTGTTTTGTCTTGTTTTTAATTATTATTATTATTAATTATTATATTAATTTTTTTTACAATGTCTCATGTAGTCATGTAGTCCCAGCTGGCCACAAACTTACCAGGTAGCTAAGGATGGCTTGATCCTCCTGGCTCCATCTCCTATTACAGAATTCAGAATCATGCTTGGCTTCACCCATATACTTTAAATTGCCTCTAGAATTCTTAGGACACGGAATGACAATGTAAATGGCATGTAAGTAGTTGTCATTTACTATGCTGTGATGTGGGATGTCCGTCTGTATATGTGATGTTTTTATTGCTTGATGAATAAAGCTATTTTGGTCAATGGCTTAGTACATTTGTAGACAGAAACTGCGATTTTATTTTCTGGCTGCCCAGACCCAAATGATCACACGGAAACTATATTAATTACAACACTGTTTGGCAAATGGCGCAGGTATATTCCTAGCTAACTCTTTTATCTTAAATTAACCTTTTTCTATTCATCTGTGCTTCACCACAAGGCGGTGGCCTACGGGTAAGGTTCTGGCATCTTTCACCTTCAGCAGGTACATGGTGTCTCCTTGACTCTGTCTACTCTCTCTCTCTGCTAAGCTATTGGCCAAAGCAGCTTTATTTATCTACCAATAAAAACAACACATAGACAGAAGGATATCCCACATCAATACTGAATTGTTTAGGAAATAATTTAAAGTTTTGAAAAAGTTTATTTTATTTTATGTGTATGGGTATTTTGTCTGTGCACCATGGGTGATGGGTCTGACATTTGTGGTGATCAGACCAGGGTGTTGGATCCCCTGAAACTGGAGTTACAGGTGATTGTGAGCCACAGAGTGGGTGCTGGGAATCAAACCCAAGTCCTCTAGAAGAATGTTTTTTTTTTTTTTTTTTTTTTTTTTTTTTTGCAGCAGTATTCTTAACCACTGAATGTTTTCTATACCTAGGAAATAATTATAAAGAGAGACACAGAGAGAGAGGCAGAGAGAGAGAGAGAGAGAGAGAGAGAGAGAGAGAGAGAGAGAGAGAGGCAGTGCTAAGGAAATGGCTTATTGCTGAGCCGACAACTTCAATCTGATCCCCACCACCCACATAAGCTGGGCATGGCATGTTTGCTTGTAGTTGTGGTGCTGGGGAAATGGAGACAGAAGGGTCCTTGGGGCTTCCTGAGCAGCCAGTCTACACAAACTCCAGGTTCAGTGAGAGACCCTTTTACAAATACTAGGGTGGACAGTGCAGAGGTGCTCAACACTGACCACTGGCCTCCATATGCACACGCCCAGGAGTGTGTGTACAGTGGGTACCATTCTTTGTATGGTAATAGAAAAGGAAAGAAACAGAGAAAAAAAAAACCCCAAAAACCATTTGTCAGTACTAGAGAGGCAGAGTGTGACTAGTTAGATCAGAGATTATCACTAAAGACAAATCCAGGCTGTGGTGATGGCAACAGGAGACTGAAGCCAGTGAGGGGCAGGGCCCTCCATTCCTCCATCTTTGACCTGAAACTAGTAATGTCTTTGGTTCTGTCCTGGTTAGAGTCCAGAAACATCAGGGGTGTTTGAGGGTCTGATTCCCGATGTTGCTTCTTGTTATCTTTCTTCTTTTACACAACTGCCTGGAAGCTGTATAAGAGGGAGTGACCGGAACTCCAGCCCAGATGTCTATGGTGCATGGATTCCTTGTGGGTGGGATAACCCAACTGCCAACTCCCCTCCCACCGACCTCAGTGCAACCATTTTCTCAGCACCTGCTCTCTCACCGAACAGGAACTCTGCCTCCTCCCCATCTCTTAAGCTGCCACTTACACATCAGAAGCCATCAGCCTAGGGTTGCTTTGGTGGCTGATGATTTTCTGGAAACCTAGTCTCCAAGGTCATGCCGACCTTAGATGAAAAAAAAAACCTGCCATACTTCAGAAACCTGATTTCCTTCATGTCAAGTGGTAAAACTATGAAGGCAATTGAGCTGAGCAATATGGTGGCAAGAGACTGGTGGCCGTAACAAATTCATGGGTTGTAACAATGGTCAAAAAGAAGTAGCCATCCCTGCGCAGAGCAGGGGATCAAGGCCTGAGGGAGACAAGACTGTGTATTGCTGTTATCGCTTCTAATAACATCTGCGTCTGAGGTACCATATCTGAGGATTCAATGGATTGGGCTTTCCCTACGGACGTCTAGGACACCGTCCATGTGGCCCCAAAAGAAACACCGATGGCTCCTGTCTTCCCTCACAAACTCTCAGGACTACCGGAGTGCTGTGCCACGTGGAAAAAGCGTTCTGTGCACAACTTTATTTTTCCTCTGTGATCCGGTTTGAAGCCATGGGATTTATGTTTTTTCATTTCTGCTATTCCTAAAGCCACTTTCTTGCACCAGTCTGAACTGACTGCTCCTGGTTCCTTCTGTGGGCCTGCCTCCCAGTTCTTTCTCAGCGTATGGTTTTGAGCTCTCCTGCTGTCTCGTTGCTGGATTTGTTTAATGCTACGGTTAAGGGCGAATGTTTTTCTTCCTCCCCTTTTGGAAAATGTTCCTACCTCAGTTTTGCTGTGGAAACATCGACTTCTAAAGCAAAAGGGGAGAGCTTTGCACAGGTGTTCTATTTCCTGACCTTTGGCAATGGCACTGACTTAGTCATTCCTGGTTCTGGAACGCTGGAGTCCTGCCTGGGCCTCAGGGAAAAAGCTCAAAGGGTGCTTCTTCACAGTGGAGCATTCAGTCCTAAGTGCCAGACTCTCATTCCTTCCCTAATGATGGCGCAAATGAGTTGAATCTTTCCTACTGCAGACTTGAACTTTGCAGACACCATTAAACAAAATCATTACTGTGATAAATGTGGGTCAACAGCTAAGTGCTTTCAGATTAAGTGCCTGCTGCAGCATTAAAGAGCTAATACCTAACTCTCTCTCCCCACCCCCTTCAGGTAGTTTGTTAAACGGGGCAACTTTCACCTCTGAAGGTGGGGAGTCTGGTTCTTTTCACGAGGTGGTTGTCTTTGAGCCTGCTTCCTCACCACCGCTGTGTACGACCAAGCCTGGAGTGTTTAACTTAGCTCCGGAAATGACCAACACTAAGTGTCTACTGCCGCCACCCGACCCAGCTGTTTGAAAAGTCCGCACAGCTGCTTGGTGAGTGGAGCACAAACCCTTCCTGCTGTTGCTGTTTCTAAGAGAAAATGCTGATTATGAGCCAGTGGGTTGGCTCCTAATTTCTGCTCCTTTTACTGCCAGCTCAGATTTCAGGAGAATGAAACTCGAGTTCAGGAATCTGGAAGCAAATGTGAAAATGGACCTCTTGTTCTAAAAGCACTCGATGGCAGATTTCACAATCTGCTTCGCCTTTGGTTGTGACTCATGGGTTTTAGGGAACCCCCAGGAGAGCCTTATTTGCTTGGATAGTGAATGTTCCTGCTAGGTGAACAACAGTTGTGCCCCCTTTTCCCTCCCCCACTTCCCAAATGACTGGAGAGTTAGTAGTCTGTGCACTCAGGGCAAACTGGTCCCGGGAGGCCCTATGCACCCAGAGATTGAAAAACAAAGATGCTTAATGGAGAAAGGCAATCAAAAGACCCACAGTATCACCCCACCAAAAAGCTATGGGCAGGACGAGGGAGAAGGAAGGCTCAGAGTGCAAGTCCAAAGATGCTTTTTTTTAGTCCTTTTTAGACCAGGCTCTGACCAGCCCAGAGAGTCTGTAACGTCCTGCATTGAAGTGTTTGATGCAAACATGACTGCCTCTAGGCAATAAAATAGAGACGTCTGCTAAATGTGTAATTATATTTTAAAATAGCTGTCTATGTGAGGGTAATCACTTTCCCCTTTTTCTCTCTGTCCTTGCTCTCCTGTATTCAGAGAGAAAAAGAAACGGAGGAGGAGGAAGAGAATCATCTATGTTTTAGCCCTGGCAGTGAGTTTTATTAACTCCTTACTACTCCACTGTGTCTATAAGCCATCACTGAAAGCAGAACAGTAGTAATTGGCTGCAATCAGAAAGAAGAAGATGTCTCTGATGACATACTTTCACATGTTAAATAGTTCAGTAAGACCAATGAATCCTTTCCCTCCCCCCCCCCCCCATTTTTCACATTCTTTTTTGTTTTCTCACTGAGTGTTCTCCACCAGTAAAGCAATTCTGGCCAATAAATAAATACTCAAATTTTTAAAAAGAGTTTTTGTTTGTTTTTGTTTTTGAAACCAATGGTATCATGGTTCTCCAGAGCCACTCCAGATTCTACTTCAGAAAGGACCTTCTTGGGTTTATAGCTTGAGGTTTTTAAATTCGGAGAAATTCATTCCAACTCTCTGAGCTTGCTGTGATGCGTTTATACCGTGTGCTGATGTGGATGGATTTTATTCCATAGCAATTGGAGGTTGCTCAGGTCTGGGTTAGAGAATACGCCTTGGCTAGGAAGGCGATGGAGAAATCAGTGAGTTTGCTACCCCCTTCCATGGACGGCCTGTAGCAAGCTCTGTCATCACACAGCAACCTAATGTCGACCTTAGCCAGATGCTAAGGAAGTTCAGCATCCGCCTCAAGAGCAATTCCTGTGTAGCCCACACTGCTCAGTTCACGTCCCGGAGTCACTATTAAAGTGATGACCTTGTGACCAAGACTCCCTCCTTAACCAAACTTTAGTGGACTCCTCTGGAGACTTTTCTCAGCCTGGCCTCCACCCGTCTTTGCCTGTCTGGCCCAGTTCTAGTAAGATTGCACTACGTCAGTGGTTCTCACCTTCCTGATGCTGAGACCCCTTAACACAGTTCCTCATGTTGTGGTGACCCCAGCCATAAAATTATTTTGTTGCTACTTAGTAACTGTAAATTTGCCGCTGTTATGAATCATAATATAAATATCTGATATGCAGGGTGTCTGACATATGACCCCTATGAAAGGGTTGTTGTAATCCACATATTAAGAATCAATTCAGTGTGAGCCCCTCCTCCCCTTGACGTCTGACCACTCTGCAATCACTACAGCAAGAATCCTTCTCCCCTTCATATTCCCACTACCCTCTCACTCTGAGCAAGCAACACCCAGCTGTCTTCAAGTCCCTGCTGCTGCCAGTGCTCATACCATGACACACAGCAGAGAGGATTCGGTGGGAACTGGGAAAACAGCAGAATCAAGAAGGTTGTTCTATGACCTTCATTTTCATTTGAGTTCATACAAGAAGTTTTCTCTGGTCCTGTTCTCCTGATAGTGGCTCATGGAACCCTCAGCACCGAGGGGTGTGTCCTATTCTACACCTGGAGCAGAGACAGGCCTGGGAAACCCTCCAGTGGTTAGCCCGCACTCCGCATTCTGTGTCCTGGAGTCACATTTTTGCATGAGTGCCTGTAAAATCAGTTTCCCTGCTCTTCATTTCAGAAGAGTCCCATATCATGCAATATTTTTGCATAAATAAATTTATCTTGCTTTCCTCTCATTGATTTGGCTTTCCTTTATAGAGATGGCAGCATGAGCCCTATGATGGTTGAAGAAAAAATATTCCCTTTTCCTTTCTTTCTTTTCTTTAACAGGTGTCCAAACCTTTTTTCCCCTTCAATAATTAACTCACTGGAGAGGGTGACCAGGAGGTGCAGGGTCTTGGAAGTCATGATACTTGAAGTACTTAAAGGACTTGGGGCTTTTTAACCTTTAAGCCAGTCTTGGAAAGTAGGATTAGTAACTCAAACATTGGTCCCTCGCTCGCTTCAATGCTACTTTTAGGGTAGATGTTGGAAATTCTCATTCCATAATAATATACTTCCAATCAACCCAATTTAATGTTTATTTCTCTTTGGTTATTCAGCCGCCTTCTAAGAAAGTGAGAAGCAAGAGAAAAGAAATGAATCCCATGAAGCTTTTATTCAATAAAGTCGGTGAGGTCAGGGATGTAATTGGAATAAGATAATGTAAATTATGACCTGCGGATACATTTTTAACTTAAGCATGCTCACAGGATGGAGAGTCACACACAGCTGGGCATACCTAGAAGTCCATCCCTCCTGGAGCAGAAGCACAGTGAGGGCTCAGGAGACCTCTGTGAGAGCCATCCATGCTCAGGCCAGGCAGTTAGCGTGGCTCCTGGGGACTGTGAGGATTCGCTCTGCTGACCTCTCTAAGCTGTGAAAGGCTTGCTCTACTCAGCAAGGTTTCTGTCTGAGGAGGCATCTGCTGGAACTCAGAAAAGGATGCCCCATAGGAAGTGCCTCTGCTGATCTCACGACATCCTGTTTCCAACCCCATTCTTCTCAGAGACAAGCCTAAAGGATCAGAATTTCTCTTCCAAAAGTGGGCTGCAGAAACCAGAACCCCTGTCAAAAGCCAAGGGCTAAAACCCATCCAATATTCTTATTTCCCCAGCTTTGCCTGTAAGTGTTGGCCGTAACAAGAAATTCTTTGGCCTACCTTGCCTGAACCTAGGTTACAGGACCTACATTACAGAAAGGATCTTGCCCCACAATATGGGTTAAAGAAAGCCCTTCAGAGAAATAGTATATTCCTCCAATTCCAAATAATCTTTACACCGTGAGAAAACCAGGAATGGTTAAAGAACACATTCTTTTTTGTTACGTCTAAAAAGAACGACTCTTAACTTTTTTTTGAGACAGGGTCTCATATAGCCCATGCTGGCCTTTGCTATGTAGCCAAGCCTGTCCTTGAGTTTCTGATCCCCCTGCCTCCACCTCCTGAGTTCTGGGATTAGAGTATGTACCAGCATCATACCTGGCCTTTGGGGTGGGGAGCCATCCTTTTTAAAAGCTTATTTTGTGAGACTGGGGAAGAGAAATGCACAATAGGGGACAGTGTCTTTGTAGATCTGCAGTTCAAGCTTTGAACTTCCTTTCACTCAGAGTCTGGGCAACATCTGCCCATTCTGAGAGGGGCAAGATCCTTCCTATGCCAGGAAGATGAACCTGGTCACCCAGTCAGGGTGCCCTTATCAAATGAAAACGTGGAAAATCTGCAAAGAGAAGTGACTGAGTGACCCATGGCCACACAATGACCCTTGTGACTCGATGCCAAGACACCAGCTCAGAAATGTATAAATTGCCCCATCCTCTAGTGAAGGTGCTACACGCCAGGGCATTTCAAACCCGGGCTTCAGAGTTAACCCAAGGGATTGTTGAAGTTCCATCCCCAGAATTTCCAATCTAGCAGGTTTAGTAGGTTGAGGGTGAACTTGAGAATACATTTCTGTGAAGTTCCTAGGGGAAGGGGATGCTGTTGGTCCGGAAGCGTCCTGGATGGTCCAGGATGCTGCAGATCCAAGAGACTTTCACAGTCACTGCTGTAGACTGAATGAGGAGCCAGAGAACAGCCTACTGGGGCAGAGAAGGTGGCTCTCTCTCTCTCTCTCTCTCTCTCTCTCTCTCTCTCTCTCTCTCTCTGTCTCTCTCTCTGACTCTCTCTCTCTCTCTGACTCTCTCTCTCTCTGTCTCTCTCTCTGACTCTCTCTCTCTCTCTCTCTCTCTCTCTCTCTCTCTCTCTCTCTCTCTCTCTCTCTCCCGAGACAGACAGGGTTTCTCTGTGTAACAGCCCTGATTGGAACTCCTTCTGTAGATCAGGCTGACTTCGAGCTCACAGAGTTCACCTGCCTCTTTGTTTGTTTGTTTTTGTTTTTTCTTGTTTTGTTTGGTTTTTCAAGGCAAGGTTTCTCTGTGTTGCTTTAACTGTCCTGGAACTTGCTCTGTAGACTAGGCTGGTCTCAAACTCACAGAGATCCACCTTCCTCTGCGGGGATTGAAGGTGTGCGCCACCACCGCCCAGCACAGGTGGCTGTTTGAAACATCGTGAAACCTGTGGAGCACATTTAAGGCCAAGGGACTGAGGAGTAAGGGCCTCCTTTTTTTTAAGTTGCTCTGCTTGGAAGCAGACCCTGGGAAGACAAAGAATCCATCAGACCTGAGTGAGGCCTGTATTAGCCCGCTGTGGGTGGCAGTCTGAGCAGCTGACCCTAACCTCTGATTCAGGCACACTAGACAGGAAAAGAATTAGGAACCCCTGGGTGTAGTGGCCCATGACAGTAGTCCCAGCACTCAGGAGTAGAAGAGGCAGATCTCTGTGAGTTCAAGGCCAGTTTGATTGACAGAGTAAGTTCCAGGACAGCTAGGGTCATATATAGAGATCCGGTCCCCAAACCAACCAAACAAACAAACAAACTAACAAAAGAAGTAGAAACACAGAGGGATGTGCAACAGACCTGACATGGAGGTCAGCTTGACACATACTCAAACTGCTAGCAGCTCAAATTTTTTAAAAAATTATTACCCAATAATGACTGTATCTAAAGCTCTTAATAATAAGACAATTTAAAAAAGAATAAGATAGTTATGCCCAGAAACAACCTTTTAAGGAGAACTAAATCAAATGGACTTGGTGTTTACTTGGTGTGGTGAGCACACACGCAGTGTGTTTACGAGTGAACGTGAGCACATATGCAGTGTGTTTACTAGTGAATGTGAACATATATGCAGCGACAAGGGGAACATTAGGAAGAAAATTAGGAAAACCTCCGAATTTTCTATCCAGTTCTGGAAAACAACAAACAAAGAAATAATAAATATCCCTTTCCAAATGACCAGGGGTGAAGCAGTCGGAAAGAACTGGATGGATTAAGAGACTGGACAAGGGGTGAAAAGGACCACAGGGTGCAGGGCTGGCTGGAGAAGTGGGCCCTAAACCTGGGGTTTTATTATCTATGTCCATAGATGCCACTCTTCACCCCTTAAGTCAGTCCACAGAAACTTTCTCTTCTTTGAGGTGGACTGAAGGAATGTTGCAGAATATTTGTTTAACTATACGAAGATGTGTTGCATTTGTTTTTGTTGTGGAATTAGTTTAACTATGTAAAGATGTTTTCTATATCCCAAACATGGTTAAACATTTTACATATTATAGGTGAAAAACAAATTATCTCCAGGAACCCACATATATTCGAGTCCAAGCAGCTTGTTATTGATTAGCAGAGTGTAAGCAAGCAAGGCATTTTTCTCGATCCATTCTTACTAGCAGGCTGCATTTTATGGTTACAAAGAAAGGAGCAATGGTTTTATTATTTTTCTCAAAAGATAATCTTATAAAAATATCTTAAAAGAATCACAAATCTAAACTTTTATATATGAAAAACAGTGAGCTCTATTTTAAAACCTCAGGGTGCGTACCCACTCATTGACAGTTTTTTTATATCAGAAAGCTGAGGGCAGAAATGGGCACAAGGAAGTAATTATCATCTGTGGTCACTAACCCATCTTAGCAAGAAAGGCACTCAGCCAGAAATTGTTAGGTCGCCATTGTTCTTGTTCCCTGACCGCAACAAGTCCCTTGCTCACTACTAAAGTATGTCTTTCTAAACTTTAAATTGTTCCCCCAAGATTTTCTATACCAAGGTCATTAATAAAACACCTTAGCTTAAACTTACTAACAACTCTACATGTCTAAATTCTTTCTAAGGGTGGTGGTTGAATCATTAATTTGTTCCAGCAGCAATGCTTGGAAAAAGTCAATCTCTATTATTGTAAGTACCAGTAACACTGCCCAGTGAGGGGTCAGAGACCCCTTGAGAGTTTTTATACAACCCATAGATTATGAGGGGTGTGGTGACCATGAAGATACAATCAGAGCTATGCTCAGTAACAGCATCAGGTCCTCAGGACACACAGTCCTTGGGGCTTTGCCTCTCCTGGCCTCACTTAGGCGTGTGTTCCGTGACTTCCAATGCTGCCTGTTGGTCCCTCACATGGACCTGACAACAATCACCCACAGATACGCCTACAGGCCAACCCAGCGTAGGTAAGAGAGTTTACAATCATGCACAGATATGCCTACAGGCCAGCCCAGCGTAGGTAAGAGAGTTTTCATTCAGGCTTGCCTACCAGGTGACTAAGCTGTTGCAGGGGTCACTGAGCCAGGCTGATAGATGCCTGCCGTTGCCCGTGTCACGCCTGTCTCTCAGCATTAATAAAGCTTACCTTTACATATGTTACAGTGTTTATTATTTACTACTGTCTTATAAAGTGAGTAGGTATTGCTATTGTCTCTGTTTTACAGGAGAGAAAACAAAGACTCAAAGAGCTTACATAGGATAGTAGAGATAGAACAGTCAATAACATGCTTGTCTTGGAATATGAGGACCTGAGTTCAGTCCCCAGGTGAAAAAGCCAGGCATGGTGGCCTATGTTTGTACACCCAGTTATGGAGAGACAGGGATAGATAGACCCCCGAGGCTCATTGGCCAGCTTGGCCTACTTGGTAAGCTGCAGGCCAGTGAGGGATAATGAAAATAGACAGCTCCTGAGAGACAATTCCCAAAGGACAACAACCAAAGTTGTCTCTGGCCTCCCATTACATGCTCAGATATGTACATCTGTACACATACACCATACACACACACACACACACACACACACTCACACACACACAAACTTACACTCACACACACTCTCATACACACTCACACACAAACTTGAGCAATTTATTCTAGGTAAGCAGTGGGGCTCGATTCAAGCCTAGGCAGTACAATGGAAGGACTATCAGTTTATATTGCCTTTTACCTAGAGAGCATTCCTTTGCAATGGAGAAGAGGTCAGCTCACCAAAGGAGGAAGCACATGACCCAAAAGAAAGAAACTAAATCTTTCCAGAGGTCCTTCTGTTGACTAGTTACTCGGTTCTGTTTTGTTTTGTTTGGCTGAGACCAGTTTTAGTGGTTTTCTATCTGCAGAGATGAAAATGCGCCAAGGAAAAGAAATGATGCAAAAGTCGTAAGTGTTTTCCTCCGGCAGCCTACGGACCGGCAAGACAGAGAAGCAAACAGAAAGGCACGAGCACCCAGAACCTAAGTGCAGTCGTACTTCAAGGATGAGGTTGTACAGAGCAAAGAAGATTCACCAGTGTCAACCAGAGGACTGTGTCCTCTGATGCCAGGCACTGTGTTTGGTTCCTTTTTTTTTTTTTTTTTGGCCATACCTTGATATTTCAAGCAGGACATAGGAATTTGCATACCTCAAAGTTTGGATCTCTCATCTGTGCCTCTTCTGTGCTGACTGTAGGGTACTCACGAGGTCTGGGTAGGTCTCCTGGCTGTCTCCTCTGTGCTGTGACATTGCTTAGGGCTTAATTACAAGTGTGCTCTGCTGACGATGCTGCAGTGAGACCACAAGTGAGCTAGGGAAAGCAGTTGCTAGATAGAAGAACGCAATAAAGAAGCCATGAGTGTCTTTCCACTAATCAAATCATATGCCAACTTATATTTTAAGCACCAGCTTATTAAAGAGGGTCCAATTGCACCTCCCTTTCAGGTAGTTCTTTAGCCACAATTATTTGTCGTTGGAAAAATTACGTTCACAAATAATTACATCTGCACTTGTTTAATTGCAGGCTGAAAACAAAGGGTAAGCAGTTAATTATTTCTCAGATGGCTGATGCTACTTATCATTAGCTGGTTTGGCACAAATTACACAGGCTGTTCTTCGCCTACAAAGGGCGGTGGCCCAGGTGACACAGTCTAGTGGGTGAGGACTTCCAACTTTGCCTGGGTGTCTTCTCTGAAGTCAGCATGTAGCCTATGCCTACCGCTTTCTCCACACGTCTCAGGGTCTTTCTGTGACTTGCTTCAGTTGGTTCTGATCTCTTTAGGAATCATCTTGTGAGCTTTTAGGATGTATGTTTCCTTTTCCCCAGTTTAAATCCCTTTCTTCATATCCCTCTCCCAACTTTCCTTTCATGGAGTGAGAGTGAAGAAAACATTTTATTTATGGGAGAGGTGGACACAAGGCAGGAATAGTTTCTTTCTCCGAGGGGCCAGTATGCTTACATTAGGAGCATAAGAGCGAAGTTCTTAACAGAGAGACAAATGGTCAAAGGGAAAGAGGAATGGCCAGGAAAGCCTGTGTGTTCCTGTAACAGAGGTCATGTCAGGGTTGGGTTTCTGCGATGAGGTCACTGTTACTCACCCACACGGCAGCGTGGGGAAGATAGCAAGCATGCAAAACAATAAAGCGAGCTTTCTAATCAGAGAACTTTAATTTTTTAAAGAGTTTAATTATGGGCTGGAAGAAGCAGGAGCGGCTCTGAGAGAAGCACACACTCAGTGTGAAAGTGGAATAACTGAGACGAAAGTCTGAATTCCTTCTGGTCTGCGGCATCCTCCCCTCCATCTCCTCTCTGGTAGCGAGCTCCGTGGTCAACCAACCACTGTGTCTGTGGCGCAGGCCTTCCTTCTGTCAAGGTGCCAGACAGCTACAGACTTCTAGGGCTTAAATCTTTTTCTCAGCCATGTATGATCTGGTTACAGCAATGTAATGCTGGGGTGGGGGATGGGGGTGGGGTGAGGATGGGGGTGGGGTGGGGTGGGGATGGGGGTGGGGTGGGGATGGGGGTGATGTGGGAATGGGGGTGGGGTGATGATGGGGGTGGGGTGGGGGATGGGGTGGGGTGGAGATGGGAATTCTTGCACTGAAATGTGCTTTTCCCGCAACCACTTCTTACTCTGGATCTCCTTTTCGTGTTCACATCCTGTGTCTATTTTTTGGTAATCTTCATTGTACCCACCAAACTACAGACAGATTTTTAAAACCAGTTTTATAGATATTAGAAGTCTACAGGCAGTAAAGATAGTTGGGAGGAAAAAAAATCACAATATTGAGTGTCTCTCAAAACACTGACTTCCGAGGACATATTAATTATAGCTGTAACTGTCTCAACTCCGGGTGGAAATCGGTTTCTTTGTGGCAGATGACAGAGGCCCCTTGAGCAGGATGAGATTATGAAAGGGAGCTAAATGGCTCACATCTAGCCCATATAAACTCATAGATTCTCCCATGTACAGCCAACGGAGATAAAAGGCAGATGACAGAATGAGAGAAAGCTGCAAATTATGTCTCTAATGAGATATTAATACCCAGAATATAAAGAATGCTTAAAATTCAATAACAATAGTAAAATAACCTGATTAAAAAGGGGCAAAGGACTTAACTAAACTTTTTTTCTGAAGAAAATATGCAAATGACCAATAACACAGGAAAATATGTAAATGAATGTAAATGAAAATGATAACGAAATACCACCTGACACGGCCGGGGGGACTGTTGATGGGCGGTCCTGTCCATGCCAGTGAGGATGCGACTTGCTGGTAGAAAGCTAAAATAGCACACCTAGTATGAAAAGTGTAGTGATTCCTCAAATACTTAAAAATAATGATATACCCAATAACCCTCCTGCTGGGCACAAACCAGAAAAGATGAGAACAAGAAGTTGGTCCCATTCCCAAGTATCCATGCTCATGGCGGTACAGCCACAGTAGCCAAAGGCAGAAACAGCACAATGCCTAGCCACAGAGAGGCAAAATGTACATATAGTATATATACACATATATGTACATACAATGTTCAAGTAGTGTGTGGTGTACATATGTGAGTTATCACTCATCCCTAAAAGGAAGTTGTGCCATGTGCCATGACGTAGATGAAGTTTGAGAACACTATATGAAGTGAAATAGCCAGTCATACATGGTGCACTATGTAGGAGCCCAAGATTCTAAATTAAGTTCATAAAGAGCAGTCAAATTCATAAAGACAAAAACATTGATAGACTAGTTATTGCTGGGCATTGAGAGTAGGCAAGAGCGGGGTTAAGATGAGGGAGTCCTGGAGAGGTCTGTACAAAAACAGGCCCACTGGGTGAAACGTGGTCTCCAGCTGGAGACCATCCAGACAAGGGCAGCCATGTGGGAGCCGAGGTGGAATACGTGCTGTGGTTGGCCTTGTGACGTCGTGTGGGTTTGTGCAATCAGATGTGTGTATGATATTCCTTCAGTAAATCTCTGACTACGCTAACCCTGCCGTGCTGCACATCTTCAAATGCTGCAGATGGCAAATCGCACATTGTGCATATTTTGCCACAGTTAGAGAACAGGTCACCACTTCGCATCCATTGGGGTGACTGTTGTCACAACCAAAAACAGAAGAGGAAAATAACAAGCGTTGGTGTGGACGTAGAGAAATGGAACTTCACGCACTGCTGGCAGGAGGCAAAATGGTCCATTTGCACTGAAAACAGTTTGCTGTTTCTCAAGAGGTTAAATATAGAATTCGAGTGTGATGTGGGCGTGGCATACATATGCTAGTCAACTGAAAGCAAGGGCTCACACAAAGGTCATTGGCCAATGTTCACAGCAGCTTTCTTCACAATTAAGTCAAAGTGAAAATGACCCAAATATTTCTGAGCAAATGAATACGTGAAGAAAGAAATAGCATTCTGGAGACGGGTAGTATGATGGCTTCACACCCCTGTGAATGTACTTAAAGCCCCTGAACAGTAAAAGGGATTAAAAAATTAAAAAGAATATCACCTATATATGAGTATTATAATATATACTCATACATAGAGTATTATTACTCATATTTACATATTCCCAGCATGGGTGCGCCTGGTAAACATGCTGGTGACTGAAGTAAGCAGACATGAGTGTGAACAGCGTGTCATCACCCCACCCATGGAGGAACACAGAACACACAGACACACAGAGATGGAAGGACGGAGGTTCCCAGGACTGGAGCAGGAGTCGAACCAACAGTTCTTGTTTCTGGGCGCAGCGTTTCTGTTTGAGATGGTGGCATTCTAGAGACAGTAGCAGTGATGGTTTCATGCCATTCTGAATGTACTTAATGCCCCTGGATAGTAAAAGGGGTTAAGATAGCAACTGCCATGTGTATTATACCTCAGTAAAAAAGATGAAAGCCATCTCCAGCTTGTGGTTTGTGCAAAAGCAGACCACTGGGGCTAAATTAGTCTCCAGCTTATAGTGGGTACCCTGCACCACGGTGTAGGGCGACAAACTAAGCAGAGTGGGCAAGCAAATTTAGATTATCTATCACAATGGGGAGAAAAGTTTGCTCCCAACACATTGGCTGTGTTTAAAAACTGCTTCAACTTAACACATCTCCAAATTCCTCTCTATCCTCAGTGACTGTCCTGCTTTCTTCCACCCCACGCATGGTTAATACTGACTCCCAGGTCTTTTTCTTTTGGTTGGGTCTCCTCCCATGCGCCTAGATTCCTGCCCCATTAATCATCCCTTTCTCCCCACCAGTTTCTTTCTCTCGGCAACAAGTCTGCCCGTGTCTCCTTCAACATGAAAGAACTCTCCACCTTGCATCCCCTCCAGCTACTATTTTATGTCTCTCATTCCTTACACTGTCAACTTGTTTGTTGGAGGAGTAGTTTCTACTGGAATGACTGAGCTAAACTAGAGAGAATCGCATCTGCCCACTCACGCTATCTCTGGCTAACTTCCGGTGGATTGAAATATCCTTTAAAGGTATTTCCTGTCTATGGCTCCAGGAATCTTACACAGGGCCTCTTGGGTCTGACCTTTCTGCTGTGTGCAGGACGATTACTTGCTCTTCTGTATCACTCTCAGGGTCCTCAAATCCGTCCTTGTATACCAAGCCCCCACCCCCACCCCGACTTCCCGGCACCGCTCTCTGTGCTGTCGTTTTCCAGATTGCTTTCTGAGGTTTCAGTAAGCATCAGCGCTACCTGTGCTGTGGTCCATCCTCGGTAACTTGGCCACTTTCTCGGCATGAATTCACTGTTTGCCAGGTTTGTTCTGTTGACTTCACTAGATGAATTTGTCTGATTCTCAAGACAGTTCCCCGAGGAACGCTTTGAGTGAACATCCCTAGCTCACAGATGAGAAAGCTGAGATGCAGAAAGAGAGGCTCAAGTTCTCCTCCTAGAAAGCACTGCTCCGGGATGCAAACAAGTAGTTTGTATGTAGAACTCTGCATCTCCGTGTGCCCTGCCTGTCCTTAGCTCATGTATCCTCCGCACGTGGGCTGCCCAGTCAGGCTGCACTGTGGCTAACACCTGGACAGACATCTGAACACGAGCTTCTCTAATGTTTTTGGAGTCGGTCGGCACAAAATACCAGTTGAAGTGCCCCTGTTCCAGTGTCCAGAACAGTACACATTAGAAGCAGAGTTACCGCTAGATATATCCTATCATCCCACCTTGAAAAACAGACCTTTTAAACAACTGGTTCTGATTTAGAGTGTTAGAATTCTATGCTGTGGGAGCTGGATCCTAGCCCCGGGAGCTATTCACACTGTGAGGAGTTTGTGTACATACAACCTACGTACTACAGTGTCTTTGGGTCTGGGATTCTCTCTCTCTCTCTCTCTCTCTCTCGTCTTTGTGGTGGTGTGTGTAGAGGTCAGAGGAACACGTGTGGCAGTCACTTCTCTCCTGGCACCATCTAAACTCTGGAGTTTAAACTTATCCATTGCCCTAGGTCTACGATGTTTTTGCGAGCATAACTGTGGGTTCTCTTTGGTCTCATGGATCCTTGTATCAGACTACCCTCCAAAGTAGCAGTTTCAAACATGTCATAAGAATCTTTCCCTTTTAGTTTATTTCAGGCTGTTAAAGATCAGTGTTTCTTTTAGGGTATTAAAAATAAATTTCTAAAATCAAAACAAGGACTGGGGATATAGTTCATCTGTCGAGTGTTCTCCTACCATATACAAGGCTCTGGGTTCAACTCCCAGTATGTCATGAATAGGACAGTGTGATCCATGCCTTTAATCCCAGGTGGGGACACAAAGGTCAGAAGTTCAACGTTAGAAGTCCTTTGGCTGCACAAGGAATGCTAGGTTAGCCTAGGCTACATGAAATCCTGCTTCAGAAAAAAAATTGAAACAAAGACAAACCACGCAATATCTATGTTTTTAATCTTTAAATCCATTTATTATTAGATTGTTACATATAAACTCATTTCAACAAATATAATTAAGTCAAACATAAAAGAAGAAAAAATTCTGAAGACCCACATGTTATTCCCGGGGGTAGGGACACAGCTGGATGATGAACAGAGACATCGTTCTATGGTCACAATTAAACAAAAACTATACCTGCGCACATTGAAGATCAGTTCTACTAATATTTAAGAATTTTCATGTGACAAACATGTTCCAATCATCCTTGAGTTGATGACATGCCACTTGTAAGGAGTATGGCACAAGAGGGTAGTTTTCCTTCTTTGTGGGGAAGCCCATGATCAGGGAACTAGAAGAGGACATTTCAGAGCACCCCTAGGGAGCCAGGCCGTCATCTTAACTTCTTATACAGAATATGGGGCAATATTCTTTTCTAATCCTTTACCAAGACCCAGTTCCAACGACTAGCCGTCTAAAATTATCAAGCCATTTAAATGACCTTTCTGTTGAATTTCAGATCCATGAATTTCAATGTTCCACTGACTTCTCTCTTAATGGAGAAAGTGGTTTGTTGATTTACACCTTGGCACCAAGTCCTTACTCTGGCTAGCTAGCCCAGCATGTGCTCCAGTAACTGCATTTGCGCCTTCAGAATGCAATCCTACACAGAATCCTAAAAGCTAGACATGCTGATGGACAACATAATCCTTTCTGGTTTTATGTAGTTCACAGATGTGTTTATTGGCTATAAGGTTAAGCAGATGAAAGAATTCTGTCTTCCTGTGGCAATCATAATCACATATGTAAGGTTGGCTGCGATCACATCTGTGCCTTCACACAGTTGCAACAATACTTCGATAGTTTCATTTTCTGTGATCTTGTCTCCATATCATTAGCTGATCCCCAGATCTGTCTGGGCTATAGAATAGAAAATGGCACTTGAACTCTCTCTTACACCATTTTTAAGTCAACATCTTTGGCATGGTCTTTTATCCACACCTTGGCAGTGGTGTAAACACTTGATATTTACCACCCTGAATGCTACGATGTGAGAAGCCTGTAAATCCACTTTGATGTGAAGCAGTTAACGTCTGCTTCTGTGAGAATTTAACCTAATACTCCTTTTTTTTTTTTTACTTTTTTATATATTTGGTATGCAAATGCTCCTTATGTTTTGGTGATTTCAATTAATTGCACGGTAATGTCTGCAGAAATGCACTGACTGATGGCTTCTGCATTTTAAATTTTTATGCAAAATGTGAAGCAAAATTCATGCAATTTGAGTCAGTACATTTCCAAAGCAGGCAATATATTATAGGTTTAGCACTTCTGCTATCCATCGAACTGGTAACAAATTTTTAATGGCTTTTTTTCATCTTTTGTACGTATCCCATAAGGCCAAGTAACAAGCCACCTGTAGAACTGAGTGCTCCCTAGACTGGGAACCTCATGATGGCGTTAGTCTGAAACTCAGCCCCTCTTGTGGGTCTTGGGAATGCTGTTTCTTGTTACAAACTTTAATTATTATTGGCTTGTTAAGTATCTTTTTCATGGATAATAATAATTTTAATCTTTTTGTTAAAATATCCTAAAACTGCCTGCCACTGAGAATTTCGCCCGTGCCCAGGAGAGTAAGTGGAAGACCTCTAACACCATAAGCTCTCATTTCTGAGGAAAGAGAGATGTGTATCACTTTCATGGCAACTCGAGATGAGGTCTAATTATTGCCATTTCACAGATAAATAATTGAAGCTTGTAGATGTTAACAGGTTCAAGGTGTCCATGTTAGCTTATGGACCATTATGGACCCCAAACCAGGTCTTGCTCAGACCATGTCTTCTATAACTTATGGTAACACCTCAGAATCAACCTGTTTAAGCCAAGACATTGTCCTTCCATCCAAGTTCTCCCCAGAGACCCCATCTCAGTCAAAGGTGATCTTCCAAACCCCCAACAGCTCACCTGAGCAAGTGCCTTTCTAGTGCTTTAGGCTATGGCTATCCCAACTTGTAAAATGATGCCCAGACATGGTTTATCAGCAGTTAAGTGACAAAGGAGTAGAAGCAACATTGCTTTCCCATCTGCCATGACCTTCACATCTGATAAAATTATATGAGTTTCTCATCAATGAGAGTAATTTGTATTTAGACGCTTGTGTTTGCCTAGTGAATGATTGAACAAAGCATTGGATATTAAGGTGTAGCTGGGTTATAATGTGGAGATGGATGGCCCTTCTTCTGGTTCATAGACTTTCTGTTGGGTAGTCAAGCCCATGTAGCTCAGCTCTGGCCAATAGGGCACTGGCAGAGGTCAGGAAGACCATATAAGGGTGTGTTCCTCCTCCTAACCCCCTTCGGAGGTCTCCTGGTTTTATGTTCCCATTCCTTCTACTGGCAGAGACTCGGGATTCCATGGAAGACAGTTATGTAAGAAATTTTGGTCCCCAAATAACAGTACTGGGGAGAGCCTAGAAGCCCCCAACCCACATTGTGCTGGTCTATGACATGACACCAAACTAAACTTTCAATACTCTTCTAAGATGTTGGTGTTTTTGCTAGAGCAGTAACTAATATACTCAAGCATGTAAATAAGTTGGATGGGTGCATTAAAGACAGAAAATGTGGACTTTTCTAAAGAAACCAGCCGCTGGCGGAAGCACAGACTGTTCTGTCCTCTAAACAGTGATCTGGTTTTCTAATAACAACCGAGAGGACTTTCCTGTTTGGATTTAATCAGGCTCAGGTGACAGCTGTAATTTATGTGGCTGAGTATTTAGCAGTGTTGACAAAACTGGGTTCCTGGTAATTTATGGAGATCCAGAGTTAAATTCTGCTCCTCCTGGCTCGTTCCCTGTTTACAGACACACACAGGACTCTCCCTAGTTTAAACAGTCCTGGCTTAATGGATGCTTTGCAATGGCTCTCAACCTCCCTAAGGCTGCGACGCTTTAATACAGTTCCTCGTGTTGTGGTGATCCCCAACCCTAAAATTATTTTCTTGCTGCTTCATAATGTAAATATCTGATAAACAGGATATCTGATATGTGACCACCAAAGGATTGAGAACCAGTGAGTTAGAAGAAGCTGCCAGATCCCCTGATATTAGAGATCCGGAGATACAGATGGTTGTAAGCCACCATGTGGGTTGCTGAGAATTGAACTCAGATCCTCTAGAAGGGCAACAAATACTCCTAACCACTCAGCCATCCTTCTTCCAGCTGGAGAACAGATCATTATAGATTTCCAGTGATCAAAGGAAGAGTTAGGTAATCACGTGATTTAAACTCAAGGAGGCTATCTATGGCATAAACTAATATGGAAAGCTACGGGACTCTCATCACAGTTATCAATAGGGCTCAGTCTAAGTAAAAGTATGGAACCCAGAGACCGTGACAGGATCTACTCCCCACAAGAAAGAAACTCAGTGCTTTGGGCCAAAAACACCAACCTGATTGAGGTTGACTCAAAAATGCTTCCTCATCGAAAAGATTTGTAATTTAATATATAAACCCTGAAATACCTCCTAAATTATTTTTACATTTAAGTTAAATTAAAAGTATTTGTATGGAGGGATTCTATGCCTGCAGTATTTTTTTTTAATTTTTTTTTGCCTGCAGTATTTAAGAACTTTGCATTTTAACATATCTGAAAAACCAAGGTAACAAGTTAGAAAGGGTTAATAGACTTAGAGCTCAGAAGAATAAGGTAGTTTTACCTGGATTGTGAGCAATAATGGACAACTAAAGAACTTAAACTTATTGATTTTGTAATCTTAATTGGCAGATGTACAAGAATTATAAACACATTATGAAGTTTGATGATCACCGAAAGCACCCAAATAAATTGTATTGAAATTATAAATGCAACATGAAAGGTTTAAAAGATTATTTAATTAAATTTCAAACACTATGAAGGAATTACTGGGATCTTCTGGATGTGCAAGAGAAATATTAAGAATTATAAGTCGGAATTTTGAATAAAAGGAGAACAGTTTTAAAAGTTGTCTTTCAAAGTGGAAAGCGACAGTAAAAGCTCTGGAGAGCTGCGGTGTCTGGCAGGCGCTTCCCTCCCAGGGCACCAGAAAGGCTCACGGTTTCCGGCTTTCTTCCGCCTCCATCACCCTGTAGCCGCCCTAGTACCAACATTATCTTCCTCCTTCCAGCAGCAAAAGTAATATACATTTTAAAATACAAATCTCAAAGGCAGTACCGTTAGCAATGTGTAAGATTTTAGTAAATTGGAAACGAGATGTTGGCTTTTTCTAATTCTCATGTGGTTGTTCACTGCTCTTCCCGGCTTTCTCCGTACCCTCATGGTTGCTCCTCGGTGCCAGACAGGTTCCAGCAGTTGTGCTAACTCACGGGACACCAAGTTTGCTCTTCTGCAGAAGGGCGTGAGGGAAATAGCAAACGTGGATATGAACCAACCTTTCTCATCCTGGGTTCTGTGCGTCAGGTAAGGGCTCCGACAGCCTTTCCAAACTTCTTTTGTAAGAAACAGTAGTAAATCTTCCCTAAGGCATCTTTGACAGTGAAATCTGATGCGTGGTTTCCCATGATACTTCCGGGGCGCAGTGTAGTGCTGCAAAATTCCCATTTTCCTCGAGACTTAGAGCAGAGGTGGGGTGTGGGGGAGCTGGGTTCACATTCCTGTATTCACTTTTCTGGCCTTCTGGTGAGCGCTCACCCTACAGTGACTTCCACTGCATTGCAGGCTCTGGTTGCCACCGAGCCACTCTTTAGCCAGTTTCAAGCACTGTGTGCACACAGTGTCCTAAAGAGGTTCTGTGATGCAGGACAGGTGCAATATGCACCGGGTGATACAAAGACGAGAACGAAGGGCCTGACGACAAGGCTTCTCTTAAAAAAAAAAAAAAAAAAATGTAAAGAACGTCCTAAATGTTGACATGGTGTGTCAACATTTAGCGTAGTGTGTGACATTACTGTGTTTGGGAAGGGGATGTGTCGCTTTTGAATTCATGCTTAGACTCAGAACCTCTCTTATTGCAGGCTAGCCAGGTGCTCTGTGGGTTACTCAAGGTCATTGATAGGACAGGGCAAGTCTCTGTTCATGACTTTGTCCCCAGAGTTCCACATCTACTGGAGCTCTCGGTAAAAGGAAGACAAATATGTAGTCCAAGGGTCTCAGGGCTCAGTCTGTGAAACTCCTGCTGAGCGAGCATAAGGCCTGAGTGCAGATGCCTAGCATCCACGGAAAGGTATAGCCTTGTGGCATGTGTGCCCATAATCTCACCACTGAGGGAGCAGAGATGGAAGAATCCCTCATGGGGAACCACCGACCAGTCGTTTGGTTGAGTCAGGCTGTTCCAGGTTAGTGAGGCATCCTGTCTCAAAAATAGCACAGGAGCAAAGGAAGACCCTCCAGACCCTACACAGGTGTGCTAAGAAGTGCTGGGCACATAAAACAAAGGCAGCATTCAGGCCTTACAACTAAGCTGGCTGTCTCTCGCCAGCAGCATGTTCCCAAAGAGAGAGAGCCGCTGATTTCTTTTATTATTTTTCTTTCAGGAAATAAACTGAAGGTCTGTGGTGACAGTTCTATTTTTCTGATTTCATCAGGGACACTGAAGGGCAAGTCTTCACATATTTCTTATAGAAATGTAAGACGTAATCAGAGATCTCTAAGAAGACGTTGGACATCTGAGAGCCTTTTTTTTGGGGGGGGGGGGGAGGAACACCCAGAGAACTTAGGGCTGTGATTAAGAAACAGAAACCACCTGGGTAGTGGTGGTGCATGCCTTTAATCCCAACACTCAGGAGGCAGAGGAAGGCAGATCTTCAGGTTTGAGGCCAGCCTGGCCTACATAACGAGTTCCAGGCAGCCAGGTTTACAGGATTACTGTGTTGAAGGAGGAGGAGGAGGAGGAGGAGGAGGAGGAGGAGGAAGAGGAGGAAGAGGAAGAAGAAGATCTTAATTCTAGTTACTCCCTATGAAAACAACATCAAAAAAAATACCTCACCTAGTGAAATTGAGTCCTCAGAACCTACACAACCGCAGTTTCTGAGGTCTTCAGTTGAAATCATTCCTCTTGAAATAAGGTCTCCTTGCCAAGTTCTGGAAGGTAACTGAGAACAATGGCATAAATGTGTTGGTCAGATATTTTATCTGCATGACAAAATGCTTAACAGAATAATTTATGGAGAAAAGTTTTATTTGGGTTCACAGTTAAGAGGTACCAGTCCTTGGCCAGCTGGCTTCATTGTTTTTAGGATTTGGGGATGTAGAAACATCAGGGAACAAGGGCATTTGTGGAGGAAATTGAAATAGAATAAGATAGAAAAGACCAATTATTAGATAATGATTTATTGATTTGTTTTCCCCCTTTTAAAAGTGATTTACTTAAAGCACTGCTTATACTGCCTGTTTACCATGCAGGACTTCACTAGTTACCAGAAAGATAAAGACCTGGAGAAATGCCTGAAACAATGGGCTGTTGGCCTTGACAACCCTCTGACACATTTGCCAACCCCTCGTTGTGGTTTTAGAGAATGAAATGAGAATATAAATACGATTTGGGACTGAAGTCTGTGGTCCAGTGGTGACACACCTGTCTTCCGCTTGCACTGGTGTCAGAGCTCTTATTGCAGAAAGATCCCCGCAACAAAGGCAGCTCACACCATGACAGCCTGGACACAGAAAGGAACCAGGGCCAAGATACACGCTCCAAAGGCATGCCTCTTGATCCATCCTCCAGTCACTCCACCTTCCCCAGACCTACCACTTCCCCACTCAAATTTTGAACTTTGAATCCATCAATACCATTGACTAAACTTCCCCAGTCCAATCAATTCTAGAAACACACTCTCACAGAACACCCAAAGGTGCTCTTCCTAATCATCTAGATCTCTCTCAACTCAGTCAACTTAATCTGAGGCTACTAATGACCTCATAGCATTGGACACATGCATCATACTCTGCATTTTGAACTCTGATACTTCTGATTATCAGTCAAAGGGAATTACCCAGGAAAGTAAATTGTCCCCAGATGAGACTGTCCACTAGATTTTAGTATTCATGAGCAATAATAACTCTTGCTTAGTTTTCTATTGTTTAAAAACAAAACACACACCTCAGGAGAAGACCCTGAGGTGAGAATTCATGCCCAAACGGCATACTAAGAAAGTGCCCCCAGGAGGAAACTGAGGAGAAGTAGGGCACGGGACTAGAGTATGTGAGCCAACACATGAAGTCCCAGCTTTGCTTGATCTGCAGCAGAACAGCTCAGAAGTAGAAGTTAGACCTCAGTCTGCCTCCTCTGGAGACTAGGGAGTCAGCCTTTCACACCAACTCACACATACTTTCGCTGGTGCATGCCAGGAAATCATTTGCTAAGGGCCACCCTGGGGAAATGTAAGTTCCCAGACATGTAGGCAGTTTTCTGTCTGGGCAAAATGGATCTAGTATTCAAGGGCAGGCTCAAGGTGAATTCCAGGTGCCATTGCCAATTAGAAGTACAGGTACATGGATGCCTAAGAAGGGCACACGTGTGCCCTTCTTGAGCTGCAAGGGGAACTGTGGGAGCCGAGGATGGAATCGGTCACTGAGTGAATGTGTAAAGAGCAGAAGTCCTAAGGGACAGTGCACTGTTGTCATGAGCAAGGCCGTGTCAAGGACGCTGTCTAGGCACCATGGGAGTGACAAAGCCCTCCTCTGACTCAAGAGTGAGTGCTGACAGTTTGTGCTGAAATAGCCATCTCCCCATAGACATTTGCGGCTTGAAGACTGCTCCCTTGTCGAGGTTCAGCCCCAACATAAATCATTTCTCGTTCCAGAGTGGAGGTGTGGGAATAAAAACACAACTCACATGACTTTATCGGGAGGGAGTTCTCTCATGAAATCCCGAGTTCATATCCTGAAAATCACCTGCGTTTATTCTCCAGATTTTATTTCAAAATGAAACTGAGGGGGAAGTTCATTAGCATTCTGCTTCCTAAGTCTGGGAGAATGACTGTGGTCACGTCCACACCTCCTGTGCCCATTTTTTCACGCCTTCCTATCTGCGCCTGCTCTGCCAGATAGACTGAAAAGCACGTCTTCCCCAGGAGGAGCAGAACAGCATTAGCCTATCCTGACCCTTTGCTTAGGATGGTGTCTGTTTGTCTCAAAATCAAAGGTTAGGCGACCACCTTCTGTGTGGCAGGTGCAGATTGTGCCTTGCCAGGTCACTCAGAATTCTGACTGCCATACAGTTAGAAATATTGGACTCTATAATCTGGCCCCTACACTGCCTTACTGAAACTGCTTCTCCTGAGGTTACTAAACCTGCTGCCTCCAGATTTCACCCTTTCTCTGTAATAACTCTGCCTCTTTCTCTGTTCTGGTGTATATAATAAATACGCCGAGCTTCCCTCATGCTGTGGTTTCTCCATCAGAGAGCCCAGTCCGTCTGATCCCAGCTTCTCTGTGCCAGTGTTGTCTGTCTTCCCTTCATCCCTCACTGCCCTGGTGAGGTCAGACCCTGGAGCCACGCAAGGACATAGCAGAGATTTCTCGGGAGTGCTGACTGGTTTGTTTCTTTGTTTCTAAAATCAGTTCTCAGCCAGGGAGACTTCTGGTGACAACTAGGATATTACTTGCTGTGAGAAATAAGTTGATCCAGAAATACTAAAATATTTTATGATGCAGACCACAATGTCATCCTTTTTCGTGGTCCTGAGCTCTGATTAACTTTACTAAGACAATATACCAGATGAGATACCAAGAAATAGGGTTTTCTCTTTTGTTTCTTTCACTCACTAGTTGTGTGATCTCTGACGAGATAATTCAATAAATGTATTTTGATTACCTGGGCTTTTGTTATATAGAAAGATAGATCAGAGCCTGGACTGTTACACAGAGAAACCCTGTCGCAAAAGAAAGAAAGAAGGAAAGAAAGAAAGAAAGAAAGAAAGAAAGAAAGAAAGAAAGAAAGAGTCTTATCTGCCTTTAATTTATACCAGAGGTTCTCAATCTTTCTCATGTTGTGACCCTTTAATATGGTTCCTCATGTTGTGGTGACCCCTAACCATAAAATTATTTTGTTGCTACTTCATCACTGTACTTTTGCTACTGTTATGAATCATAAATATCTGTGCTTTTCGATGGTCCCTGTGGAAGGTTGTTTGACCCCAAAGGGATTGTGACCCATATATTGAGAGCCACTGAATCTAGGCCAGAAATGGATGAGGTCCAAAACACAGTAGAAAAGAGGAAGAGGGGCAGAAATGGGTGAGAGAAAAGAAGGTGACAATAGCAAAGGAAGTTTGGTGGCAGGAGGTTAGGAGACACGATAGGAAGTGGCAGATTACAGAAAGGAGCAGGGTACTAGGGCGTTCCCAACTGACTAGGGATAAGAAAGCTGTGAGGCCAGAGCAGTCATGTAGGGTGTTCTGGGAAACAAACCTGGAAAAGAAATTTGGGGCCAGATTTTTGGGTCTTAAGTGTCTACATGGGATGTTTCCACTGAATGTTTTCCATGTTGGGTCACCACTGAAAGCTCCTGGAAGGGGGAAATGTATGGCTGGAGCCACTTAATTCTATGATGTAATAGATTTCTGACAGATGTGAGTGAGGCGCACTAAAAAGTTTTTTTTTTAATAACAAGATATCTAATTTCTTTACTGTAAAACTAAAGATGACTAACTAGAATTGTCTTAAAGTACTGGAATGATTCCTAATAAGGAAAATGGCAACTGTTTTGAATCTAGAGGTGGCAGAGCTAATGGAAAAAGGCTAAAATGCAAGGAGGTCACCCAGCACTTCAAAACAAGCCAACCACCAACCAATATAATATAATATAATATAATATAATATAATATAATATAATAATATATAAAATAGAATTCTTATGATGCCTAATGAGAATTAGAGCATTAAGTAGTCTTTCTTTACCTTTGCAAGGAGCTCCATCACAGGCTGTTATGGGCTGTCTAGCCTCAAAGCAGGCTGTGATTTCCAGTACATGCCATATACTGTGATATGGTGACATGCCACATGCAACATTCCTGACCCTGATGCTATTATATGATAAGGAGTCACCTGAAATTCATTACCATCTACAGGTACCACTGGTGGCCTCATAAATATGCATGTGTGTTTCAAAAGGTTATTTAAATATTTGTACCACTCATTGAAAAATTCAGTGCATACATACCAGTGGTTTTCAACCTTCCTAATGTTGCAAGCCTTTAATAGTGTTCTTCATGCTGTGGTGACCCCCAACCATAAAATTATTTCATTGCTACATCATAACTCTAATTTTGCTACTGTTGTGAATTGTAATATAAATATCTATATTTTCAGGTGGTATTAGTTGACCCCTGTGAAAGGGTTGTTTGACCACCTGAGGGGGTTGTGGCCCACAGGTTGAGAATCTCTGACATATGTACTACTCATACTAATACACACACCCCCACACAGACACACATCTACACCCCCACACATACACACACACATACACACAGACACACACACAGACACCCCCCCCCACAGACACACACATACATACACACACCCCCACACATAGACACACCCACACCCACAGAAACATACACAGACACACACAGACACACACACACACACACACACACACACACAGAGCTATTTCTGCCTAGGAAAGAAGAAGGTTTTGCCAGTTTGTTGTTCTCCTCTTTCTTTGGCAGAGAACATGACAGAGAAACTGACTAAAGTATGCTGTTTGTCTTCCAAATTATTTTTGGCAGGTAATCTTGTCTTCCCTGGATGGAACAAGGCAGCAATGTGAAATTTCCAACTTTGAAAAACTCTAGGTCAGAAACATAGGAGAAAACCTGAAATTTCCAGATGGAGTTTGGCTCTGATAGAGGTTTAAAGACATCAAAGACAACAAAACTCTGAGCTGAGGGACATTGCTGGCTCCCCTGGCCCTTCACTGTTGGCCATGGGTAAAACAGCACCCTCAGCTGAAAACGCAGAGGCCTTGAGGATCCAACCTAATTTCACTTGCTGGCTTAACCGCCCATCCCAGCCTCCTTAAAACCTGCATTCCAATTTCCCAGGATGACCCACTCTTCCTTCAATATGACACATTCTACCATGTCTTAGCATGTCTCATGGGATGTCTTACCAACAGCCTCTTTCTTCCATTCTAACCTAACCACCCCCATATAGAAGGGTTTTTAAGCTGACTCTCCCTCCTCTGTGTTCCTGTGACATCCCACGCTTAGTTAAACCATGCCATCTTACCACACAGCAGTGCGGCTCCCTGTTCACTTATCTATTCACTCTGTTAGTCCTGGGCTCCTCAGAGCAAAAACAAATTTTCATTTTCCAACGCTGCTGTGGTTCTCACAATGCCTGGCACAATCTACTCAATATCTGAACACTCAGTGGTGTTGCCTGTTAACATTGTTTAACTTATTTACCTCAGTCTTTTCTGATACAGTAGCCAGCTTGGCTTCGGTGTGTTCTGAGACTGAATGCCTGGTTACCCAGAACACCAGGAAACTAATCCTCATCCGCTGACAAGGATCAAAGGAAAGTTTAGGTCTCAGTTCTCAGGTCCCAATATTTTAATAGTAGATTGAATACCATGCTGTCAAAATGAGATCTGAGTTCCAAAGAGTAAAACAGTCAAATGTTCAGTCTGTTTCTGGTCCGGCTCCAAGGTAAACATGATTCACTAGGTCTGGAAGTCTGTGTAGCAAGTTCATCAAGAAGTTGGAAATTACCAATTGTTTTCACCATCTTCTTTCCCTCGTCAGACTGCAACAAGTTGTCAGGAATAGCAACAGCCACAGCAGGGCCTCAATGGCCGTGTGGATCCTGAGTGTCCTGGTGGCAGCCTGGCATCCTGCAGCGCAGAATGGTAGCAGCAGGCAGGCCCTGTGTGTCCTAAGCTTGGTCCTGTGGATCAGGTACCCCTTTCCATGGGGGCAGCCACTCCGACTCCTCTTCGGGGGCATTAGCAGCTATTGGCATCAGAACTGGTACCCTTCTGCTGGACGCATCGAACCAGACATTCTGGAAGCCATCTCTCTTAATCCTCATTCCGTGAAAAAACACAGACATGCCCTTGACCCCATATTAATACAGGATCGGGTCCATTCCATATTCTAGTGCAATGGTCTCTCCACCTTGCTTTTCGCCTTGTGCCATCATGCCATAATCTATCCACAGCAGATTTCTCATGGGCATCCATATTGAAGAAGTTTAGTGTAAAAAGTGCATGGCTCAAGGAATTATGTGGTGATTCTTAATTCTCCTGTTTTTATCCTTTTAAGTTGTTTTTAAGGAGCTATGGACATGTTCCACAATTCCTTTTCACTTAACAACACATGAAACTCTTCCATTGGAAGAATCATCTGTAAAATTTAGCATAACATTCTTTAAGGGATCTTTTACTACAACTTTAGGAAAAATAAAGGAACGTAGTTGTGCAAATTGCAGCAATGATCAGCTGGGAAAATATTATTAATCTGGCCTTGAAACTGAGCAAACATAATTGTCCAAGAATGACTGTTTTAAAATAATCAGTTTGTTGCTTAGTATAAGAAACATTGATCATAGCTGGTTCCCTGCAAAAATATCTCCTGGGTTCCATACTGCTCTTCTGTGCTAAGTAAGCTACTGGTTCAAAACAAGAGTTTAATACCTTACATGGAGAAATGGAAAGGTGCAGCCATAGAAGCAGACCTTTTCCCCATAAAACTGCTGTAGGAGTAAGCTTTGTAGGTAATACACATGCTTGCCAAGGCTGATAATAATTAATATAACGTACTTGCTGTTTCTGCATAGCACACTCTGCCTTCTTGTACCTGTCTGGCAGCTTCTGTAAGCTGTCTACTAGAATTTGGACCACTGCTTCGTTTAAGAATTTTACTTAGTAGCTCAAGGTCTCTCATAAAAATATTATAATTAAGGTTTTAGCCATTGTTTGTCTTATTAAAAATTTGTAAACTATCTTTCTAATCCAAGTTGCAAGTCTGCTTAGCTGACAGGAAAATGGAAACAAGAAAGCATATTCAACAAATGGTGCTGGCATAACTGGATGTCAACAGGTAGAAGAATGAAAATAGATGCATAGCTGTGTCCATGCACAAAACTCAGGTCCAAATGGATCAAAGACCTCAACATAAAACCAACCACACTGAACCTCATAGAAGAAAAAGTAGGAAGTACACTTGAACACATTGGCATACAAAACCACTTCCTAAATATAACCCTAGTAGCACCGACACTGAGAGAAACAATTAATAAATGGGACCTCCTGAAACTGAGAAACTTCTGTAAAGCAAAGGACACAGTCAACAAGACAAAACGTCAGCCTACAGAATGGAAAAGGATCTTAACCAACTCCATGTTGGACAGAGGGCTGATCTTTAAAATATACAAAAAACTCAATAAATTGGTCATCAAGAGAACAAATAATCCAATAAAAAATGGGGTACAGACCTAAACAGAGAACTCTCAACAGAGGAATCTAAAATGGCTGAAAGACACCTAAGGAGATGCTCAATGTTTTTAGCCATCAGAGAAATGCAAAAACAAAACAAAAGAATAGAAACTCCTCGGCATGGTGTGGGGGTGGGGGAACTCTTTGGGGGGGTTGCTACTGAAGTACTCACTCTTCCTAATTCCACCTGAAGCATAATATTAGGGATGCTCAATTTCATTGCTGCAAAGTTTTGATATTCTTTCTATCCAGGAGTGGAATCTAAGTCTCTACTTTGAATCTGGATAATCTTGTGACTACTTCGATCCACAGAGTAAGGCCGAATGATGATCCATTGCTACCTCTGGGAGATCACAAACGGCCACGCAGCATCCTCCTTTAAATCTTTGAGTCCCAAATTCTCTAAGAATTCAGGTTGACAGGCTGCAAACCGAAAGTATCTTTTCCCAAATTTTAAAAACCTAATGGCTGATGCTGACTTAAAGGAGGAGGGTCTTGAGAAGACAATTAAGTCCTAAAGGTGGCGGCTTCATGACCAGAATGAGTACCCTTCTAAAAGACACCTGGCAGTATCTCTTGACCTCCGGTGCACTGGGTGACGTTGTGGTGAGAAATGGCCGTCTGTGAAGCAGGAGGAACCTGCTGGGCCTTGATCTTGTGTTTCTTCAGCACTTCTGTTGTTCTGAGCCATCCAGCCTGTGGCGGGTTGGTGTAGCAGCCCTCACAAGCTAGGGCAGACCACAAGCAGCACCGAGTCTCCTGGATTTGTGAAGATGATGGCTGCCGTGGGCTGGAAGCTGGGGTCCGGCCGTTACCGTTCATTCACTTGTAAAAGGGAAATGAGTAACCACCTATCCAGAGTCAATACAGTGCTGCATAGAAAATAACTTAGTAAAGATGTGGTTTTGCACATAAAATACCTGAATAAAGAGTAGGCAGTTTCACAAATACTACCTGTTACATTTCTGAGTCCACACGGTCCATTCATCACCACTACTGCATTTCTCAAATTAAGTTCAGCAGAAATCTGAATCAGTACCACAGTCCTCATTGCGAGAAGTCAGGAAAGAAAGAAAAATAAAATGAAATTAAAAAGAAGCAAGGCCGGGCGGTGGTGGTGCACGCCTTTAATCCCAGCACTCGGGAGGCAGAGGCAGGCTGATCTCTGAGTTCGAGGCCAGCCTGGTCTACAAGAGCTAGTTCCAGGACAGGCTCTAAAAAAGCTACAGAGAAACCCTGTCTCAAAAAGCCAAAAAAAGAAAAAAGAAAAAATAAAAGAAGCAAGGCAGGAAGGCATATGGAAGGCTCTTTTCACTCCCAGGGAGCACTATCCTTGGGGTCCTAGAGTTTCTGACTTATTAACTTGGGATGGAAATTGGCAGAAAAATTTATTGCTGTGATTTGTGTCTGTGGGCAGTACGCAGAGACTTGGGGTTTGGGCTCAGATAGACAGTTTAGAGAGCCGTGGCGGGATGAAAGGGAGCCAAATGTGGCCAATGTGCTGATTTCCATGGTGCTTTGCATTCCAGTTGTTCCAGATAGCATCCAGATTGCGGGCAGCTTCGGGGATTTGAGCTGAGAGACTGGCCAGGACAGCTGGGCAGCCTGGCAAGGGGTTGATAGGTTTTGGAATCCTGGCTTTCCACTGTACAAGACAAAGAAGCTCTCCCTGCCCCAATATTTAGGGAGTTCTAACTATCTCTTAAAAGAGGCACATTTTGAGTAATTACAGGTGATTAAAGTTTTTTTTTTTAAAGAATTCACAGGTCTAAGAGAATGATTTAACCATATTGGAAATTAAACTTACAAGATCTGGGTGGAATTCTTAACAAATCCTCCAGACAACTACTTGAAGCAGAGGTCTAGATTATTTTAACATGGCTCCATATCCCAAAACTAAACTGAGTTATGCTTGAGCTAAAACACAAGGCATATCTGAACAAAAATCTATGCCATTAACTACTCATTCATGGTCAAAACAGCCCATTGTTTTCATAAGAGCAGGCTTAAGAGAGCAATGGAAAAGATTGTCCCTTGACAGAAATATAGGTTGCAATTATATCTTCCACAAAACGGAAGATTTTTTTCAAAGTGTTTAATAACTGGTATAAAGCTAATCTAGGCTTGCCAAGTTGAGCTGACCCATAGTGATGTACCTACCAGTCACAGGAATCAGAACAACCCACTGGAAGAGGGGACTTAGCAGACAACCCACACTTCAGCCTTAATCCCAGCACTGGGGAGGCACAGGCAAGTGGATGTCTGCAACTTTGAAACTAGCCTGGTCTACATAGTGGGGACTTTATTGTGAGACCTTGCCTGAAAAAAATAAGTAAACAAAAACAAGCCTGTATTAAATAAATATCATTTAAATTGTTTTTTGCAAGTTGTTCATAAAAGGAATTTTGTTTAAAAACAACAAAATCATCACTTTATTAGTCTTTTATTTAATAGGCCTTTATTTATTATAATGAGTCTAGAACAAAGTTTCCCACAGATATTGCTGTGAGCCATCCCTCTATAGCTACAGGTTTAGCCAACCACAAATCAAAAATAGCTTTGAGACTAGAGAGATGGCCCAAAGGTTGAGAGCACTGGTTGCTGATGTGGGATTCCCCTCTGTATGCTGGGAATATGTTTTATTACCATTGGCTAATAAAGAAGCTGCTTTGATCTATGACAGGGCAGAATAGATCAAGGTGATAAATTCAAGCAGAGATAGAGGAGGAAAGGAGGCAGAATCAGGGAGGCACCAAGTAGTTGCCCAAGAAACAAGATGTGAGGTAACAAGCTACGAGCCCATTAGCCTCGTGGTTAAATATAAAATAAAAAAAATGGGTTAAGATGTAAGAACTAGTTAGGAATATGCCTGCCTGAACTATTGGCCAAACAGTGTTGTAATCAATATAGTTTTTGTGTCATTATTTGGGTCTGGGTGGCTGGGCATAAGCATAGCCTGTTTACAGGTTGCTCTTCCAAAGAACCAAGTTTCATTTCCAGCACCCACATTACAGTCACATCTGTCTGTTACTCAAGTTACAGGGTATCTGATACCCTCTTCTGGCCTTTGTGGGCACCAGGTACGAATGAGGTTCATAGATATAAATGCAAGCAAAATACTCATACATATAAAATGGATTCATAAAAAACATATAAAGAAAAATGCATCTATTCTGAATACATACATAAGGGCTCTCCCATGTCCTTATTCCTTAATCTAAAATATCATTCACATGCTATTAGATATTTCAAGTATCTAAAGGTGTTTTAAAATTCACAGGAGGTGAGAATAAGTTTGAAGCCAAGCTATTTCATGTAAGGAACATGAACATCCACAAGTTAGGGAGTCTAGGAGCAACATAGAACCAGTGGCTGACAGATACTGAGAAACCAGAAGAACTGTAGTTTTATTTTATGCTTTAATTAATTAATGTGCATGGGTGTTTTGCTCGCTTGTCTGTCTGTGCACCACATTTGTGCACGTCTAGTGCCTTTAGAAGGAAGAAGAGGCCATCAGATCCCGGAACTGAAGTTATCTATGACTATGAACGTGTTGGAGCCGGGAATTGAACCTGGGTCCTCTGGAAGAGCAGCCATCTCTCTGAACTTCTGAACCATCTCTCTAACCCTAACCTAGCTTTAAACAGTCATGGGAATGAAAGGAAAGGTGCAATGACCCGTGTATATATCTCAAAAAGAGCAAAAGTTCTTTAATTTCTCATTTTAAAAAGAATATATCTTCAGTATTAAAACTTGGGGGAAAATGAGAAAAGAGTTAAGAACACTACAGTCCATAAATAATCAGTGGGAATAGGGCGAGGGAGATTAGTTCAGTTTGTTAGCACCTGTCTTGCTAGTGCAAAGACCTGTTCTGGAATATTAGTTTAAGATGCATTACATTCATTTATGCTGAGGAATATTTGTTTAATGATGCAAAGATGTGTTGCATTATTTTGTGCTGCATTTTGCCTGCTTAAAACACCTGATTGGTCTAATAAAGAGCTGAATGGCCACTAGCTAGGCAGGACAGAGATAGGTGGGCTGTCAGGCAGAGAAAATAAATAGAAGAAAGAGAATAGGAGGAGTGAGAAAAGGAGAAGGAGAGGAATATGTCAGGGGTCAGCCACCCTGCCATACAACCAGCCACACAACCAGTCACGGAATAAGAAGGAAAGAAAGATATATAGAATAGAGAAAGGTAAGAAGCCCAGAGGCAAAAGGTAGATGAGATAATTTAAGTTAAGAAAAGTGGGCTAGAAATAAGCCAAGCTAAGGCTGAGCATTCATAAGTCTTCTTGTATTTATTTGGGAGCTGGGTGGCAGGCCCCCAAAGAGCAAAGAAAAAAAAAGCAAAAACCAAAAAACCCGACCAACTACAAAGGCCTGTGCTTTTCTGTTTGGTTTTGTTTGCCCAGAATCCACATAAAAAGGCCAAATGTGGTGGTACACACTGATGATGTCATCACTGGGAATGTGGTGGTGCACACTGATGATGTCATCACTGGGAATGTGGTGCACACGGACGATGCCAGCTCTGGGAAGGTCAGAAGCAGGTAGGTTCTTGGGACTCATTGTGGAACTTGGCGAGTTAGAGGCCCAGCCTTTAAACCCAAACAAAACCAATATATATATAACAGGAGCAGTGGGTGGTACCTGAGACTGTCCATGGGTTTAGTTGTTTTTAGGGTTTTGTTGTTGTTTTATACAACTGGTCTTGTTTTCTAGTTACCTCAAAACTCCTAGCCAAATCCTGAAGTTTACACAGACAAGAGGAAGGAAAGGGGCCAAAAGAAAACAAAAATGTGATTAAAAGGACAAAACGAAAGAAAAACGATAAGGAAAAATAAAAAGAATGGCAGTGGCTCCCTTGGAGATAGAGAGAACAGAGGCTTAGGGAATCGCCTTGGTTGCCCTTGCCATCGCCATGAGTGTCTCACTGGCCCTCATGCCCCTCTCACCCTTTCCATCTAATCAGTGTCCTAGGAGTTGCCCCGCAGGCTCCCCGGACTGTGACTTTGACCTTGACTCTAACTCTGAGTTTGGCCAGTGAGGAATTCTGATAAAGGTAAGGACAGGGTCATTGCAGGATTTACTGCAATGATGGCTGTTTCTCTCCACTGAACGCCCCGACCCTTGTCAACAACTCCCGTCCTTGAACTCTCTGGGTCTGGCTTCTGGCAAGCACACTCTCCCCTTTTCCCTTCAGACTTGGCAGAGGAGGGGTGGTGGTGTTCTGATGTTACCAATTCTGGGGTACAGCACCACCCCCATGATCTCTCTATTTCTATTTGAGGGGGCCTCTGTTCCCTGCCAAGACTCTGGATAATGGAATTATTAAAACCACATGTTCCTCTTCCAAGGCTAGCATGCTTTCTTCATCTTGGGAGTCAGAGTATTATTGCCCAGGTGTCCTCAGTGGGACCATTTGTGCCTAAGAAATGTGTAAATAACTTTATCTCCAGTTCCAGCAAATGGTTGTTTCTAAGATGCTGCTATCGCTGCTGCTGCTGGTGCTGATGCTGAGAGTAATAACAGCTGTGGTCAGGCCTGCACCAGATGCTCTTCAAACTCAGGCTTCATCCTCAGAGCAAATCAGTGAAGTGACTGTTATTCCCATCTTTGAGTTTAAAACCATGTAATGTTCCTGTTACTAAGAAATTAGACATTTACCCCATTTCACACAAATGTGGCATGCATCCATCACGTGGCCTCCTAAGAGTATTGACTCAAATGATCCCTACCATTAGGCCTTTTCTGGATAACTCAATCATCTGGATTACAGCTAATTAATGGTGATGGAAATGATTTGAGTGGAGGAGATATTTGCTCTGCTTTATGCTTTCAGAAGATTCTGCTCGTCACAACAATGAAGATACAGTCAAACAGCCCAAGCCATGGCAGCCAGATCCTGCAATGGAAGCTGTTTCCGTCATGGTAGACCAGGAAGCATGAGCTGGATATAACTTCACTGGGACCATGCATCTTTACTTCCTGGAGATGAAACCTACCTCCTAAAGACTTCAGAGTTGGGGAAAGAAACATTCTAAGTACGAACAACATGCAAGGGACATTTTAGATTGAAAGCCCTGACTTTAACAGATCCTGGCCTGCATCTCTGCCTTCCTTTATCTTCAGCGTTTGTCAACATCTAATGCCATGTTCTTCTCGGCTTCTTGATGTCTATCTCAATCCCCTTGAGGAGAGAGAAAGACTTTTTGTTGTTGTTCATTGCTTGACACCAGCACTTGAAACAATTCTAGGCATACAGGAGATCTTCATTATAGCTTTGGAATGAAGAATCTATGAGAAAGTTTAAGTTTAAAGCCATGTCTCTCTTGACTGCAGGTTTTGTTTTTGCTCTTCACTACTTTTCTCAGCAAGTCACACTCAGGGTAAATAGAGAGTAGCGCCAAAAATGAAGGACAATAGTTTTTACCTGACTCAGCTGTTATGCAGCCTGCTATCACTGCAACGTCAGAGAGCTAATGAAACAAACAAGGCTCACACTTTTTGTTTTCAAAACTACATTTACTATAAGACAGCCAGACATACTGTAAGAGCGTGTGGGCTTTGGCTGCAATGAGGCGCCATTTGGAATGTCAGGGAAAAGAATATGGAGCAGGAGATTCTGGTGCGGAGAGAAGCCATCATCCACTGTCTCCTCAGTGTGGTGCTCACTGGATGAATGGGAGCTTTCTTTCTTCAGGATCATGGAGACAGATGTAATAGTCATGCAGTCTGAATGAAAGGCCAACTGGGGAAGCCTAGGTCTGGAAGCTACTGGCTTCCAGATACTCTGGCACTAGATTCTGAACGTTGCCTTTCCCTTGTTCTGGAGGAGCCTGAGGCTTCCTTTCCCAAGGTGCACACTTAGGAAATGCAGAAAGAAAAACCAGAGGCTGAGCTGGTGACAGGAAATAGACATAGCTGTGGAGACCATGTCATCAGGGGACTGGAACAAAGACCGTGGCCTCAGACATAGTGTCTCAGTCCATTCACGCTGCTATAGTAGCATGCCACAGGCTGGTGATTTATATAATGAGAATAAATTTATTTCTTACAGTTAGGAAGACTGGGAAGTTCAACATCAAGGTGTCAGCGTTTGTGAGGCTGTTTTGTTGTTGTGTCATCCCTTGGTGAGAGGTGGAAGACAAACGCTTACCACAAAGGTCTTGCTTTTATTACAAACTTTCTCCCAAAGGCTTTTTATCAGCACCGGTCCATCTACAAGGACTCTAATCACCATTTAAAGGTCTGACTTTTAACACGGTTGCATTAAGGATTAAGTTTCCATCGTGGTACTGGGGACCTGCCTACTCCACCACTCACCTTGATCTTGAGCAGGTTACTTAACATTTTGAAATCTCTGTTTTCTGGCTATGCAACTGTGTAGTGACAGAATCAACCTTATTGCTGTAATTTCTTGCCGTGTAACAGGTACCTAATAAGTAAGAGTTCAGAATGGCCGCAGTGCCTGATAACTGAACTCAAATAGAGCAACCCTGCTAGCACGAATCCATCGTTTTCTTCAGTACCAGATCCCCTCTCCTTACCAGGAGGATCTCCTTACTGGGAGTGATTTTATCTTATTTTTAAAAGATTTTTATTAATTCTTTGAGAATTTCATACATTTTATTTTGATCATATTCACCTGTTCCTCAACTCTTTCCAGTCTACCCCCATTTCATACCCAGTCTACTTTTTAATATTCATCTGATTTTTTAATATCATTTTCTTTTACTTTACTACTTCAGTTTTTAAAAGACCCATTGAGTTCAGCTTGTGCTGCTTATATGCTCCTGGGTGTGTAGCTGTCAGCGTGGCCAACCTACTAGGTCCAGAGGAATGGGCACCAGACTGGAAGAAGTGTTTGGAAGGGAGGGAGAGAGGAATGAAGGGAGAAGCCTCTCCCTATGATTCTACCTACCTCCATAGTGATGGCACTAAATGCCAGGTGACTTAGATGCCACCGAGAGATGCCTTCTCTCCACCTCAGTCTTTGACTGAGCCACCTGGCTCAACCCATTGTTGTCATTCTTCCTCCTTTAGTGTGAGGGCTCACAGCATTCTCATGAGAGACACCAACGAAACAATTTGGCACCAGGCTCAAGCGTTCAGGAAAGGACGCCATGAGCAGAAGAACAAGCTGGAGCTGTCTGTCTTCACTTAGTTCACGTGCTACGAACCTGTGAGGGAGTTGTGAACATGACTATTTTTAATGCTCTCCTCTGCTCTGCCTTAACAGTTTCAACAATCTTTGGTTGCCAAAGTATAATTGGAAGCAGTGACTTCCTCCCCTGCCGGGTTTCCCAGATGTTGGAGGAATGAAATGTTGGCCCAAGGGAAGGTTACATAATACTTAGGTTTTAACTTATTGCTAAAGAGCTGATACACTGCTTCACAGGTCCTGCAAGTAAACCCGATGCTCGGCTTTATCTGTCAGGTGCCTTGAATGGTAGGCACCGCATGACTTACATCGTTCGGAGGGTCTTAGAACCGTGGTCCACCGCAGGCTCCTGCTTTCTCTGGTGTGCTTTATTGGCCCAACAACATAGTCCAGGGTCTATGTTTGGGAAAAATTCTATCTTCAGATTTACCTTTTCATTTTTTATATTCTTATTTTTTAAAAATTGCACAAGCCAGTGTTTAAAAGGTACTGCCACCGCCTGTCACTAGAACACTGCTTAGGACCCTCCGTTTCGAAGAGCCCCAGTTCAGGTTTCTTTTGCTGCCCTTGGGCAAGCCTATGCTCTGCCAATTGCCCTTTTTAGAGGGATTACCTTTTGCTTTTTAAAAAATCCATTAGCTGAAGAAGGTTGGGTGTGAGTGTTTTAAAACAACCGTAAATCCTTAAGTTGACAAAGCTATACATGAAGCTGTCAGAGTTCATGATTCATTTGTCTTTTCTCCAAGACCTATTTACTGAGCATCTATTATCTCTCCAGGAGCCGCATGCCCATTTAAGCTAAACTTAACTTTACTTCAAGGTAAATACAAATTTATTATTGCCTTCTGGACAATACATATTACAGAACCATGAGCACACCTTAGATTTCAAGATAATACTCTTTAAATATTTTTAGTTCAGTAGATTTCGAGCTGACTGCTTCTGTGAGAGAAGCAAAAGGCTTTGGGTGAGCAATTATGCAATTTTTTATTCTCAGATATCTTTCCTGAAACTTCTCTCTGCTTGATAATCTCTGGAGTACACAGAAGATGAGAGTAAGCAAGAAGATCCAATAACAGCAAATGCACCTCTGTGTTTAGCAGACGTCTTAGAGGCAGTTTCCCCGGCACAGTGATTTTGGATGGGATAACAAACAGTAAATGAGGCTTCTGGGAAACAGCTGTGTCCTGGAGGAAGAAACCAGGAGCCTCGTTAGCAAGTTTTTCTAGCACAGACACAATACGCCTTGTTGGACCCAGGGTCTCTCACTCATGGCTTCTCTATGACCAGGCAGCATCTCCCTCACCCATTCTGGACTCATCTAACTCTGTGCAGTAACCCAGAGCCCGTGATGAAGCGAATGAATGCTCTTTTCAATTATAAAATACTTATTATGTCTCCAGTTTTGTACTGTTACCTTCTCATTCAGGAATACTGAACGAGCCTGATCTTTCATATTCAGTCTGGCTTTTTTAGAAGCACTTAGAAAACCACTTAAGTGATCTGAAGAATTTACATGAAAACACTTAAATGCCATTTGTCAGCTACGAATTGTCCAGTAGCAAGGAAGGCACTCTATCTGATAAGGAAGGCAGTCTATCTGATAAGGAAGGCAGTCTATCTGATAAGGAAGGCAGTCTATCTGATGCTGGGCTTATCCGAGGTGACCAGGATGCTGCCTTTGAACGTGTGCAGTTCAGCAGGATGAGCAAACTTAGCATGATCAGTTAAGTAGCTGTGCAGAGAGAGAGAGAGAGAGAGAGAGAGAGAGAGAGAGAGAGAGAGAGAGAGAGAGAGAGAGAGAGAGTTAAGTAGCTGTGCAGAGAGAGAGAGAGAGAGAGAGAGAGAGAGAGACCTCGCCTGGGCTGTATGGAGGAAGGGAGGAACAGGGAAGTTGGTACTGGGGAGGTGACTTGTGGGACTGAGCTGATTCTGGGAAGAAGACTAAGCATGAGCCAGAAGGATTAGGTGAGAGAGGGAAGTGAAGACTTGATTACTCAAAAGTAAAAGCTGCTATCCTTAGGTCGTGAACATAATGGATAAGCAAAATATTGTTAATGGTAGCACTTACCTGGTTAGAAAAGATATTTTCATTCACATAGTATAAAAAATAGTATCAGCAATTCTTCATATAATAACATTTCACCTTTAAAGTGATTAGAAAGTAACCAGGTAATATCCACTAAAATGTGTATGCATAGAGAAATGTAGTTGGAAGACAGTAACAGAACTCTCTCCTAAGTTTTTACATTTATGCCCAGCCTAGCACGGCCCTGGCCTAGCGCTGCCCTGGCCTAGCGCTGTCCCTGGACTAGCGCTGCCCTGGCCTAGCTCTGTCCCCACCTAGCGCTGTCCCCACCTAGCGCTGTCCCTGGCCTAGCACTGCCCTGGACTAGCGCTGTCCTGGGCCTGGTGCTGCCCCCTGCCTGGGGCAGAGAAACTTCTTTGCGTAGAGCAAACTTTAATGCCATTTCACAACTGGCCAGAGCGATGAGAATAAGTTGGCTGTTGAGTGTTCAGCCTTCATAAAACATTGACATCAGCCCTTCACAGGCCAGTGAACGCCATGGAACTTCGGGAAGAAGACCAAAAGAATCAGAGAATGGAGAGAGGTGCCATGAAACACTGTTTCCTAGATATAGCACAGCTGTAGCCATTGCCAAAACACGTGGTTGTGGCTACATGCACAAGCATGTGCACACACACACAGACACAATGCTCACACAGAGACACACAGAGATGCACACAGACATACACACACAAGTGGAACTGCACACACATGCACACAGACACACATGTACACCCACATGCACACACACACACACAAGCACACTCACATGCACATACACAGGTAGGAAGGACAATGGCTGATAAAAAGAGAGCCAGCAAAAGTAAAAAAGAAGGCAATAGTGATTATAAGCAATTTATACATGTATGTAATTACCAAAAATAAGTAATAAGAGTGTGTGTACACTTTGATCTATTCTCCTACTCCTGAGAACCTGGCCTATAAAAATAAAGTGCAAATCACATGGGCCTATAAGTACAAAGACATTTATTACAGTTTACTCTTGGTGGGAAAAATCTGGAAAAGATGTGGATGTTGATCAATGGAACGAGGCTGGTGAACAACAGTGGTTTTGCTCACACCATGTAATGATATGGAGCTCTAAGACTGATGGAATCACAGCTGTTCAAGTTGACTTAAAGGGATTTCTGCAAAGACCACTGGGTAAGGAAAGCAAATTCTAGAATGTCATATTAACATGATCCCATCTTTGTAGGAAAAACATAAACCTGTATGAAAGGTATACACATAAAATGTGCTTGTATTTAGAGAGGATTAAATGCACACTAACAAAACTTTGGGGGCTGCAGACATGGAATGACATTCCTTTGGAAGACAATTTGTGTGAGAAAGTGGGGCAGAGAAGAGAGGAGGAGGGAAGAGGGAGAGGGCTGGGGACACAGCTTGGTGGCAGTGTGCTTGCTGCGTATGTACCAGGCCCTGCACCAGAACTAAAAGAGAAAGATGTGTGTGGAAGGAGAAAGAACTGGGAATAACAAAGGTCATGATTACACTTGTGCATCTGTATATATGTGTGTTTATAAATATGTATGTACAATACGTGTGTATACATGTACACACACCTAAGAAATGAAGGAGTGCAAACTGAGGGCCATTCCAGGCAGATTAAGAACCATATCTGTAACTGGGTGGCGCTGGCACACACCTTCAATCCCAACGTTTGGGAGGCAGAGGCAGGTGGATCTCTGAGTTTGAAGTCAGCCTGGTCTATAGGATAGCCAGGGCTACACAGAGAAACCATGTCTCAAAAAAAAAAAACAACCAACAAACCAACCAAACAACAAATAAACAAACAAACCAACAAAACCTTGTATAAAATCACCATCACATCTGGAAGATCACAAAGGATCTTAGTCTAAGATGAGGTCCTAGGTCATCTTTTACTTCCTCGCTCCTCTCTGGTACTCCTACCAGACACCACTAAAAAGGGACATGGGATAGATCACTTTCCTATTCAAGCCACATGATAGCCTTTCCGTGAAGAGTCTCTCACCCATGTCTTGACACTGCACCAAAGATTCCCTCCCCACAGGATGAAGTTAGCAGTTCAGGTCAGGACAACGAGAGTAATGCAGGTCTCCATATGGGCAGCTGAAACCCAGTGAAAGACACCAGTCCAACTGGGCCCTGACTCATTGCTGCCACTTGAATCTACCCATTTTATGTCTGAATGTCAACAGCCCATGAGAGGCCCTGTTGTGTGCCTTAGAGGAAAGGGAAAACAAGTGAACAAATGAACAAGAAGCTTCATGAAGAATCTTAATGGCCACATGCCAACTACGTGATGTCCTCTTCTTTCCCCTGTTCCCCTGAGGCGCCTAAGTAAAAGTCCCTCCTGTGTCTGAGTGGATAATACACCTTTCATGGGCATAGGAGTTTGTTTACTAAATCAGTTTTATGGACTACTTCCTGAGTGTCACACCTGTTGTGGCCATAGTTATTGTGAACTATAACTGCAGATGAATTATAAAGCCATCATTGTTAGCTTGAAAACTGGGCTGAGAGGCAGAGAGATGGACCAGCCATCCTGAACCACAGTGATGACATAAGTTCTTAAACACAGGTAAGAGAACCCAAAACCATGTTAAGTCAGAGGCTGGGGGAAGTGGCCTTAAATAAATGAAATTGGATAAACACACAAACAAAAAGACAACAATAGGTAGGGAGAAAAGGTGTGGACAAAGGTATGGATAATATCCAGGAGCCTCTTCAGAAGATGAGGCAGGCCTGGCCACTGCCTGCTTGCTGGGGCGATAATGACAACCAAGGGTTTTGTTGTTGTTCTTACAGTCCTACCATGTAGCCTTGAACTTGTGTTTCCCCTGCCTTTGCCTCCCAAACGCTAGAATTATAGGTTTATGCCACCATGACCCGCTCAAATAAAAAGTTTTTGATTGGGCATCTCAGTAGTGCTGGGGAGAGGGGCAGGAGCTATGGTACAGTGCTCTAAGTTGTGAGCACTAGATCCAGGCTGTGCTCTATAGGTCTGTCCTGAACTGGTCATGCCTTAACTTCTTGTGCCCCAGTTTCTCCATCTGTATAAGAGCTGACAATTATGCTGCTGCTGCTGGATATAACAAAAGGCTACTAGGAAGGTAAAATAGAGAGATATTAAATATTTGTATAGTAGGCAGCCACGAAGAGTTAGCCATTATTGTTTCCTATAAGAAAAGATGATCTACATGTGTAACAATAGACACATGTATATACATACATATATTTATACACTAATAACAACTAGTGAAACCTCAAGTTATGAATTTGAAGGAGAGTAGGGATGGTTTGGAGAGACAAAGAGGAAGGAGAGAAATGTAATTACACTTTTATCTAAAAAAAAATAATGAGGACAAAAAGAGACAAGTAAGCAGATGACAGAATCTCTGGATTTGGTTTCCTGGAGGCAGGTAAAATATTTAAAGGTCTGGAACAAAGGATGAAAAAAAAAAAAAAAAAAAAAAAAAAACCATGTAATGTCTGCAAAGCCCCTGAGACAAGTCCCTGCCAATCCAGGAAGTTGGCTTGCCAGCTGTTTAATGTTTTTGTTAGAGGATACTGTCTCAAATGTGGAAGGAGAAGCGAGCATGCCTTTTAAAAGCCTATGGCTGGATTTCTCCTGGTTTATCATTTCTGACCCAAAGTCACTGAAGGACAAAGAAGATACCAACTTCATTGAATTTGTCTCTGATATGTTGGCAATATATTGTTAATTTACAGCATATGTGTGTGTGGGTATACATACATACATACATATATACGTATGTATATGTATACTCTCTCTATATATATACGTATATACATATATATATATATATACGTATATATATATATATAGAGAGAGAGAGAGACAGACAGACAGACAGAGAGATAGTGTAGGAGGTCCTTCTGTATTTGTGTTGATTTCATTGGTTGAATAAAGAAGCTGCCTTGGCCTTTTGATAGGGCAGCCCTTAGGTGGGTGGAATAGACAGAACTGAATGCTGGGATGAGGAAGGCAGACAGAGAGCTGCCATGGAGCCAGCCGCCAGGTCAGATATGTTAAACATTTCCTGGTAAACCACGACCTCATGGTAACACACAGATTAACAGATATGGGTTAAAGCAAGATGTGAGAGTTAGCCAATAAGAGGCTAGAGATAATGAGCCAGGCAGCAATTTAATTAATACAGATTTCCATGTGATTATTTTGGGGATTAAGCTAGGGCGGGACACAGCAGGCCACTCTTCTCACAACAGAGAGAGAGAAAAATTCAGGGAGAGAGACTCAAAAAGGCCTAGCAAAGTTAGGTCACCCTGGCCGAGGGCACAGGAAATGTCTGAAGCCTGTTCGAGTCTGTCTGGAGAAAGAAATACGTGAGTAAGAAACACTCTGAGTTTTCCTCTTCCAGCTTCGATGTTCTGGTATCTGATCCTTGAACTCCTGAGGCCTGGATGAAAGAGGGCTGGGCAGCAAACCTCAGCAAATGAAGTACAACTCTGATAGGTGGAACTGAAAATTAAGACAGTTTGTCTAGAGCTGAGCAGGGAGTGTGTGCTAAATACTTTCTCAACACACTCCAGGTTTGCCTGGCATGCATCCTGAGTTCAATTCTCAGTGCTACAAAACAAATACAAAATGCTGGGTGTGGAAGCACACACCTGTAATCCCAAGACTTCAGAAGTGAAGGCAGGAGAATCACGTGTTTAAAGCTATACTTATCTATATAGTAGTCCTGGGCCATCTAGGCCTTCAGGAGATGCTGTCTCAGGACAAAACATCAAAATATTTACATTATTTTTTTATCAGTTCTGTTTATAGGAATTTATCCTGGAAATAAAAAAATAGATGAGTACAAACATTTAAATGCTCTTTCCAAGATGTTTGCTGTAATCTTGTATTTTAAAATTATACTTATTATGTGTTTGTTTGTTTGTTTGTTTGTTGTATTGGTTCTTGTGCGCCTGCAAGTAAGCATGTTCAAATCAGAGAAAAACTTAGAGGAGTCAGCAGGGAGTCCCAGGGACTGAACTCAGGAGGTGAGTCTTCGCAGCAAGCACCACGACCCGATGAGCCATCTCACTGGCCCTGAAGTCTGGTTTTTTAGGGATCAAAAGTTGCAAACAACAAACATTTTCAATAGTAGGAACTTGGTTGGATAAAATATACTACATACAACTTTTCAGGCTCCTCAAGAAACTAAAACCATCATTTTGGGAAAATATTTATTGATGTGGGAAAGTGTTCATAAATTAGTAGCAAATGAAATTTGAAGACAGTCTCAGTGGGAGCAAGAGGAATTAACGCTCGGGGACTCCTACTTCACTTGTGCATTTTAACATATAGAAGGAGCACTTTTAACATGGGGAAGGAAATAGTTTGTAGGGTATTGCAGAGATAGGAAATGGGAAGAAGAAATATGTGCCTGAATATATCCCCATCCTCTGCACTCTAGTCCCAACTATGTGTTTTCCTAGTCCAGGCATTCTCTGCCAGTGCTGGTGACCAAATAAATGTTTGTGTTTCCTTAAAATCCACCATTTGAAGCTCTGACCCTTAGTGTGATATTATTTGGAAATGGCCTTTGGGAGTTCATTGGGTTTTCAGTGATGTTAATGAGGGCAGAACCATCAAGAATTGAGGGAAGGATGGGGAAAGAGAGCCACATAAGTCCACAGAAGGACAGGAGCAAGTTGTCACTGGAACCCAGACCTGATGGCACCATGATCTCAGACTCCATCATCCACCTCTCAACCAGTCCCCAGGCTATTTCCATATGCTTACATATTGTTAGGAAGCTGTGTCCACTTTCCTGATTCCAAACGCGGCTGGAGATACCACAAAGATGCCATAGAGTCGGTAGCCTAGACAATAAAAATGAACATGCTCACAGTTCTGCGGGGCCGGGGGGGGGGACTGCTGAAAATACTCAAAATGGAGATGGTTATGATGAAAATCTACTCTCATAATGATCCTGGGTGGAATCATTCAGAATCTTCGATAAGAAAAGCCAAAGAGGCAGAAAGGCAAGCACAGCAACCTTATCTTTGGCCAGAGCTTTTCCATTCTCCCTGTTATGCCCAGATCTGTGAAGTCCCCCAAAAGCCAACAAAGACACCGAGTCCCGTATGTAAAAGCAAAGAGCCTTTATTTTATGCAAGTTTGCGAACTCGGTCTCTCTGCATGTCCAACGTATTGAAATAAACAGAGAGCCCCAAGCTCATTTAGAGTTGGGATTTTATAGTACTAAAGGTGAGGGGTTTCTGAGGTTCAGAGCCCTTGATTGGCTGATGTTTGTCTAGGGGTGCCCTGGTGAGTGTGTGCTGGCAGGTGATCCTATCTACAGCATCTGGAACATTAGGAATTTCCTTTGGATGGTCTGTTTTTGGGTGGTGCTCAGGTAATCTTAGTTTATGGTCCTTCCTGCAACCAGGTATTGCTTTCAGGGTAAATACTGAGACTCAGGCCTCCATTAAACTTATCGATGGCTGATGGCCGAGTCTTACTCTAGCAGGTGATAATGGTTGGAAGTAAAGAACTTCCTTTGGGTGATCTGTTCATATTTAGCTTATCATGGCTGACTCCTACAGCCCCACACTGCAGTCTACATGAGTGGTGGCTGAAGGACCTGAAATATGTCATCATGGTAATGATGATTCATTTTCTTGTGGACTTATGGATCTTTCTTTCTTTTTTTTCTTTGACTGGTTTTTGCTATGTAGTCTTGACTGGCCTAGAACTCTCTATATAGACTTTCAAACTTAACTAGAATGATGGGCATGAGGTGTCATACTCATTTTATATATTTAATAGTACATATACACATATGTATACATACATATATATATATTTCCTTTTTTGGAAAAATAAGAAAAGAAAGGTAAAAATGGTGTCTTGTTAGAGTGTTCAAAACGGCTGAAGTTTCTGTTAGTACCAAGGTGGATGAACTGGCCAATTACATCAGACAGGTCCCCATGATTCTTTTCTCTACTGAGTTCTGACTCCAAAGGGATAAGATGTGTGAGCACCTGGCCCACGCTATCCAGTTATGCCACGTACAGTTTCTAGCTGAATTGTCCCAAGCCGGGCATAACTGAACATTGTTATTCCTCTCCTTTCAGGGAATGAAATTCATGGGGACAACACAAAGGATAGTAGATTTGGGGTGATGCAGTTAGCCAGCATCTTCCCCACCTGCTGAGCCCTGAGAGAATCCCCTAGTGGCTTCCCTGGGACAAATCCAGCACGATCCGGCAGGTCCTACATGGAAGGCCATGGGGTGCAGCTCTCTAGTACAAAATCTTCCTTTTGGCAATGATAATTATAGGAAAAGCAGCACACACGTGCAGATCTCAATGCTTTTGCTGTACTTGGTATCCCGGAAGCCACATCCCGTACAGGCAGATCGTTGTCCCTCCCTGAAGTCCCGATGGATGAGCAGCAATGTTGGGAATCACCAGGCAGTGAAGGTGCCGACCTGGGAGGCCTTTCTTCCTTACATGTAAATCCCCGCTGAGCTCCTCAAAGGGTTTTCCAGGGCTGTGGAGGAACGCAATACTGTTGAGGCACGGGTCAGAGCATATAATTTTGCGTGCTGCGTGGGGGGGGGGGCTCTAGTGGGGAGTCAGGCACTGGGACATCATTGTAAGGAATCTCATTGCCCATCCTGATGAAGGCCAGGCTTCATCCTAGGATCTCCATCTTAGGAAAGAGGAAATGATCTAAGAGGAATCTATCATCTAAGAAGATCAATTATTCAAGCTTCAAGGAAGGCCTGACTCTAGGGAGGAACTCATAGCTGGCAGCAGCCCACGTTCTCCGGAGGGGCTTGGTCGTAGTGGGGTTTCAAGTTTGATTTAATCACCATCAGCCACTTCTAGATCTCTGTTTCACAATCCAACTGAACTTCATACCCACAACCACGTAAACACCATACCACACCTTTTTCACCTAGCATATATGCTGTTACCACGGTCAGCGGTCATATTAACTAAGGTCATAATCTAAGCTGACAGATCTCAGAATGGGTTAACTTCTCAAAGAAAAGCAAGGTTCCCAGACTGGGAGTGCAGCTCACAGATCGCAAGTTCAACCCTTGCCCAAAGTGCCCAAGGCCCTGGTTTCATCTTCTGTCTCGAGGGAGTGGGGAAGCCAGGCTTTGACCCAATGTTTTAAGTGACCTTAGGTGAGTCGGTTCACTTTCTGGGCCTCAGTTTTCTTACAAATCTGTAAAAGTGAGCCAATTGAATCATACTACTCACAAGAGTCCTTGCAATGTTGACTGTGTTGACTGGCTGAATGAACACACTTGCTTCTCAAGGGTACAAGAGAGGAAGGTGGATTGGGAGCAGAGACTCCAGGTATTCTTCTCATAAAGGAGCAAGGTAGTGACCATGTCAGAAATTTTCATTTTTCCTTTAGGACACAAATGGACATGTTTTAGAATCTGTGTTTTCTTTGAGGGACGGGGATGACATAATTATTAGTTCCTTACTTAATAGGTGCTTTGTGAGGGCTCCTTGAGAAACGCCTACAAGGGTGGTGATTAAGTCATGGAGCATCTCCCAGTCACCAGAGCACTGAGGGGAAGTGACTCACCCAGGCACCTCAGTAAACATTTATGAAGCGTTTACATGATTTATCACCAAGTAAAAGTTCTGAGACAGTAGGGTACCCACGCTTCTCTCTATCCTCAGACTGACTGAGAGCCCATATTTAACTAGAATCTCTTGGTGAATTCTTCCTCAGGAACCAGAAATCTCTTGGCATGGGTAAATGGCACACACATGTTGCTGATAGAGCCTAAAATAGCATCTAAGGGTCTCAGGAAATGTTAAATCTTTGAATATCTAGTACCAAGTAGGAGAGGGGATCTAATACCAGCTTGAGGTCTTATCAGTAGGGAATTGAATGGTCTGAGTCATCAGTTTTCCATACGTGATTTTAGAATGTTGAAATTTCCAGTATTTCCAAGTATATCTCATGTCGTGGTCGTATTTGCAATGGCATTCTAATTTTCTTCTCAGTGCTGGGGTTTGAACCCAGGTCCTTGACCAAGCTTGGTGATTGTTCTACCACCGAGCTACACCTCAGGATACTGTTCACTAAACCAAACCATTTTCTCATCACTCCAATCAATTATTCATGTTCTCTTTCTATGTTCCTCTCCAGGCTTTCTATGTACAGATGCATTTTTTTCTTTGGTTGGGTTTTTTTGTTTCGTTTTGTTTTTTGAGACAGGGTTTCTTGGATTCCAGGGCTGTCCTGGAACTAGCTCTTGAAGACCAGACTAGCCTTGAACTCACAGAGATCCACCTGCCTCTGCCTCCTGAGTGCTGGAATAAAAAGTGTGTGTGCCACCACTGCCTAGCCAGACATCTAATTCTTATGTAATTAATTCCATAGCTGACATATGTTTTGGGGTTCTGCTTTTTTCTTTCACATTATGGCTGAAAGTTGATCCTAACTTGACCTCATTGCCTTTACAAATGTCTGCTTATAATGACTACACAATTGTTTTACCACATAAACACACGCACATGTTTAGAAAAATAATACATACTATAGAACTGACCTGGGTAACCCAGTCCTGAGTTGCCTGCCTTTGCTAAGTGCAGGCTCTGGAATGTGATAGCTGGTCTTACATCAACTTGACACACAAACTAGAATTATCTGAAAGGAAGAAACCTTGAGAAAATGCCTCCATAAGATCTGGGTATAACACATTTTCTTAATTAGTGATCAATGAGGGAGGGCCTAACCAATTGTGGGAAGGGCCATCCTTGGGCTGGTCTAGAAGAAAGCAGGTTGAGCACATCATGGGGAACAAGCCAGTAAGCAGCTCTTGTCCATGGCTTCTGCAACAGCTCCAGCGTCCACATTCCTGCTCTGTTTGAGTTCCTGTCCTGACTTCCTGTGGTGATGAATAGAAATGCGGAAGTGTAAGCCAAATAAACCCTTTCCTCCCCAATTTGCTGTTTGGTCATGGTGTTTTGTTGGAGCCATAGAAACCTTAACTAGGACATGGGAAGACTCAAGACTCTCACCTGACAACTGGATCCTGCGGACAAATTCTTTCCTTGCCTTTTCCTTGGATAAAGATGTTTTTGGAAGAGTCAATAATTTAATTATTGACATCAATAATGCTAATGAGGGTTTGTAGCCTCTTCTCCACTCCCACCCCAGGAAAGACTAAGAAAGAAGCAGAGGCTTTCTGGGAAGAGAGTGGAACAGAAATCCGGTCATCCAACCTCCAGTCTGACTTGCTCCACAGTGTTTCCTAGTTATTACTGCTGTCTGTGTTTTCAGGGTAAAACTGAAGTCACTGAAGGTTAGTGTCTGGCCAAAGGTCAGCATGCCAGCCTATGGTAGAGCCTTCCTGAGCATTTCTGTGTCTTGGCTCACTGCACTGAAGTGGTGTCTCTCATCAGAGCACTTAGAGCCACCCAGACTCCCACAGCTGGCTTGACCTCCCAGGTCAGGCCGCAGGCCGTTTCTAGGGGCTTTGCTGCCACTGCCATCAAATCGAAAACCAGGCTGCACCATTCCAGAGTTACAGGCCATCCACCCACTCCTCATCCTTCAGGGGTGATTCACCCTCCCCATGTCTACCTGGAGGCCTGGCCAAGAGAAGAGAGCCCTTTGTGACTTTACCGGGCCCTTTTCTCAACTCAGGGCTGTCCATAGCCCACGCAGGGCCTCTGTTCATATGAGGAAAGTGGGGCCCCTTAGGTGGGTACAGCCCTCCATGGAAAGCTGGGGCAATATATCAAAGGGTGGTGCCTCTCTGAGCAGTAAAGGACTTGAAGGTTGTATGTGGGTGCTTTCTATGTCACCCTGTTTGGTGACTGGCGAGCTGCTCGGTTTCTGAGCTATTTCCCCAACTGTGATATAAACAGGTCATAGTACCCACTTCAGAAGTCGCTAGGGAGCTAAATGAGCTACAGCAGGGTGTCAGGCACATCTCAGGAGCACGCAAGCATCTGATAAAATGGTGGCTTTATAAAGAGAATAAAAAGGCCTACCCTTTTCTTATGCTCTCCTAAAAGACTTGGTTTGACTAGAAATGAATTTTTAAATGGAAGATAATTATGAAAAAGGGGATGGTCATTCATAGTAGATTGCTTATTATCATTTAATGTAAATTTTTTTAATGCTTGCACCATCTGAGGCCGGCACATCTGATACAGATTTCTAATTGCCTGTTTAGTTCAGGAGAGGGTAATTTAAAAGTCCGCACCCTGACACACCCGTGCCTCCAGAGAACACTTGCAGTTTCTTTGGAAGTCTTGGGCATCAGGATAGACAACCTCATTCGAATCATTTGGTGACTACTGTTCTCCGCCTGAGTGGGGCGGTGAGTGGCACAAATGACCCGTTCAAAGGCAGACACTGAGTGGTGCGTCCCATTTGCATAGCCTCATAAAGGAGCCTCCTCAACTGGTTTGGAAAAAGAAAATGCTTTTTAAAGAGCTGTCTTGTAGTCTTTAGACCAGGTCAGGTCCCAGCATGCTCAGGGGCAGCTCCCTGCTCTCCAAGCCTCATGACCAGAGACACTGACTTTCATTCGTCTTGATTGGAAGGAGAAGTTCACAATTTAGTCCAGGGAAGAAAAAACATCCTGACAATGAATAAACAGAATAACATTTGTGTGCTCTTAAAGTCACCAGAGGGCAAGGATAAACTGTGAGCTCACCTAAAATGGGACGCCTGCCTCTGCTTGATAAACTCATGTTATCTTCTGGGTGCACATCTTTCTTAACTTAGCATGCCACTTTGAAAGGCAGCCTGCTGTCCTTAAAGTTCTCCGTGGTTTTCCTGCCTGGAGAATTCCTTTTAATTAGTCTCATGGAATAGTTTATAAATCGAATCACTACACCATCACACAAGTGTAAACTTTTCAGTCAAGAACTCACTGAAGAGTCTAAGGGGATCCACTTCACATACGACTCTAAATGAAGTGGCAGGAACAGTCAAAGTCCTCCCAAGAAAACCTTAACAGAGCATTCACGAGTCTGAGGCAGGAGGATCCTGAGTTCAGGCCCATTGGGAATGGCTTCAAACAGACTCAATAAAACAAAACCAACAGCAACAATAAGGAAAACACACACACATACACACACACACACACACCACCACCACCACCACCACCACCACCACCACCACTAACAACAACAAATAGAACAACAAAAACCCCTAAGTAGAGAACCCTGAAAATCTCAGAGACTCGGTGTTAAATGTGGTGGTGTTCCCGGCTGTGGTCTCAGAATCAAATGAGATGGAAGCAAATCTGGAGATGTAAACACAGGTTGGGTGACCTGAGCTGGGCCCTCCAGGCTGGAGCATCAGCAGCTGGCTCCTCCTTGCAGAGAGATGGGGAGGGGAGAGCACGCTGTCCCCTTCTCTTGGCCACTTCATACAGCACTCACAGCGGGTCAGCCGACCAGAAATGCTGACTGCGGACATAGACTAGAAAACACACGGTCTCCAAGCACGGGGCTTCAGGGGCTGCAGGGGCTGCAGGGTCTGCAGGGATAAGTGCAGCCCTCCCAGTTCTGCTTTGCTTTAAAAACAACCTCAGTTGTTTTTGTTTTTTAAACTTGAGGCTCCCAGGGAGGCCAGAAGACTTACATCTCCGTGTAGGACATTGTGATACCTCAGCATGAGTGAGTGTGTCTCTGTCTACACTCATGGGATTAGTCTAGGCTCTGTTGGTTAGGGCTCTAACAGTTTGTAAGTGACTTTAACATTCAATCTCTAGTGCCGCGGGAGTGCTGGCCTAGTCTTTTTTTTTTTTTTTTTTTTTTTTTTTTTTTTTTTTTTGGTGACAGAGTGGGGGAGGGGGCGGGCCGGGCTAGGCTCAGAAACTCTGGTCCTCCATGAGTCCTGCATTGTCAGATGATCAGCTACCTGAGGAGCCCTGCCTCACATAATATCGAGTGTGTAGGTATTTATTGCTTTTAACGTGACTCGCCAACAGGCTTTCAATGATGTCATACAATGGTGTTTTGTAATGGCGTCGATTGTGGTTGCTATGTGCCAGATGTCTGAAGAACGCATTCTGATTATGTGTGCAGCTCAGGGGTAAAATACTTGTCAGGCATGTACAAGGCCCTGGAAAGAAAAAAGAGGAGGACAAGGAGGGGGAGATAGAAAAATCAAGAAATTAAAATCCTGAGCCCAGTGACCATCAAAGTTAACTTTTAGAATTAACTCAGAAGTAATAGTTGCGCCAGAAGTAGATTACAGAAGTAATCTGTAGCTCCATGGCCCGATACTTGCCTCGTGTGAAAGACACTCCCGGTCCAATCCCCAACTCCAGAACAAAGAAAGAAAAAGTAGCAGTTGTCCAGGATGCAAAGGGCTAGCTGTACATGGGACGTGGAAGAACTTACCAGAAGTCCTCGGTTTACTGCTTAGGCTGAAATGGCCCTGAAGATCAGGCCATATGCTGTGGTGTTACTGAAATGCTTGCTGATTCATCCCTGCTCTACCGAGTCACGTAAGGACGCTGTAGCCACAGAAGCCGCAGCTCAACCCTCGTCCCACTGACGAGTGTGTTTGAATTGGAGCCCTGCTTTGCCTGTGAAAGCTGCGCAATTTGCCTCAAACAAGTGAAGCCTGGGCTTAGGTCCCCAGCACCACTCACAGCCTGGTGCACGCACTTGGGATCCCAGCACCTGGAAGGTAGAAACAGGATGGTCAGGAGGAGTTCAGTGCTAGATTATATGACACCCCATCTTTAAAGGGAAAAAAATCTCCAGTCATTTTAACGTGTACCAGAATTAATTTAAGGAAAAAACCAAGGAACCAGGAACCTTACAGGAAGCAAGAAATGCCCTCTAGTGGCCAAAAGAGGTGCGGGAACCTGCTCTTGTCTCTGGGAGCCAGGGCTTCTCTTGCCCTCTTGATTCTGCAAATCCTCCACAGAAATCTTGTTCACCCTGTTCCCAGGGGAAACCGCTGTGCGCTGCACAGCGTGTTCTACCCTCAGGCTGCGAGGACAAGGGACTAAGGTGCTATCAGTCCCATCTGCACAGTGCAGCCTGTGTGTGGCCAGCCTGCTCTCTCACCATGGGATAGAGAAGAGCCCCGTGAAATAGTCACAAAAAGATGGTTAGTAGATATTTATCAAATTTATAGACGAATGAGACCAAAGTTCTTTCAACCATTATCTTTGTTTTACTGAGTTATTATTCATTCAAACAAACTCTCAAAATTATTATGGGCACAGATTAATAAGTACATGAATAAATATCTCTTTAGAAGTGTGTGAGTGTGTGTGTGAACAGGCATAAGAGCCGGAGGGTGGCCATACAGAGGTTGATATATGAAGCCTTCCCTTATCATTCTCCATCTTATTCTCTCTCTCTCTCTCTCTCTCTCTCTCTCTCTCTCTCTGTGTGTGTGTGTGTATGTGTGTATGCATGTATGTATATATGTATGTATGAACTCGTACATATGCAGGTGTGAATACCTGTGGGTGTGAAGACCAAATCAGGGCATTGGGCAGTCCCCTTCTCTGTTACTCCCCTTATTCCTTTGAGGCAGGATCTCTAGCTGAACTTAGAACTTGTTTTGTGTCTGTCTGTTTGTTTTAGTTGCTTTGTTTTTTGGCTAGGCTGGCAGACAGCTAGCCACAACAATTCTTGTCTCTCCACTCACTCCACACTGAGGGCAAATACAGTGATATTTCGTTTGTAATCTAACAAATAAAACTTGCCTGAAGATCAGAGTGCAGAGCTAAGCTACTACACAGGCCCAAAGCAGCTTCTTTATTAACCAATAGTAATAAAACATATTCACAGCATACAGAAAAGAATCCCACATCACTAACCCCGGGTGGCCTTGAACTCACAGAGATCGGGAGCCTCTGTCTCCTGAGTGCTGGGATTGAGGGTATGTGCCGCCACTGCCTGGCTTCTATGACTGACTAGCAGCTCACCTCTACACTGCTTGATGGTAATGAACTAGACGTGCTGGACCCACAGACACATGACTGCTGAAGTTGCCTAAAGAAGGTGAGACAGTCTGTCAGGGTTCCTCTTTAATGAAAGAGTCTACGAGACCTTCTGTAGGACACAGAAGAAAGTGACTGACAAACTGCCAATATAGGTGGAACTGTCTTTGAAATTTCCTGCTTTATTGAAAAATATGCCAGATACTATGGGCCTGTAGGCTGAAAGTGGATGCCCCAATGGTACAGAAGAACTTTGGGTGACTGTCCAGGAAGCAAGATATCTCTGTCAATTCTAGAGTTTTTGAAGTTGCTTACAATGCATTTCCTGTTTACTTAGGTAATATTATATCCTTCTGGAGTCTTTGATGGAGTTGAAGAATAGATAGTTATAATTATAGTTTTCCTTAGTTCTGATAAAAGATAAAATAGGCATAAATATTGTAATTCTTACTTAATACCTGTTTTGTTATATGTAATTTTACTATATTAAAATTGAAGCCTTCCTTTTTATTTAGACTGAAAAGGGAAGGTGATGTGGGATTCCCTTCTGTATGCTGTGAATATGTTTTATTACCATTTGTTGTAGAGAGGCCACTTATTGATTCCCAACTGCTTGGCTCTGAAATAATCACACATAAACTGTATTAATTAAATCACTACTTGGCCCATTAGTTCTAGGTTCTTGCTGGTTAACACTTACATCTCAATTTAACCCATTTCTATTAATCTGTGTATTGTCACGTGGCTGTGGCTTACTAGGTAAAGTTCTCAGCATCTGTCTCGGGTAGGGCTACATGGCTTCTCACTGACTCTGCCTCCTTTCTTCCAGTTTAGTTTTCCCTGCCTACCTAAATTCTGCCCTATCAACAGGCCAAGGCAGTTTCTTTATTCACCAATGGTATTCACAACATACAGAGGGGAATTCCACATCAGCCATTGGTTAATAAAGAAGTTGCTTTGGGTCTATGGCAGTGTAGAATAGAGCAAGGTGTGGATTCCAAGCTTATAGAGGAGAAAAAGAAGGCAGAGACAGGAAGATGCCATGTAGCTGCTGAAGAAGAAAGATGCCTGCCCCGGAAACTTACTGGTAAATCACGAGCCTTGTGGCAAAATATAAAATAATAGAAATAGAGCTAGCTAAAAAATATGTAAAATATAAGAGCTGGTTAAAAAAATTCCTAAATATATACACATTAGAGTACTACTCAGCAGTAAAAAACAATGACATAAAAAACAAAACTTTGCATGCAAATGGATGGAAATAGAAAACACTATTCTGAGTGAGGTAACCCAGACCCAAAAGGATGAATTTGGTATGTACTCATTCATCAGTGGATTCTAGACATAAATAAAGGTTACTGAGCCTATAATTCCAGATCCTAGAGAAGCTAAATAAGAAGGTGAACCCAAAGGAAAACATATAGTTATCCTCCTGGATATTGGAAGTAGACTAGATTGCCAGGCAAAAATTGGGATCTTGGGGGTGTGGGTGGGGTGGCGGTAAGGGGTGATGGGGAGATGTGGAGAGAAAAGTGAGGAGGGGAGAATGGGGAGACCCTGGGGGAATGGGATGGTTGGGATGGAGGAAGGGTGGATAGGGGAGCAGGGAAGAAGATATCTTAATTAAGGAAGCCATTTTAGGGTTAGCAAGAGACTTCACTCTAGAGGGGGTCCCAGGTATACATGGAGTTGTCCCCAGCTAGTTCCTTGGGCAGCTGAGGAGAGGGAGCCTGAAATGGCCCTTTCCTATAGCCATACTGATGAATGTCTTGCATATCACCATAGGGTGGAGATAGAGACAGAGACCCACATTGGAGCTCTGGACTGAGCTCCCAAGGCCCAAATGAGGAGCTGAAGGAGGGAGAGCATGAGCAAGGAAGTCAGGGCCGCAAGGAGTGCGCCCACCCACTGAGACTGCGGGGCTGGTCTAATGGGAGCTCACCAAGGCCAGCGCGACCTGGACTGAAAAAACATGGGATCAAACTGGATTCTCTGAACGTGGCAGACAATGAAGGCTGACTGAGAAGCCAAGAACAATGGCACTGGGTTTTGATCCTACCGTGTGTACTGGCTTTTGGGGAGCCTAGTCTGTTTAGATGCGCACCTTCCTGGACCCAGATGAAGTGGGTTGGACCTTGGACTTCCCACAGGGCAGGGAACCCTGATTGCTCCTTGAACTGGCAAGGGAGGGGGAGGGGAGTTAAGTGAGGGGAAGGGAAGTGGGAGGTGGGGAGGAGGTAGAAATTTTTAATAATAAAAATAAATAAAAAAGAAAAAAATTTCTAAGCTATTGACCAAGCAATGTTGCAATTAATATAGTTTCTGTGTGATTATTTCAGGTCTGGGCAGCTGGGGAACAAATGAGCAGTCTCCACCTACAGTCTACATGAGATTGAATCTGTCTAAAAGAGAAACAGCTTACACAAAGGTGATCCCAGCACTTGGGATCACATGCCTTTAATCTCAGCACTAGGGAGGTGGAGACAGGAGCGAGAGAGGAATATAAGGCAGGAGGAGACAGAAGCTCAGAGTATTCAGTCTGAGGAATCATAGAGATAGATACATTCTCAGGTTTTATAGAGACCGCAGCAATCGGAGGATTTGTAGAGACAGGATTGCCCCTTTGGTCTGAGCACTGATAGAGGTAAAAACTCTAGTGGCTGGCTGCTCTGCTTCTCTGATCCTTCCACTTTCAGCCCCTGATAGCTAACTCTGAGTTTTTATTATTAAGACTGATTAGAATTCATGCTATAGGCCAGCATGGAAGCACACCCAGCTTGTTGCATGAGTGCTGGGATCCCAAACACTGCTCCCTATGCTTGTATGGCTGAATCATCTCTTGAGGTACTGAGCCATCTCTCGGGGCTCTCCCTACCTGATTATTTGAGACGGCATCTCTCCCTGAACCCAGAGCTCACCAATTTGACTAAACTAGCTAGCCAGCATGCTTCTGGAGACTGCCTGTCTCTGTGTTCCCAGTGTTAGGGTTACAAGCATGTATTGTCCCTGTCTTCCCAGTGTTAGAGTTCTAAGCATGTACTGTCTCTGTCTTCCCAGTGTTAGGTTACAAGCATGTACTGTCCCTGTCTTCCCAGTGTTAGGGTTCTAAGCATGTACTGTCCCTGTCTTCCCAGTGTTAGGGTTCTAAGTATGTATTGTCCCTGTCTTCCCAGTGTTAGGGTTATAAGCATGTACCACCATGTCCAGTCTCATACCTGAGGGCTAGGGAATCTGAGCTCGAGTCTCTTTTTAAAATTTGTTTAATTTTATTTTATGTGCATTCGTGTGAAGGTATCAGATCCCCCCAGAAATGGAGTTACTGACAGTTGTAAGCTGCCATGTGTGTGCTGGGAACTGAACCCAGGTCCTCTGGAAGAACAGCCAGTGCTATTAACTGCTGAGCCATCTCTCCAGCCTCCCTGAGCTCAAGTCTTTATCTTACCTATAAGCTGTCTTTTCTCATCTTGTTTCTAAGAGAATTATTGTCCAGAGGAGACCATGAATTCCTTAGGGGAAAGGACTGTTTTGATTTGTTTTATCGTTTAGGTCTTCATAGTTCAGCATAGCACTCACAAGAGTACATGTCCACCCAATAAAGAGAATGAATATACACAGATCAAGTGGGTTTCCCTGGAGTCCTTGCTAGTTTGTGGTACTGTAAGAACTCAATCCAGAAACCAACCTAGCAGAGACATCTGTTGTTGATTTCTGCCCCTCCATGATGTGCACACACAAGAACATATACCTCACACACAAGCACACAAGAACACATGCATTCTCTTAATTTTAGATATACTGTTTTTGATATGGTAACTGTGATATGCATTATACATCTAGACTTTTTCATACTAACAACTGCAGATGTAACCATGACTCCACTTTGGTTCTGTTTATTGAATTTTTTTTATATAAGATTCTCCATTATGTGAGATCATCAGGAAAATGCAAATTAAAGCCACCATGAACTGTCACCTCACACCTGTGAGAATGACTGTCCTTGAAAAGCGAAGGGATAACAAGTTTGACAAGCTTGTGGAGAGAAGAGAACCCATGTACACTGCAGGTGGGAATGTAAATTGGTGCTGCCATTATGGAAAACAGTATGGCAATTCCTCAGTCTAAACAGAGCTGACAAGGGAATGCATAAAGAAATTATTATATATGTGCACATATTATAAGACTATTACTCAACATTTTAAAAGAGATAATATAGTCTACAGCAACATGGTTGGATCTGAGCATTGTGCTCAACTAAGCCAGATACAGGCACACCAGTTTTGTAATTTTGTATGACCTCACTTAGATGTGGAATCTAAATGAAGAAGTGTTTATTATTAGAAAGATCATTTGGGTTTTCCTGGGAGTAGAAGACAGCTTAGCAGTCAAGAAGTTAGGAACACCTTGTAAGAGAAAACACTGAAGCCATCCACCAGGGACTGAGGGTCTGGGCTGGAGAGCAATGAGGGAAGAGAGAAGTGAGTGGATTTTGAATATGTGTTGGAGATTGAACCTTCAGGATGTGGTGACCAGTTGGGTGTGAGAACTAGAGAGAGGAAGCGATGATCACGTCTAAGGTTCTGGCTTGACCGACTGGGCTGATGGCTGTGACAGCCTTGGGTATTTATTATTGTTAGTTCCAAATTCACTTTTCTGGACTCTGCTTTGTGATGAGAGGGATAGGAATGTAGACACCACTTGCTGCCAGGCCTGTGGATTCTTTGCTAGGCTCTGCCTGCCGTTGTTTAATGCACAGAGTGGTCATGAACATGAAAAATGACAGTAAAAAAAACTAAAGAGGACATTTGTCCTTTCGCCTCTTATGGTTCACACATCGATCTGCCTCCATTTCTCCTCTGAGGAATCTCTCTATAAAGAACGTCTTCATTCTTTTCTTAAATAGACACTTGCACTTGTCTAGCATGGATGAGGAACTGCACTTGCTTAGCTTGCGTGAGGCTCTGGTTTCAACCTCAGTACGGGGCGGGGGGGAGGGACGGAGAAGGAAAGAGAAAAAAGGAGAGAGAGAAGGAGGGAAAGAGAGAAAAGACAGAGGAGAAAGAACAGAAAGAAGAAGGAAGAAGGAAGGGAGAGGAGAAGGAGGAAGGGAAGGAGGGAGCAGGTGGAGTGGGACGACTTCCATAAATGTGCCAAGTGTAACCACCTCTCATGTCTCCCGGTCGTGAATCTGAAGAGAGCAGCTGAGACAAAGGGAGAAGGTGGCTACAGTCACCAGAGAGGACACAGAAACCAAGGATGATGTGAGGTAAGTGAGCTGAAGAGTCTCTCCTAAGACTCAAACTTAGGGAATTCTTGGTGATTCCTTCAAGATTTAAAATGACCCTGGAGCCAAGTCCTAAAATGAATCCAATCTGAATGGTAGGGTAAAATTCTGAACTAAAAGCAGAACAAAGGAAATGTCTGGTTTCTGGGTGTTCCTGAGAATCCGCAGGCAAATGGGAGAGGCGGTCTAATCTACAGTTCTCTGCACTGCGAAGATAAGTCTGATGTTCAGCGCTACTCAGTGCTTCTGAGAGGGTCGGCAACAGCAACAGGAGCAGATTCTTAGGGCCAAGTTTGGCACCCTTATTTTTTTTAATTAGCTAATTAATTTGTTTCCTTTCTTTCCTCTCCTCCCGTCCCCTCCCCCAGCCCTTGTTTTTAAGCAGGACAGTAAAAACTACCCTCTCCTCTGTGATATCAATGGTGTGCCAAGCCACTCCTGTGGGCTCCTGCCAGCAGACTCATACATTTTCATATCGTTTACCAGCCAGTTATTAAACACAGTCATCATTAAAAATCAAATTGCCCGAAAACACAATTCAATCAGTTTAACTAAGAACAAAAGTAACAAATCTTCCAAACTTACTGCATCCTAATTCTTTTACTATGTTTTATTACCAGCTTTGACGTCGAGGCTGCTTCTTGAATCTGTGTACAGAAATACCAGATAATGATGTGCTACATAGTACTTCTTTCAAACCCTGGGTAGTGATGTCCCAGGGGGAACTTGAAATAGTTATGGTGAGAATGTTTACACCCAAGAAATAGGCAAACACTATAACTTAAGGTTCAATATTACCTTGTGTTCTACCCATGAAAGTTAAAAGTGATTTATTTTATATAATTAATATACGCAGAAACAGTCCAATACAACAAGACAAAGAAAGTGATAAAATATTAATGGTGTTGATTAGACTTTAAAGTGCCTACACCTGTTACATTCTGACTATCACAAAATAACAGCAAAATAGTTTTCTACTGTAGTATTTTAAATTGTATCTCATTAAACAAAGATTTGCTTATGTCATTAATGAACTAGTGAAATTTCAACATATCTTCATTGTTTAATTTTTATCTTATTCACTAATACAGACACAAATATTGACTAAGGTTTACATCTGAATGTACTCACTTATCACGAATGTGAGGGATTTCTTTGCTGAATTGGTGAGAAGTCAAGCTTTTTTCAGTTTTATTTTATTGAATTAGAGTTGATTTGCAGTTTATAAGTTGGCTATAAATACAGTTTTGGCAAAAATCAGTGAAAGCTTTCCTTGAGAATCAATTGGTGTAATTAAATTTATAATGAAGAGTACAGAATCATTAGCTGTCAATTGTGGCTATACAACCTTTATAATCGTATGATTTATAATAAATGCATACATATATCTCTTTTCCCACAGAACCTAGTCATTAAACACTTTCCAGGACATTTGCTACCACAACCCACACATTCATAAGAAACAATTTCAAAAAAGAATAATACTTACACTTACGCTATATACCTTCTGAGACTCTATATAATTTCATTAAAGATCGACTCATGTTTTGTGCTCTCGCATGAACAGTTTTATATCCTAGCAAATGTTATGACCTGAAGTTTGTAGACATCTTGTTGGAAAAGTCCACAGTAAGTTCTGAAGTAATTTTTGGAAGAGATATTCTCGAGGATGGTGATCAAGTGTCCTTTGTTATACTGAAAACCTAACAGAAACTCAAGAAATATGAAGCAGAGGGGAAAAAATTCACATCAAGGCAGAATTGCACATCTGAAAGCAGGGCCTTAAAGACAATTTGGCAACTTCATCATGGTACCAATAACACAGACCTGTATTTCAGCTTTTGTACTGAAATCCTTCTCTGGAGTTAAGAGCCTGTCATTCCTAATAATACTTATACACCCATTATTTACAGCCATGGAGGTGGACATTATTGTGGCTAACTCTCAAAATACTGTTCATCTATGCCGATAGGTCAGGATTGTTGCTGGCACACACACTAAGGCTGCCATGGGTGAAAGACTTCAACGTGTATAGGAAATGACAGTCAGTATGAGTTCACCTGACCACACTGCTAATAATAATGAAATGTGTTCCGATATCCACAGAACGTGAAAGAGATTAACTGAACAAGCCTTCTCCCGTTCCAAAGCATTAAAGAGGCAATCTGTCACTGAATTCATGTGTAGGGACCAAATTTGGGCTCATTGCTTTTGAAGATTTTGACAAGTCCTTGGGAAAAACTTAGCTTCTCAGGGCTAATATGTGGCCTTTTGACAATGTGAGCCTGCAGACCCATTAGAGCTAGATAAATAATTGCAGGTGTCTCCCGTCTTGGGCTGCCAGAGGGATGGCGCCATTGACAACTAAGCAGCAAAGGTTAAGAAGGCAGACTGCGTTTTCTCTAGATCAGTATAGAAACTTTGATTTTAAAAAAGAGTGAATCTTAACTTTTCTGGGGGATAAAGACACTTGAAAAACATGGCCTCTCTAGGAAAATCTTTTATACAATAATAAATGCACGCACTGCAGAACATCTGCAGTCCCCGCTGATAGTTACTCCAGGTTCAGAATCCCTGCTTTGGGAACTCACTTCAACCCATCAAAGTGCAGAGAATAAGTGTTTGTAGACATTTAGCCATAGATGGGCATCTGAATCAACCCCTGCCACCACTACCAAGCCTCAGGGACTATCACAGAAGGGTGGGCTAAAATATCATAAAAACTCGGGACCAAGGATGGCCACATTATATCTTCTGAACATGACCAAACTACCATACCCATAAATTCACAGTATCTGTGATTGTCCACATGAGTCCTGCACAGAAGCAAGCCAATCAGCATTCCAGCATGGAGGAGGAAGGGCTTACCTTCCCCCACATGCAGCTCAGGAGCTATTGGCAATTGACGGCTTCTGGCGGGAGGGAGTCAGTGTTTTTTATGGGTATGGGCCCTGGTAGGTAGCTCATGCACTGTTAAATAGCACCATACCCATTAGTATCTAAGCAGCACAAAGTGGACTCAGTGGGTTATTAAAAGACACAGAGACAGAGAGAGACAGACAGACAGAGAGACAGAGACAGAGACAGAGACAGAGACAGAGAGGACTTCAAGTTGGGAGGGCTGAGGTGCTAGAGGGTAGATTTTGAAAGAGTTAGGAGAGAGAAAGGTCAGTATAAAAATGTGGAGGTAAAGGCGCTTGCTGTCAAACCTGATAACCTGAGTTCTAGCCCCAGAACCATATGGTGGAAGGTAAGAATCCACTCCCAAACACTGTCCTCTGATTCCACACTCACACTATGGCACGTGCCTGCCCCCCCCCAATAAAATAAAATAAAATAAAATAAAATAAAAAATTTAATAAAGATGTAGGGATGAGCTAGGTGTTGTTGAAACATTCCTGTACACTCAGCACGTGGGAGGCTGAGGCAGCTGTCTGGTACATTATCTATCTGGGCTACATAGCAAGATCCTGTGTCAAAACAACAAACAAGCAAGAAAACAAAGAAAAAACCAGCCAACCAAACAACAACAACAAAAACACCTCCAGCACCAACAAAAGACCCAAGGGGTAGAAGAGACCATGGATTCTGCCCAACCATAGACAGGAAGTGGTGGCAGAGCCTTTCAGCACCCGGATCTACACTGCTCCTATTTCTAATGTAGACAATTGGTATTTTCTATATAACTTGCTATCAGAAAGAAGAAAATTCAGGGTCTTGTTCATGGTAGGCAAATACTCTATCACTGAAATATTTCCCTAGTCCTAGCAATTTTGAGAAAAATCCTCCTTTTAACTCCTTCCCATATTGAAGTGAGAAGAGCTGCTGTTGATGGTTTCCAAGCCAAACCCCTCCACCTCCACTACCACCTAAGACTCACAGTGAAGAAGAGCTTCATCTCTCTGAAGTGCAGGCAGCCTAAAGGCCAACAGGCCATGCCAGCTTCCGACTAACAAATTCATTCTGAGTCAATAATTCATAGAAAATAGAATAGCTTGATAGCAGAAAGCATTGAGACCTCACTGACTGTCTTTCCAAAGCTGAGCCAAATCTAAGCATGTCAAAACTTTCATTCTGGGACCCCAGGTCTGCTTGCTAGTTGACATCTATTGGAAAAGAACACCCAGCATAACTGAGGGTGAAGGGCACTCCTACAGAAAGGCTGTAGTTGCTGCTCTTTGGTTCTGACCTACTGATGCATGGCACCTTCCATTGTCTCTGGATTGTTTGAATGTGTTGAACATCAAATAACCATCTGGCACCGGGTAAGTTAGATATTTTAAAAACAGAGATATTTTAGACTGCTTAATAAGCTGCCCTACGGGTGGTAAACCACAGGACACAATGCACAGAGGCCATCTTCCCTCTCATTTTATATTTGAAGTGTCAAGTTTTGGTTCCAGCCCATGGGTCTCACAAAGGGTAGGAACACCACGGTAAATGGATATATCTGGGAAACATTAAGAATAAACACTTGTTGAAAAAAAATATGTCTTGTTTCATAAATTCATGTTCTGAAACTCTAGAATAATATAGAACACAGCTGAAGCTTATTACACTATAAATACGATGACTCTTTCCCAACTACAAATAAATTTACCTCCACAAAAAATGAGTTTCTTTTATCTTTAATCTTGTATTTTTTCTTTGGATGTGCAGGTCAGTGAGTAAAGTGAATTACAGAGACTGTAAGGAAATGATATCTGGGATTTGCTTTTAAACACTGAAGTAAAGGAAATACAGCTGATACAAGAAGCAAGAACAAATTGCAGATAATCATGAAAGTTGGGGGGCTGGTATATGGGAGGCTCTCATACTTTTATATTTGTTTGAAATAAAAGGCGTTTCAATAAAATTTTTGAAAAAGTCTAAGTGACAGGACCAGTGATTAAGAATTAACATTTAAAATCCTTATAAGGCTGGAGAGATGGCTAAGCTATTTAGAGCACTGGCTGCCCTTGCAGAGGACCCAGGTTCAATCCCCAGCACCCACACAGTAGCTCACAACCTTCTGTAACTCCAGTTCCAAGGGATTTGGTGTCTACTTACCTCTGCATTACCAGGTACGTATGTGGTGCACAAAGGCAAAATATTCATCCACATAAATTAAATGGTTTTAAAAAGTGAGAACTCCTAAATTCACTGACATAGATCCCCCACCCTGCATACATATATATGTGCTCATATATATATATACATATAGAGAGAGCTTCATATATATATATATATATATATACACACACACACACATATGTGTGTGATTATAAATGTGTATATAACATGAAAATAGAATGGAGGAAAACAGGGAATGGCCTGGGGAGATAAATATGAGGAAAGTCTTATGATATATGTATATGCAAATCTTGTAGAGAAAGTCTGCGTTTTAAGAGAACAAGATGTCTAAGCAATTTCATGCACTTGCTATAAAAGGCTGACAACCCGAGTTCAATCCCCAGAACCCGCATAAGGGTGGAAGGCGACAACTGACTCTCCTAAGTTATTCTCTGGCCTCCTCATAGACGCCATGGGACATGCTCCAGCCCACTCCCCCGATAATTAATAAAAATGAGGTTGTGTTTTACACTAACCACATACACTCCTAAACACTGGAAGTCATACATAGAAGGTTGTCTGGTCCACCTTGCTGATATATTTTAGTTAAAATGAAAATCATGTGTCTGAATTTAAACACAGGGAGTCTCCCAAAATCTCACACTGCTAGCTTGGTGAAATCGCAAAGTGAGGATGGAGGAACGGAGCAAAAGGTGAGCGGTCCTGTTCTGATCTCCTACGGAGTCTGCAAAGGGCAGGGTTTTCGGGAAAGCGATTGGGAGCTCCCACGGGTGGGCAGAAGGTAGTCCAGAGAAAGGATGAGTGTTGGCGAAAGCCTTTGGTCCCAGCAAAGGCAGGCGATCTCTGTGAGTCTGACGCCAGCCTGGTCTACGGGGCGAGTTCCAGGACAGGCGCCACTCCACAGCCGTAAAGAATGATAGGAAGGCCAGGGAAGAACAGGACAGAGGCGGGGGTGGGGTGGGACCTCCCTGTTCTTCCTCGAGGAGTTTTCACAACGGCTTCTACTCAGCCCCACAATGTGATGCTCCCGGTTCGGAAGGAGGCCCTGCACTGTGGTGTCCCCAGGAATGGAGAGCTGCCCCTGTCAGCTCCTATAAGGAAGACAAGCAGTTCCTCTCTTTCTCATGGGGCTTAGGTAGAGGGGCTTAGTTATGTAACCTGTGTAGAGAAACACGATCCAGCTGCTTTGGAGATTAATTGCAAGGGCCCATCCTGAGGTGCACAAAGAAAGGCTAAGTCTTACCAGGGCCTGGAGACTCACTGAGTACCTGTCGAAAAGAGAAAGGGGCTGAGGAAGCCCTGGTACAGAAGGTAAGCAAGATACCCCACCTCTCCGCATGCTTCGCTACTGTACACAAAAGGCACTACGACCTTATCTCCTTATGGAATGTCACTGAAGATGAGGGCGAACACCAATGACCTCCAGGACCCCTGATTGCCTGTACAAAGAATTACTTTGTCAAACTGAAGAAGGAGAAAAACGTAGAGTGCCAGTATTTCTAGCCAGGACAGGCTCTGAGTGAAACCAGCAGGCCAGAGAAATCTGCTTTTCTGCCTACAAATTGTCCTCCAGGCAGAGTGGAATATCTGCCAAGTGTGCTATACCCTTATCTTCCTTGCCATCTACACACCATGTTGCCAAGCACCAAACCACTACCCTGTGCCAACCCCTGGCTCCCACACAAAGCTGACAGGAATTTCACTGGTATTCCTTCACACGGTGTCATCAAAACAAAGCATTTGGAAGCCATGTCTAGGAGAATCGAGTTGTGGCAGCAGATCAGGAAGGACAGGAAGGACATAGTGGGACTCGCTATGGCCTGGAGAAATCTTACCAAGGCCTTACTATGTGAAGACCAAATGGAGAGAATTTTTTTAGCTTAGATAGAACTCATCTATAGTTAAAAAGTATATTTTTAATGTGTGCAACTTGGTTAAAATTATGTAGTCTATACATATGTAATAACCATTCAGTCAATATGCAGAATATTTCTGTCAGCCCTTAATGCTCATTCATGATTCCTACCAGTCAATAAACCCTCAAAGTTAATATTGACTTTAATAATTAACATTAAGCCCATCTTCATGAACTTACTGACACCTAAGCTTTATGAAAATGGAATCATGTACTACGTACTTATAGTCCATGCTCTTCTGGTTTTGGTTTCCTTCATTGGCTAATGTATGTATTAGCCTCATGAATCGTGTTGCATGAGTATGAGTTTATGGTTTTTATCACTCTGTAGTATCCCACTATACAAACATTCTATAGTCTATTATCCATCTGCTATGGCTGAACAGGTGGGTTGCTTATAGCTTTGTATTATTATTATTATTATTATTATTATTATTATTATTATTATTATTGGTTTTTCGAGACAGGGTTTCTCTGTAGCTTTGGAGCCTGTCCTGGAACTAGCTCTTGTAGACCAGGCTGGCCTCAGCTCACAGAGATCCGACTGCCTCTGCCTCTCAAGTGCTGGGATTAAAGGCGTGAGCCACCACTGCCCAGCTTCAGCTTTGTATCATTAAAAAGAAAGCATCATAAACCTTTGTATGCATGTTTTTTGGTGGGTATATGAAGTCATTATTTTTCTTGGAAATACACCCAGGAATAAAATTGCCAGATTGTGTGGCAGACTTTTATTTGGCCAATTTCTTGAATTAGTATGCTTTATACATCCACCCAAAATACATGAGCTCTCCAGTTTGTTCACATTCTCATTCTCACTTGGAATTGCCATTCCTTCTGATCTTAGCCATTCTGTGGGATGTGAAATGCCGCTCAGCATGTGGTGCACACTGAGGAAGAGGCTCGCTGTTTTCGTGCGTCTATCTCTGGAGTCCCGTGATACTGATTGGGTGCAGTTGTGTACGAATACAATAGCCACTTAGGAATCATTTCCCAAAGAGAGAAACAATTGTTTTAGAAGAAATAAAATGTTTTTTATTCAGATTTATCACCTTCTGCTATTCCTCCTACACTGCCACTTTATTTTGTCCAATAAATACTTGTGAATGAGCCTCACTGGACAAGTGAGACTTTCTCACGTTCCCTGCTCTGTATTCTCGTTAGAGCTGAGTCAAATGAACAGAAATAAATGCAGAAGCATGCTGTGGCTAGCCCTAGGGGATTTTACCTCATTGAATCCCGTTTCCTTGAGAACTATTTCAGACCTAGGTTCTTTGAGCCCTGTGTGTATCATGTGATTCCCTGAGTCTAACAGTTCTGTGCAGGCCTTGGGAGAGCTGCCCAACAGAGAGAGGCTCAGAAAGTTCCTCTATAGACAGAGATGACTAGAAGGGACATGAGCAGACAAAAGGGGAGACAGTCACAGGACAGCACAGAGCAATACAGGGCTCTGGTGTTCAGCTCCTGCCCCAGGAGTGGCTTCTACAGCTTGCTCTCTGTACCCCTCTCCTTGGTTCTGTGAGATATCTCAGTATTGAGTCTCCATTTTGCATGATGCTAATTTCATCTCACTTTTACTGCTTTTTCAGACAAGTCATGGTGTGAGGAAGCTCTTGCTCCACAGCTTTGGGTTGTGGATTGACCTCCAACCCAGCAATCCTCACCCACGCAAACCATGCAAATGCTAAAACTTTTACATTAAACTCAGCAAATGATAGGAATGAAATTAAAACTAGGAAATGCTAGAAGTAGAGGAGGAGAAGAATGCAGGGATCTGCTAAATGTTGGCTTCAGTGACCTTTTCCTTTATTGTCACAGTTGGCTGTTTGTCAGCGTGATACAGCTAGAGTCATTTTAGGAGAGGAACCCAGTTGAGAAAACACCTCCACCAGATTTCCTGTAGGCAAGTCTTTACAGCATTTTCTTCATTCCAGCTTGATATGGGACAGTCCAGTCTATAGGAGGCAGCCAACCCTGGGCAAATAAATCTAAGTAGTATAAGAAAACAGGTTGTGCAAGCCACGAGGAGCAAGCTAGTAAGTAGCATTCTTCCATGGCCTCTGCATCAACTCCTGCCTCTGGGTTCCTGCCTTGAGCTCCTGCCTGAGCTTCCCTCATCTATAGGCAGAGGTGATTAGAGTAGTCACATTTGCCCATGGTGTTTATCACAGCCATAGGAGGTAGACCAGGACACCTATGGTGTGCTCTTGCTGAGGTCTTTATCTTCTTTCCCTCTTAACATTTTTTTATTCATTTGTGTCAAGCTTTGGGAAGCAAGTTGTTCTAGAAAAACAGCAGTCATAGGACTTGCAGCATGAGATGATGCTCTCCAAACCCTGGGCTGCTATATTTTTGTTTCCTATGAGATGTTTTTAGGATAGGGACTCCAAGCAACTATTGACTAAAGAAAAGCAGTGGATGGAATGAGAGTTCATAAGCTGTAGAGATCAAGGAACAAGCCAGGTCCTCTGTGGGTCTAGCCCAGCTTACACCGTGAAAGCAAACAAATGGAGTCATAGACTGTAAGTGTTAAAAAAAAGTGTCTCTCAGACTATTCAATTAGTTCCATGGTCTGACTGCCTGACTATAACCCAGACTGATCTGGCTTAGAAGATCTCACAAGTCTGTAGCACATGAAGTCAGCACTGTACCACGTGACTGGACGACCTTCCCGACATTACAAGATGTAAAAGTTCCAGTTGTGAAATTGCTCTGAAAATCAGCCTGGGAGATGGAGACAGAGGTGTGTGACGTGCCCCAACAGAAAGAACAATCTAGATGAAAGCCGAGACCTCAAGCAGCAGCGTGGCCTAGCTTTCTCACATGTATTAAATTTGGTTCCCTAACTTGCCTTTTAATTCCCACATATACATAGCTATCTCTCTCTGTTGAGGATTCTTTTCTACATGATGTTAAAGGAAGGCTATTGGGCAGCGGTGGGGGTAGAAAGAGGAGGCAGGGGAGGAATCTTGGTGGGTGTCACCTCAAGAGTGTTTGAGGACGCCTCGGAAAGTTTTAGTGTTATGAGAGAGAGAGGCAGGCTTTTAAGGGCTGGACTGGAAGTGCACCTATTAAAACTTGTCTCAGTCTCCCCTGGCACTCAGTGGTGTTATAACCGGATCCTGTGGTTTCTGCTAGGAAATCCCATACTGTCTTCTTAAGCATTATCTTATTTATCTATTTTGGTTTTTTGAGACAGTGTTTCTCTGTAGCTTTGAAACGTATCCTGGAACTAGCTCTTGTAGACCAGGCTGGCCTCGAACTCACAGAGATCCGCCTGCCTCTGCCTCCCAAGTGCTGGGATTAAAGGCGTGCGCCACCACCTCCTGGCTGCATTATCTTTTTAAATGACTAAGGTGAAACGAGAAAAAATGCTTCTCAGGTACTCCCTTTAATCCTTACCCTACTTACTCTTGTGTCTTTCAAGTATCCAAGAGAATTAACATTATGGTATATGAACACCCACCTGTTAAAAAAGCTATGCTATATATAAGGAAGGTATTAGCTATAGCCTGAAGTCTTGTGCAATGCCAAATGTGTGTTTTATATCCCCTAAACAGTGGAGCCAGAGTCAGAGATGTTCTCAGCTCGGGGTCTTTAGCGAGATTATCCCAAAGATGTACCCAAATATATGATTTAACAGTAAGTCAAGCTACCACTTTGTGTATGCTTTTGCAGTATTTTTCTAAGTAATTTTCAAACTAAGATTTGTTTCTTTTATTCTTCCTTCCTAGAAAAGACATGATTGGGTAGCAGCCTGCATCTGGTATAACCCTTGCCTTCTCTTGTCCAAAAAATTGAGGGTTGTTATCATTACTTTGCTGGATCAGAAACTAGAGACCACCAGTCACTAGTGATGAGGATCCACTGATCACCTCATGGTTCAGCCAACCTTTAGGTCTTAGTTTAAATGTCACCTTTTTTTAGAAACACAAGATTCTCAACAGGTTTGTATGTTATCATATGTTGTAATTGTTTGATGTCTTAGGGTTTCATTGCTGTGAAGAGACACCCTGACTCATATAAAGGAAAGCATTTAGTTGGGGCTGGTTTACAGTTCAGAGGTTTAATCCATTATCATCATGGTGGGGAGCATAAAGACATAGTGTCAGAGAAGTAACATTTGGATCAGCAGACAGCAGCAGGAAGAGATAGTGGCACTAGGCCTGGCTTGAGGTTCTGAAATCTCAAAGCCTACTTCCAGTGATACACTTCCTCCAACAAGGCCACACCCACTCCAATAAGACCACACCTCCTAATAGTGCCATTCCCTATGGGCCTATAGGGACACTGTCATTCAAACCACCACACTTCACTATGCTTGTCCCTAGCCTCCCATTGTCCCCTCCTGCAAAATATCAGGTCCCACAGTTTCAATTTGATCACCAAAGTATGCGTCTTCATTATTTAGCACATACCTTTGTAGGTATTTAATAAATACCTGTTGGTGGGATGTGCATAGCCAAGAGAATCATACATGTGAATGCTAGTACTCATCTCTCTCTCTCTCTCTCTCTCTCTCTCTCTCTCTCTCTCTCTCTCTCTCTCTTTTTCTCTCTTCTCCTTTTTCTTTTTACTAAGTCTTGGGACAGGCCCATGGAATGGTGATACCCACATTTGAGGTGTATCTTCCCTCTTTAGCTACTGTTCTCAGGAAACACCCTTACAGACATACCCAGTGATGTGCCTCCTAGGTGATGCTAAATCCAGCCAAGATGACAATGGGGATTAACCACAGTTTAATTTAGTCAGGTGTGCTGACACACACCCTTAATCCCAGCACTTGGAAGTCAAAGACAGACCCATCTTTGTGAGTTCAAAGGCAAGCCTAGTCTAGATAGCAAGTTTCAGAACAGCCAGGGCTACCTAGAGAGATGCTGTCTCAAATAAAAATTTTAAAAAAGATAATGATTTAGAAAGATGGATGTTGTGTGACACTCTTCCTGGGGAGACGTGAGCAAATGTCTACTCATCCCATATAGGGAATCAACAAAAGACCAAAGTATGGACACCACCAAAATCCACCCTGGTGAGCCAATGAGTTTTATAGGGGTTATTTTTGGGAGAGTTTGGGTGAGGGGTTACTAACAGGTGCAAAAATTAGTTAAAGACAGCTGCATCACCAAGGCCCACTCCAGCATAAGCGACAGCATTTGAAATATGGAAACCTGGCATGCAGTGCACAGCCTGTAGCTCAACAGATTAGAGAGAGCCTCTCTCAGGAAACTGGTTTCTGCTTCTTCTGGGCAGTCAGCTTGTCTGGGGGAGGGTGTCTGCTTACAGCTGCTTTGGGGGGGGGCGCTAGAGAATCTGGTCAGTTTCATGGAATTTCCGGTCATTGAGTTGCTTACTTCTTGAGTTTAGTGAGCTTCCCTGCAGGAGGGATACTTTTCCCCAACTCTGAACTCCCTGTTGTTTCACCTCCTTAATGACATCCTTTCTCAGTGGTTCTCAACCTACCTAATGCAGCGACCCTGTAATATGGTTTCCTCATGTTGTGGCAACCCCCAACCATAAAATTATTTCGTTGATATTTCATATCTGTAATTTTGCTGCTGTTATGAATTTTGATGTAAATATCTGTGTTTTCTGAAGGTCTTAGGAGACCCCTGTGAAAGGGTTGTTCAACCCTCTTTGAGGGGTCGTGACCCACAGGTTGAGAACCACTGTCTGAGAGACGGCTTAGCAGATAAGAGTTCTGCCTGTTCTTCCACAGGTCCTGAGTTCAATTCCCAGCAACCACATGGTGGCTCACAACCATATGTAATGAGATCTGGTGCCCTCTTGAGGAAGAGACCTGGTCAGTGGTCCTCATCAACTTAGACCATGGAACCCAATATGGACAAGTCCAACAGAACCGCCATATGTGGGCTGCCCATGCTTGTTTCAGCCTTGCCAGGGCATAAATTTCAGTTTTTCTTTCAATCTTAACATAGTCTATTTTTTTCACTTCCTTTTTAAAATTCTTTAAGAAACTTCTCTCCAAGATGGAAGGTTTTATTTAATCTCAGAGGAAATTGCTACCATCAGGGAGGGTGTGGTCCAGAGGAAATGGGTACTCCTGCTGTAGACCTACCAGAATCAAAGCTGCAGGAAAATGGACGTGAGATACAGATATAGAATGTTTGGGACCAGCCACAACAAAAATACCTCTTGCCAGGGTAAGGGCATGGGGATTTAGAAATATAGTAAAAAATATTGTAATCCCAGCCTGGGCCTCCATCTTTGGAGGCCCCTCCCCTACGCCCCTCAAACCTTGATCCCCACAGAAGGGTCAAGGTAGCCTGCCAAACCTTGACCCCTCCCCAGGAAAGGTCAAGACCACTCCCACAGGCTATTTAAACTGCTTCTCAGAAAATAAACGCTTGGTTTTTCCCTCTTCCTCTCTGGGTGGTTGCATTGGTGGCTTCCCATTCCCCTCTGGGCCATCTGGGAGTGCAGGTGTCTAATTAAACCCGGATATCTTTTAATTTAGTCTGATGTGGTTTGATTGGGATTATTTTGCATCAGCGGAGAGACTCGGTTAGGAAATATTCCTAACAGATATGAAGATGCAAATGAAAATAATAAAACGGAGAAATAAATGGAGGGAATTCTTCAGTAGGTACTGAAAATTCATCCCCATTTAATTTCCAACTCCTTAAAATACCTTTGACCCCAAAAGGTAGGAGTAAGACAATAGACTGCATTAACATGATAGAAGGAAATGAACAGACCAATCCTTTGAAAGTTACAGGCTACATTCATAGTTAAACATTCTGCTGCTAGTACAAAACAAGTCACCAAGTCTCACTCACTTGTAACTAGACCTAAACACTCTGTAGGCAAACCACTCCCTGGGTGGAATCCCAACTTATTTCCATAAAATAAACTGGAACTTAGTTGGATCATTAGACTTTTGTTTGAGGTAGAAACAGATCTACTTCTCTATTCCTGGAGCACAAGGTCTGTCAATTAGCCACAATAAACTTGAGAGAGCAGAACTCTGAAATCAATGTCTAGGTGGGGACTTTGTTTGAGGTAGAACCACAATAACCTTGTAGTTCCAACTCTCTGACCATTGATCAACATGGAAATAGGCTCATAATTTCATGCCTCCACAATAGAGGGATTTCAGATTTGATTGAAACCTTGATGGGAAGACAAACCCCCTATGAAGACAATGAAATACCACCAAATAAGCCTCCAAACCTGAAAAGGCAACATGGGGCCACAAAACTGTGAAAGAAAAAGAAACAACTTGGAAAGACTTTATAGTACCTCCACGAGAATGCTCTCTACCCCACTGGAAGATGAATCATGGCTTCTTTCTCACTCCTGAAGTTTTCTTAAAATATGTGGTTAAGAAATGTTTTCTTTCATAGAGGGGAAAAAGGATGAAGTAGCCACACTGACATATTGGAGGTTTAGTGCTAAAGGAAATAGAGAGTAAACGACAGACAGTTCTGATTTCAAATTCAAATCAGGCAGTTACACACAAACACAATGGGAAGAGAAACAAGTTTAAAGGGTGCTAACGACTTTGAGTTTCGACTTTGGAAAATGAGGCTATGAGACTTAATGAATGATAAGAAAAATTAGTAAGAAAAGGGCAGCTCCACTGGTGCAAGAAATCCAATTAGGTCAAATCAAACTAAATCTAAATCCCATCGTTTTATTAAGAATGATGCTCTCGGGTGGCCGAGCACATGGTGGGGAGACAAGACAGCAGGGAGCCCATGCAGACCCGAAAACCACTTTTTTGTCTCTCCTCTAGGAGCTCACTTAAATATCTTGTGAGAGTGGCATGCTGGGATTTGGAGACCAGAGCAAAGAAACTCCCAGGCCAGGGGCTGGGGCTAGGCTCCCAACTTAACAATGAGTATGCCTGAACCTCTTAAGCTGGGGGCCTGGGGAGAATGCATAGGACATCAGGGTTCTCCAGGGGCACACCAGAGTAAGTGTGCTGATGAACAGGTTAAACAACTGAAAGAAAATGACTTAGATGATTATGGGAGCTGGCAGTTCTAAAGTCCATACAGCAGGCCAGTGGGCTAGAAACCCAGCCAGCATCTCCATGGACTCCTGCGGCATAATCCTCCTCCTCCTCCTCCTCCTCCTCCTCCTCCTCCTCCTCCTCCTCCTCCTCCTCCTCCTCCTCCTTCTTCTTCCCACCATCTTTTCTCTTAAGGCTTTCAACCAATCACATAAGAACCATCCACTGTGGAGGTTCATCAGCATCTCTTAACACCTAGTGACTATCAGTGCCCATCGAATGTGTAAAGTACTTATAGAAGCATCTAGACCATCACTCCCAGCAGTGAAAAGGCTTTTAAGTTGAGAAGAAAGTAAGGAAAACAGGGTCCCAATAGTTAAGGAAAGTAAAGGTGTGGTGGCACACACCTTTAACCCCAACAGAGGCAAAGGCAGGCAGATCTATGTGTGCTTGAAACCAGCTTGGCCTATGTAGTGAGTTCCAGGAAAGAGAGTCACTATCTCAACAAACAAAGCAAACAAACCAAAAAGCTAAGGAAGGAGACTTGTTTTTTGTTTGTTTGTTTGTTTGTTTTGTTTTTTCCTTTTTTTTTAAAAAAAAAAAAGAGTGATTGGGGGTCAAATGGTCCAGAAACCCAAAGAGAATTTGTAAACTTTTCTGTTCTTGGTGAGCATTTTCTCTCTTGCACATTTAAAACTCGTTTAGATTCTTCTCAGAAGAAGATCTGATAGAGCCATTTACACTAAGATCAGATCTGAGTTCATGGCTGTGGATTGGGGACAGGATGTTTCTACCTAGGATACCATGAAAATAACAGAAAATGGTGTGTGTGTGTGTGTGTGTGTGTGTGTGTGTGTTTGGATACATGTCAATCTTGGGTCTACCGTGTTCATTGACATAGGTCCTCTCTGGTCTGGATTAGGCTAGACTTGATGGCCAATGAGCCCCAGGAATCCTCTTGTCTCTGCTGCCTCCTCAGCATTAAGATTGCCGGCACGCAACACCATGCTTTGTGAGACAATGGCTCACTATCATGTCTGGCTGTCTGGGTGTCCTAGAACTCCCTAAATAGACCAGGCTGGCCTTGAATCCACAGAAATGCCCTGTCTCTGCCTCCCAAGTGCTAGAGTTCAAGGCTCGTACCAGCATGCTCAGCTACATTCCTTTTCTAGGGTCACCAACTCAGGTCCTCATGCTTGGGCAACAAACACTTTCACAAGGACTTTAAAACATGTATTAAAGTCACAGTGGCAAAGAGAAGAGCTTCAAACTACTCCTAGGGAAGAAAGAAAGAATAAAGAGTTTATCAAGAGCAAAGAAAGCAAAACAATCCCAGCCCTAGCCCTAATTCAGAGGAGAGTCTCATCTGGATGAACCATGGGTGGTCAAGAACAGGGAGGGGGCACAAACAGCATGGATGCACAGAAGCAGACAGTGGAAAGGCAATGCGAGTATGAACGGGGAGATGAAGGAGAAGATGAAGAAAGAGAAGTCATTGTAATCGAAGCTCTGAACTGTCTCCTTTGGAGGGCAGAACAGTTCAACCACAGACAAGCTTGGCACTTGTAGGTTCAGCAAAGAGAGTGCCTGCCTAGACACTGTAGCACAAATGTTCTGGGCTGATTTACTGTTTCCCAGACCAAAGTATACATGGACTATGGAGTATTCATTTCAGAGACCGTAGAATGAGGTACTGTCTTCTCAAGAACAGATCTCGCTCGATGTCTGCAGAGGAGAGCGTGTTCCATTCCTGTCACTGGCTTCCTAAACAAGATACTCACTGTGTCTGATGGAACCCGTGGTGGTGGTCCGGCTGCCAGTCTGAGGGTGGTACAGATGTGGCCAGCTGAGGAACGGAGTACGATGCTCTGACTGTGTCAGAGGGCAGGCATGGGTGTGGGGGTTAGAGTCCAAAAGTAAATGTCTAGTCCTGCAAGGACCCACCACATCCATGACCACTTATTAAAAAAAATGTGATAATAAAAATTTCAGAATAACCCATCTGATACTTTCTCTCCTGAGTGCTGAGATTAAAGGTGTGCACCACCATACCCAGCTTTACATGATTCTTCAAGTCTTTTCATAGTCAAAAAAACCAAAGCTCTCACTGAAGGAGGGTCACCTGTTCACATCCAGATGGACTACAGAATGTGTCCAGTGCCAATGTGAGTAACTTAATGAGACCATCTCGAAAAGTAAAAGCCAAAAGTGCAATGGAGGTTTAACTCAGTGATGGAAAGCTTGCCTGTCTTGTGTAAGGTTTCCCAACCTCAATTACCACTAACAAAAACAAACAAACGGAAAAACAAGAAAAGTACCATGACCCATAAGCACAAATAACAGATCATCTTTTCATTCGCATGCACAGGGTGGGAGGTGGATCTTGGATTGAACACACATCCTTGTGCATGCTAAACATGTGTTCTACCAACTGAGCTCAGCTTGTCTGATGTTGCCATAGTACTTAATATATTCTGTGTCCTGTGTCCACTAGACCAGACCAGCTTGCCAGCTGCCAAAAGAGAGCTGGATGACGCCTCTTTCTCTGATTCTCTGGAGATAGTGGTGTTTGCTGTTCAGCTGGCCTAAGCGACAGCTCCCGCAAGCCTGAGGTCAACACTCTAAGATCTGAATCCTGAATTCTGACTGCAGCAGCCAGCTCGGTTCTTTGACTGCGGCTGTCTAAACAGTGCAATGTTCCCTGCTCGGCTTACAGAATCAGGAGTCGGGTGACCAGGGACTCAGGGTGAGCAATCAGGCATTAAAGCAGCTTAAAGCTCAGAGCGAGGAGGAGTGGAAGAGGAGGCAAAGGGGGAGTATCCAGAATTAATGGCCTCTTTGATGGTGAACCTGACACCAAATGTGGCCCAATCCCAATAATCAGCTTGTTACCTTTGCTATGGGAATAATAGTGATTCCTCTTTGGGTGTTCAGCAAATATTGTCTGAGCATTTACAATGGGTCAGCATTCCAAAGCCTTGGCAGGTAAGAAGGTCTGGAAAATGGATAGAGACACAGAGATAAAGATCAGGCATGGATTATTAAAGAATAACCCAGAATGAGAGACTGATCAATGAAAGCAGCTACATTGGAGACCCGGACAAGCTACATAATTTGCTGAGCCCAATGAGAAATGAAAGGGACTCTTACCGAACAGTTAAGGGCATCAGAGAGTTAAAACAAGCCTGGGCCTTTTAAAGTATAGAGTGGCCTGCATTGTTCATGAAGTTGGCCCTATTGGAACATCCAATTTCCAGACAGATATAGACCAGCCCTGAGAATATACCTCGGTATTTATGAAAGAAGATGCAGTTGATAAATCAGAAGAAACCTCAAGCTCTTACTTCACAGAGTAACGTGATTATTATGAGACTGAGCCTCATGGTGACACTATACAGGGATGTGTGTGTGCGCGTGTGTGCGCGTGTGTGTGTGCACGTGTGTGTGCATGCACCGAGGACTTAGCTCCTATCTACCTGCATAGCAACAAAAAGCACCTCCACGACAGCTAATTTGAGGTTTGACTCTGAGGATGATTAACTAGCTGAGATTCTTCTTTGGTGAGCAGCGACTCAGCAGTGTCTGTGCCCTGGGTACAGCTTCAGACTCATGGGCGTGAAGGAGAAGAAACAGCTGAAAAGTAGTCACTTATCCTTCTAGCAGCTGATACCCACTGCAAATAAACAGTACCAGCTGGTCCTGGAAATGCATGCTTCAGTCCACTGCAAAGTCAAGAGCAGAAAATGTCGTGGAATATGATAACAACTTTAATAGGAGTGAAAAATGCTTAATTAAAGAAATAATTAGCTTCATAAGCAGGAAGGAACAAACAGGTAAAATAAAAAATGAATATATGCATCAATAACTTTAGTTTAAGTTTGAAGTTTGACTGTTGCTTGTTTTCAGGGTGAAAATATTCCCACCTCCTGCTCCACCTTCAGATGGGGAATGTTTGGAAGTCAAGGATGTAATTGGGCCATGGTATAAAGGGGTACATTTGTCTTGGTCAGGGTTATTATTGCATTAATGAAACACCATGACCAAAAACAACTTGTGGAGGAAAAGGTTTGTTTGGCTTCCACACTTCCACAGCACTGTATCACTGAAGGAAATCAACATGGGAATTTAAGCAGGGCAGGAACCTGGAAGCAGGAGCTGATGCAGAAAGGGCGCTGTTTACCAAATTGCTTCTTATGACTTGCTCACCCAGATTTATTATAGCACCCAGAATCACTAGCCAGGGATGGTGCCACCCACAATGGACCTCCCACATCAATCATCAATCACAAATCAATAAAATGCCCTGAAGCCAGATCTTATATAAGGAAACATTTCTCTGTTGCATCTCCTTTCTCTCTGACGACTCTAGCTTTTGTCAGGTTTACAGAAAGGATAGAACTTTTTTTAAAAAATAGGACCAAGTCTCCTTATGTATCCCTGGCTATCCTGAAACTCAGTATGTAGATCAGGCTGGTCTTGAACTCATGAATATCGGCTTTCCACCACCTCCCTAGTTCTAGGACTAGAGGTGCATGTTAAAAATACCCATTCCAACGACGGAACTTGGGTACAGCTAACGAAGAGGCTAAAAGCCCTGACTTACCAATGACTGATCTGTTTGTATTTCTACCTCTTTTGGGTGTTGGTTCCTTGGGTTCTTTTCTTATCTGTTCAGCTAATGTTGTAAGAGACTTGAAGCAACAGTTTGCTTTGGAGGGATATCTTGGGTGGCAAAGGGCAGGTCTGCTCCAGCTTTTCTTCAGAAATACTTTCCTTGCTCCCTTTGGGTTGGCCCCTTTTGTTTCCCATTATCGTGAAATTGGGATGCTCTAATCTCTGTGACCTAGCAGCTTGGTCTAGTAGAAAAGTACCAAGCCTGCTACTGTCATAGGTCTTATGTCAGAAATACCAAAGGAGGGTCTTGTCAAACCTACAAGACTGAGCTCACCTAATCGGGCTAAAGAGCTTGAGGATGTATGGCCTTGAATCTGATATGGCTAGAGACCAGTGGTTCTCAACATTCCTGATGCTGGGAGTATTTAATTCAGTTCCTCATGGTGTGGTGATCCCCAACCATAACATTATTTCATTGCTACTTCATAACTGTAATTTTGCTACTGTTATGAAATTTAATGTTAATATCTGTGTTTTCCAATGGTCTTAGGTGAACCCTGTGAAAGCGTCGTTTAACCCCTGAAAGACCTCTGGAGTGGGGAGACTCTCACTCAAGTCTTGGAATAACACGACCCCCCAGGAACTCATGAGAGACCCTTCTTGCTGCAATCATGTGAGGTTTATTGACAGGACAGGAACCAGTGCACTGGGGCCGAAACTCATTTCCCACGCAAGGGTAGAGAGTTCGACCCCGAGTAGCTGGGAGGAGGGGTATTTAAGGGAAGAAACAAAACCACAACCCAAAGGGGGTAGGGAGGGCGTCATCAGAAAATTCCAAAAATACCAGTGATCACTGGAAAATTCCAAAAATAGCAGTGATAATCACAAAGGGGTAACTCCCTGTTTCTCAAGATTATTCTCAAGATTATAATCTAACTTTATCTTCAGCTAGTTCCTGAAACAGAGTCACTGAACCTGCTAACCTAGATTTTTGGCTCTTCTCTTCCTGCTAGATTTTTGGCTCTATTTTTCCTGCTACAGGAGTCTGGATTTATCCAGGTCTTTCACCCTCAAAAGGGTCATGACCCACAGGTTGAGAACTGCTGTTTTCTTGGAAATAAAGCAAGCACTGTGGTCCTGTATGGAGACAAAGCCAAGCTTTCCTGATATCTTAGGTTAGAGTTTCTTTTCTTTTCTTCTTTTATTTTGAGACAGGGTTTCTCTGTAGCTTTGGAGCTTGTCCTGGAACTAGTTCTTGTAGACCAGGCTGGCCTCAAACTCACAGAGATCTGTCTGCCTCTGCCTCCCAAGTGCTGGGATTAAAGGCATGCACCACCAATGCCCAGCTTAGCTGGAGTTTCTATTGCTGTGAAGAGACACCATGAGCATGACGACTCTTATTTAAACAAACAAACACAAACAAAACATTTAATTGTGGTGGCTCGCTTACAGTTTCAGAGGTTCTGTCCATTATCATCATAGCGAGGAGCATGGCATGCAGACAGACACGATGCTGGCTGCACCTTGGCTTGCAGGTAACAGGAAATTGACTGAGATGCTGGGAGAATAGGAAACCTCAAAGCCCCCCCCCCACTCCTGAGATGCACTTCCTCCAACAGGGCCATATTCACGCCAGCAAAGCCACACCTTCCAATAGTGCCGTTCCCTTTGGGTGGCATTTTATTTTAAACCACCACAGCTGACCTGTACCAACGAGTAGTCAGTGACAGAGTCCTAAGATGGAGAAACAGGAGATCAGAAGATAAAAGAATAGAAAAGTTTGAGATTGGGAGGTCTCGTACAAGCTATGTCTTACGCCAAACGAGGTTAATAAAATACTAACTATCTTATATACTATTTCTGGGAAAGAAACTTGGCAAAGTCAGCAGAAAACTAGCTTACAAAGGGACAAAGTTAGCAGGAAGTTAATCAAGCAATGTTGTTCAAAGGGAATGCAGGGTTATCTCAAGAATGCCATAAATCAAGCACACAGGCTTGGGACTGAAAACCATAGCCCCTTAGGGCAGGGAGAGTTTGGTTCTTAGTATCAGAAGCAATAACTCTCCTAAGGCCCTGGCCCCAGGCTTTTAGTAGCTCTACCAAGCACGTTCCTAATTTAGAGAGCTATGTTTCTTCCCCACACATCAAGGCTTCAGGGAAAGTCTTGAGTCAGACCAGCATTCAATGCTTTCTAGAACTCTAGATTTATTATAATTCAAACCTGGCTGGCAATACTGACAGCATAACATGATAACTCTCTGCTTTAAAACAAAGAAGAAAATAGTTTATTCTGAGCCAAATATGAGTAAGCATGGGCTGGGAACATGAGTCCAAGTTATCCTGAATGATCTGCTACACACACACACACACACACACACACACACACACACACCACGGGAAAAGAAGCATGAACTTTCATAGCCACTGAACAAAGAGGGTTATGAACTGATAGCAGACATGCTGGCGGGAGCATCAGGCAGATGCACCGACACTAAACAGAGGGATCTTTTCTATAGGATTCCTTTGTTATCGTTATAGTATTCTTAGCTTTGGGGTTAGTAGAGACCAGAGATATCTGTTAAGCTTAGAGAGACATTCCAAGAGCTCTACCCCATAGTCACAGGACATTGGAGCAGACACAGAGGTTGGCTCTTGATCTGCAGCATTCCGTCTCTCTGCAGTTTGGCTGTTTGGCTTAGCCGAGGCCAAACAGTTCGTAGGCTCTGTACTAAAGATGTAACTTTCAAACAAACTTTGACTTCATGCTGGGTAAGACCAATTGGAAATAATTTTTTTTATTATAGCTGTGAGGAAGTGAATTTATTTAGACTTGATTTTTACAATTATTCATGAATTGGCATTATTTTGATATGCTGTTCTGCATAAAATAAAAATTTGTCTTAATTCTTTCAAAAACAAGTTTTTCTTACAGAACTTGAGTAGGGCCTTGAGAAATAAGCACCATGCATCAAAATTAATGGGTAAAATCAAAGATGGAGCTAATAGGCATTTAACTGAAGCTGCTGGGCCAAGTTAGTCCATCTCTGGCCTTCTGATCCCGCCATCCAACTTCCTGTTTCCCCTTTTCCTGTGATTCTCAGTAAAAGGCCCATATAATGTGTGTAGTCTATAATTCCCTGGCTCTCCCAGATCCTGTTATGCTTCACATTCTGTTCCTCTTCAACTCCACCTGGTCCTGGGAATCTAGCATATCCCTATTTACACTGTACCCCTGAAACTCTAGTTGTTTTGGCAAAAATTAAAATAGTTCCCTAGTGTTAAGTCTGGAGTGTAGCCCCAGCCCCTGGCATCCATCCCAGCCCCCCTGGCCTGGGAGTTGCATTGATCTGGACTCCAAATTCCAGCATGCCAGGTCCTGACCCCTCCCTGGAGGAGGGTCAGTACCATTCCCACAGGGTATTTAAGTGGGCTCCCAGAGGAGAAACACGTGGTTCCTTTCATATTTTTTTTTTTAAATGCTGCAAGATCCCCAGCAGCAGTAGGCAGCAGAAATGCTGTAGGTCCCAAATGGTGGTAGCGGGCCATGTGGTGGCAGACAGCGGGCTCTGGGAGCAGCCAGTCCCAGGCAGAGACGGCTGCTGGTCCCTGAGAAGTGGCTGGTCCCAGGCAGGGAGACACATGGTGGGCAGGCAGGAGACAGAGACATGGATAGACACGACATACAGAGTGAGGTTGAATATTTATTCAGGGGGCTATGAATGGGGAAGGAAGAAGGGGGAGAGAGAGAGAGAGAGAGAGGAGAGAGAGAGAGAGAGAGAGAGAGAGAGAGAGAGAGAGAGAGAGAGAGGGAGAGAGGGGGAGAGAGGGAGAGAGAGAGAGATGGAGGGGGAAGCAGAGAAGTGGAGAGAGAGGCAGAAGCGAAGCTGCCTCTCTGAGAGGAAGACGGAAAAAAGAGCGAGCTCAGGCCGGAAGCTGAAGATCAGCCTTCCTCAGCGTTTGGGGGAGGGAGTGGGCGTGACTTGTTTCTTAAAGGGACCAGGGACCAAAACCTTAACAGTTCCAGCTTTGCATATGCTCCCCTCCTTCCTGTCCCCCCACCACGCACTCGGCATTTTGATTTGGTTTGATCTGACCTAATTAGGATTTTTTTCCTAACACCTAGCTCCTTATTTTTTCCTCCAGCCAGCTCCTCTACTTCCTGGCTTTAGCTGAACTTTGTACTTCTCCAGAAGATTCTGCCCCTTGCAGCCCAGTCCTCTGAAGTAGAGAAGTTTGTCTCGCACACATGCAAATCTGGATGTTGAGAGATAGTTCTGTCTATAGGCTTCTGTCCACAGCACACTGTTCTTCATGTTCTTTGAAAATCCCATTCTTTGGGGGAAAAAATCTTTCAACCAGTTTCTTTTGCTGGAAAAAAAATTGTCCAAACCAAGCAGGTTTCAAAGAGCGCAACTGTATTATCTTATAGTCTTGGCTTTAGGAGTCCCACGTAGGCTTCACTGGGATAAAATCAAGGCGTTACTAGCACTAGGTTCTTTCTGGAGAATTAGTTATTAAATCTAACTTACTTTTCTAGCTTCAGCTGCCGTATTTCTTAAAGCCCACAATCCCATTACTCCAATCTCTGCTCCCTTTAGCATTCTATTTCATTTCTTTCTCCTGTGCTTAACTTTTCTCTCCCATTGTTTAGAGACCCATGTGATGATGATTGTGCTTAACTTTTCTCTCCCATTGTTTAGAGACCCATGTGATGATGATGACCTCCAGCCTAGAGAATCCAGCACAGTTTTCTCATCTTGAAACCCTTAGATTTCATCTGTGAATCCCTGTGTTTGATAAATTAATATACATGTCCTGGGGTTTGTTCTATCTATCTATCTATCTATCTATCTATCTATCTATCTATCTATCTATCTATCTATCTATCATCTATCTATCTATCATCTATCTATCTATCTATCATCTATCTATCTATCTATCTATCTATCTATCTATCTATCTACTATCTATCTATCTATTTTGAGACAGAGTTTCTCTGTGTAGCTTTGGAGCCTGTCCTGGAACTAGTTCTTGTAAACCAGGCTGGCCTCGAACTCACAGAGATCTGCCTGCCTCTGCCTCCCGAGTGCTGGGATTACAGATGTGTGCCACCACTGCCAGGCCTGTCCTTGGGTTTTGAAGGTAGGCATTTCATCTTTTTCTATCCACACCACCCTTCTCTTTGGAAAGCTGATCATTCTTGGTTCTCTAGTGCACCCAAAGCTAGTTAGGAAACAAGGTAACGTGAGGGGGAAAGGGTTCCCTCATACCTCTTTTTCCGATTTCTATCTCTTGCAGACTGAGACTCAGGAGCTTTCAAACTGCCCAAACCACATATGCAAGAACAGTACCCCTGTGGTGAGTGTGCAGTTAATTTACATGATGTAGTGATTTCAATAGCAGCAATTTTCCACATAATTTCAGATGCCTTAGTAAGATGAACAAGGACAACGTAGGGTTTTTTATTTCAATAACACATCAAGCTGTACATAGTAAATATATTTGTCTTTAAATATGTATTGTGTGGTTTACAGAATTAGTTAGTATAAGATAAAGAGAGTAGAACAGTGTAGCCAGAAGTTTTCTGTGTCTCACCTGGTCCCACAGCTACTTATAAAATAATCATTCAGAGGCTTAATATTAAATATAATTGTTTGGCCATTGGCTCAGGCTTATTCCTGGATATCTTTCACATATAAATGAACCCATTACTAATAATCTGTATATCACCATGTGGCTTCTCTAGTGCATCTTGTTGCTCTAGCAGCTCGCTGGCTTCCATCTCAGCTCTACCCTTCTTCACCTACATCTCTGCTTGGATTTCCTACCTACTAATATTCTGCCCTGCCATCAGCCAAAGCAGCTTTATTCACCAACCAATAAAAGCAACATGTATTTGCAGCATACAGAAGGTTATTCCACATAACTTCCCCTTTCTGTCTAATTAAAAAGGAAGGCTTTAGCTTTAACATTGTAAAATTACATATAACAAAATAGATATCAAGCAAGAATTAGAGCTATAATATTTAGTCTATTTGTATTTGGCAAATTAAAAAAATACTCTATCGTCTATTTTATCTTTGTGAGTATAAAGTTTCATATATAATTAATCTTTTATTATAACTAAGGAAAACTGCAATTATAGCTATCTAATCTTTAACTCAATCTAAGATCCCAGAAGGATATAATATTACCTGAGTAAACAGGAAGTTCACTGTAAGTAACTTCCAAAATTTTAGAAATGACAGAGACATCTGGCTGCTTGGACAGTCACCCAGAGTTCTCTGTAACACTGGACAGTCCTCCAGAGTTCTCCTGTAACACTGGACAGTCCTCCAGAGTTCCTCTGTAACACTGGACAGTCGCCCAGAGTTCTCCTGTAACACTGGACAGTCCTCCAGAGTTCTCCTGTAACACTGGACAGTCACCCAGAGTTCTTCTGTAACACTGGACAGTCCTCCAGAGTTCCTCTGTAACACTGGACAGTCGCCCAGAGTTCTCCTGTAACACTGGACAGTCCTCCAGAGTTCTTCTGTAACACTGGAGCACCCATCTTCAGCCCACGGGCCCGTAGTAGCTGGCAGACTTATCAATGAAGCAGTAAATTTGAAAAACATACCACCTATTATGGCAAAATTTGTCAGTTGCTTTCTTTTGTGTCCTATGGAATATCTGGCAGACTCTTTTATGAAGCAGGAACCTGGAAGGACCATCTCATATTGTTTTGGCAAGTTTATCAGTCATTTTCCTGTGAGTCCTGGATGTTTAGTTTATACATCATATTGCCAAGTAGTCCAGGCAGGAGCAGTTTCTTGCCCAAATGGCTTCTTCAATGCCTTTCATCCTCTTGAAGTAATTGGTGCTGCCAGGAGCAGACGTGTCTCACTGTTGAGAAAAGTCTGTTCTTAAAATGTTTAAAATTCTGTAGGTTTTTGTAGTGTTTGAAGATTATCTATCCATCTGAAATATATCTCTGTATAGCTAGAAAACCTAACATGACTATAAGTTTGACTATTATAAATAACTATTAATTTGTATTTTTAATTATATATTACATTTTTAAACAAGCTGCATAAACATAATACCTTAAACAAGAGTAGAAATATACACATAGTATAATAAAATTGACCTTAAATTTGTATCAATAAACCAAAATTTATACCAATGTAAAGTATTTTGAGATTAATAGTTGTTTTTGGATTAAAGTAGATTTAATAATCTTTTTTCATCATTTCTATATCATACTCCCCTTTTTTTCTTTAGAAAGATTGACTATGACCATTAACCATTTATAGTCAACTCCTCTTAAATGAAAATAAACACTCATAAACAATACTTTGGGAATTTAAGTGTAGTTTTTTAGACTACTTCCTGCTGATTTGGGGGCACTAATAATCTTATGGGAAGTCTAAGAAAATTTAGAATTATGGTTAAATCTGCATCTTGTTTTCTTGATCTCTTCTGTTTTCTTTGACCTCTTACACACTGGAGTCTCTTTCAGGGTGTCCCCCTGGGCCTTGATATCACTTGTACCTCCTCAGCTCTCTTTTGGAAATCCTGATCAAACCCCAATCTCTTCTTTCTTAAGTGTTTTCCCCCCTAAAACACTCTCTTTGATCTCGCTCTGAACTCCAGTCCTCAAATCCTAATGCTCAAACAACCCGCTTTCTCGTTAATCCCTTCAGTGACTCATTTTTACTAGCAATCCCTCTTGTTTCTCCTCCTTGACTTTTTTTTCTCCTCTTCTATTGGTCTGGGCCTGGAAGAACCCAACTCCAAGAACTTCAGAGGGAGAGGATCTATCAACTGCACTGCCTGGTACCTACAAGCTTAGTTCATCAAAGCTGCTTAACAGGGCTCTAGTGAACTTCCTCTTGGACACTCAAAGCAAACTTTCCAGTATCTCACATACCACCCACATGCCTTACTCTGTCTTCTCACACAATATTTCCTCTAAATCCTAAAAGAAAACAGACACCACACGAGTCTGATACATCATGTAAGCATGGAGGTGTCTGAAGGCTTCAGGCCAGGATACCTCAGTGTTCCCAGAAGGCCTCCTGGCTCCCCACTACCACTCCAGATGGTGTTGGCTACCATCCTGAGGGGGAAAAGAACCCAGTTTCCTGTGGAAATTTTCCCTTATTACCTCCAGAACACCAGTGGACTCCATTACTCTCACAGACAACACCTACAGACCTCAGAGGAGAGGGCCTGGCCTCAGGTGTGTGTGTGTGTGTGTGTGTGTGTGTGTGTGTGTGTGTACAACTTCTGGTGTCATTCCTCAGGTGTCTTCTACCTTTTGTTTGAGATAGGGTCTTTTATTGGCCTGGTCAGTAAGTTCTTAGAGTTTGCTCTCAGGGATATGCTCATATACCTTGACTCCTCCAGTGTTTTCTACCCATCCCACCTCTGCCTCACCTTCCACCAGCTGTGTCAGCAGCATGGATCCGGGTCTTACTAAATAGGTACCCCAATGACTGTCAAACTTGAGGATATTGCCACGTTCACCTATCCAGGATAAGGAAATGTTTGAGGTAAAATACATGCTGGCCCTATCAGAAAAATATGTGAATTAAGGATCCACACCTTCTCTTCAAAAGGGACCCCAACGGCCAACTTGGGAATGAGTAAATCTATGAGCCAGTGATACATTGCTCCTGATCTTAAAATTAGCAAAATATGTAATATCTTGATAACAGTGTGTGTGTCCACCCCTTCCTTGGGTCCCACCAAGCATATCCCTTTTACAGAAAGCCAACTCTGTCTCATGTCTCCCCTCTTAGTCCTCTGGGCATCCCACGTTCATCCTCAGGCTTGATTCACCATGTGTTTTATTATCTTAGCATTGTACCTAACTCCTCTTAGGGGGTCTCAGGCCATAAGGACCCCAGACCATCACCAGGAACTCGATTCTCACTAATTGACCATACTTAAACCAGCCTCCCACTTTATCTTCCCTGCCTCCCAGGGGCTTCCAACACCCCAAAATTCTCCACCCTCACGATACAACAAGGTATTTCCTACATGCCTTCTTCCTTAACAGATCAACCATTTTTCTTAATGTCAGACCTCCTGGCTAGTGTTTTCATCTTACAACCTCTGACCTCCACACATACTATCACACACGTGCATACACACCCTTAATCATTCATACACCTACATGAACGTGTACACCCACACACACACACACACACACACACACACACACACAAAATCCAGAGAAATAAGACCTGTCAATGAACCTCTACTACGGCACAGGGGAAGAAGGCCATGGTCAATGGGCTCCTGAACTAGTCAGAAAATCCAGGTAAAATCGCATTGGAAGCATAGTATATCACATACTAATACAGCCAGTCTATTATGGTTGTTCTGAACTCATGCTCCTTGGCAACATTTTAAGTATAATTAGGCGCTGCCTACCAGCTATCATGCTCTCATTAGGGCACCATGAACATCTAGTTTCCTTTGTAGTTAATTACTCAGTAACAATTAATTAATCAACATTCTGGTTTTCGAAACATAAGCTCACGTGGGCTTACACCCTTGTTCTGGCAAGGTTCTGAGCCTGCAAGACCAGAGATAAGGGTGTTGCCTGGAGGTAAAGTTGCCACGATGACAGCAACTAAGATTCTCCTAGTTGCTACGACAAAGGGCATTTCTCTGTCTTCATTATTCTCAGTGCTTCCTCATTGGTTCTCATTGGCTCCTATTGACTCCCATTGGCTCTTATTGGCTCTCATTGGTTCTCATTGGCTCCTATTGACTCCCATTGGCTCTCATTGGCTCTTATTGGCTCCCACTGATTCTCCTGCACAGTCAATGACAGAGTGTGATAATGTTTCCTTACAAATTGGTATCCAAACTTCCAGGATGACCTGACCTGCTCCTGTCTACTCTGTGGTTCTTGGCTCAACAGTTTCTTTTAGAATTGGAGGACCTTCTGTGATAGGTCTTTATTGCCACTCTTTAGATGCTATGGCTCTGATAGCAGTCACTGTTCAAAGTCTTATCTAGCCACACCTCTAGCTCTGCCTCTCCCTGAATGTCACTTGAAAGTCAACAGACACATCAAAATCAAGATGCCACAAATGGCACCCTTAGTTTTCTGTCTCAAAGTTGTTCCTTCAGTCATTTCTCTTCTTGATAAATACCATTATGTTTCCAATAGTTTGGGGGGGGGGTCAAAACCCTTGGTGTTAACCTTAATTCTTTTTCTCTTACATCTCTTACCTGGTCTGCCAGAAAATAGTACAGGTTTAAACTTCAAGATAAGGTGGACCATGTACCCTCTTCCCGGCTGCAATATGCTCCTTGCCATCATGTCTCCTCTCTTGAGTCATTGTGAGAGCATCTTTCTGTATAACTTGTGTCTCTGCTTCCTCCCTCTTTTTTTTCTTTTGATAGGATCTTGTGTTGTGCTGGCTCTCCCAGAGCTCACTGTATAGACCAGGGTGGCCTCAAACTCACAGAAATCCCAACTCTGCCTCCTGAGTGCTGGAATTAAAGGTGTGTGCACCACCACACTTGATTATTGGCTTCCATTCCTGCTGCTTACATCACCACCTAGCAGCCACCTAGCTCCTGGCCGTCAGATTCATAAGGCTGGAGCTATAGGCAAAGGTGTGTGTTGCTCTTGCAGGAACACGAGTTCAGTCCTCAGCACCCCAGTGGCTCACAACCACCTGTAACTCCAACTCCAGGTAATTGGTCTACTAAGGTACACAAACATAAATTTAAAATAATTTTTTAAAAAGTGAACCGATTACATTGTTTGCTTCCCCAAAGTCCTCTGATAGGCTTATCTCACTTAGAATCAAGCCAAATGTCCCAGAAGATTGGAACACTTGCAATAGCCACAGTTTCTCTCTCACCTCAGTCACACCACTCCTCAGCAAAGATTGGCTGATTACCTGTCCCTATTACAAATGGGACACCATCACTCTGTCCCCTTAACTTGCCTTCTATTCCCCACAGCACACATGACGATATGCTTATTCTTGAGTATTTACATCCTGGTTTAGTGCTTTTTATCTGAGATATGAGTTTCCAAAAGGCAGACAGACCTTTGTCCACTGCTGTGTCCTCAGTTCCCAGAACAGTGTCTAGTTCTTTGCATCTTTGCTTGGGCCACTGTCACAAAGTGCCATATACTGAGTAGCTTTAATAACAGAAACTTGTAGTTCTGGAGACTATAAACCCAAAATCTAAATACTCCTCCTGGCCGTTGTGAGGAAAAGGTGTGTGTGAGACCTAGCTAGGCTTATAGATGGCCACATTTCCCCATTGTCTCTTTGTCTCTCCATGTGTGTATCTGTGTTCAAATGTACCCCTTGGTATAAGTACACAATCATATGGGTTAGTGCTCACTCTCATGGACCCTCTTTGGCTTGTTTTATCTCTACAACGATCCCCTCTCAGGCTGAGAGGTGTAATCCATGGTAGAGAGGACTTGCATAGCACTGGCAACACCTGGGCTTGGATGCCAAGTGTTGGGGGAAAACCCCATCTCAAAATAAGATGGCAAAAATACTGGCGGTTAGGATTTCAACTTACAAATCTGGGAAGATTGGGCACAACATATAACAGAGCTCAGCTACTTTCTTTTTTGATTTTTATTAGATTACTTTATTTTATTGTATTGTGAATACTTTGCCTGCATAAATGTATGTGTGCCATGTACATGCTTGCTACCCTAGGAGCTCAGAAGAGGGCATCAGATCCCTTGGTGTTGGAGTCTCGGATGGTTGTCAATACCATGCGGGTGCTGGAAATTGAAGCTGGGTTCTCTGTAAAAGCAACAAATGCTCTTAATGACTGGACCATCTCTCTAGCTCCTTGATGACTTTTCCATTGAGTAAACAGAATCCTAAAGGTTGAGTGATAATGGGAAATTCTCAGCAGGGCTTGATGGGATAAAAATAATACTAAATGCTGCCTGTGAGCACAGCATGTACTTGTTCTCCCCAATTTACTGTTCATCTCTTATCTTCTCATGGCCAACTACAACACAGATTATTAAACAAATTTTCATTGAGTAAACAAACTCCTGAAGGTTGAATAATGAGCAAGGGGAAAAAAATCCTCAGAAGAGCCTTGGGTATAATAACACAAAACCAGCCAGAGAACAAGCAGAGCAAGTAGTTGCTCTCCCCAATTTAGTTTGTCTTTTGTCTTTTTACATCCAGCTACAACACATTCAGTCTACAAATTCTCAGAAGCACACTGAACTCTATGGATTCCAAGGCTGAATTAACCCTCATCACTACAAACCCACTGAACTAGAAGAGAATCAACCGACAGGGTGTTGTTGTGATTATTGTTGACAAAAATACTAGGGACCCTGTGTGGAGTGGATTAATTTAGACATAAATTATTATCCTGCAGTCGCCCAAATAATGCTAAGGGTTAAAGCACAGATAGAGGAGGATGGCACACCTTTAGTCCCAGCACTCGGGAGACAGAGGTAGAAAAATCTTTGTGAGTTTGAGGCCAACCTGGCCTACAGAGCAAGGTCCAGGACAGCCAGAGCTACAAAGAGAAACCCTGTCTCAAAAAGCACTTTTAAAAGAAGAAAAGGAGGAAGAGGAGGAGGAGGAGGAGGAGGAGAGAGAGAGAGAGAGAGAGAGAGAGAGAGAGAGAGAGAAGTGAAGCAACCTGTGGTCTTCTAACCACTGGGGACAACGGTGAAAAGGTCATCAGAGTTGTTGTGACCTAGACTAGAGATCAATAGAGTATGTCTGTTTTTTTCTTGCTAGGCATGGCTCTTCTCTTTGTTAGTTTCCAAATCACATATGAGAATAAAAAATAACAATATAAAACCCTGCTAAAAATCAATTAAGGTGCTTCTGAGAAAAAAGGCAGGGAGCAAGTACATAGATTTAAAAAGAAACCAGTCTGCATTTGAAGGGATTTCATTACATACAGAATTGCTTAAGACCTGTGAGTAGACAGACAGGAAGATGGAACGATGAATCTAAGTCTCTCCATGTGGGATCAATTATTCCAACTTTGCAAAATATCTTGTGGCAGAACAATATTAATTTTGTTACAACACCGGACTCCACTTATGTAAATCCTTCTCAGTGGCTCTGGTGTCCCAGTAAATTAAAATTTAGAGGCAAACAAATCTAACACATACTTAATGAGATGCCTCGTTATGGTGGTGCATGGAGACGGGATGCAAATGGAAAGTAACGATCTTGCATGGTTTTGATTAGCACTTTCCATGGTCTCAGCGGGAGTGGCGAGGTTCAGCTGGATGGAGAGTCAGGTGCAAAACAGCTGAGCAGCCTCCTGTGCTGGGGCCCTTTTGAGAAAACTGAATTCCAGGACCCTGGTGTCCCCAGAAATAGACAGTTTCCCTGGTCCTTAGGCGACACACAGGCTCCCCTGCACAGGGTGGATTCTGAACCTGGTATTCTACTTGGCAGATCCCTCTGTAAGGAGTGCTCCCACGGAGTGCTCCCACCTTTCCTTCATGCCTGCGTAGATCATGTCTCTCTCCCAATTTCAGCTAAGGAAGAAGCAAGGTGCAGTCACTCCTCTCATCTTCATGACAGCTTATGGGTGAGAATTGCTGAGAAGCAGGGTGGTGGTGGTCCTCGCCTTCAATCCCAGCACTCTGGAGGCAGAGGCTGATCTCAGCCTGGTCTACAGAGAACTACACAGAGAAACCCTGTCTCAAAAAAAAAAAAAAAAAAACAACTACAACAACAACAAAAATGAATTACTCAGAGTACGAAATTCTAGACCAATGAACTTCCAACCCATATGCCATGTTTTCTTTCTATACTCTGTAGCCACTTCCGGTTCACGGGCCAGGGTGAGAACTTAAGAAACAGTAGAAACGGCCAGAGCAGGAGAGACGGAGAAGCAGGTACAACAGAAGAGGCCCTGGATGATACGTTGTGTCTAGATGAGGAGACAGATGGTGACCTGAGGTGGCACATTGCTGGTAGGAGAGGACAGGGTGAGAACAAGTCCCAACATGTGAACGAAGCGGTAACAAAGATGCAGGGGATTTGCACAGGGTGTAGACCTAAGCAGGGAGGACTGAGAATATAAAGGCTGTCAGAACGAAAATGCAGACACTTGTCAAGTTCTAAACAAAAAATAGGAAGCTAGGGAGCCCTGGAAGAGGGACTCTCACAGTGTCCTGGATAACAAGAGCCTTGTTCAAGGGCCTCTGCAACCTCACACTAAACAATGATTCTGCAAGAACACTTGATCTGCAACTTTCTGTTTGAACTTGGACTGACCCTTGAATACCCTTGTCCGCTAATCTGCCTGGCCAAGGGGTTATTGAATCAAAAGGTTTTGTGTGATCTTCCTCATTTTGCCTTTCAAACTCCCTTTCTGGTAACTCCAGCAACACACACACTAAAGCTGCCCCTTGCCCCCACCTTGGGCACATTCAAAGTTACCATGGCACACACATTCTCCTCACAGTGCTGTTGCTCCCAAACAGGCTTGTTGACCTCTGGAGAACCTTTGTGCTCATTGTTTGGCTTAGCAAAGGCCTCTCCCCAGATTCTGGGGAGCAGGTGCTGCACAAGATTATCTGAAAATTTCCAGCTCCTTGTTCACCCTTGACCAAGTGCCTCTCACACTGGTTTCACATGGTGCTCGGGTACAGAAAGAGAAACTCTACAAATTGGATAATAGCAACTAGATTTCTTTATCCAGTGTTCTTATCATTGTGCTGAAGGACAGGTACACATCACACAGAAGCATTAAATGTGTTTGACCTGCAGCTTCAAATAACATTCCTTTCTTTTTGCTTTTGTCTTAGTCTTAGCATTATATTATGTTTAATAATTTACTACATGAGGTCTTTGAAACAGAACCCAGGAAATAGTCAACTGCAGGGAAATTTGCCTAGACTTGCTGAGTTTGCCAGTATTTCCTGTTTATTCTCTAGCCACTTGTTATGGTTTGGACCTTTTTGGTTTTTTAAAGATTTATTTATTTATTTTGTATACTGTGTTCTGCCTGCATGAATGTGTACAGGCCATAAGAGGCCATCAGATCTCATTATGGATGGCTGTGAGTCACCATGTGGTTGCTGGAAATTGAACTCAGCACCTCTGGATGACCAGTCAAACCTCTTAACTGCTTTGCCTCTCTCCAGTCCATGGTTTGGATCTTAAGTGTTCCCTAAGTGTACATTTGGTCACCAACCTGGCTGCTCTTGAGAGGTGATGAGATGCTCAGACCTGTGATGGTTAATAATGATCATTAGAAGGACTGAAGAGATGGCTCAGTGGTTAAGAGCACTAACTGCTCTTGAGAGGTCCCAAGTTTGGGTCTGGCTCCCACCTAGTGGCAAGGTTCACACGCCCTATTCCAGTTACACTGGCTTCTGGCTCCCTCTTCTGGCTTCTATAGGCACTGCATGTATGTGGTGCTGATAATACACATGCAGGCAAAAAATACTCGCACATAAAATAAAAATCTAAAAAACATATTGATCATCAGATTGACAGGAACTAGATCACCTAGAAAGCAAGGCTATGGCATGTTTGTGAGGATTTTCTAGATCTACCGTAATATAGGTGGCGCTATGCTGTAGGCTGCACTGTTGTCTGAAGGAAAAGGAGAAGGTGAACTGAGCACCAGTGTTCAGTGCTCTCTGCTTCCTGTCCGTGGATGGATTATAACCAGGAGCCTCGTGCTTCTGCTGCCATGCTTTCCCCAATGTGACGGACTGTACACTCTCAAATTGAAAGCCATTGTTCAGCCTCCCCCACCCTGCCCTGCCCTCCCTTCAGTTGCTTTCATTGGCATTTTGTCATAACTCTGAGAATAGCAACACAGGCAGAAGTGTCTAAATGAATGAAGGCCAATAGTTGATGCATGCCCTTGAGATAGCTATTGAGATCCGGGTCCCTCTTTTTATTCTCTTTGCTTTCCAGCAAGAGATAAGCAGCTTGCCTCTCCCAATGTGATTCCCCAGGTGCGGGGATTAAAGGTGTGCACCACCACCGCCGGGCTTACTAAGTGTTTCATAGTAATATTTTATTTGGTTTTAATAAATAAGGCTTACCTAAAGATCAGAGTGCAAAGCTAGCCACACTACTCAGTCATACAGATCAGGCAGTGATGGCACACACCTTTAATCCCAGCACCCACACTGGTTAGCCACAGAGGTCAGGCGATGGTGGTGCACACCTTTAATACCAGCACTAGAGAGGAATATAAGGTGGGATGAGACAGGAATGCATTCTGTTTTCAGTCTGAAGATTTCGTCAAGGTAAGAGCTCTCTAGTGGTTGACTGCTTTGCTTTTCTGATCTTTCAGCTTGAACCCCAATATCTGTCTCTGGGTTTTTGTTAGTTGAGCTACAGTGTTTACCATGTTCCACACATTCCATAGTTCTTAACCACAGAGGGCTCTGCCCTGGCAGACTGAGTGTGCCCTTCCTGAAGTGGAATGCGCTTTTAGTGATCCTCTTAAACCTGGTGTGCTCTGATACAGGGCCTCTGTCTCAGCTGCTTGCCCACTGAAGGGGAAGTCATTCTCTCCCCCCCCCCCCCTCTCTCTCTCTCACACACACACACACACACACACACACACACACCTCACTTATAAGAGCAACAGGTGGCCTTCTGCATGGTAGGTCTTGGTCAACAATACCAAATTACTTCCAATTCATCTTATGTTCCAAGCTAAACATTAAGTCTCCATGTAGCTTCTCCCTCTCTCAAGATGATATAACCACAGACTTGTCTCTAAACCATTCCACAGGCTGACATTTGCTTTTCTTCCCTCAAGTCCCCAAAGGAGGTGATCGCAGACAGAGCTTCCAGACATGCCTCGTTCGTCTGCTTCCAAGTTTTCATTGCTTCTCTGGTTTTGCTCCTCGGGGGGTCGCCTCTACCAGCTATTTATATTTGTGTTACCTCAGAAATAAATCCTCTAAATTAAGAAGCAAACAGTCTGTGGCGGCAAAGTTCTAGGCACAATGTAAATGTCACCCGATTAATCCTGTTCACTGAGATCTCCAGTGAGCAGCCTCAGTTCCGCCTGTTCTGTGCAGGTCACAGACCCACCAGTAACAGCCAAGGACAGTGCGAGCTGTTCTCAAGCCAAGTTGTTGAAAACAGAATCCCTTGCTTAGCTTCACAAATGGGTATTTTTTAAAAGAAAAAAAAAGTCTTTTTAAAACCCCAGACAAAGGAAATCCCTTTTACTTAGGAAAGGGATTTAGATCCTGGAGCTGGGCCTGATCAGTCCTTTAAGCCTGGCTTTATTCCTGAAACAATGACAGCATCAGCCCACTGCTTGACATAAAGGCCACCAGGAAAAGGTTGAGCAGCAGGAGGTGAAGCCAGAGCTGTGTCCAAGAACACAGCGCAGTGTTCATGCCTTTGTATCGCACCGTGGAGCTGGGAAAAAACACGGCTTGCGATTTCACACTGCCCTGGACCCCAGCCTGGATCCACCATGAGAAGTTAACTTGTTTTGTGAGATGAAATGGAAAGAAGGTGTCACTCTTCTCACTGGATCTTAGGGTGAACTGAGACAACTCCCATACAGCCAAGCCCTGGGCCCAGCAGAAGCACTGTAATAAATGTCCATGAGAGGGTTAACCTGGCAGCTGAGGTGGGGTGAGCTAGGCTTGGAGGTGAAAGAAAGGAAGCCCATTAAGAGGGAATTCAAGCCAAAATATCTACCCCAGACAGGCAGAATAGCCCAGCAGGCCTCATTCACCCAATATGGCCAAAAAAAAGGACTCTGGCTAATTTTAAGATTTATTCAATCGGTTTTAGACTTGCAGAATAATCAGGAATAATAGAGCATTTTTTTGTTTCACTTGACAAAATTCTGATTTGCAAAGTCCTATTTGGCATGAGAAAGCCTGAATTTTTTTTAAAAAACGAAAATTGTTTTAGTAACAAAATCTAGATTACATGGACAACCTTGATGTCCCTTCAAGTCAAACACGCTGTTTCTGACAGCAGTGTGCCTCTGGTGTGGACCGTGCGGGAGGAGGACAGACAAGCAGAGGTTACCCTGGGAGCTTCCTGTTCATACTCTAAGAAAGCTGGTCAAAACCTGTGGCCTCTTTGGCTGTTTCCTTACTGCAGAAAATGGAGATCAGAATACCTACCTTAATGGCCTCTGTGAAGAGCTCAGCGAAGATAACAGAGCCTAGCATGCTTCTACACAGGGTAGTCAGCAGAGACACTCAGCATGATGTCCTGAGACTCTGTGAGACCCTCCTGGGAGAGATTAGAGCTGGGGTTATGTTAAATTGGGAGCTTAGGCCCCAGCCCCTTCCATCTATCCTAGTCTCCTGACCCTGAGAGTTAGCACTCTGGACTCCAAATCCCAGCAGGCCAGGTCCTGACCCCTCCCTGGAGGTGGGGAGGTCAGGACCACTCCCAAGAGTATTTAAGTGAACTCCCAAAAAGAGGAACACTTGGTCTTCTTTCCTTCCTCCCAGTGGTCATGTTGGCACTGCTTCCCAGTTTCCCCTCAGGGCCACCCGAGAGTGCAGAACTCCCTTTAAACCTGGATATCTCTTAATTTGGCTTGTTTTGATTTGGCTTGATTGGGATTTTGTGTCAGCGGAGAGCTCATGGTAGGAAAATATTCCTAACAGATTAACCCTTTACATTTGAGCATGTTCCTTAGATGTTGTGTCTTATTTAAATTGCCTCTTGGGGCTTTTTTTTTTTTTTTTTTTTTGAGACCAGGTTTCATGTAATCCTGGCCAGCCTTACTGAGGTAGCTAAGAATGGCCTTGACCTCCTAATCCTCTGTACTAGCTGGTTTTGTGTGTCAACTTGACACAAGCTAGAGTCATCAGAGAGGAAGGAGCCTCTCTGAGAAAAAGCCTCCCTGAGATCCAGCTGTAAGGCATTTTTTTTCAATTAGTGATCAATGCAGAGGGCCTAGCCCACTGTGGGTGGTGTCATCCCTGGGCTGGTGGTTCTGGTTTCTTTAACAAAGCAGGCTGAGCAAGCCATGAGGATCTAGTCAGTAACCAGCACCCCTCCATGGCCTCTGCTTCAATTCCCGTCTCCACGATCCTGCTCTGTTTGAGTTCCTGTCTTAACTTCTTTGATGATGAGCAGTGATATGGGAATGTAAGTCAAATAAACCCTTTCCCCACCAACTTGCTTTTTGGTTATGGTGTTTCATCGCAGCAATAGAAACCCTGACAGGGGTGGGGGGTGGTGCTGGAGAGATGGCTCAAAGGTTACGAACACTGACTCTTCTTCCAAGATGTCCTGAGATCAATTCCCAGCAACCACATGGTGGCTCACAACCATCTGTAATGAGATCTGTAAAGCCCTCTTCAGGGTTGCAGGTACACATGCAGGCATAATATTGTATTCATAATTGCCAGGCGGTGGTGGTACAAGCCTTTAATTCCAGCACTTGGGAGGCAGAGGCAGGCGGATCTCTGAGTTCGAGGCCAGCTTGGTCTACAAGAGCTAGTTCCAGGACAGGCTCCAAAGCCCAAAGCGCCAGAGAAACCGTATCTCGAAAAAGCAAACAACAACAAAAAACAAAAAAACCAAACCAAACTAAACCAAAACAAAACAAAAGACCCTGACTAAGACATCCTCTGCCTCCGCCTCCACCTCCCAGAGCTGGCATTACATGCATGTGCCTTCATGTGTGGCTTTATGCAGTGCTGGAGATGAGACCCAGGGCATTGTGAATGATAGAAAAGCATTCTACCAACTGAGCCACATCTTGACAATTTGTCTTCTGGGGAAAGGGAATGACAAAAGAGGTCAAGGGAAGAAAACCTTAGGCTGCCATTTTCTCAGTGCTGGGCTGGCTGCCTTGAGGGCCCTGGTTTCATCAGTTGCCAGCCACTGAACTCTACTGAGCACAAATCTGTTTGCATTTGTCTGGAGGATAGAGAAAGGACAGTGAAAAATAAACAGCCCCTCCCCTTAAGAGTCCACAGCCGGGGACTGTAGAGGTGGCTGAGAGGTTAAGAGCACTGGCTGCTCTTGCAGAGGATCCTGGCTTGGTTCTCAGCTTCCACATGGTGACGTACAACCATCAGAACTCCACTTCAATCTTGAAGAAAGCAGGTATAGAAGGACCATACCTAAACATAATAAAGGCAATGCACAGAAAGCCAACAGCCAACATCAAACTAAATGGAGAGAAACTCCCAGTGATTCCACTGAAATCAGGAACAAATAAGGTTTTCCACTCTCTCCGTATCTATTCAATATAGTTCTTGAGGTCCTAGCAAGAGCAATAAGACACCAAAGGGAGATCAAGGGGATACAAATTGGAAAAGAGAGTCAAACTCTCACTGTTTGCTGATGATGTGATAGTTTACATAAGTGATCCCAAAAATTCTACCAAGGAACTTCTACAACTCATTAATACTTTCAGCAATGTAGCAGGATACAAGATTAACTAAAAAAAATTAGTAGCCCTCCTGTACAGAAATAATAAAAGGGCTGGAGAAGAAATCAGAGAATCAACACCCTTCACAATAGCCACATGTAACCCCGCTTGGCAGGGTCAGCTATTCAGGGTCCTCTGAAGGGGTGCTACCTGAAAGACATGGGCTGAAAAGAGGAAGGAGACCAAGCAAGATTCTATTGTCAAGGTCTCCATTTATTGAGGTGAAGGTTACAGCTTATATAGCCCTTGAATGGGGTGGAGGTAGGTGCAGGCAGGAACTTTGCCAGGGTAACGGAAGGTCATCAGTCAGCACCTGGTATAAGCCAAAACATGTGATCCACTAACATTGGAATAAGGGGCGGGTTCTGTTAACAGATAGTTCTCAAGATAGTTGGGATGTGGGGTGGGTTCTCCATAAACATCCTTAGGACAATGACCACTGCTATCCTTTAGGACAATGGTCCCTGACAAATCCCAATGACCTCTGCTATCCTTTAGGACAATGGTCCCTGACAAATCCCCCTTCCTTTTATTAAGGCAGGCAGCTAATAAGTGGAGAGCACTGGTCAGAATCTAAACATGTTGTCAGACCTAGAGGAGAAGGGACTGGGACAAGGAGGACCCTCCTCTCGAGTGGAGTCTCCTTTCCTCTTCTGGGAACAGAAGGATGTCTTATGGGTAGTATTAATTATTTTTTATTTTGGCCCTTAATGATGGCCTGTGATGAGGGCTCTTGTCTTAGGTCGAGTGGGGACCAGGTTTTTCTCCCCATTACCCGTCATAGGGTTCCCAGGGCCCTGTCTTAGATTGGGGGAGGTCCCGCCATCAGCTGCCCATCCTTGAAGCTCCTCAAAAAGGTATCTAGCAAGATCAAAGTAAGCAGGTCTTTGACAGCAGGGTCCCTGTCTTAGGCTATGTGGAGGGCAATCCTCATCCCCTGACATCATGCCATGTTGAGCCGGCCTGTACGGCCTCTGTATGATGTGCTGTTCAGGGGAGGGTTCCACAATATTCCCGTCATTGGGCCTCTGCATGGATTATTAATAAAAAGACTGTGAGGAGCTTCTAAAATAAAAGGTATCTCGTATAGATTTAGTAAAAGATATAATTTGGACAACAATGACTCCATCTCTGGACAAGAAGAAAGGGCACCTTCCAAACCCAGTATTCAACTTTTAGTCTGGCCTATGGTATATATTCCTTCCTAAGTGCCTACTCCAACATAAGATTACGAGTGCTGTCTGCCAAAATTTTTTCCATGGGTTCCAGGTTTGGGGTCTGTAGCAAGGGTAGAGAGAAAGAATGTATGGTCCTCTCCCTGCAGTGCTTTGCCTCGCACCCTTTTTGTTGGTGCCTATGCCTATCATGGACAGGCACACATATCTCTGGGTTTTATGTAGCAAAATCTAAAATTTTTAAAATATGCATTAAACCCAAACATTTTACAGGGTGTGTCAAACTTTTCCTAACATCTATAAGCAGTTACAGATATCATTAGGTCAATTCCAGTAAGAGTACAATGACAGACATTGTTATATCAAAACACCATCAGTTCCAGTCTCTGAGCAACAGTTAAAATCCAGTTCTTTCCCCTTCTTAAGTGAAGAGGAGTTAAGATTTTAATCAAAATGAGTTTTGTGTCCCAAAGATTAAAAACAGTCAGATGTTTAGTCTGCATCTTAGCTCCAAAGCAAACAGAATTCAAACTGCAGAAAATTGTAGTCACCAATGGTCAGGTCATCTCAGCAGGGCATCTGCGTCTGCATCTCAGGTCTGGAAAAAGCTCAGCATTTGTGCTTTAGGGCAGGTGGGATTCCTGGGTGGGGTGAGCTGGATTCAGCTACCTGAAGCATACCTTGGCAATTATCTCAGCTGAATCTCTGGAGGCAGAACGTGTAGAGTGGCTTAGCAGGTCCTGTTATCAGGCACTTCTCTCCGTGGGGACAGGGAAGACTGGACCAAGGACTCCCCTCCAACTTGTCTTTCCTCAAACTCCTCCATGGGGTGTCCGCAGCTATGACATCATCAGGTCCAGCTTTATTTTCTTTCTGTGAAACAAGGCACAAACATATCCTCGACCCCAAATATATATAGGTTGGGTTTTTCTTATAATGCATTGCAAGGGCTTTTTTACCTTGCATTAGTAAAGATCAGCTTGAGGTTATCATGAAAGATCTGTTTGCATCAGGATCTGTTTGAAACTTTTTAAGTTGCTTTCAAGGAGCCTTGGTATCATAAATACATGCATGACCTTTTTCCCAAATAAGTACAGGGTCAGGGCCAGCCCAGACTCCCCACAGGGGGTCCTTGCATAGAGCTTGTGCATAAGTAGATTGGGTAGAAGGGTGCCACAATCTGTCCACAGTGGACTGCCCCTGATTGTCCAAAGTTAGGAAATTGAGCACAAAGAGAGCATGGGCCAATATTGTCTTGGCATTGCCTTTTATGGGATAAAGGGTCTCTTGTGCCATTAATTTAGAGATGGTATGCTTAAGAGTCTGATTGGCACGTTCAACAATGCCCTGGCCTTGTGGATTGTAGGTAATATCAGTACAATGTTTTATATTTAACTGGGCACAGAATTGTTTAAATTTTTGGCTAGTATAGCCAGGTCCATTGTTAGTCTTAAGCATTTTGGGCTGTCCCATCGCAGAAAATGCAAGAAATAAGTGAGCAATGACCTGTTTAGTTGCTTCCCCCATCTGAGCAGATGCATACAGGAAGCCACTATAAGTATCAATAGTAACATGAACATATTTAAGTTTACCAAAGGAGGGGACATAAGTAACATCCATTTGCCATAGTTCCCCTGGGATCAGGCCCCGAGGGTTGACTCCCAGATGAGGTTCAGGTAAAAAGGTCACACAATTCTTGCAATTTTTAACAATTTGTCTGGCTTGTTCTCTTGTTATACCAAATCTAAGACGCAAGGTTGAGGCATTAAGATGATGGTGTAAGTGAGCAGCCTGAGCCTCCTGTACAGGATCCTGTACAGAGACCGAGGCAACTAAACAACTGCTCTTGTCCGCCAATTTATTTTTCCATGTCAAAGGTCCAGGCAAACCCAAATGTGCTCGAATATGGCCCACAAAAAATAAATATGAGCGGTCTCTAATTAATCTTTGAATTTAGGAGAACAATTGAAATGTAGGTGTTGAAGGCTGAATGGTAGGAACCATTTCGAGGACCTGAAGAGCCCTCACAACATATTGACTATCAGAGAGCAAATTAAATCTTGGTGGCAGATCAATTGGAATATGGTGAAAGCTGCATACAATTCTACCATCTGGGCAGATCTGTATGGGGTATCAATAGAGTAGGTCTTATCATTAATAACACATGAGGCTTTCCCATTTTTTGAGCCATCTATAAACACAAGTAAGGCATTTGGAATGGGCTGCAAGCATGTATTCTTTAAAAATGTAAGAGGTATAATATTAAGAAATTGGATAAGCCTGTTTCCTGGCATGTGGGTATCAAACTTTCCCCGAAACCCAGCAAGTAGCACAGCCCATTCATCATGTCTCTGTTGTAGCCAGGCTATCTGATCTCCCGAATATGGGGTAACAATAACATCTGGGGCACGGCCAAAGTATTGAACTGCAGTCTTGATACCTGAAAGCAGAACCTGATTCACTAAAAAGGGATAGGAGGGCAAAACCTTGGATGAGGTAGCAGGTGCATGTATCCAAAGAAACGGCTGTTCCTCTTGCCACAGGAGCCCCGATGGCATATATTCAGTGGCAAATGTCAATAGATAAAGGATTTTTTCAGGATCAAAATATCCTGAGCCTTGTTGGGATATAGCTTCTTCTACCCTTATAAGTGTGGCTTCTGTCTCTAATGTAAGACATTAATATCTTAACTGGCAAAACTGGGAAAGTTTACACAAAAGTAGCATCTTGCTTTTTCATAAAACTGTTGTAGAATAAATTTTACATTTAATACACACTTGCCATAGCTGTAATATACTGTACTTATACATTATTGTACACTTTACCTGTTTGAGTACCTGTTAGGCAGCTTCTTTAATCTTTCTATTGGAAATTGGCTCATTGTTTTTTGTAAGAATTTTACCTATTGGCTCGATATCTCCCATAAGAATATTATAACTAGGGCTTTAACCATTGTATATCTAATTAAAAGTTTGTAACCTATCCTCCTCTTAAGTTGTAAGTCTGCCTAGCAGATAGGAAAATGGAAAAAGGAAACATTTTAACTAATGATCACATGTAGAAGAATAAAAGTAGATCCACATCCATCTCCATGTGCAAAACTCAAGTTTAAATGAGTCAAAGGCCTCAACATATAAAAATTACATTGAACCTCACAGAGAATAAATTAGAAGTATACTTTGCCACATCTTAAACACAGCCTCAGTGGCACAAACATTGGAGAAACAATAAATTATATCTCCTGAATTGAGAAACTTTTGTATAACAAACATAATATCAGCCTATAGAATGGGAAAAGATATTTACTTATCATAAACCCATTCCAAAAATATTTGAAGAACTCAGGAAATTAGTTATCAAAAATAATCCAATAAAAATATGTTACAGACATAAACTGAAAATTCTCAACAGATGAACTTAAAAATGACTGAGAGACACTTAAAAAATGCTCAAACATAACATCCTTTAGCCATTAGAGAAATGTAAATCAAAACTTTGAGATTTTATCTTATCCTTGTAAAAATGACCAAGATTAAAAATTATTATTAACAACTTATGCTTAAGAAAATGTGGGTAAAGAGAAAACTCCATTGCTGGAAGTGTAAACTAGCACAGCCACTTTTGGATCATAGTATGGTTATTTTTTAAAATTAGGCAAATATTTACCATAAAACTCAGCAATACCCCTTTTGGGCCTAAATACAAAAGTTTTTCAACCATACCAAAAGGACATGTGCTCAGCTATGCTTACAGCAGAATTACCTTATAATAGTCAGAATCGGAAAACAACCCAAAGGTATCTCTTTTACACCTAGGATGAGACATCATCCTTTTAAATAGCCATAAATACCATAAAATATCTTGGAGTAACTCTAAGCAAGCAGGACAGAAGTTTGGATCCTGTCATCTCTGTTTGTGAAGAGGTAAATGTTTTTTATTTTTAACCATTATCACTTGTTAGAGTATAACTCTGGCCCTTGATAAATTTAGTAAGAGGCCTGAGTCTCAGCAGTCCGCCCTGAAGCAACACATGCCAGCAGGAAAGGACCACAAGCTGAGATAACTCAACTCCCACCCAAGAGCGGGCCATACAAACTTGTATGAAAAAACTTGTATGATAAGAACTTTAACTCTTAAGAAAAAATTTTAAGACATTAGAAAATAAAAAGATCTCCTATTTTCTTGGGAAAGTAGAAGAAACACAGCAAAAATGACAATCTCACTGAAAGCAATCTACAGATTCAGTGTAAATGTCCATTAAAAATTATAGCAACATTTCTCACAGAACTCACTAAAAATTAGGATAGCCTAAACAATCTTAAAATCCTGTACAATCAAGGAACTTCAGAATGCATTACAATCTCTGACTTTAAACTTTACTACAGAGCCACAGTACTAAAATCAATCCACCTTGGATACAAATTCACCTGCTTACAAACAGCAGATTTTTGACAAAGAAGCAATATTGTGAAATGGAAAAGAAGCATTTTAACTTGCTTATCTCAGAGGCTACCTTAATTTAAACCTGTCCTTTTTCCTTTAGCTGAAGCTGCGCCGCACGGCAGGGGGTAGCACACAGGCTCATTTTACCTGTTAGACTGCCTTTTCGAGCTCTGGCGGGTGGATTTTTAACTATCTTTTTTATTTTAACTTGTAAATCATAAAATTAGGAGAATTTTTGAATCTTCTCCACTGTTCTATAGACTGTGTGAGGTTAAATTTGCTCTCTAAACTTACTCTTGCTTCTGCTTGCCTTTTACCTGCAGGTGAGTTAGGTTAGCTGACTCTGTGCACATGGCTCCTCACAAAAATCATGTTTTCTTTACCTTTTTTTACTCATTTAGCATGCAATAAAGGTTGCAATTCTACATCTATCACGCTTAGTGATTCTCAATAACTCTGCCATTGTTCCTGCTCCATTCTTACTCCCTTTAGTTACCAACATATACAACTGAATACTTTCCTTATCCCCATTATAACTTATTTACAAAGTTTTACTCCCTATTTAACTTTTGTCCCGCTTTTCTACATTTCTTTCTCTATGCTACATCTCTAATAAGAGCCCAGTAACTGAGGACAGCCTCCAGCACGGGGTCTCCATTTTTTAACATTTTACTAAGATCTTTCCCTACCTTGTCCCATGTCTGGGGGTGAATTCCTGGGCTGGTTAAAATTAACCAGGGGCATTTTTCATCTATAAAACAAAAGAATTCTGCTAAATCTCTCTTTTTTAACTCTTACTCCTCTCTCCCTAAGTGACTGTTGAAATTCCTGTATGAATTTCACTTCCTTTGAAAGCGATTGCCCCATGTCTTTTTTTTTTTTTTTTTTTTTGGTTTTTCGAGACAGGGTTTCTCTGCAGCTTTTTTAGAGCCTGTCCTGGAACTAGCTCTTGTAGACCAGGCTGGCCTCGAACTCACAGAGATCCGCCTGCCTCTGCCTCCCGAGTGCTGGGATTAAAGGCGTGCGCCACCACCACCTGGCTGCCCCAAGTCTTATAGACGACAACGAACCTGCGCCTACCTCATCCTGCAGACCTGTCCGAGTATCACAGCTGGTCAGGACCTTATTTTCCTTCGTCCCGGGACTGCGCCTCGTTGTCCTGTTAGTTGAGCCATACTTTAGGGGCCACTGTAACCCAGCCAGCAGGGTCAGCTATTCAGGGTCCTCTGAAGGGGTGCTACCTGAAAGACATGGGCTGAAAAGAGGAAGGAGACCAAGCAAGATTCTATTGTCAAGGTCTCCATTTATTGGGGTGAAGGTTACAGCTTATATAGCCCTTGAATGGGGTGGAGGTAGGTGCAGGCAGGAACTTTGCCAGGGTAACGGAAGGTCATCAGTCAGCACCTGGTGTAAGCCAAAACATGTGATCCATTAACATTGGAATAAGGGGCGGGTTCTGTTAACAGATAGTTCTCAAGGTAGTTGGGATGTGGGGTGGGTTCTCCGTAAACATCCTTAGGGCAATGACCTCTGCTATCCTTTAGGACAATGGTCCCTGACAAATCCCAATGACCTCTGCTATCCTTTAGGACATTGGTCCCTGTTAGCCACAAATAGCATAAAATATCTCAGAGTAACTCTAACCAAACAAGTAGAAGTCTTGTATGACAAGAACTTTAAATCTTTGAAGAAAGAAATTGAAGAAGACACCAGAAAGTGGAAAGATATCCCATGCTCTCTGGTAGGCAGAATTAACATAGTAAAAATGTCAATCTTACCAAAAGCAACCTACAGATTCAATGCAGTGCCCATCAAAACCCCAGCAAAATTCTTCAAAGACCTCGAAAAAATGGTACTCAACTTCATTTGGAAAAGCAAAAAACCCAGGATAGCCAAAACAATCCTGGGCAATAAAAGAACTTCTGGAGGCATTATAATCCCTGACTTCAAACTCTACTACAGAGATACAGTACTGAAAACAGCCTGGTACTGGCATAAGAACAGACAGGAGAACCAATGGAACCGAATAGAAGACCCAGATGTTAATCCACACATCTTCCAATACTGGATTTTTTGATAAAAAAGCAAAAAAAAAAAAAATCAAATGGAAAAAAAGAAAGCATATTTAACAAGTGGTGTTGGCATAACTGCATATCAACATGTAGAAGAATGAAAATAGACCCATATCTATCACCATGCACAAAACTCAAGTCCAAATGGATCAAAGACCTCAACATAAAGCCAGCCACACTGAACCTTATGGACTAGAAAGTGGGAAATACACTTGAACACATTGGCACTAGAGACCACTTCCTAAATATAACCCCAGCATCACAGACATTGAGAGAAGCAATTAATAAATGGGATCTCCTGAAACTGGAAAGCTTTTGTAAAGCAAAGGACACATCAATAAGACAAAATGGTAGCCTACAGAATGGGAAAATATCTTTACTAACCCTACATCAGACAGAGGTCTGATCTCCAAAATATACAAAGAACTCAAGAAATCGGTCACCAAAAGAACAAATAATCCAATAAAAAATGGAGTACAGACCTAAACAGAGAAATCTCAACAGAGGAATCTAAAATGGCTGAAAGACAGTTAAGGGAATGTCCAACATCCTTAGTCATCAGAGAAATGCAAATCAAAACAACTCTGAGATTCCATCTTATACCTGTAAGAATGGTCAAGATAAAAAACACTGATGAAAGCTTATGCTGGAGAGGTTGTGGTGCATTGCTGGTGGGAATGCAAGCTGATACAGCCCCTTTGGATGTCAGTGTGGCAATTTCTCAAAAAATTAGGAAACAACCTTCCTCAAGACCCAGTAATACCACTTTTGGGTATATATCCAAAGGATGCTCAATCGTGCCACAAGGACATGTGCTCAACTATGTTCATAGCAGCTTTGTTTGTCATAGCCAGAACCTGAAAACAACCTAAATGCCCCTCGATCGAAGAATGGATAAGGAAAATGTAGTACATTTACACAATGGAGTACTACACAGCAGAAAAAATAATGACAGCTTGAATTTTGCAGGCAAATGGATGGAGCTAGAAAACATTATTTTGAGTGAGGTAACCCAGACCCAGAAAGGCAATTATCACATGTACTTACTCATAGATGGTTTGTAAACATAAAGCAAAGAAAGCCAGCCTACAAACCATAATCCCAGAGAATTTAGACAACAATGAGGACCCTAAGAGAGACTTACATAGATATAATCTACATGGGAAGTAGAAAGTAGAAGAAGACAAGATCTCCTGAGTAAATTGGGAGCATGGGGACTTTGGGGGAGGGGAGAGGCAGGGAGAGGAGCAGAGAAAAGTGTAGAGC